>NC_141873.1:173116042-173741042 GCF_056163025.1 Triticum urartu | reverse complement strand
CATGCAACATACCACCGTTCCATTTGTTATGACACGTTACATCATTGTCATATTGCTTTGCATGATCATGTATTTGACATCATATTTGTGGCAAAGCCACCTTTATAATTCTTTCATACATGTTACTCTTGATTCATTGCATATCTCGGTACACCGCCGGAGGCATTCACATAGAGTCATATTTTGTTCTAGTATCGAGTTGTAATTTTTGAGTTGTAAGGAAATAAAAGTGTGATGATCATCATTATTAGAGCATTGTCCCAAGTGAGGAAAGGATGATGGAGGCGATGATTCCCCCACAAGTCGGGATGAGACTCCGGACGAAAAGAAAAAAAGAGGCCATAAAAAGGCTGAAATAAAAAAATAAGAGAAAAAGAGAGAAGGCACAATGTTACTATCCTTTTACCACACTTGTGCTTCAAAGTAGCACCATGATCTTCACATGCTAGATAGCGGTCGATGTGTGGAGTAATAGTAGTAGATGCAAAATCGTTTCGGTCTACTTGTTGCGAACATGATGCCTATATACATGATCATGCCTAGATATTCTCATAACTATGCGCTTTTCTATCAATTTCTCGACAATAATTTGTTCACCCACCGTAGAATTTCCTATCTTGAGAGAAGCCACTAGTGAAACCTATGGACCCCAGGTCTATTCTCCATTATATTATTTTCCTATCAATTTTCTATTTCTATCGTTGTTTATTTTGCAATCTTTATTTTCCAATCTATACAACAAGAATACCAAAAATATTTATCTTATTATCTCTATCAGATCTCACTTTCGTAGGTGGCCGTAAAGGGATTGACAACCCCTTTACCGGGTTGGTTGCGAGGTTCTTGTTTGTTTGTGCAGGTACGAGGGACTTGCTTGTAATCTCCTACTGGATTGATACCTTGGTTCTCAAAAACTGAGGGAAATACTTACGCTACTTTCCTGCATCACCCTTTCCTCTTCAAGGGAAAACCAACACATGCTCAAGAGGTAGCACAACTCTGCTTCTGGCAGGGCAAGCAGGTCTCCAACAACATCATGAAATAGGAAGGCCTGATCGCCGACCTCAAGGTTGCGTTAGCTTTGGGGGTTAGGCGCCTCACCATCAGGTGTGACTTCTAGCTCCTCGTCAACTTCTCCAACAAAGCGTACAAGCCGAAGAACAAGCACATGGAGGCATACCTCGAGGAGGTAAACAAAATTGAGAAATGATTCTTGGGTTCGGAGTTGCAGCACGTGCCGCATGGCACGAACAAGGATGCAGACGACATCGCCAAGAGGGCGTCTCGATGTCTGCCTCAGGATCCTGGCGTCTTTGAGGAGAGGTTCTTCAAGCCATCGACAGCCCCCCCCCCACCGCGGGACCAGCATCGCATCAAGAGGAGATCCCCCCACCGCAGGACCAGCATCGCCTCAGGAGGAGCTCCCCCCCAGCACCCCTCTCAGGCGGCCCAGCCTGCGGCCCGACCTCGGGAGCCCACTTGCTCCCCGCGCTTAAGCCTCATGAGGGATGCTGGACTAAGGAGTTCAAGACATACTTGCTCCAAGGCACCTTGCTGAAGGAGGAAGACGCAGAACGTGTGGCCCACCAGGTCACCGCGTACTGCATCAGGGACGCTGAGCTGTATCGAAAATGGCCAAACGATGTTTCTCTATGATGCATCTCCAGGGATCAGGGATGCGAGCTGCTGGCTAACATACATGGCGGGACTGCGGGCATCACTCTTCATCGCGCACCCTTGTGGGCAAGGCATTCCGCAGAGGATTCTACTGGCCCACGACACTCAATGATGCCACCGAACTGGTAAGATCTTGCGAGGCCCGTCAGTTCCCTGCCAAATAGATCCACCAGCCTGCCCAGGGCCTCCAGACCATCCCACTCTCATGGCCGTTCGTGGTCTGGGGGCTGGACATCCTGGGCCCGTTCTCTCGAGCGCCCGGGGGCTACCGCTACCTCTACGTCGCCATCGACAAGTTCACCAAGTGGGCCGAAGTAGAGTCCGTCCACACCATCCCGGCCGGCTCAGCCGTCAAGTTCATCAAGGTCCTCGTGAGCCGTTTCGGGGTCCCTAATCGTATCATCACAGACAATGGCTTGCAGTTCACCAGCAACCTTTTCAAAACATATTGTGCTAACCTTGGAACACGGATATGCTATGCTTCAGTGGCGCACCCTCGGAGCAACGACCAGGTTGAGCGCGCCAACACCGAGGTCCTGAGAGGCCTCAAGGCAAGTACCTTCAAGAAGAAGCTCGAGGCCTGCGGCAGGGGCTGGCTCGACGAACTCCAGTGCGTGATATGGTCCATCCGCACCACCACGACCAAGCCGATGGGCGAGACTCCATTCTTCCTCGTCTACAGAGCTGAAGCGGTTCTCCCTCACGAGGTCAGGCATCGCTCCACGCGGGTCTTGGCGTTTGATGAGGCACACCAGGACGCCATGCGTGGGATGGACCTCATGCTGGGGGAGGAACGCCGCTGCCAGGCCTCACTCTGAGCTGCGAGGTACCAGCAGGCGCTGGCGGTACCACTGCTGTAGCGTCCGCTCTAGGACGCTCGAGGTTGGTGATCTCATCCTGAGGCGGGTGCTCTCCAGGGAAGGGGTGCATATGTTGTCGCCCATGTGGCAGGGCCCATTCAGAATCGCGCGTATGTTTAGGCCTGGCGCCGCGCGCCTGGAGACGCAGGACGAGATCCCCATCCAGAACGCATGGAACATCCAGCACCTCCGGAAGTTCTATCCATGAAGCAAGGCCCCACGCCTGTGAAGAACTCCGCTCGTGACACTCTCACGTAATAATTAGTTGGGGTTGTACATGCCCCGGAGTGTCCTGGGGTCGCCCCTGGGCCGCACGGGGGCTCCCACCCACGTCCTAGTGGAGGCCTCATGCTCTACGCTGGTGCGAAGACAAGAAGGCTAGGCTAGGTGCCGGACGCGGCTGTTCTTTGCGTGCTTTCTGTCGCTGGTTTTCGACTTCTTGAATGAATTTGGAGCTTTCACATTTTTCGTTCGCCAGAGCTGGAATTTTCTCTCTTTTTCGTTTGCTTTTCTGAACTTTTCCCAGGACAAGCGGCAGTTGCCCATCGCTCCTCCTCGCATGTCCCGCGCGCGGGGGCTAGGTAGGTGTGTACGCCTGGGCTCGCCCGCAACCACCTCGCCGAAGCCTTGTTGCCCCAGAGCTTCGGCATCTTTAATCCTCACGAGACTCTCTCGAACGAGCTCGTGGGCATACGCACCCTCTTAAGTCCATGCCTCCAGGCATCGCGACGGGGCGTACCAGCCACAACCAGCCCACGGTTAGGAGCTTGTCCGAGGAAGGACGGGCACCTCATGAGGCTTTCTAACCTTGCAGGTACACGGCGTCTCTTAAGGACCAATGACCCTCAGGTCCTCAAGAAGGAGGCTCCGGACGATACCTTTGGAAAGGCACACCCCCACGACACAAGAGTTTACCGGAAGCACATCAAGCTAAGTACCTAATCGCACCTAGTACAAAGACTGCATCATGGCATGATATGAAAAATAACAAGCATAGCATATGCGGCGCAAGTGCCGTGGTTCATTACACGCCCCAACAGGGACCTCTACTTTTTTTTAAATACAGAAAAAGAAAAAAACACAGGCAGGCTGCATGACCGCAGCAGCTCCTGAGGCCAGACTCAAGCGGCGCCCAAGCTCAATCCGAGCCTTCCTCCTACTTCACCGGGGCACGATGGTGAGGCAGCTTGCCGCCTTCCCTGATACGAGCCTAGTAGCGTGGTGGTTCATCATAGCTGTCATCGCTAGTGCTCTCTTCGGAGGAGGAGCCGCCGCTGCTGGAGGTGGCACGGCCGTCGCCAAGGGCAAGCTCACCCTCGCCATCGTCGCGACCATCGCAAAGGGCAAGCTCATCGTCGCCGTTGCCATCCTCCGAGCAGCACCCCACTCGACGGCCATCTTCCCCAAACACCCTCACGTAGAGGGTTGCAAGGTTGTCGTACTTGAAGTGGAGGGTGCACCTCCTGCTCAGGCCCCGCGCACGGGCAAACGCCTGCCAACCGCGGGTCAAGGACACGTCGCCCGCGGCGATGACTTCGACCCCCGCCCATGAGGCTCTGATGCAGCAGTCGTTAGCCTACAGCCAGATGCCATCAAGCCCCGCGGTCGGCAGCGCTCCCGCGAAGAAGTGCGGGAGTGGGAGCCTGGTGCCAGCGGGCCTCTCCGACCACACGACAAACTCCAGGAACGCGTCCGCCGAGTGAGAGCGCGACCGAGGGGGCCGGGTGACCACGGCGCCCCTCCGCCCATTACAGGAGCTGCCCCGTCCAGGGCGTCTCCCGACACAAGAGGAAGCGCCGCCGCGGCTGCCAGAGGCGACACCTGCTCTCGAAGAGGTGTGGCCGCGCCCTAGAGGGGCCACTGCTGGGGTCGCGACGTACTTACGGGGGCGCCCGCAGCCTCCCTTGGGAGTTGGCGAACCCGGCCCCTCCATGCGGGCCTTCCCCTTTTCGGCGGCAGAAAACCTCCTCGTCGGCGCCATGTGTGCTATGGCAAGACAGCGAGACAAAGTAGGAGAAGAAGAAGCGAGCAGCGAAAAGATGGAGATGAGAAAGGGGGCTCTGCCCCTCCCCTCATTTATAGCCAGAGGGAGGACAACCGCCGGTCTCCATGATCCCCAGTAATGATGACCCTTCTACAAGCAACAGGCTCTGGTCAAGTCGAATGGTTGATGAGGTAGCACGGGGAAGCGGAGAAGCCCACGTCCCATCAAGTGCCACACATCGACAAAGGCGCATGCGGTTAGGGCCTGCGGCACTCCACCCTTGCCCTTCGGCTTCGCCTTGAAGCCAAGTTCGAGCGCGCCTTGGGCCCGGGAGCTACTGTCGGCGTCCTAGGAGTGGGGGTACCTAGACTTGCCTGCCTGCGGCCCATGGTGTGGGTCCATCGAAAGCCTGGTACAACCCATCTTTGGCATCAACAACACAAGACCCTTGAGAGGGGCCAAGCCTCGTGAGGAGGACGACGTGAAGACCTCTACAAGCATCGCCCTCCTTAGGCTGGATCCTGAGGAGCTTCTGTGCAAGCCCTCACCTCGTGAGGTTCGGATGACGCAAGCCATGACGACCAAGGCCATGCGGGCGCCAGTGGGCGTAGTACAACAATTTTCTCTTTGGTACTAAGGAGGCAAGCACAGGCGCGGAGTCCCGAGGAATCAGCCAAAGGTTTCCATTTCTATGCAACAAGACCAAGACCACCAGGACGGTAGTATGGAGGTCATCGCCGAACCCACCATGGTGTCACAACCAGAAGCTTTGTAGGAGAAGACCACCTTTCGTCAAGATAATATGTACTAGATGTATCCCTTCGAATTTGGCCGTTGCGGGATCCCTCCCCGCCTTCGTTTTGGGGGAAGTGGACCAAGGCCACTATAAATATAGCCTAGCCACCATCATAGAGGGGATCAGATCCACTCCTCCCTCACCAGCGCACCCCAAGCACAAGAACACACCTCCTGAGGTTGTTCTCCCACTGTACTAGTTCATCCTCAGCCCACCTTGAGGCCAATCCACCACAAAGCAGAAGTAGGGTATTTCACCGCAAGGTGGCCCGAACCTGGGTAAACCGTTGTGTCCCATTTCCTTCTAGTTCATCGAGCTAGGCCACGGGATTGCCGAGTAGGCAGATTGAGGAGGTTGAGTTCTTCGCACGCACCCTAGAGTTTGAATCTATCTTGTGTTTATGGAGCCCTGAATCCGACACTTGCTTCATATAACCCAAGCGGCAACGCACTGTCGCGACACTCTACACAGATCTAGTCCTCACCCATCGACCATTCGTTATTCCAAGCATGCCAGGCAACTTTCAAAGCTTCGGAATCGACCCCTACCTGCGTTACATCTTCGGCGAGGAGAACGAGCCAAAGCAGGTCGGGGAGCAAGAGCTTCATCGGTCGGTGCAGGTGCCATAGCCCATCGGCCGCGATATCGGCGTGACAGTCCTTGGGCGCACAATCGACATATTGTAGAGGAAGTGTGATGAGCAGTTTGCCATCCACCGTGCAAAAGATCCAGAGCTGCTCGGCGGCATGACCGACGACCCACCCGAAGAGCCGCTGTTACTAGTGCTCATCGAGAGCTTAATGCCCTGCAAGGAATGGACAGAGGACCTCTACGATTCAGTCAAGACACAGCCAGCTCGCGGCTTTGTAATTTCCCGAGGCGGACGTGTCAACCTCGACCCCGACGTTGTGGTGGCCATGCTCGAGTGCATCCTTGGCGGAGTTGATGTCCTCGATGAAGTAGACCATCACCAACGTGTTATCTTGAGGATGTAGGTGATGGACGAAATTTGCTACCAGGCCAGAGACATGGAAATGGAGCGGTTCCGTGGAGATATCATGCGCGTGATTGCACGTTGTCAAGCTCTTCTGGAAGAGGTCCAGTAGCCCCAAGAGCCTCCCAACGTCAGCAGCTCTGTAGGCGGAGGTGGATCAGGACACTTGGAATGAACGACCGCAAGGGTGCTAAGCTGATCATGGAGTCCGAGAAGACCGTCACCGGAAGCCCGCCAGCTCAGCCTTTTAGCCTATATTTTATTATAATTGTATGCATATGTAGGTCGTGAGTGTTTTGGGCGTTGCCACATGTGGCATTTTTAATTATCCTGAATATGTAAGACAATTATTAACCGTTGCCATTATAAATTTGCCTCAACGGCGAGCAGGGCGCGTGTAAGGATGCTAGAGCGGAGCGCGCCGCGGCCGCCTCAATGGCGAGCAAAACACATGGATGAACGCGAGCAGACCGCGCCGCGGCCGCCTCAACGGCGAGCAACCACATGGTCAACCTACTGGCACCCCGTGGGAGGCGCGACGGCGCATCCATCAGACACGATGGTGATATCTTGACCGTGTGTGATAGTGGAAAGACACGTAAACATACATCCGAGAACACGGGCCCATGTTTTGGGCTTCTGACGTGTGGCATATGATTGATCCATAAGAACTATTTGCGATGAGCCAGAACAATAGAAACGGGCTTTGTAGGCCCAGAACCATCAATAAATTTTGACCTTGTTTCTCGTCACATTGCATATTACAATGCAATAAGTAATTGCAAATCTATTCACACCGATCAAACTAATACGTGTTCACACTTAGCATCGGGCTATAAAAACTACCCACTCAAAAATTACTTCACGGTTCTTCTCCTCATCACCCAAAAAACTGGTCTTTCCTGTCAAGCCATTCCGCCATGACCGGTAGGAGGAGTTTCGGGTGGACATATAACCAGGTAGCAAAGACCAAGGCCGCGGAAGCACTAGAGAGGTCCCGCCGCCAAGCGGCTGCTACATCAGAGATTTCCTGGCATGCCGCAGAGCCCTCGAACAAGCTCTCACTAGCACACGAGGGCTCTCACAAGCGCACTCGCCACATTGGTGATCGCGACGAGCTCGCGTTGCTGAAGCTCTTGGCCGATGACGACAACATTCTCGCTGGCCTCATTAAGCAGCAGGAGCTAGCCAATGGCTTGATGAAGCTGCTCGAGATCAGTGATGCCTTCATTGAGAAGGCGGTCGGCCTCGTCGAGCAACTCATTGGTGGCATTGCGAAGCTCCTCAAGGCGCTGGCCGAGAAGGAGGAGGAGGCCGCCGGTTGGAAGATGTTGGATGAGCAAAGCAGTGCCTCGGGGATGATGCTGACAACGATCATCAAGGAACTGATGGGTGAATTGAGGAAGCTCCGGATCGAGCGCGAGCAGGAGGTGGATGAGAGACACTGGCAACCCAGATCGTTGTCTGCGGTTTCCTTCTTCTCTTGCCCCCGTGTCTTCCGGGCTTTGCTGCATGTGGCATTTAAAATTATCCGGAATATGTAAGACAATTATTATTCGCGCCATTGTAAATTTGTCGTCGTATTATCCGTTGCCATTTTATTTCTCGTCGTATTAGCCATTGCCCTATGTAGCATTTTAAATTAGGCAAGAATACGAGTTGAAAACATGAACAAAGAAAATGCTAATGTTGAGCGGGGCCATGGGATCACAAGAAAACACCCTCCGTCCAGGTGCTTTAATTAACCGCGTGTTAAACAGTGGCTCGACCGCCATTAATGGAGAAGTTGTGAGCGAAGCAGGCGGCTGGTGGATGGAGGTCAAAGAGCTCGCTTCCAAGTGAGCATGGGAGGCCTTGCTGCTCACACATGTCCTGTCGAGCCTGCGAGGTGGACAGGATGCACGCGTCCCATCGAGCCTGCGCGGCGGAGTGCTCGCACGTGTCCCGTTGAGCCTGCACGGCGGATTTCTCATGCTCGTCCCATCTAATCAAACAACTGCATGCACGCCACCTAGTATGGTTAAATTTTGGCACAAAATACAAAGATGACCAATGAACGAGGACGGAGGTAGTATTATCACATAAGAAAAGAGGGACGCATGGCCACACTTAAATGGTTACGGGAACACATGGTTCATATAATAGAACCGTTGCGATATTAATGTGTCAACTATTCGTTTCAAAAGGACTTCGTTGGCTATTAATGTGTGTGCCTTGTCTCAAACTGTACTTTTTTTACCACGCCATATATGTGCCATGTCATGAAACCATGCCAAGTTTCATGTTTTTTGGGTGAGTTTTCGATTTATTGGGATTTAAAAACCGAGATTCTCAATGTTTCAGGATGATGAGAAGTTTGTAATTCATTCCCATTCCTTCAATGAGACCTAAACATGCACCCAATGACACATGTACGATTTTCCACCCATTTTGCTTCACTTGAGCATGTGCTTGTAGTTAAAATTTGAATTATGGACTACATTAAATGCCTATAAAACTCAATTAATATATAAAATGGCCAAACGAACCCTGAACAGTTTCAAATTTTAGCACGACACTCCTATTATTCTATGTTGCCTCTAGAAAACAAAGTTCAAGGCAAGAAGAGGCAGTGATTATCGTTCCTCCCACAAGAGGGCATGTTCCCCTACCAGAACCACGAGGGTTGCGAGAAGCTTCGGTTTGCAAGAGGCTTGTAAAATAACTTGGCCCAAATTGGACAATATGTGTCATGTAGTGACACCATGCCAAGTTTCATGATTTTCTGGTGAGTTTTGGATTTACAAAGATTTAAAAACCGAGATTCGCAATGTTTATGGCCGAGCCAGGATGCCGAGACAGTTGAATTCATTCCCATTCCTTTCATGGGACCTAAACATGCACCCCAAGGACACATGTACGGTTTTTCTAGCCATTTTGGTGCACTGGAGCATGTATTTATAGTTCGGATTTGAATTATGGACATTAAATGCCTAGAAAGATCAATTAATGAATAAAAAAGGTCAAACGAACCTTGAATAATTTCAAAGTTCATTGTGAATCTCTCGTTGTTCCATGTTGCATGTAAAAGAAAATACAAGGCTAGAGGAGTGAGCGATTATCATTTCGCCCACAAGGGGACACGTTTCCCTATCAAAACCACAACGGTTCTTGTGAGAGGCTCCGGTTTGTAAGAGGTTTGTAATAAAGCTTGGCCCAAATTGGACAATGTTTTCACAACAACATATATGTGCCATGACGTGACACCATGCCAACTTTCATAACTTTCTGGATTGTTTTGGATTTATGGGGATTTAAAAACCAAGATTGCAAATGTTTGAGGACGAGCTAGGACGCCGGTATAGTTGTAATTCATTCCCATTCCTGGCATGGGACCTAAACATGCACCCAAGGACACATGTATAATTTTTCTAGCCATTTTGGTGAACTGGAGCATGTATTTGTAGTTTAGATTTGAATTATGGACATTAAATGCCTAGGAAATTCAATTAGTGTATAAAAAGGCCAAATGAACCCTGAATAAGTTTAAATTTCAGCACAGATATCCTGTCGTTCCATGTTGCCCGTAGAAGAAAATACAAGGCAAAAAGAGGTAGTGATTATCATTTCGCCCACAAGGGGGGCACGTTTCCCTATCGGAACCACAATGCTTCTTGAGAGAAGCTCCAGTTTGTAAGAGGCTTGTAATAAAACTTGACACCATGCCTAGTTTCACGATTTTTGGGTGAGTTTGGATTTATGGGGATTTAAAAACCGAGATTCTTCTCACGAAATGTTTTCAAATAGCACAAAGTTCACTCACGAATGCCGTGTGCCTACAAAACCGTGGCTGATGCCTCCCTTGCTGCGCGCGCGATTGGAGTCGTGCATTTTGATTGTCCAGAAGCCAAACCCCACGGATCGTACGTCAGCACCATTGGATGCTCCCAGATCGAACAACAATCCTCCTCCCTTTTGATGGCACATGCAGTTTCGGTTGTGATTTTATTTAAATGGGTAAGAATTGTGCTCATGCGTCGTGCTAGCTCATGCTTCCTTCTCTACTAAGTTTTTTTATATTAATGTTGTTACATATCCAAACAGGCTACCGTTTCCTGCCACTCCTCTCATCAGTTTCCCGCCTCTTCTCCCATCTTTTTCCCACTGCTAGTGTCAGTGCTCATTGAGGGCTTGGCGGTGACACACTAGCCATGTAAATATCGCACATAGTTTCTAAAAGCACAAATGTGTGATAGTAGGGAGTAGGTCCCATAGGGTGACGAGTGTGAAATGCCTTAAAGGCAAGGAGGCAATTCCTATCAGAAAGGGGCGGCTTCGCATCCACTATCCCAGTCGAATAGAACACAAAAGTTAAGCGTGCTCGGGGTGGAGTAGTCTAAGGATTGGTGACCAAGTGGGAAGTTGCATATCTCAAGCTTCATTTAAACGCTATGACATAGTCATTATAGAGATAAATGTCTCAATAGTGACTAGTGATGGCGATTATATAAACCTTGGCATCCTTGTTTTGCTAATTTGTAGACTATGTTTTTATTGTTTATTTTTTGTTCTAAAAAAATCAAAGAATGATCGACTCTATAGTGACCTGTCATGGCGATTATATAAACCCTGGGATCCTTGTTTTACTAATTTGTAGACTATGTTTTTTATTGGTTATTTTTTGTTCTCAAAAATCAAAGTATGATCAACATTTTTAGGCCCACACAAATTACCCCTTTGACTCAACACACGAGAAGGGTTTACTCTTTGCTACGTGTGCTATGTTAGAGCAAATCAAATTTCAGCACATGCGTTGGACGGCACCCGGCCCCTAACCCCCCCCCATCCGCCTCGAAGTTGCATTCCCGACATCGTACGTCTTTAACGTAGCCGCGGGGGGTATGATGTTCTGTTTGTAATGTTACTGATGTAGTTGGTGCACCATCAAACTTATGCTTTCAGGATTTGAACAAATCACACACCAGACCCATACATTTTTTCCGAGTCGCATGCAGGGTATAGAGGGCTGGGTGTTCTGATCGAGCATGTCTCCCTTATGCGTTTTATAGATGCCACACATATCTATGGGCTCCCCGAGGTATATTTATTACCCTTGACCGCTAACGAGGGGGCCCACACAATCTATCCCTTTGACCCAACATACGAGAAGGGTTTGACCATGACGGTTTCCTATTTGCTATGTGTGCCATGTTAGACCAACTAAAGTATGAGCGCATGCGTTGGACGACACCCTGTAGGATCGAAAGTATGTCTAGAGGGGGGGTGATTAGACTACTTGACCAAATAAAAATCTAGCCTTTTTCAAATTTTATGTCTTGGCAGATTTTAGCAACTTATCACAAGTCAAGCAATCAACCTACACATGCAAATCTAAGAGTATAGCAGCGTAGTGTAAATCACGGCATATGAAGGTAAACGGGAGGAGTTTGGAGGGAGCAAACGCAATGTAGACATGGAGATTTTTGGCTTGGTTCTGATAGGTGGTGCTATCGTACATCCACGTTGATGGATACTTCAACCCATGAAGGGTAACATTTTGCGCGAGTCCATGGAGGGCTCCACCCATGAAGGGTCCACGAAGAAGCAACCTTGTTTATCCCACCATGGCCATCGCCCATGAAGACTTGCCTCACTTGGGTAGATCTTCACAAAGTAGGTGATCTCCTTTCCCTTACAAACTCCTTGGTTCAACTCCACAATCTTGATGGAGGCTCCCAAGTGACACCTAACCAATCTAGGAGACACCACTCTCCAAAAGGCAATAGATGGTGTCTTCATGATGAACTCCTTGCTCTTGTGCTTCAAATGATAGTCTCCCCAACACTCAACTCTCTCTCACAGATTTGGATATGGTGGAAAGATGATTTGAGTAGAAAGCAACTTGGGGAAGGCTAGAGATCAAGATTCTTGTGGTTGGATTGGAATATCTTGGTCTCAACACATGAGTAGGTGGTTCTCTCTCAGAAAATGAATTGTGGAAGTGTAGGCATGTTCTGATAGCTTTCTTCATGAATGGAGGATGGGTGGAGGGGTATATATAGCCTCCGCACAAAATCTAACTATTACACACAATTAACCATACTCGATGGGACCGAATAATTAAACTCGGTCACACCGATTTAGTTCAAAATGTGAATGTTAGGATTTTCGATGGGACCGACATGTCAACTCGGTGGAATCGATTTCGTTAGGGTTAGGGCATAACCTAATCTCGGTGGGACCGATCACATGAATTCGGAGAGACTGATTTCTATAACAGGCAAACCAAGAGTTGGTCAGGCAAACTCGGTGGTGCCGATCGCTCATTTCGATGCGACCGAAACGTTACGAAAAGGAAACAGAGAGTTGCATTGCGAACTCGGTGGGACCGATCGCTCATCTTGGTTAGACCGGAACGTTACGAAGGGAAACAGAGAGTTTGCATCCCATCTCGGTGAGACCAAGATCCCTATCGGTGAGACCGAACTGATTAGGGTTTCTAGCAGTATCTATGTCAAATGAAGTCAGTGCCGGAGGATAGATCAAATTGGTGGGGCCGAGTTTGACTTTTGGTTTGGGACATATGTGGATATGAGCAAGTGGTTGAGGGCTTTTGGAGCATATCACTAAGCATTTTGAGGAAGCAAGCCATTAAGCAACACCTCATCCCCTTTTAATAGTATTGGCTTTTCCTATGGACTCAATGTGATCTTGGATCACTAAAATGTAAATGTAGAGTCTTGAGCTTGAGCCAATATGTGTCCTTAGCATTTTGAGGGGTCCACATCTCTAGTCCATGCCATGCCAATCATTGAACTTTCTGAAATGATAATCTTGAAAGAGTATTAGTTCAATGGGCTATATGTTGTTAAGAATTGCCAAAACTACCCAGGGATTAGTTGCACCTTCAATCTCCCCCCTTTTGGTAATTGATGATAACATATAGATCAAAGCTTCGACAAATGATAATAAGAGTGAAATATATCATCACTTTGAGAAGTATGTGATAAGCAAGAGCCCCCCCCCTAAATCTGTGAATTATTCAAGATTTTCTTTTGAATGCAAATGCATAATGGATTAGGATCATGGGTTACTCTTCCATGTCACATACATCTTGGTGGAGCGCTCAAAAAGATAGTAAATGAAACATGCACTCATCACCAAGGCAAAGTGAATGATCATACATGAGAGATAAATAATGTCAACACTCAAGCACAAGAATTAAAGTGTGATATGATCAAACACATGACCATACAAGTATCTCACACACACAAAGTATCATCCAAGCAAGCAAACAAATAAGTAGCAAAGAAGTAGCAAAAGAGATAGCAAAAAGAAGCAAATCTCTCTCTCTCTCTCTCTCTCTCTCTCGAAGCCTATGATCTATACACTTTCTCCCCCTTTGGCAACAAGTTTCCAAAAAGCTTGAAAATGCATAGTGCTATGCGGCTCTCTAGGCTTGATCTTCGGGAGGTGGCGTTAAGAGGACTCCAAGGATGAATGCATCTGTTGAAGTTGTTGGAGCTGGTGGAGTGGCAACTAGAGGGGCTACCGAAGCTGTGGCTGCAGGTGCTGACGCAATAGCTCTTGTGTCTGTCATAGATACTGCTACAGATCTCTGTGCCCTAGGAACTCTCTAAAAAGCATCTGTGGTAGCTTTCCTTTTCCTCTCTTCAGCTTCTTCCTGGAGCTACTCAACAGTTGTCTGCATCTCTATCACCTTCAAGTCAAGATCATAGAACTTTGTCTCAATGATCCTCTCCAGGCCCTCTTGATTCTAAGTTAGGGTGTCCAATCCTTTCTTAATCCTCAGAGTGGATTGAATAAGATATCCAAGTTGATCTTGCTTTGACTTGAGGAAGACTTGTGAAGCCTCTTCAGCAGTTGACATCTTTGCTGCTTTCTCAGCTTTTGCTTTCTCCCTCTTCTCTTGAGCCTCCAAAGATGTGGGATCATCAGCATTCATGAAAACTGTGTTGTCCTCAAAGTCAGGCCTCAAGGGAAGATGTTCTTTATCCAATAAGTATGTGCGTGTGCCTGCAACCTCTTGAGCACTGCGTTGGTTTTCCCCTGAAGAGGAAAGGGTGGTACAGTAAAGCAGTGTAAGTATTTCCCTCAGTTTTTGAGAACCAAGGTATCAATTCAGTAGGAGACCACGCGAGAGTCATCTCGTACCTACACAAACAAATAAGAACCTCGCAACCAACACAATAAAGGGGTTGTCAATCCCTTCACGGCCACTTGCAAGAGTGAGATCTAATAGAGATGATAATAATAAGATAAGTATTTTTGGTATTTTTATGATATAGACTGAGAGTAAAGATTGCAAAATAAAATATATTGGAAACTTGTATGATGGAAAATAGAGCTGGGGGCCATAGGTTTCACTAGTGGCTTCTCTCAAGATAGCATAAGTATTACGGTGGGTGAACAAATTACTGTCGATCAATTGATAGAAAAGCGAATAATTATGAGAATATCTAGGCATGATCATGTATATAGGCATCACATCCGTGACAAGTAGACTAACTCCTTCCTACATCTACTACTATTACTCCACACATCGACCGCTATCTAGCATGCATCTAGAGTATTAAGTTCATAAGAACAGAGTAACGCCTTAAGCAAGATGACATCATGTAGAGGGATAAACTCATGCAATATGATATAAACCCCATCTTTTTATCCTCGATGGCAACAATACAATACGTGTCATTTACCTTTCTGTCACTGGGATCGAGCACCGCAAGACTGAACCCAAAGCTAAGCATTTCTCCCATTGCAAGAAAGATCAATCTAGTAGGCCAAACCAAACTGATAATTCGAAGAGACTTGCAAAGATAAGCCAATCGTACATAAAAGAATTCAGAGGAGATTCAAATATTGTTCATAGATAAACTTGATCATAAACCCACAATTCATCAGATCTCGACAAACACACCACAAAAGAAGATTAAATTGAATAGATCTCCAAGAGAATCGAGGAGAACTTTGTATTGAGATCCAACGAGAGAGAAGAAGCCATCTAGCTACTAGCTATGAACCCAAAGGTTTGAAGTAATGAAAGTGTGTTATATCGACTAGAGGGGGTGAATAGGCGATTTTTATGAAAGTCTTCAAAATATGGAAGTTTCGAAGACAAATGATAGAAATGAACCTATTTCCATGCAGCGGAAGATAGACTACACTAGACAGACAATAGTCAAGCATTCAATGAAGTGAAACCACACTGACTAATAGTAGCTAGGCAGTAAGGATCAGGTACAAAGTGAAGACAAATAGATAAAGCAAATAGGCACTGACTTTACAAGAGCCAACTGTAAATAAAGAAATGAGAAGGATAGAACTAGTGTGCGTGACGAAGACAAAGGTTTGGTAGACCAGTTCCAACTGCTGTGACAGTTGTACGTCTGGTTAGGGCGGATAGATATTTAAACCTGAGGACACTCAGTCCCAGACACTTAGTCCTGAGCACACAGCTCAGAACACTTAGTCCTCTCCGTATTCCCCTTGAGCTAAGGTCACACAGACCTTGCCCAATCACTCTGGTAAGTCTTCAAGGTAAACTTCCAAACCTTCATAGACTTCGTTCACTGGCGATCCACAATGACTCTTGGATGCTCAGAACGCGACGCCTAACCGGCTGGAGGATTCACAGTCCTCAAGTGTAATAACTCTTCAGATCACACAGACAAGAAGACTTAAGTGATGCCTAACACTCTTTGGCTCTGGGTGGTTAGAGCTTTATCCTCTCAAGGAATTCTCTCTCAAAGGCTTCGAGGTGGGTTGCTCTCAAACAACAAAAGCCGTACTTTAACTCTGAGCAGCCAACCGTTTATGGTTGTAGGGGGTGGGCTATTTATAGCCACTAGGCAACCCGACCTGATTTGTCCGAAATGACCCTGGGTCACTAAGAAACTGACACATGTTCCAACGGTCAGATTTCAAACACACGCGGCAACTTTACTTGGGCTACAAGCAAAGCTGACTTGTCCAACTCTGAACAAGATTCGCTCTCATAGTCTTCACTCGAAGACATAGGATTTTGGTTAAGCATCACTATAGTCATTCTGACTGGTTTTCTTGGACCCCACTTAACAGTACGGTGGTTCCTATGACTCAACAAAGAAGAAAAAGAACTACGAAAGATCTAAGTCTTCGCACTCCATAGTCTTCATGCTTTGTCTTCTCTTGTCATAGTCTTCAAGGTGAATGTCTTCACTTACCACCTTTGACTTCAATGTCTTCATACATTTTTAGGGGTCATCTCTGGTAGGAAAACCGAATCAATGGGGGACTTCTACCTGTGTTATCCTGCAATTCTCACAAACACATTAGTCCCTCAACTAGGTTTGTCGTCAATACTCCAAAACCAACTAGGGGTGGCACTAGATGCACTTACAATCTCCCCCTTTTTGGTGATTGATGACAAACTAGTTGAAGTTTTCAACGGGGAATATAATATGTGAAATTGTAAAGGATAAGGAATTGTCTTCATAAGTTGCAAGGGCTCCCCCTGAAGATGTGCACATAAGTAATTTGCTTTTGGAATGCAAATGCACATGGCAGGTTGTACTTGTGGAGATCATGTTCAACTTAAGATGACAATTCATCATGCATGAAGGGTATGTGAAGATAATGACATGCATAATGAAAAATGGACGTCTGCAAAATGATCTAAGTGTGGAATTTATCGTCGCACATGCGGGATTTATCATCGCATCACAAAATAGCAAATAAGTAGCAGACGACCATCGAGTTTAAGTGTTACAACTCAAAGAACCAAATGTATCAAAGCGAGAGTTGTAAACACTAGGCAAAACATAAAGCAACTGCCCATATGGACCCGCTTGAAGACTATCAAACTCATATGCTTCTCCCCCTTTTGTCAGTGAGGACCAAAAAGGTTTGAAGACATAGAGCAGCTACTCGTTCCCATGAAGAGTAGGTGAAGCAGCAGGGTCGTCGGCGGTGTTCGGCGGTGCAGAAGAACTTGGGGTAGTGTCAAGGCGTGCAGAAGTAGGGGGCAGTGAAGTGGCATCATCTTCGTCCTCGATCACTCTAGCATTCACAGTTGCCGCAGAGGAAGAGAACTCAGAGTCTTCAAGAGATGGAGTTCGTCGCAGCACAGTCCTTCGGGGAGGTGTGGAGTCAAACTTGAAACATTCAGAGAAGCCATCCTCTTGAAGATCATCCTCAGAACACATAAGTGTCAGCCCTTTCCATGTACGCCAACAGGTTTCATGGGTAACAAAGGCATTCTTGGTGGCAAGATTGCGAATGCGGTTGACATCCACCAAGAGGCTGTGCATTTGGCGCTTTAGCTAGTCAAGATTCCTATCCTGTTTCTGATGAAGAGCAACCAGAAGCTCTCGGTCATTGAGAACACGAGATCGCTTCTTGGGTCGGTGGGCAATAGTGCTTTCAGTGGCTTCAGTAAGGGCACGATGAGGTGCACGTGTAGTACCAGCCAGAGGATAAACACGAGTGACTGCTTTAACTCCTTCAATGTTCTGAGTGAAACTTTGATGCTCCACATTCTGAAGACTAAGAGGTTCCTTGGCAGGCTCTGGATAAATGGCTTCAACGAACATATCCACATCAGGCAGAAAGATCTGATGATTGCGAGCAGATGGCTGATATGAGATAGCTGAGTGGAGTTTAATCAGCCGCATTATCCATGGAGCGTAGAACTTCAAGCCAAAAAGATCAGATCCTGATGCAGCAAGTTGGCGAATGAAGAAGTCTTGTGCATTCAAGCATTTGCCATGGAGAATATAGAAGACCAAAGTCTTCATTGCACCTTCCAGTTTTGCATGTGGAGAATGTCCTTTGATGGGCCAGAGAGTTCGCCGTAGAATGTGATAGATAGTCCTTGGAAGATACTCCAGGTCTTCAACAAAGAACTCCTTAGGATATGCAGCATCTTGTGGCAAAGGCTTCATCATACTGAGCATCTGACTCATGTTCGGTTCAGGCTTGTGAAAGATGCTCTCCATAGCTTCACTATGAAGCTGACAGCCAGGTTCATAGAGATCTCCGGGAGTGGGAAGACCGGTGAGCTCAATGATATCAAAGGCTTTGGCTTCGTGATGAACATTTCCTGTCATCCACTCAAGGACCCAAGTCTTCGGATCTCTGTTGTAACCACGTATGTGAAGTGTGGCATAAAATTGGAGCAGCAACTCTTCGTTCCAGTGCTCTTGGTCGGTGATGAAGGGCAGCAATCCAACCTCTTTGAAGCAATCCATAGCTTCTTCCAAACAGGGAAGACCAGCTATTGCTTCGGTGTCAAGACGCATATGTGGGAAGATGCGACCTTGATTGTACAGAATGCATGAGTAATAGCTTCGCTGTGGATAGCTCCAGAACCGATCAGAAGATATTCGTTCCCTTGAGTAGGGGTTCTTGGAGCTATTGAAGAAGGTGTTGTCTGCTTTGAAGCCGTTGACGTTGAAGGATCCAGGTGCTGATGCAGGACCTGGAAACCTGGGCAACCTTGGCATGGGCTTTTGTACCTGAGGCCTATGCTCAATATGATAGTCAAACTGAGGACCAGCAGCAGGTGCGGGAACAGAAGCAGTAGCATCATTGGCTTCGCTGACTTCTGGTTCTTGGGTTTGTGTAAGCTCCACATTTGCTTCAGCCATGACAGCGTCAGTGGCTTCATTGGTGTTGGTGGTGGCAGCCTCAAGATTTTCTACCTCCACTTGATGAGCTGGAGGGTCGGGCACAGACACGTTCTCCTCGAGAACAGCTTCTTCAGTAGTTGGGGGAGTAGGGACACGTTCTTCTTCTTGAGTGTCATCGGCTGATGCAGCCGGAATGTCTTCAGCAGTTTTAGCCTCAGACTCGGAGACTTGAGACCTTGGTCCTTTGCGAAGCCTGCGTAACGCTGGCGACGCCTTTGGAGATGGAGTTGGCTGGGCCTCAAAGTCATCTTCTTCTTCTTGCCGGGGTGGTGTGACTTGTTGTTGTGGGTGATCATCCCATGATGCATCCTGAGCAATTGGCGTTAGAGGACGACCAATGCTGATGAGTTCGCTGTGCGTAAGCACAGGTGATGATACCTGTTGGTGCTCGATCTGAGGAAGAACTACATCATCTTCAACATGGTCATGGTGACCAATATCTTCAGCAGCGGTGGGATCAGCTGCTGGTATGTCCTCAGCTTCATGAGCCTCTGTGAAAGCAGGCTCATGGACAGTCAGTTGACGCTCTTGATGTTCAGCGGTAGGGCGAACCATGGAGATAGGTTCAACAATTAAGGGCTCTGTGGGAGCAGCCCGTTCCTTCTTGGTCTTCCGCTTCTTCTTGGAGTGAGCAGCAGCAGAGGCTTCAGGATGTTTCCTCTTTCTGGCTTCAGCCTCAGCAGTCCTCGTCTTATTTAGTTCTGAAGCGGTAGACCTGGCTTTTGGCTTCGAGATAGTCATGCTGGGTGGGAAGACAATGGGATGTGCTTCCTGCCTTGGTGCGTTGGGTTCGGCCATAGCGGGCTTCTTCTTCTTCTTCTTCTTCTTCTTCTTCTGCTTTGCAGCCATCCTGGGGTCAATGCCAGGGCGCCCAAGGGCCTTGCGTTTCTCAGCCTCATTGTAGGCTTGCACACACTTGTCAGCCAGGTTCTTCATGCGCTCACGAGAACCTTGAGCATCTTCACGCTTCTTGAGGAAGGCTTCTTTGAGCTCATGCAGCATGATCTTGAAGTTCTTAACCTCTTGCACGCTGAGCTTGGCCATATGCTTCTTGAACTGAGCTTTCTCAAAGTCAATCTTCTGCTTCAGTTCAACGATGCGCTGGGCTGTAGCTAACTCTGAAGCAATGGCGCCATGGAAAGCAACACTGAGGCCAATGGGAAGTTGCAGATCTTCAAAGCTGATGTTGGGCGTGTCAAACCACTCATCAATGAAGTCGTGGATGATTGCCACGTCAAAGAGAGGCAAATTGTTGAAGATTTCTGCTTCTTCTTTGCTCTTGATCAGTTGCTCAAGAGCATCATCTGCAAGATCTTCATCACTGGACAGATCAATGGCATCGTTGCGCAGAATGGCAGTAGTAGTCAGTTCTTGGCTGGTGTGTGGCAGAGGCATCTTGACTCTCGGGGGCTTGGAGATACGTGACAGATCTTCAGACTGCACACTGTCTTCAGGAGGTGCAGTAGCCGGTGGCTTCGCCCGTGAGATTTTTGGTGCTGAGGCAGGCTTTGAAGCTTTAGGCAGCTTTGGCTTCCGCGACTTTGGAGTAGGAGCTGGGGCTTCATCAATGTCAGCATCATCATCAGAATGATCCACTTTGGCACCTTGAACAGAGATGTGAGTGATGAGGCCATCCAAGTTGTAGAACGGACCGACGACATTGGGTTCGGCATCGCGGGTGCCATCTGCACGGGGAGCAGAGGGACCAGGGTTGAAGTCTAGTCCCAATGAGTTCTTGTTCTTCTTCGTCGAATTCTGGGCAAACTGGAAGTTGCGCTTGAACAGATTGTCGTCACGACACCAGAGCAGTGACAATGGGCCAGCATCCGTAGGCTATGGTCCACGGACCATGCAGGGATAGAAGCCTTGTTCAATGGCTTCATCTCTGGACCTGGGTTGAAGATTTTTGTATAGGATGTCTCCTCATGGTCGCTTGATGGCATTCTTCTCATCATATTCCTTTGTTACAAACCTGTACTTGAACCACTGTTCTGCCCAATATCGTTGAATCCATTGGATTCGTGTCTTGCGCTGATTGTAATCCTCTTCTAGATCTGTCTTGTACAGTTCTGAGAGGTCATCGGGCAGATCTCTTGATGTTTCACCTCGACGCTTTCTGCCACCCTTTCTTGCTGATTTCTCCGCAGCCATGAACTTTAAACTGAATGGCTTCAATACGTTCAAAGGCTTCAAGGGCTTTTGCTGGCTGGATAAATAGGAACTGGCTTCGGGAGAATTTATGTGATGCTGTAAGAATTCTGCAAATGAATGCAGACTATGAGAACCAAGGGATTCTCCCACGGACATGTACCTGTGACAGCATTAAGGTGCGAGGGAAGGGGAAGAGGTCATATGCATTCTCAGAAGATTTTGAAGATAAATCAGTTTAGAAGACATTGACCTCATCGTGCGAAGACATTCACTCATAGATAAGGAGTTGGTTCCAGATTTGTACGAATCCAGAGATCAGTACAAGTGAGGAATCTAACTACTTTGTGAAGCATAAGTGAACATACTAGGCATAATATGAGATGAAGTATGAAGTAGATCCAAATTGTGTGAACAGAAACTGCTTGTGGTAGAAAGTGACGAATCTATAGGATCAAAGAGGCCGTAAAAAGGAAGTTTTATTTACCACACAAGGAACTGCTAGACGGAGTGGAAGAGGAGGCCGAGCAGTTCGATTGTCCATGCCCTAACTTGGCGACGGAGGACACCTACGGCGACGGCGGAGAAGACGATGTCCGCGGCCGGCGTGAAGACGGCGTCGGAGAGGTCACGGCAGCTAAGCGCTTCGTCGCCGGCGTCGTCGAGGGCTAGCGATGGCGCTAGGGTTCGTGCGAGAGTGGAAGAAAGGATAATGACTATGGTAAGGCGTGTATTTATAGGGACAGGGACGGCACAACGTTATTACACAGGTGCCCGTGGCGATTCACATTTGAAGAACACGTGGGCATCATGCAACATATTGGAGGTTGTTCCACGTTCCCACGCACGCCTGGATTGTCGGGTAGTCATTCCCACTTCTCCGGGTTTGAGGTGAAGGAATTAGCATTGAAAACGGACTTAATGTTTGTCTCTGTATCTTCTGCTGACAAGGACGCAGAGAAGATATTCGACAGTTTCAATAGAATGCATATGATTTGGAGAGATAGAGTTTGATATAGAAAGCATAGAGAGGTTAGGGTCCGATCACATTCACTTAGTTCAAAAGATTCAACAAGAAGACATAGCTATAAGTGAATGCTGTAGAGGACAAAACACTAGTATATATATATGATCAACATAATGAAGATAATCATGAAGACATGTTGAGATTGAAGCCAAATCAAATGTGAAGACACAGCAAATGTAACACCATGGGTAAAACACTTCAAACGGACAAATTTTGTGGTGGTGTTACCCACCGTATAGGAAGTATTAGACCCAGACACGACGCACAATTATCGTGGCGCTCTGAAGTCAAATTCCACATTAATGTATTCACACTTAGAATGTATGTCTTCATTGATCGAAGATATACTTTACTTCGTGTGTTGCACATCTAAGTCATCAATATGCATAAGTGGTAAGATGTGTGCCTGATCACAGGACATTTGAGGATTCCAAGATATTTAGCTCACACCATAACTTGAAAACTCTCTTCTCATCCAAGGGCTTGGTGAAGATATCTGCCAATTGCTCTTCAATGTTGACGTGTACGATATCAATATCTTCCTTCACAACATGATCTCTGAGAAAGTGATGACGAATTTCAATATGCTTTGTCTTCGAGTGCTGAACTGGGTTGTTGGCAATCTTGATGGCGCTTTCATTGTCACAGTAGAGTGGCACTTGCTTCAGCTAAATGCCATAGTCTTTGAGGGTTTTCTTCATCCACAGAAGCTGAGCGCAGCAAGATCCAGCAGCAATGTATTCAGATTCAGCAGTGGAGAGAGATACACAGTTCTGCTTCTTTGAAGACCAACATAGAAGTGATTGTCCCAGAAAATGACATGTGCCTGATGTAGACTTGCGATCCACCTTGTCACCAGCATAATCAGCATCCGAGAATCCAACCAGATCAAACTCTGAGCCCTTTGGATACCATAATCCTAGAGTTGGGGTGTAAGCCAAATATCGAAGAATTCGCTTCACAGCTAAGTGATGCGATTCCTTTGGTGCCGCTTGGAATCGAGCACACATGCCAACACTAAGCATAATATCTGGCCTAGATGCACATAGGTAAAGTAAAGAACCAATCATGGAGCGGTATACCTTTTGATCGAACTCTTTACCTTGTCGTCGGGACCCAGATGATGTTTGGATGGCATTGGCGTCGTGAAGCCTTTGAAGTCTTGCATACCAAACTTCTTCAGGCAATCTTTGAGATACTTCTCTTGAGATATAAAGATGCCGTTGCGTTGCTGACGTATTGGAAGACCAAGGAAGAACTTCAGCTCACCCATCATGGACATCTGATATTGCACTTGCATCATATATCCAAGCTCTTCACTGTATTTCTGATTGGTGCAGCCGAAGATAATGTCATCCACATATATTTGGCACACAAATAGCTCACCATCATATGTCTTCATGAAGAGAGTGGGGCCGAGGGAACCAGATTTGAAGCCTTTGCTCTTCAGGAAGTCTTTGAGTGTGTCATACCAAGCCCGAGGGGCTTGTTTGAGGCCATACAGTG
Source organism: Triticum urartu (assembly GCF_056163025.1). Lineage (NCBI taxonomy): Eukaryota > Viridiplantae > Streptophyta > Magnoliopsida > Poales > Poaceae > Triticum > Triticum urartu. The sequence goes on along the minus strand of NC_141873.1, from coordinate 173,717,379 downwards.
CCTTGTTGAGCTTGTATACCATGTCAGGATGTTTTGGATCTTCAAAGCCAGGTGGTTGTGCGACATACACTTCTTCTTCAATCTTGCCATTGAGAAAAGCGCTCTTCACATCCATTTGATACAGAAGTATGTTATGATGATTTGCATAGGCCAGCAGTATGCGTATGGCTTCAAGTCTAGCCACAGGAGCAAATGTTTCATCGAAGTCAATCCCTTCAACTTGAGTGTATCCTTGAGCAATGAGACGAGCTTTGTTTCTGACAACATGACCATGCTCATCTTGCTTGTTGCGATATATCCATTTGGTGCCTATTATATTGTGCTTCCGAGGATCAGGACGCTTAACCAGTTCCCATACATTATTCAGCTCAAACTGTTAAAGCTCTTCTTGCATAGCTTGAATCCATTCAGGTTCCTTGAAGGCTTCTTCAACTTTCTTGGGTTCTGTTATTGAGACGAATGCGAAGTGCCCACAAAAATTTGCTGGCTGTGTTTCCCTTGAACGAGTGAGTGGACCTGGTGCATTGATGCTATCGATTATTCTCTCAATCTGCACTTCATTTGCAACACGAGGATGTACAGGACAAAGATTTTGCTCTTGCTGATCATTATCATTGTTAGAGGGATTGTCTTCAGGCTGAGCATTGTCTTCAGGCTGATCAGGTGCGGAGATGATAAGTTCTTCTTCAGGTTGAGCTTCAGAAGGTATGATTTCTCCAGTTCCCATAAGTTTGATTGATTCACTGGATGGAACTTCATCTAGCACATTAGGCAGTTGCTCTCTTTGTGAGCCGTTAGTTTCATCGAACCGCACATCCACTGTTTCAACCACTTTGTAATGAAAGAGATTGAAGACTCTATAGGAGTGCGAATCCTTTCCATATCCAAGCATAAAACCCTCATGTGCTTTTGGTGCAAATTTTGAAGTGTGATGTGGATCCTTGATCCAGCACTTGGCGCCAAATACTCTGAAGTAACTGACATTTGGCTTCTTGCCAGTAAGGAGTTCATAGGATGTCTTGTTCAGAAGCTTGTGAAGATAAACACGGTTGATGATATGGCATGCAGTGTCAATGGCTTCAGGCCAGAATTTTCTTGGAGTCTTGTATTCATCAAGCATCGTCCAAGCCATCTCAATAAGTGTTCTGTTCTTGCGTTCGACGACGCCATTCTGCTGTGGCATGTACGGAGCTGAGAATTCATGTGTGATGCCCAAAGTATCAAGATATGTATCAAGGCCAGTGTTCTTGAATTCAGTGCCATTGTCACTTCTGATGTGCTTTATCTTGGCGCCATAGTTGTTCATTGCTCGATTGGCGAAGCGTCTGAAGACATCCTGCACTTCAGTCTTGTAAAGGATTATATGCACCCAAGTATATCTTGAATAATCATCAACAATGACAAAGCCATAGAGACAAGCAGTAGTAGTAAGAGTTGAGTAATGAGTGGGACCGAAAAGATCCATGTGCAGCAGTTCGAAGGGTTGAGTCGTTGTCATGATTGTATTTGAGGGATGCTTGGCCCTCGTCATCTTTCCTACTTCACAGGCACCGCATAAGTGATCCTTCTTGAACTTGATGCCCTCGATGCCTATGACATGCTTTTTCCTTGCAAGGGTGTGGAGGTTCCTCATGCCAGCATGCCCTAGCCTTCGATGCGAGAGCCAGTATTCAGATGCTTTTGCTAGAAGACATACTGCAAGTTGTGGTCCTGCTGAGAAATCTACAACATACAAATCATCTTTTCGATACCCTTCAAACACTAGAGACTTGTCAAATTCCATTAGTACAAGGCAACGATATTTTCCAAACATCACAATCATGTTTAAATCACAAAGCATTGAGACAGACATTAAGTTGAAACCAAGGGATTCAACAAGCATGACTTTATCCATGTGTTGATCCTTTGAGATTGCAACTCTACCTAGACCCAATACCTTGCTTTACTAGTGTCAGCAAATGTGATGTGACTTTTGTCTGATGGACGTAAAGTTGAGTCCATGAGAAGGCTTCGCTTGCCAGTCATGTGATTTGTACACCCACTATCAATAATCCATTCTGAAGCAGCTGGTGTCGTACCCTATAGTGTAGTTAGGGGGATAGGCTTCATGAAGAGAATTGTGAAGCAAAAACATTTGACGAACCAGTGGATTATTAAAGCTTAGATCAAGATTAGGACTGATAGGGCAGGTTGCAAGCGATTCAGAAACAAAGTACATAGTAAGACCATTTGGGCATTTGATCTTGCGCCCTACAAGATGTTTAAGGTCCCCAGCAATAGTGTCAGACGATTTTGGTTTTCGGCTGGAGACCTTTTCCTGCAAAAGAGAGTTAAGCTTTCTTAGCCACCCACATCTTTAGGGGTGGCTTCGAAGCAATAAGTCTAAGTGCAGCATCTGAGAACTTTGGCTTTGGAGCCCTAGCAAAAAGTCTTGCAGGTGGACAATAGTATTCATAAGAATAAGCAGAATAGTTCTTGCTCTTATGAACATGGCGGTTTGATGAACCGCGCCCATATTCATAGGCCTGAGTATGGCTTCCCTGCAAAACATTTGCGTTAGTGTGACTCTGGTGAGTCCTCTGTCTGTATGAAGCCGTTGGACCGTATGAGGCTTGTGGTCTGGGGTTTGTCTTCTTCACCTGTGGTGTCATGATGACATTCACAAGAAGATTCTCCAAACACCTTTTCGGCACCCAGATCTTCTTCATAGGCGGTCCATTCCTGCAGTTAGTACCAATATACCTGGCAAACACTTCACCATTCTGATTCTTAAACAGTTTGTAGTTTGCATCAAAGGATTCATCAATAACAATGGGGTTAGCACAAGTGAAGCCAGATAGAGTGGATGGATCTGCTGAAGGTTCCTTTGCAGCAACCCATGTGATTTTGGGGTACTGCTCAGGTTTCCAGTAAGAGCCATCAGCATTCATTTTCCTTATGAACCCAACACCCTCTTTCCTAGGGTTTCGGTTCAGGATCTGCCTTTTGAGGACATCGCACAGTGTCTGATGCCCTTTGAGACTTTTGTACATCCCTGTTTCAAGCAGTGTCTTCAACCTAGCATTCTCATCAGCAATAGAAGTGGTGTCCTCAGCAGAGGGGTTAGTTTCCACATCAATAGTTGAAGATGTTGCAACAGTAGGAGTAGTAGAACATTCAGCAACAGGAGTAGCGTTATCACGCTCAGTGCATTTAAGACATGGTCTGTTCGGCGTGAAGTGACTCGTTTTCCTTTTGAAGATCTTCATGAGCCGCTCTCAATTTCTCGAGTTATTCATGAGTTGTTGAGAACATTTCATGACGAATTTCAAGCTCCTCATACTTAATATGAAGATTTTTTATGTCTTCAATTAAGGACTGAGATCGAGTCATTTCAGCGTCCAACAGGTCATCGCTTTTGTCTAACAGTTTTTGAATATGTTCCATAGCTTTCTGTTGTTTAGTGACAAGGGAAGCAAGTTTTGCATAGCTGGGTCCAAATTCATCACCAGATTCATCATCACTGGATTCAGATAGATAGCATTCAATTACCTTAGCATAATTTGCCATAAGGCATGATGCAGAAGATGATGATTCTGGTTCGAAAGTCATCGCTTTGAGTGACTCCTTAAAGTCCTCGAACCGAGGATCATGATGAGTTCGACGACCCTCATAGACCTCCGAGAGACGGTCCCAGATGAGCTTTGCATGATCGAGATGCATGACATTCCTAAACTGATTCTCAGATAGACAGGAGCAGATGACGTCCTTCGCCGTGAGGTTGAGAAGAGTGTACTTGCGAATGTCATCAGCTTCCGCCATTTTGCACAGATCGGTTAGGGAAATCTCAGTGATGGTCCACAGCTTGCTGTTTGTTGCCATGAGGCGCTTCTTCATCATGGCCTTCCACTTGGGATACTCGTGACCGTCAAAGATGGGGCATGACACAGTCTTCATACCTGTGGTCGACATAACTGAAACTCCAGGCGGTTAAACCAAAATCACACAGAATAACGGAGTACCAGGCTCTGATACCAATTGAAAGTGTGTTATATCGACTAGAGGGGGGTGAATAGGCGATTTTTATGAAAGTCTTCAAAACATGGAAGTTTCGAAGACAAATGATAGAAATGAACCTATTTCCATGCAGCGAAAGATAGACTACACTAGACAGACAATAGTCAAGCATTCAATGAAGTGAAACCACACTGACTACTAGTAGCTAGGCAGTAAGGATCAGGTACACAGTGAAGACAAATAGATAAAGCAAATAGGCACTGACTTTACAAGAGCCAACTGTAAATAAAGAGATGAGAAGGATAGGACCAGTGTGCGTGACGAATACAATGGTTTGGTAGACCAGTTCCAACTGCTGTGACAGTTGTACGTCTGGTTAGGGCGGATAGGTATTTAAACCTGAGGACACTCAGTCCCGGACACTTAGTCCTGAGCACACAGCTCAGAACACTTAGTCCTCTCCGTATTCCCCTTGAGCTAAGGTCACACAGACCTTGACCAATCACTCTGGTAAGTCTTCAAGGTAAACTTCCAAACCTTCACAGACTTCGTTCACTGGCGATCCACAATGACTCTTGGATGCTCAGAACGCGACGCCTAACCGGCTGGAGGATTCACAGTCCTCAAGTGTAATAAGTCTTCAGATCACACAGACAAGAAGACTTAAGTGATGCCTAACACTCTTCGGCTCTGGGTGGTTAGGGATTTATCGTCTCAAGGAATTCTCTCTCAAAGGCTTCGAGGTGGGTGGCTCTCAAACGACAAAAGCCGTACTTTAACTCTGAGCAGCGAACCGTTTATGGTTGTAGGGGGTGGGCTATTTATAGCCACTAGGCAACCCGACCTGATTTGTTCGAAATGACCCTGGGTCACTAAGAAACTGACACGTGTTCCAACGGTCAGATTTCAAACACACACAGCAACTTTACTTGGGCTAAAAGCAAAGCTGACTTGTCCAACTCTGAACAAGATTTGCTCTCATAGTCTTCACTCGAAGACATAGGATTTTGGTTAAGCATCACGATAGTCATTCCGACTGGTTTTCTTGGACCCCACTTAACAGTATGGTGGTTCCTATGACTCAACAAAGAAGAAAAAGAACTACGAAAGATCTAATTCTTCGCGCTCCATAGTCTTCATGCGATGTCTTCTCTTGTCATAGTCTTCAAGGTGAATGTCTTCACTTACCACCTTTGACTTCAATGTCTTCATACATTTTTAGGGGTCATCTCTGGTAGGAAAACCGAATCAATGGGGGACTTCTACCTGTGTTATCCTGCAATTCTCACAAACACATTAGTCCCTCAACTAGGTTTGTCGTCAATACTCCAAAACCAACTAGGGGTGGCACTAGATGCACTTACAAGTAAACTACTCATACCTCATCGAAGGGACCATGGAGTTGATGTAGAGGCCCTCCGTGATCAATGCCCCCTCCGGCGGAGCTCCGGAAAAGGCCCCAAGATGGGATCTCTTGGGTACAGAAGGCTGCGGCAGTGGAAATAGGGTTTCGTGGTGCTCCTGGATGCTTGGGGGGTATATGGATATATATAGGAGGAAGAAGTACGTCGGTGGAGCAACGAGGGGCCCACGAGGGTGGAGGGCGCGCCCCCTGCCTCTGTAACATCCCAAATTTTCAACTTGGAATGTTATACATAGATCATCATTGCATATCATATTTTATTTGCATTTTGGCTTGATCCTAGAAATCCTATCCAACTCAAGGACCCATGGAGAGAGTTGGGGTTTCGTTATTTTCATATTTGGGGTTTTCTCAAATTTTGAAAATAGGATCATTTGATTTAATTATTTTTTCTTCAACAATTCCAATTATAAAAATAAGTGAGAGGGAATAAAATGAATTTCCCAAATTAAAGGAATATTGAGGATTTAATAAAAAAATCAAATAAGATTTTATTTTGGAGTTTTTCGCCGTTTTATTTGATTTTAGGAAAAATGCGTGTTTTTAAAAATATCATTTAGGCCCCAAATAAATGTTCACCCTGTCCGGCTTGATTTTAGAAGGTGGAGAAAATTTATTTCGGAATTTTTGGAGTCCGTTTAGTATTTCTTTTATTCGTTTTTCTGCGCAAAACTATTTAAAAAAACGAACCGACCTAGCCGGGCCGTACCTGACCCGGACTCTAGCCCGGCCGGCCTTTATAAGCCGGGGGAGCCCAGCCAGAGCTGCCCAGCCCCGCCCTAACCCTAGCCGCACCGAGCCGCCGCCGCTCGCGCCAGCGCGCCGCCGCCGCTCGCCGCCGTCGCCGCTTGAGCCAGGCGCCGCCGCCGCCTCGCCGTTGACCGCCGCCGCTCCGCCGGAGTTCTCCACCGCCGCCGGTCTTCACCAGTTAACCGCGCGGTTTTTTTATAAAAAACCGCGGTATTTTCTTTTTTAGATCGGTTTATTTTTTCCCGGTTTAGTTTATTTAGCGGACGTTCGTCCGTACATTCATTTTAAGGAATGGTTTTCGTAGTTTAGCCGCAGACAGAGAACGTTCGTTCATTAGACTGTTCATCGTTTTTTCTTTTTCTCGGATTTTCCGCGAGTATTTCTGATTGCGATTTATGATCCGATTTTTGTTTTAGTTTAACTTTTTGCTCGTTTATCTGAATCAGGTGATTCAAGCGCCTAGAGTTTCTTCTATAAATCCTCTTTCCGTTTAACCAACTCATACAAGTTTTTGCTTCTGTAAAATTTGATTAGATCCAGATTAGTAAACGAAGCTTGTTTCTTTCGCCGTTTGACTTTCGTTGCTTCGTTTGATTTGATTCTTTTTGCAAACCGGAGTTCTTAAGTTGAACCTTCTGGTTAGATCTCTTATTTTAGTTTTACCTGTGCATTAGATGAGTACTTATTGTGTGGTTGTTTGTTTGCGATAGAGTACCCAAAGTGCGCCGCTTGCTACTTCGAATCTCTCAGTTTCACGGATCATCAGCAAGGCAAGTAACACTTTGATCATATCCCTTTCATACCCAGTTTTTATGCATTACTTTCACCCTCAAACGTTGCATGGTTAGGATTTGATAACATTTGGGTATTGGGAAGTAGTTGATGACGTAGAACCTATTGCCCTATTATATTCAAACCTTGGGAGTTACTTATACGAATTGCTTATATTGCCATGCTATGCTCTTAGACGTGGTTTGGGTTTGAGTGTATCCATGACAGATGTGAGAATGTTAATTAATGGTTCAAATTAAGGTGGCAACTTTAATACACATCTGGGTGGATTGAGGCACCTGGGTATTCCAGCAATTGCCTGTTGTTTTTCTTTATGGACCGCCACCCAGGCTCAAAGGGATCATGAGATTATTCATACTAGAAACTTCTGTGTGCATCCACAAGCTAATATGGGCTCTAGCATAGTTGATTAAGTCGTGCGAACTCTTACAGTGGTAGACTGGCAGATGGGGGGGAAAGTAGGTGTAACGGTCTACCCGATCGTAAGGTGCTAGCGCTTCTGAAATACTATGTCTCGGTCATCCGTTTCTCAAACACCATGTAGTGCGAGAATCCCAACGGAGGAGATCGAGTCTTGTGGGGAAAAGTGCGCAAACCTCTGCAGAGTGTATAAACTAATCATGGTTAGCCATGTCCGCGGTTATGGACGATTTGAGTATCTAGTACTTGGATTATCATGTGAATCTCATCGTGTGACTTTAATTTAATTTTGTTGGGTTTTAATGATGATGTTTAATTGGGATTGAGAGGGTGTCTACACTCTCAATGTTTAACAACTACCATGATAGTTAAATAAAATTTATTCCTTTGGAGTAGGGAAAAACTGGCTTTACGCAAAACAGTAACCATAGAGCATTCCACCAGCCATATATGCATGTAGTATAGCCTATTTCTGTTCATTACTCTCTATGTGTTACATTTCTAGCATATTCCATGTGCTGACCCGTTTTCGGGCTGCAACGTTCATGTTGCAGACCTTTCAGACGACGAGTAAGGTGCCTTTAGGTCGTGGTTCTATACTCAGTGATGCCGTTGGAGTTGATGGACTCACTTATCTTCCAAGCCTTCCACTGTTATCGTTATTAGATGGCCTTAAGCCATACTATTTGTAATAAGTTCTCTTTTGAGACACTCATTATAATAAGTGTGTGATTGCTACTCTGTTATAAATCCTTCAAGTACTGTGCGTGTCAGCATTACTGATCCAAGGATGACACTGAAGCACAGAGATCAGACTGTTTGAGGTCTGGTCGCTACAAGATGGTATTAGAGCCCACGCTGACTGTAGGACACGACCACTAAGCTAAAGCCCTAGATCACTACTCACTCTTCTCATTTCTGACTCTCATCTTTTCTACTCTTTTAGGATGGCGGATGCAAGGAACAAGGTCATGCAACCGGATGAAGATACACCCTTTGGACGCCACATGAAGGAAGTCACTAATTACCTGAACATCGGAGTACCAAGCTTCACCGGGACCTACAACACCACTTTACCCGAGGAGGAGTGCTGGATGATTCAAGTTCAAGTTCCAGGAAGGACGTTCGCGCCAGTCACCGAGCCCATAGAGTTTTCCTTTGATGCACCAAGTTGGAGTCTAGGAAAGAGCATGGCAGCCCACATCACCATGGGATGTATTGGAGAAGTTTACCGCAATGATCTCAAGGATACTATCTACCAGATTTGTGGGCGCCGAGACGAGCACTGGGAAATTATCAGCACTAAGAAGGATAGATCAATCGCTGCTTTTATCCAGGAGTTAAACCAGCACATTCGACGTCAGGAGAACCAGATGTGCGCAGGCATGATAGATCTGAAGAAAGCGATGACAAGGATCACGGAACTGGAGGAAGAACTCAAGGCTATGCATGAATACTATGAGGAGGAAATCGTCGTACTAGTGGAGAAGAATGACAACCTGATTAAGAAGATCAGAATATTCATGGGAGACCCCACACTAGTAGAAGAAGACGAAGAACCCAAGGAGATTCGCCCGGAAGACTACATCATCATCGACGACACCGACTCTGACCTGAGGGATGATGACTTTGAAGATGAAGCTGGAGCAGATATCATGGAGTCTGCAACCGAGGAATATTTCTAGTAGACTACCACATCAGTAGTAGTATTCCACCATGTAAATATAGTAGTCCAAGCACTTTTGCGATAGTTAGACCGATTGTATGCCCTTGTGTGATTGATTGAGTGAAATGTTTGTCTTTGTCTCATGTGCATATGGGTAGTGCGTTCTCATTATACCTCATTCTATTCTAATCTCTCCCCTCTAAATCCATCAGATGCCTCCGAGACGTGACAATGGATTTGCCTTCCCACGGGAGCTCACTTAGTTGATCCAGCAGCAGAATGTGTTGATGCAGTTGCTAGTCCAGAATCAGAATCAGGGGAACAACAACAACAACAACAACCCACCACCACCACCACCTGTTGATCACCTAACCCGTTTCCTTAGACTGAATCTGCCGGTGTTCTCCAGTAGCACCGAGCCTATAGTAGCAGATGATTGGCTCCGCAAGATTGGAAGTGAGTTAACCAATACAGGATGTACTGACGCTGAGAAGGTGCGTTTTGCCGCATATCAGTTGGATGGACCAGCAACATCATGGTGGGAGAATTACACTGTCACCTACCCTATAGCCCAGTGACATGTGACCAATTTCAGCAGGCTTTCCGTACAGCCCAAGTTTCAGTAGGAGCTATGGCCATGAAGAAGCGTGAGTTTCGCAACTTGCGCCAAGGAGGACGGACAGTTGGCCAATACGTGGATGACTTTAATAAGTTAGCACGTTATGCCCCAGATGACGTTGTTACGGATGCAGCTAAGCAGGGGAAGTTTCTGGAAGGACTGAATGATGAGTTGAGCATGCAGTTGATGGTAGCAACTTTCAACAACTACCAGGAACTCGTAGATCGTGTTCTTATGATTGAAGGGAAGCAACAGCAGATTGAGAACCACAAGAGGAAGTATGTACAAGGGAAGTACAATTCAGGAGCTCAGTAGAAGCCACGTTTTACCCGGAAATCAGGAGGACATTTTCAGCATACCCATGGAGGAGGAAGTTCGCATAATCATAATGGCCCCAAGAACGGTAATGGGAATGGGGGAAGCAACGGACAGAACCGTACCAACCCATCAACCCCAGCCAAGAGAGACCTGAGCCAAGTCACTTGTTATAAGTGTCAGAAGACCGAACATTATGCCAATGAATGTCCTGAAGCCCAAAATGGAAATGTCAATGGAAGCTCTGGGAAGAAGCCGAACCCTTTAAACAAGGGACAGGTTAACCACGTTAACGTGGAGGAGGTTGAAGCCCAGCCAGATGCAGTAATGGGTAAGTTTTTGGTTAAGTCATTTACTGCAATCGTTCTTTTTGATACTGGTGCATCGCATTCATACATATCAAGGAGATTCATGGATAAGTATAAACTGCCCACCAAGGTTCTTAGAACACCTATGTTAGTAAGCTCACCAGGAGCGGAGTATATGGCCAGTAAAGGATGTTTTCCTGTGCCATTGAGTATAGGTAGACATGTGTTTCCCTCGGATTTAATCATTTTGGAATCACAAGGTTTGGATGTAATTCTGGGTATGGATTGGCTATCTATGTACGGAGGAAACATCGATTGCGCCAGTAAGTCGATTTTACTTACCACCCCAGAAGGGAGAAAGATCAAGTATGTATCATGGCATGTGCCAAATAGGACTCAAGTAAATTCCTTATCAGGAGTTGTACAGGAGGAAGTACCGGTGGTAAAGGATTTTCCGGATGTATTTCCAGAAGAATTGCCCGGCATGCCACCGGATAGAGACATTGAGTTTTTGATTGAGCTTTTGCCAGGCACAGGACCAATATCTAAGAGACGGTATAGAATGCCTACAAAGGATTTGGAGGAGATTAAGAAGCAGATTAAGGAGTTACTGGATAAGGGATATATTCGCCCAATTTCGTCACCTTGGGGATCACCAGTACTTCTAGTGGAAAAGAAGGATGGATCGTTAAGGATGGTTGTTGATTATTGAGGACTGAATGAAGTGACGATCAAGAATAAGTACCCACTGCCGATGATCAATGATTTGTTTGACCAATTTCAAGGAGCTAAGGTATTTTCCAAGATTGATTTGCGATCAGGATACCACCAGTTGAAGATTCGAGAGCAGGACATACCTAAGACAGCTTTTACCACAAGGTATGGGCTGTATGAGTATACCGTTATGTCATTTGGTCTGACTAGCGCACCTGCTTATTTTATGAACATGATGAACAAAGTGTTTATGGAGTTTTTGGATAAGTTCGTCGTAGTATTCATTGATGATATTCTAGTCTACTCGAAAAATGAAGAAGAACATAAAGAACATTTGCGTTTGGTACTTGGTAAGTTCAGAGAACATTAGTTATACGCCAAGTTCAGCAAATGTGAGTTTTGGTTGAAGAAAGTTGGATTCCTCGGACATGTTATATCCGGAGAAGGAATAGCAGTAGATCCCACCCAAGTTGTCACTGTGACAAATTGGGAAGCTCCAACAACAGTTGGAGAGATCCGGAGTTTTCTTGGACTCGCAGGATACTACCGGAGATTCATTGAAAAATTTTGAAGATTGCAAAACCTATGACGGAGTTGTTGAAGAAGGATACCAAGTTCAATTGGACTGAGGAATGTGATGCCAGTTTCCAGGAGTTGAAGAAACGTTTGGTTACCTCGCCAGTGTTGATTCTGCCAGATCAACACAAGGATTATGAGGTGTATTGCGACGCTTCACGTCGAGGACTTGGAGCAGTGCTTATGCAGGAGGGAAGATTTGTTTCGTATGCTTCACGACAGCTTAAGCCCCATGAGTTGAATTATGCTACACATGATTAGGAGTTAGAAGCCGTAGTGCACGCATTGAAGACTTGGAGACATTTTCTCATTAGAAACCATTGTGAGGTGTACACGGATCACAAGAGTTTGAAGTACATCTTCACGCAGAAGGAGTTGAATCTCAGGCAAAGAAGATGGTTGGAGCTCATCAAAGATTATGACGTGAGATTGCATTATCACCCCGGAAAGGCTAACGTAGTAGCCGATGCGTTGAGCCGCAAGAGCCATGTCAACACATTAATACCGGAGAGTTACCAAAGGAGTTAGCCGAGGACCTTCATGAGCTATGTTTGGAGACAGTTTCGAGATGCTATGTAGCAGCATTGGAGATTCAGTCTACTCTGATGGATAAGATCAGAGAAGCTCAGAAGACCGACAAGGAGATTGCCTCTATTAAAGAGAAAATGAGCAAGGGAAAAGCTAAAGGATTTCGTGAGGATGAACATGATACCTTATGGTTTGAGGACCGCATTTATGTGCCCAATGACCCGGAGATCAGGAAGTTAATTTTGCAAGAGGCCCATGATTCGCCGTACTCGATTCACCCAGGAAATACCAAGATGTATTTGGATTTGAAAGACACTTTTTGGTGGACCAGAATGAAGAAGGATATTGCAGAGTATGTAGGAGTTTGTGGTGTATATCAGAGAGTAAAGGTAGAGCATCAGAAGCCAGCAGGATTGCTACAGCCATTGCCGATACCCGAATGGAAGTGGGATAAGCTAGGCATGGATTTTATCACGGGATTACCGAGGACCCGCTCAGGCTATGACTCGATATGGGTTGTAGTCGATCGCTTGACGAAGGTAGCTCATTTCATCCCAGTGAAGACCACTTACACCAGTGCTAAGTTGGCAAAGATATACATGACCAGGATCGTATGTCTGCATGGAGTTCCGAGGAGCATTGTATCAAATAGAGGAACCCAGTTTACCTCAAAGTTCTGGAATCAGTTGCACGAAACTTTGGGTACCAGGCTAGAGTTCAGTACAACTTTTCATCTGCAGACCGATGGACAGACCGAGAGACTCAATCAGACTTTGGAGGATATGCTGAGAGCTTGTGCGCTAGATTATGGATCTAGTTGGGATGACAACTTGCCATATGCGGAGTTCTCTTATAACAATAGTTATCAATCCAGTTTGAAGATGGCCCCTTTTGAAGCCTTGTACGGAAGATGGTGCATAACACCATTGTTGTGGGATGAAGTTGGAGATTGTCAGTTGTTTGGACCAGATTTGATTAAGGAGTCTGAACAGAAAGTGAAGTTGATTCGCGATAGGCTCAAGGTAGCCCAGTCCAGACAGAAGAGCTATGCAGATTCTAAACACAAGGAGACAATTTACGAAGTCGGAGACAGAGTTTATCTTCGTGTATCCCCGCTTCGAGGAGTTAAGCGCTTTGGAGTTAAGGGAAAATTAGCGCTACATTTTGTGGGACCATACGAAGTTTTGGAGCGTATGGGAGAAGTTGCTTACAAGTTGGAGTTGCCCGAAGGATTGTCAGGAGTTCACGACGTGTTCCACGTTTCCCAGTTGAAAAAGTGCCACAAAGAGATGGATGATACACCACTAAGAGATACAGTGTCGCTGGAAGCGATTCAGTTGGATAGTGATTTGACCTACGAGGAGAAACCAGTCAAGATTCTCGAATATGCCAGCCGAGTCACCCGCAGCAAGGTTATCTGGTTTTGTAAAGTTCAGTGGAGCCACCACACCGAGGATGAAGCCACCTGGGAGCGAGAGGAAGATCTGCTGAAGGACCACCCTCACCTATTTTCTAGCCAACCCGAATCTCGAGGGCGAGATTCATCTTAAGGGGGGGTAGGTTTGTAACATCCCAAATTTTCAATTTGGCATGTCATACATAGATCATCATTGCGTATCATATTTTATTTGCATTTTGGCTTGATCCTAGAAATCCTACGCAACTCAAGGACCCATGGAGAGAGTTGGGGTTTCGTTATTTTCATATTTGGGGTTTTCTCAAATTTTGAAAATAGGATCATTTGATTTAATTATTTTATCTTCAACAATTCCAATTATAAAAATAAGTGAGAGCGAATAAAATGACTTTCCCAAATTAAAGGAATATTGAGGATTTAATAAAAAATCAAATAAGATTTTATTTTGGAGTTTTTCGCCGTTTTATTTGATTTTAGGAAAAATGCACATTTTTAAAAATTGCATTTAGGCCCCAAATAAATGTTCACCTTGTCCGGCTTGATTTTAGAAGTCGGGGAAAATTTATTTCGGGATTTTGGAGTCCGTTTAGTATTTCTTTTATTTGTTTTTCTGCACGAAACTATTTAAAAAACGAACCGACCTAGCCGGGCCATACCCGACCCGGACTCTAGCCCGGCCGACCTTTATAAGCCGGGGGAGCCCAGCCCGAGCCGCCCAGCCCCGCCCTAACCCTAGCCGCCCCGAGCCGCCGCCGCCGCTCGCGCCCGTGCACCGCCGCCGCCTCGCCGCCGACCGTCGCTGCCCCGCCGGAGTTCGTCGCCGCGGCCGCCGGTCTTCACCGGTTAACCGCCCAGTTTTTTTAATAAAAAAACTGCGGTCGTTTTCATTTTTGAGATCGGTTTATTTTTTTTCCGGTTTAGTTTATTTAGCGGACGTTCGTCCGTATGTTCGTTTTAACGAACGGTTTTCATCGTTTAGCCGCAGAGAGCGAACGTTCGTTTGTTAGCGTGTTCGTCATTTTTTCTTTTTCTTGTATTTTCCGTGAATATTTCTGATCGCGATTTCTGATCCGATTTTCGTTTCAATTTAACTTTTTGCTCGTTTATCGGAATCAGGCGATTCAAGCGCCTAGAGTTTCGTCTCGAAACCCTCTTTCCGTTTAACCAACTCAAACAAGTTTTTTGCTTCTGTAAAATTTGACTTAGATCCATATTAGTAAAAAAAAGCTTGTTTCTTTCGCCGTTTGACTTTTGTTGCTTTGTTTGATTTGATTCTTTTTGCAAATCGGAGTTCTTAAGTTGAACTTTCTGGTTAGATCTCTTATTTGAGTTTTACCTGTGCATTAGATGAGTACTTATTTTGTGCTTGTTTGTTTGCGATAGAGTACCCGGAGTGCGCCGCTTGCTACTTCGAATCTCTAGGTTTCACGGATCATGAGCAAGGCAAGTAACACTTTGATCATATCCCTTTCATACCCAGTTTTTATGCATTAGTTTCACCCTCAAACGTTGCATGGTTAGGATTTGATAACATTTTGGTATTGGGAAGTAGTTGATGAGGTAGAACCTATTGCCCTGTTATATTCAAACCTTGGGAGTTACTTATACGAATTGCTTATATTGCTATGCTATGCTCGTAGACGTGGTTTGGGTTTGAGTGTATCCATGACATATGTGAGAATGTTAATTAATGGTTCAACTTAAGGTGGCAACTTTAATACACATCTGGGTGGATTGAGGCACCTGGGTATTCCAGTGATTGCTTGTTGTTTTCTTTATGGACCGCCACCCAGGCTCAAAGGGATCATGAGATTATTCATACTAGAAACTTCCGTGTGCAGCCACAAGCTACTATGGGCTCTAGCATAGTTGATTAAGTCGTGTGAACTCTTACAGTGGTAGACTAGCACATGTAGGGGAAAGTAGGTGTAACGGTCTACCCGATTGTAAGGTGCTAGCACTTCTGAAAGACTATGTCTCAGTCATCCTATTCTCAAACACCATGTAGTGCGAGAATCCCAACGGAGGAGATCGACTCTTGTGGGGAAAAGTGCGCAAACCTCTGCAGAGTGTATAAACTAATCATGGTTAGTCGTGTCCCCGGTTATGGACGTTTTGAGTATCTAGTACTTGGATTATCATGTGAATCTCATCATGTGACTTTAATTTAATTTTGTTGGGTTTTAATGATGATGTTTAATTGGGATTGAGAGGGTGTCTACACTCTCAATGTTTAACAACTACCATGATAGTTAAATAAAATTTATTCCTTTGTAGTAGGGAAAAACTAGCTTTACGCAAAATAGTAACCATAGAGCTTTCCGCCAGCCATATATGCATGTAGTATAGCCTATTTCTGTTCATCACTCTCTATGTGTTACATTTCCAGCATATTCCATGTGCTGGCCCGTTTTCGGGCTGCAACGTTCATGTTGCATACTTTTCAGACAACGAGTAAGGTGCCTTTAGGTCGTGGTTCTATACTCAGTGATGCCGTTGGAGTTGATGGACTCACTTATATTCCAAGCCTTCCACTGCTATCATTATTAGATGGCCTTAAGCCATACTATTTATAATAAGTTCTCTTTTGAGACACTCGTTGTAATAAGTGTGTGATTGCTACTCTGTTATAAATCCTTCAAGTATTATGTGTGTCAGCATTACTGATCCAGGGATGACACTGAAGCACAGAGATCAGACTGTTTGAGGTCTGCTCGCTACAGCCTTGTGGCCACCTTGTTGATTGCTTGACGTCCATTCCAAGTCTCCAGGATCATGTTTGTTCCAAAAATAACACTCCGGAAGGTTTCATTCCATTTGGACTCCGTTTGATATTCCCTTTCGGCGAAACTCTAAAATAGGCAAAAAATAGCAATTTGGGATGGGCCTCCGGTTAATAGGTTAGTCCCAAAAATAGTATAAAAGTTTAAAAATAAGCCCAATAACATCCAAAATAGATAATATAATAGCATGGAGCAATAAAAAATTATAGATACGTTGGAGACGTATCAAGCATCCCCAAGCTTAATTCCTGCTCGTCCTTGAGAAGGTAAATGATAAAAACAGAATTTTTGATGTGGAATTCTTCCTAACATATTTATTAATGTAATTTTTCTTTATTGTGGCATGAATGTCCAGATCCAAAAGATTCATGATAAAAGTTTAATATTGACATAGAAATAATAATACTTCAAGCATACTAACTAAGGAATCATGTCTTCTCAAAATAACATGGCCAAAGAAAGTTATCCCTACAAAATCATATAGTGTGGCTATGCTCTATCTTCATCACAAAAAATATTAAATCATGCACAACCCTGATGACAAGCCAAGCAATTGTTTCATACTTTTTATGTTCTCAAACTTTTTCAATCTTCACGCTATATATGAGCGTGAGCCATGGATATAGCACTATGGTGGAATAGAATGGTGGTTGCGGAGAAGACAAAAAAGAAGAAGATAGTCTCACATCAACTAGGCATATCAATGGGCTATGGAGATGCCCATCAATAGATATCAATGTGAGTGAGTAGGGATTGCCATGCAACGGATGCACTAGAGCTATAAGTGTATGAAAGCTCAACAAAAGAAACTAAGTGGGTGTGCATCCAACTTGCTTGCTCACGAAGACCTAGGGTAATTTGAGGTAGCCCATCATTGGAATATACAAGCCAAGTTCTATAATGTAAAATTCCCACTAGTTTATGAAAGTGACAACATAGGAGACTCTCTATCATGAAGATCATGGTGCTACTTTGAAGCACAAGTGTGGAAAAAGGATAGTAACATTGTGCCTTCTCTCTTTTTCTCTCATTTTTTTATTTTTTATTTGGGCCTTCTTTCCTTTTTTTTCTTTTGGCCTCTTTTCTCTTTTTTTTTCGTCCGGAGTCTCATCCCGACTTGTGGGGGAATCATAGTCTCCATCATCCTTTCCTCACTAGGACAATGTTCTAAATAATGATGATCATCATGCTTCTTTTTACTTACAACTCAAGAATTACAACTCAATACTTAGAACAAAGTATGACTCTATGTGAATGCCTCCGGCGATGTACCGAGATATGCAATGAATCAAGAGTGACATGTATGAAAGAATTATGAACGGTGGCTTTGCCACAAATACGATGTCAACTACATGATCATGCAAAGCACTATGACAATGATGAAGCGTGTCATAACAAACAAAATGGTGGAAAGTTGCATGGCAATATATCTTGGAATGGCTATGGATATGCCATAATAGGTAGGTATGGTGGCTGTTTTGAGGAAGGTATATGGTGGGTTTATGGTACCTGCGAAAGTTGCGCGGTACTAGAGAGGCTAGCAAATGGTGGAAGGGTGAGGGTGTGTATAATCCATCGACTCAACATTAGTCATAAAGAACTCACATACTTATTGCAAAAATCTATTAGTTATCGTAACAAAGTACTACACTCATGCTCCTAGGGGGATATATTGGTAGGAAAAGACCATCGCTCGTCCCCGACCGCCACTCATAAGGAAGGCAATCAATAAATAAATCATGCTCTGACTTCATCACATAACGGTTCACCATACGTGCATGCGACGGGAATCACAACTTCAACACAAGTATTTTTCAAATTCACAACTAGTCAACTAGCATGACTCTAATATCACCATCTCCATATCTCAAAACAATCATCAAGTATCAAACTTCTCTTAGTATTCAATGCACTTATATGAAAGTTTTTATTATTGCCATGTTGTTCTAAAGGACTTTCAAAATAATATAAGTGAAGCATGAGAGATCAATTATTTCTATAAAATAGAACCACCGCCGTCCTCTAAAAGATATAAGCGAAGCACTAGAGCAAAAACTATATAGCTCAAAAGATATAAGTGAAACACATAGAGTATTCTAATAAATTCCAATTCATGTGTGTATATCTCAAAAGGTGTGTACACCAAGGATGATTGTGGTAAACTAAAAAGCAAAGACTCAAATCATACAAGACGCTCCAAGGAAAACACATATCATGTGGCGAATAAAAATATAGCTCCAACTAAAGTTACCGATGAACGAAGACGAAAGAGGGGATGCCTTCCGGGGCATCCCCAAGCTTAGGCTTTTTGGAGTCCTTGTATTTTACCTTGGGGTGCCATGGGCATCCCCAAGCTTAGGCTCTTTCCACTCCTTGTTCCATAATCCATCAAATCTTTACCCAAAACTTGAAAACTTCACAACACAAAACTTAAAAGAAAATCTTCGTGAGCTCCGTTAGTAAAAGAAAACAGACCACCACTTCAAGGTACTGTAATGAACTCCTTCTTGATTTATATTGGTGTTAAAACTACTGTATTCCAACTTTTCTATGGTTCATAAACTCTATTACTAGCTATAGATTCATCAAAATAAGCAAACAACACACGAAAAACAGAATCTGTCAAAAACAGAACAGTCTGTAGTAATCTGTAGGTTTCAACCACTTCTGGAACCCAAAAATTCTAAAATAAATTGCTGGAAGTGAGGAATTTATCTATTAATCATCTGCAAAAAGAATTAACTAAATAACACTCTCCAATAAAAAATGGCATCAATTCTCGCGATCGCTAAAGTTTCTGTTTTTTACAGAACGATCAAAAAGACTTTCCCCAAGTCATCCCAACGGTTCTTGTCGGTGTCAAAACTGGAGGATCTCGGGTAGTGGGTCCCGAACTATGTGTCTAGGCCGGATGGTAACAGGAGGCAGGGAACACGATGTTTTACCCAGGTTCGGGCCCTCTTGATGGAGGTAAAACCCTACGTCCTGCTTGATTAATATTGATGATATGGGTAGTACAAGAGTAGATCTACCACGAGATCAAGGAGGCTAAACCCTAGAAGCTAGCCTATGGTATGATTGTTGTATATGGAGTTGTATATCTATCGACTAGCCTGGCCTCGGTTTATATAATGCACCGGAGGCCTAGAATACGCCGGTGGGGAGAAGTCCTTGTCTTGATCGCCAAGTCTTGTGGAATCTTCCTTGTATGCGGTAGCCGTCCGAACTGGCCCATGAGTATATGGCCACGGGGGTCCTCGGCCCAATCTAATAGATCGGGAGACGACGTGGTGAGTACCCCCTAGTCCAGGACACCGTCAGTAGCCCCCTGAACCGGTCTTCAAGTTAGGGACGCTCCTCGATTCTTCCGAACTGTTCTTCATCTTCGGTTGCCGGTCTTGAAAACTGGTTCAACAAATCTTCTTTATCTTCGATATTGAGGATCGCCGAAATGCATTCGACGAGTTTACACGTCGGGTATCCGAGGAGCCCCTTTATGTTTCCGGCCTTTATCAATGCCTTGTTTATTTTTGTGCCACACCTCGGGTTTGAAGTTGTTCCCGGGAGGCAGGGTCCTCTTGCGTCCGAGATCCAATGCCGGACTGCATTCAAGGTATCTTTTGCAGCCGAGCACCAATGTTGGACTGCTTCCCAGCTCTAGCGCCGGAATGTATCCGAGCTCCAATGCCGGACTATGTATCCGAGCTCCAACGCCGGACTGTATATCCGAGCTCCAACGCCGAAATATATCCGAGCTCCAACGCCGGACTGTGTCCAGGCTCCAATGCGGGACTATATCTGAGGTGTCATATAACCTTGGTTCAAAAAAGTTGAAGGAGTTTAGCCGAGCTTAATGCCAGAAATGCCCTCTATGGAGCCAGCCACTAGCGCCCGAGCTTTATGCCGGACTGTTTCCGAGGTGGTGCACCACCCCGACTATGGGCTGATTTTTTGTCAATATTTTTTATTGGTGCAATTTATTCTCTGCCGAGATATATAGCCAGTAGCCCTCAAGGTGTGTATCGGTCTAAAACCCGAGATGCACATGAAGGATGACATAAGACCGCTGATCCCAGTAGCTGCTGAGACTCAGGTTGATTTGCAAAATCGGCCCGAGGATCAAGTCCTAGCTCGACAGAATACTTCGGGACACAAAAGCGGCGTGCTCAGTCCTCAAGACTCAGGTTGGGTGCCGCTGACCAACCTGAGGATCAAAATCTCCTCGGAAACTATATTGCACATAAAATTTTCTGCATTGGACAAGCAATGCAGTAGCCCCCGAGACACTGGTCGGGTGGTAACACCAGATCAGGGGATCGATGTGCCCCTTTAATATTTGTAAATCATAAGCCCGAAGCCTAGTAGCCCCCGAGCCTTAATGCGGGCACGGGTGGCCGAATTAAGGATCAATATCCATAGTAAAATAAAAAATTATGTGTAATGACTCTATGTATCCAAGTACTTTACGTCACTAATGCTCGGATCTGCATTGTACAAAACATTGTTGACCGATCATCGGCTTCCACCTCCTTGGCCAGTAGCCGAGGAGTGTTTGTCCTACTTTATAAAGCCTTTATGAGGGCAAAGATTTACGACAAACAAGGCAATCTGGCCACATGGTTTTATAAACAAAGGTACGCAGAGAGATATGTTATATTACTGTTTAACAGAAGAAATGTATTCCAAAGAAAATAGTCCCGCTATTGGTTCCTTTCTTTCGGTTGTCATGCTAAGCATGAGCATGAAACCTCAGCTCGAATGTAAGAGCAAAATATCGAGGATTTAGTTTGGGAGGCCAGTTAATAGCCCCCGGTAGTGTTCGGCGACAGTTGAGGTCAAGCCGTAAACACTTCGGCCAATGTTATGAATGGCCCATCATAGTCATCGGATCGCTAACCAGTTTACGCTTATTGTGACAGTCAGTTTTCGGCTTTCTCCACTAAGGTGCTTAACCATGTGAGCTGGAAGCACAATCACAGTGGTTCTCCCTTTGCACGCCTAGCCGAACAAAACAGAACGTAGGAAGCAAGTGCAGGAGCGGGGCAACCCAACTATTGACTGAAGACACAATTCGAAACCGATGCATATATAGCAATATCTGAGAATGTTTTTGCCGAATCCCTAAAGGTGTCCGGCGTTGCACTGCGAGACTAATGCTGGAAAAGCACAAATAGTTTAAAAGTGCCAAAAAGCTTGGAAAAGCAAGAAACGTCAGTAAAAACATGGCATCCGAACAAGATCAAGCGTTCGGTGCCAATCAGAAAATTGGTCTTAGAAAAAGGAAGTGCTTCTGTCGTCCTTTAACATGACACATCCTATCTCAAGACTTCGAGCGGGTCAGCCTATGGCTTCAACCTCCTATCCTGAGGGCGGAGTACTTCTCATTAGGCCAGTTTAGCAAACTAAACTCTAGCGGCTTTGAGAGAGAAATTAGGCTCCCCGGCTAGTGAGCGCACACTTGCGTCGAAAAAAGGAGTGATAGATAATAATAATAATAGCACTTTGCAACGATTGAGAAGAAGAACACTTATTATAAAACGGCTCAAATAAACTTAAGATCCCCCAAGTGACTTGGGTAGAAGAATGATTGCATGTACCAAAGTACTTATATCATATCTATGTTCAACCGAACTTTAAACGCGTCTTAACCGACCGTCGGCTTCTCCCTCTTCGGTTAAGGACCGAAAAGTGTTATGTACTCCATCGGTCGAGAATATCGACGGTGTTTACAATAACTAGGCAATCAGGCCATAAGGCTGTAACAGACAAAGCGCGCTCAGGGAACTTATGCTATATTACTACGAAGAGTAAGAAGCATCTTCGAAGAAAATAGTACCCCCACCAATACCTTTCTTCGGTGCTCATTGTTATTATGAGACTTGTGCAATAGATTTTTTGTACTCATGAGTTCCGTTGTGTGCCGACCATCATTGAATAACTATAAGAGCGCTAGCTTTTGGCTTCACCCAGTCTGAGGTCCGGCTCGGGTGACCCGATCGTGACAATCGCAGAGGTGCTCCCTTTACTCCCTAGCCGAACAATCGGGAACGTAGGGGTAAACACAGGAGCGAGGCAACCCAGCTTGCAAATCGCTTAAGTCAATGTGGTGCATATTGTGGCGTAATACACAAACAAGGAACGAAGCCGTACAAGTATAATCATATGCAACAGGAAAAGCTTCATAAAGGAAGCCCGCAAGTAAACGGGTATTTGAATTTATGCGTCACAAACAAAGTTTGGACAAGGAAATTTTTTAGAAGCAACTTTTTTCCAAAAAAGTATAATGCTTGGTCGAACTGAACGCAAGTTAGAAATTAAAGCTTTGAGAATGAAAGCGACTTAGCTGGTTAATGTGTTCGGTATTGATGACGTGGTCCGAGCTTGATGCGGGGCAAGGTTCCATCCCTCAAGCCGGTCCCTAGGTGGCGGAGCGGAGAGCTTGACACGCCGAAGTGGTGACATAGCACGATCAATGCAGACCGGCAGAGTGACGCCGAAGTCTCCGGATCATTTTCCTGTGCAAAAAAATAGTACAAACCGGAGATAATAGTAATAATGATAATTAAAAAAAATCGTTACATAATAAATAATTTATGCAAAGTGAGTAATAAAAGAAATATGGCCTGGCGCCAAAGTCAATGTCGATGCAGGGCGTCGGCGTGATGCGGTAAAGGCGTGGCAAAGCCTGAATTCGCAGGTTGGTCCGAGCTCCGAGTGCGGCGTTCGCCGGACTATGTACGGAAACTGACCGAACCACCATGCGACTGTCGTTAATGTGGCCACCATTTGATAGACCTATGTACATATGACGGACAAAGCAGAGTAATAATTCCTTGGAAAAAATGAACCCAAACAAGCAAAAAATACTGGGATTAATAGCACCTGGTTTATTTGTTGTAGCAATCCGAAGGAAGGTGATTCCTAAAATTGGAACCCGCTCCGCACACCCATTGCTTGATGGGCGATAAAACAACGACATGGCAATGCTGGTAAAGGTTGACTCGCCGAGGCAAAGCCCTCGGCCCAGCTAACGTGACGGAGCTGGTCGGCTAGTGACGTCGAAGTGTCCGGAGTAGGTTGATGAAGAGATGGCGAAGCCCCCGGTCCAGCCGAGATGTCGAAGCCTCGATGTCAGCCGATGAGTCGAAGTAGGTCGGCGTGATGGACACTAGCTTGAAGAAGCAATAGTGCGGCACTGTCGATGCAGGTCGTGACGTGGTCGATGCCGGCTTGATGAAGCGACCGTGCGGCGATGCCGGTATGCCCACTCCATGTAATCCGTGGGGCGGCGATGTTGGTGATGATTTATCCTTCGCGATGCCGGGCTCTTGTTCAGCTTGCCGAGATGATGATCCGAAGAAGTTGAGCTCGGCTCAACAAAGTGACGCCGTGTCTAGCGCAGGTCGGCAGCCGTGGAGTAATATTGCCGGACTGATTTGACACCAGCATGATGTTGAAGATCATGTTCAAAAGATCTTAGAGTTAGTGGGATGTGTTCGGAAACAAAACACAATACCCCATACAAAACTTCCTTCAAAAGGGATGTCCGAAATCCTGTTCATAAAAAAGATGAACTCGGGTCGGATTCGTTTTCGCGCAGAAAACAGATCCGAAAAGTGATGCACTAATCGGAAGGTTCCCGGAGTTTGGACGGTCGGATCGAGCCGAAATTTTGGGAGGTGGTAGATATAGGAATTCCGCAGCTGATCAACGGTTGGATCTTCAAAAGAACATCCAAGCTAGAAGCTAGACACCACGCCCTAAACTCATCCAAATTCCCGTCCAGATTTGACAGGGCTCCGGTATATCGTGGATTGCCAGAGATTCCTCCATCGGAACTCGACGAAATTTTCCAGGGTTGTTGTAGACTCAATTCCGCACAATTCCACTAAAGCGATCGTCAAAGCGATACTCGAGGAGGTGGTGGTGGCAGATACGAGTTCGCTGTCCAGAAAAACAGTACGGTCGCTTGAGGGCAATGTTCACGTTGAGCCCCCGAGCTCCATAGATAATTCCTCCGTGATCTTGATAGAGATCGGAGTTGATGTTTGATGAAGGCCCTCGTCCGGACATGGTGATCCAAACACGGGGCGCAATTCTTGGTCGAACCAAGGTGACCAGTCGAGCTGGTGACGAAGATGTCGAAGTCGCAGTTGATCTGCAGGCGAGCCATCGATCCTTTTGTCGATCACATAGCGGAACTCTCAATGAAAGCACCAATGTCGGTGTCAAAACTGGCGGATCTCGGGTAGTGGGTCCCGAACTGTGTGACTAGGCCGGATGGTAACAGGAGGCAGGGAACACGATGTTTTACCCAGGTTCGGGCCCTCTTGATGGAGGTAAAACCCTACGTCCTGCTTGATTAATATTGATGATATGGGTAGTACAAGAGTAGATCTACCACGAGATCAAGGAGTCTAAACCCTAAAAGCTAGCCTATGGTATGATTGTTGTATATGGAGTTGTATATCTATCGACTAGCCTGGCCTCGGTTTATATAATGCACCGGAGGCCTAGGATAACAAGAGTCCTAGCCGAATACGCCGGTGGGGAGAAGGCCTTGTCTTGATCGCCAAGTCTTGTGGAATCTTCCTTGTATGCAGTTGCCATCTGAACTGGCCCATGAGTATACGGCCACGGGGGTCCTCGGCCCAATCTAATAGATCGGGAGACGACGTGGTGAGTACTCCCTAGTCCAGGACACCGTCAGTTCTACTTGGCACAAACACTAATTAAACACAAAAAACACAAAAAAAACATAGGATAGATAAATTATATATTACTAAACAGGAGCAAAAATCAAGTAATACAAAAAAATTGGGTTGCCTCCCAACAAGCGCTATCGTTTAACGCCCCTAACTAGGCATAAAAGCGAAGATAGATCTAGGTATTGCCAGCTTTGGTAGGCAATCCACAAGTGGCTGTAATAATAGATTCATATGGTAATTTAATTTTCTTTCTAGGGAATTGTTCCATGCCTTTCCTTAATGGAAATAGGAATTTAATATTCCCTTCCTTCATATCAATAATTGCACCAATCGTTCTAAGGAAAGGATACCAAGAATAATAGGACATGAAGGATTGCAATCCATATCAAGAACAATGAAATCTACAGGAACATAATTCCTATTTGCAACAATAATAACATCATTAATCTTTCACATAGGTTTCTTAATAGTGGAATTCGCAAGTTTAAAAAACAATCATCAAATTCACAGAAACCTAGCAAATCACACAAAGTTTTTGGGATCGTGGAAACACTAGCACCCAAATCACACAAAGCATAGCATTCATGGTCTTTAATTTTTATTTTAATAGTAGGTTCCCACTCATCATAAAGTTTTCTACGAATAGAAACTTCCAACTCAAGTTTTTCTTCACAAGATTGCATCAAAGCATCAACAATATGTTTAGTAAAAGCTTTATTTTGACTATAAGCATGAGGAGAATTTAGCACGGATTGCAACAAGGAAATATAATCTATCAAATAGCAAGTATCATAATTAAATTCCTTGAAATCCAAGATAGTGGGTTCATTGCTATCTAAGGTTTTGACCTCTTCAATCCCACTTTTACCAATTTTTGCATCAAGATCTAAAAACTCTGAATTTTTGGGACGCCTCCTAACTAAAGTTGACTCATCTCCAGTCCCATCATTATCAAGATTCATATTGAAAAACAAAGAGTTAATAGGGGACACATTAATTACTTTTAGATCTTCATCTTTATTGTCAGGAGAGCTAGAAGAACATGCTTTCACAAAGAAATCTTTCTTAGCACGCATCCTAGCGGTTCTTTCTTTGCACTCATCAATGGAAATTCTCATGGCTTTGAGAGACTCATTGATATCATGCTTAGGTGGAATAGATCTAAGTTTTAAAGAATTAACATCAAAAGAAATTCTATCCACGTTCCTAGCCAACTCATCAATCTTAAGCAATTTTTCTTCAATCAAAGCATTGAAACTCTTTTGCGAAGTAATAAATTCTTTAATACTAGATTCAAAAACAGAGGGCATATTATTATAATTTCCATAAGAATTGTTGTAGGAATTACCTTAATTATTAGAGGAATTACTAGGAAACGACCTAGGATTAAAATTACCTCTATACGCATTGTTACCAAAATTGTTCCTACCAACAAAATTCATATCCATAGATTCATTATTATTCTCAATCAAAGTAGACAAAGGCATATCATTAGGATCAGTAGGAGCACTCTTATTATCAAACAATTTCATAAATTCATCCATCTTTGAACTCAAAACATAAATCTCTTCAATTGCATGCACCTTTTTACTAGTAGATCTTTCAGTGTGCAATTGAGAATAATTAACCATAATATTATCTACGATTTTGGTAGCTTCTCCTAAAGTGATTTCCATAAAAGTGCCGAATATAAAAGATTTCTAGAAGCAAAATTCAATCCGGCGTAAAAAATTTGTATAATCATCCATAAATTCTAACCATGTCTAGGGCAATTACGTATCATTAATTTTATCCTCTCCCAAGATTGTGCAACATGTTCATGGTCAAGTTTCTTAAAATTCATAATATCATTTCTAAGAGAGATGATCTTAGCGGGAGGAAAATACTTAGAGATAAAGGCATCTTTGCACTTATTCCATGAACCAATACTATTTTTAAGCAAAGACGAAAACCAAGCTTTAGCACGATCTCTAAGCGAAAACAGAAATAGATTAAGTTTAACAATATCATTATCCACATCTTTCTTGTTTTGCATATCACACAAATCAGCAAAGTTGTTTAGATGGGTAGCAACATCTTCACTAGGAAGGCCAGAAAACAGATCTTTCATGACAAGATTCAGCAAAGCAGTATTAATTTCACAAGATTCAGCATCGGTAAGAGGAGCAATCAGAGTGCTAATAAAATCATTATTGTTGGTATTGGAAAAGTCACACAATTTAGTATTATCTTGAGCCATTGTGATAAGCAAGCAACCCAACACACAAGCAAACAAGAAACAGGCAACAGAGGCAAACGGAAAAGAGGCGAACAGAAAAGAGAGGGCGAATAAAATGGCAAGGGTGAAGTGGGGGAGAGGAAAACGTGAGGCAAATGGCAAATAATGTAATGCGAAGGATAAGAGTTGTGATGGGTACTTGGTATGTCTTGACTTCGCGTAGATCTCCCCGGCAACGGCGCTAGAAATCCTTCTTGCTAGCTCTTTAGCACTGCGTTGGTTTTCCCTTGAAGAGGAAAGGGTGGTGCAGTAAAGCAGCGTAAGTATTTCCCTTAGTTTTTGAGAAGCAAGGTATCAATACAGTAGAAGACCACACGCGAGTCACCTCATACACAAACAAATAAGAACCTCGGAACTAACGCGATAAACGGGTTATCAATCCCTTCACGGCCACTTGCAAGAGTGAGATCTGATAGAGATGATAATAATAAGATAAGTATTTTTGGTATTTTTATGATATAGATTGAAAGCAAAGATTACAAAATAAAATAGATTGGAAACTTGTATGATGGAAAATAGACCCGGGGCCATAGGTTTCACTAGTGGCTTCTCTCAAGACAGCATAAGTATTACGGTGGCTGAACAAATTACTGTCGAGCAATTGATAGAAAAGCGAATAATTATGAGAATGTCTAGGCATGATCATGTATATAGGCATCATGTCCATGACAAGTAGACCGACTCCTACCTGCATCTACTACTATTACTCCACACATCGACCGCTATCCAGCATGCATCTAGAGTATTAAGTTCATAAGAACAGAGTAACGCCTTAAGCAAGATGACATGTTGTAGAGGGATAAACTCATGCAATATGATATAAGACTCATCTTTTTATCCTCGATGGAAACAATACAATACGTGTCGTTTCCCTTTCTGTCACTGGGATCAAGCACCGCAAGATTGAACCCAAATCTAAGCACTTCTCCCATTGCAAGAAAGATCAATCTAGTAGGCCAAACCAAACTGATAATTCGAAGAGACTTGCAAAGATAAACCAATCATACATAAAAGGATTCAGAGGAGATTCAAATATTGTTCATAGGTAAACTTGATCATAAACCCACAATTCATCGGATCTCGACAAACACACCACAAAAGAAGACTACATCGAATAGATCTCCAAGAGAATCGGGGAGAACTTTGTACTGAGATCCAAAGAGAGAGAAGAAGCCATCTAGCTACTAGCCATGGACCCGAAGGTCTAAAGTAAACTACTCACACATCATCGGAGGGGCCATGGAGTTGATGTAGAGGCCCTCCGTGATCAATGCCCCCTCCGACGGAGCTTTGGAAAAGGCACTAAGATGGGATCTCTTGGGCACAGAAGGTTGCGGTGGTGGAAATGGGGTTTCGTGGTGCTCCTGGATGTTTGGGGGGTATATGGATATATATATAGGAGGAAGAAGTACGTCGGTGGAGCAACGAGGGGCCCACTAGGGTGGAGGGCGCGCCCCCCTGCCTCGTGCCCGCCTCGTTGATTGCTTGACGTCCACTCCAAGTCTCCTGGATCATGTTTGTTCCAAAAATAACGCTACCAAAGGTTTCATTTTGTTTGGACTCCGTTTGATATTCCTTTTTGGTGAAAGTCCAAAATAGGCAAAAACAACAATTTGGGCTGGTCCTCCGGTTAATAGGTTAGTCCCAAAAATAGTATAAAAGTGTAGAAATAAGCCCAATAACATCCAAAATAGATAATATAATAGCATGGAGCAATCAAAAATTATAGATACGTTGGAGACGTATCAGTGCCCATCATGGAGTTGATGAGCATTTGGATGTGTGGAGCATACCCACATGATCTCTTCTGGTCTGCAGCTGTCCTCTTGATTGTTTCAAAAATCAAACTCATAACCTTAAACTTCTAGGGCACATCAAACAACTGCATCAAATTGATGGAGTGGCCTCTGATCATCCCGTGATCTCCTGACTTGGGCAACTAGGTGTTCCTCAAGATGGTGTTGATAGCGACCAGTCCAAATAGCAGATAATACACATAGCCTAGCTTATGATTCTCCAAGGCTTTGTCAGGAATCTCCTTGTACATGTTGGCCATGGAGTTGTGATCTTTCTTCCTCTTGGCATAGATATCTATGTCATCGTCAATCTCTATAGGGGCATTTATTAGCTTGGCCCATTTAGCAACTATTGATTGGTACCTTGTACCTTCAGACATCCATACAATCCTTCCATCAGGATAGAAATGAGCCGTAGAGTAGAATTGCATGATGAGCTCATCATTCCACTTGGTCAGTTTCTGATCCACAAAAGCATCTACTCCATTGAGTCTGAAGCTCTCATGAATTCCTAGGAAGTAGTCTTCATTGTTGTCTCTGTACTTCCAATCAACCCATTTCATGTCACACACTATGGGCTTCTTATCCAACAGAATTGTCTCATAGAAGTCCTGCTACTCCTTGGTGTGAAACCTATAGTCCACAATAGTCATTCTCCTCACAGCATATGGATCTGATTCTCCCCATAATCTGAGACCTGCATCCTTTTTGATTTTCATGTTCTTGGCGACTGGATGATTGTCATGATGGTCAGGGATCTTTGGCTTGAGCTTCCTGAGCACTTGGGCTTCAACATCTTCTTCTTCTTATTCAACTTCAGGCACTGGGCCTTGTTCTTCTCAGTAGCTGGTATATTTCATGTGCTCCTTTTTGGTGCAGTCTTGGGGGCTGGAGCAGAAGCTTTGGGGGCAGTCTTGGGCTTTGAAGGAGCATCTCCAGACTTGATGGCATCCCCCATCAACTTTTGATCTTTAGGTGCTGGTGCAACATCCTCTTCTTCCTCTTCCTCCTCATTAGACTGTATCATCATTGAGGGTTTGCCTATGACTCTGGCCATAGTTTTCTTGGCCATATCCTTCCTCTTCTTGCCCTCGCCAGCAGCCTCTCCAACAGTTGATTTGGAAGTTTCAAGAGTTGGTGCCTTGGCTTTTGAAGTGGGCACTCGCCTGGCGGGAGCCTTCTTATGCATACCAGGCTTTGTTGATGCAACTGTGCCAAATTCCTTCTTGACAACCTTCTTCTTGTAGCTGACCTCCTCCTTTGTAGCAACATAGTCTTCATCTTCTGAATTGGAATTTCTCTTCCTCCTATGCCTAGTAGCAGCCTTAGGCAGGTTACTAGGAGTGCTTCTGCTACCTTCATCATAACTGCCAGAGGGACTAGTGCCCTCACTTAGATTTACCTGCTCCTTAGACTTGTTGTGGCTGTCACTTTGATCAGACATGGTTGGCACTGCAAACTGAAAGCTGACCCTGTGAATAGTTATAAATGAGATAGAGTAGATGACAATCACAAAGTGCAGATGTTTTGGCAAAACAAATGAGTCAAAAACTTAGTTTTAGTTTTCCATAGAAAGCATTTTAGAGCTACCGATTTGTTAAACTCGATAACACCGAAGCAACTTTGGAATCTAAACTAGTGGAATCAGTCAGACCGAGACATAGTTCGGTGACTCCAAGATTGCTAGGGTTTCACTAAGAGTTTAATTCGGTCACACCTATTTGCAAGTTTCGGTTGGACCGAAAGTTACAAGTGCAGTGGCCTAAGACAAATCGGTGAGACGGATTTCTACAACTCGGTCGGTCCGAGAAGTGTTCGGAGGAAACCTAACCCTAAATTTTTGAATCAAAACTAATCTAAAGGAAGTTTTTGCTGGATAGGATGATCTCATACGTGGTAAGAAACATGGCATTGACTTTGTGCTAAGAATCAGAAGTAAGGATTGCACAAAGATTCGAACTCATACCCTAACTCGGCGATGAGCTCGCTACGTTGGCAACGGCGGTGAAGATTTCCGTTGATGGCGACGGAGACCAGCGGCAGGAGGTCGCTGGCGACGAGAGGATGATCCGGAGACCCAAGTCGGCAGTGAAGGACACGCGCGTGCGAAGAGGTTTTGGAGGAATTTCCAAAATTTGACCCGTCGGCGTATATATCCTGACCCTATCGCTTTGACTGAGTAGAACAACTCGGTGGCACCGAGATGCAAGAATCACAAGAGGTTACTACAACTCGGTGTAACCGAATGGTTCTAATCGGTGCACCAAGATTGAAAACCTAGATCAACCTAGTGAACTCGGTATGACCGAAAAGGATGAATCGGTCAGTCTGAAATGCACAGAGAGGTTTTGGAAGTTTAAGCCTACGACGAATCATTGACTTCGAGTGCTCCTCACCTAGAGGGTTTGAATCTGACTTGATCAAACTTTGTGATGTAGCATCAATAGAGTTTGAGACGAGAAAAGCATAGATAGCTAGAGGAAGTTCTTAGGCATTCTTGTCTATCCATTTGGCAAAAGAAGAAGAGCCAAACAATCAAAGCAACAAATGGATGTCCTCGAATGAAAAAAAATATATGCAATCAACATGCTCACACAATAAAGTGGCAAATGAAATATGTGGCAAAGCATGCACAAACACTCTATCATCTATCAAGCAATTGGCGAAGACTAGGTCATCTATATATGAGTATATTGACTTAGGAGTCAAATGAGAACATTTGATCGTAGGTCATACTCTTCATTTAAGAGCAAGTGGGGTTACCACTTTTACATAAAGATTTGTTGTGCTCATACCTTTAGAGTTGCTTTAGCTCAAATCTTAGAGTAAAGCTCCCCCTAGATGTGATATCTGCCCTAAGAGGGATGAACTAACCTTGGGTTTTGTCGATGATGACTTCATGTAGATGTTGAAGATGTGGATGCTCAAAGTTTATGTAGATCATTTGGAGCAATCCAATGGAGTGAGTTGCACTTTCAATACCTACATGGGTTAGTCCCATAAGGAACAAACAAGGATGTCCGTATACATAGAGTGAAGTACACACAAGATGATGTCCATGAAAGCATTAGGTTAACTTGTCCCTTGCCTTACCAGCAAGAGTGTTTGTGACTCCTTGAACTAGTGTAGGATGTGGAAGCTTTTTGCACTTGTTCTCGCCAAAATGATATGAGTGAACTATGTTGGCGGAGTTACCCTCAAGAACTCTCTAGTTCTTCTTCTTTGGGATCCACATCAACTTGATGGGAATCCTTGGAGTTGTAGTCGTACTTGATGAAGTAGAACTTGATGTAGTCTTGGGAACCCACTTGACCAAGGCCTTGGGACCTTCTTCAAATGCATAAATCTCCTCTTGAAGCTTTTCCTTGACTTTTTGCTTGTGGTCTTGTGGTGGAAGATCATCTTGAGCTTGTGTTCCCTTGAAAAAAGTAGGACCATACTTCTCTTGTTGAGGAACAAACTTCGTCTTGTGGTATTGATCTTCTTCCCACTCAACTCCATTGGCATTGAACTTTCATTCAAAACCAACACCTTGATTCTTCCGGCGCCTTCCTTGCTTGCGTACAATTTCCTCAAATTGTTTACTTCCAACAAGGCTCTTGGAAAAACCTTTCTCTATAATTCCCTTCAATAAGCTATTTTCTTTCTCAAGTGCAACTTGGCTAAGAGAATCATTAGTGGAATCAAGAGAACTACTAGAAGCAACAACATTGGATTTAACATGATTATTGTTACTACTAGAAGAACAATCTTTCTTACTCTTGTTGCTAGATTTTACTTGTGGAATGTAAGTAGACAAGAGTAAATGCTTGGTGATGTAAGAAGAACTTTTCTTACGAAGATCATCATTGATTACTTTTAAGAACCCATGCTCTTTCTCTAGATTGAGCTTTTCAAAGCATAGCTTCTCATGAGTCTTTAAAAGCTCTCGATGATCTTCCGAGGTAGTTTCATGAGCTAACTTAAGAGTGCTTAGTTCTTTAGTTAGATGCTCAATATCCTTCTTATCATCATCATTCCTTTTATCTTGATTAGCATGACTAATAGCAAGTTCATCATAGTTTTCATCACTAGAGTTGTCAACAAGTAAATCATCATCACCTAGCAAATCATCTTCATCACTATTGAAATCAACATACTCGGGGTGTGATACCTTTGGGACTTTAGCCATGAAGCATCTTTTAATTCCTTCATTTGGTGAGTCAAATATGTCATAGGAGTTGGTTGACACCAGTGCTAGACCGGCAACAATTTCATCTTGAGTATATTCTGAGTCGGAGTGATAACTTCTCTCGGAATGATGGTCGGAGTCGGAGCGGGATACCAATTCACCAACATGAGCTTGATGTCTTCATTTTGTGTAGCTCCTTGATGACTTGTCCTTCCTTTCCAAATCCTTGCTTCTGCGAGAGGTTCTTCGTTCATAACGGTCATCTCTACTCCTTCTCTCTCTTGGAGGTGATTCCTCTCTTCTACTTCTCCTTTTAGGTGAGTCTTCTCTTCTTTTGTAGGGAGCCGTACACTCATTGGAGTAGTGTCCGGGCCTTCCACAATTGTAGCAATTATGCTCACGACTAGAAGATCTTTTATCATTGTAGGACCTTGACTTGGAACTTCTTTCTTTGCTTCTACTCTTGTAGAACTTATTGAAGTTCTTCACCATTAGGCTCGATTCCTCATTGAAGACTTATTTCTCACTTGATGATGTAGGAGCATCACATGAGGCTTTGTAAGCACCACATGACTTGTTGTGAATCTCTTCTTTATCCTTGAGTGACATCTCATGAGCAACAATTCTCCCAGTGACTTCCGTTGGCTTGAGATCTTTATAATTGGGCATCATTTGGATCAATGTGCACACGGTATCATATTTTCCATCCAAGGCTCTTAGGATCTTATTGATGATGAATCTGTTGGTCATCTCTTCACTTCCTAAGTAGGAATCTCATTTGTGATGAGAGCAAGCCTAGAGTACATTTCAGCGACACCTTCACCATAGTTAATTTTGAACTTGTCAAGCTGACTTTGAAGCACATCCAATTTGGATTCCTTGACGGAGTCGGTACCTTCGTGCATATCAATCAAAGTATCCCAAATTTCCTTTGCATTGTCAAGATGGCTGATTTTGTTGAATTCTTCGGGGCACAATCTGTTGAAGAGGATATTGAAAGCTTCAGCATTGTATTGCAACATCCTCAATTCTTCCGCGGTAGCTTCATGATTCGGTTCTCTCCCACCAAAGAATTCATCTTGCAAGCCAATACACACAATAACCCAAATGGCGGGGTTATGTCCAAGAATATGCATTTTCATCTTATGCTTCCAACTAGCAAAATTAGTACCATCAAATTAAGGACCTCTACGGTGGTAATTTCCCTCACTAGACACCATACTCTCCTAGGTTGTGAAACCAAGGCTATGATCACCAAAGCTACAGAAATCAAGGCAAATGGAGACCAAGGCTCTGATACCACTTGTAGGATCGAAAGTATGTCTAGAGGCGGGTGATTAGACTACTTGACCAAATAAAAATCTAGCCTTTTCTCAATTTTAAGTCTTGGCATATTTTAGCAACTTATCACAAGTCAAGCAATCAACCTACACATGCAAATCTAAGAGTATAGCAGCGGAATGTAAATCACTACATATGAAGGTAAAGGGGAGGAGCTTGGAGGGAGCAAATGCAATGTAGACACGGAGATTTTTGGCGTGGTTCCGATAGGTGGTGCTAACGTACATCCACGTTGATGGAGACTTCAACCCACGAAGGGCAACGGTTCCGCGAGTCCACGGAGGGCTCCACCCATGAAGGGTCGACGAAGAAGCAACCTTGTCTATCCCACCATGGCCACGCCCATGAAGGACTTGCCTCACTTTCGTAGATCTTCATGAAGTAGGTGATCTCCTTGCCCTTGCAAACTCCTTGGTTCAACTCCACAATCTTGACAGAGGCTCCCAAGTGACACCTAACCAATCTAGGAGACACCACTCTCCAAAAGGTAATAAATGGTGTGTTGATGACGAACTCCTTGCTCTTGTGCTTCAAATGATAGTGTCCCCAACACCCAACTCTCTCACACAGATTTCGATATGGTGGAAAGATGATTTGAGTGGAAAGCAACTTGGGGAATGCTGTAGATCAAGATTCTTGTGGTTGGATAGGAATATCTTGGTCTCAACACAAGAGTAGGTGGTTCTCTCTCAGAAAATGAATGGTGGAAGTGTAGGCACGTTCTGATAGTTTTCTCCATGAATGGAGGATGGGTGGAGGGGTATATATAGCCTCCACACAAAATTTAACCGTTACACACAATTAACTAAACTCGGTCAGACCGACTTAGTTTAAAATGTGAACGTTAGGATTTTCGGTTGGATCGACATGTCAACTCGGTGGAACTGATTTCATTAGGTTTAGGGCATAACGTAATCTCGGTGAGATCAATCACATGAACTCGGTGAGACCGATTTCTATAATAGCAAAACAAAGAGTTGGTCAGGCAAACTCGATGGGACCGATCGCTCATATCAGTGAGACCAAAACGTTACGAAAAGTAAACAAAGAGTTTGCATTCCGAACTCGGTGGGACCGATCGCTCATCTTGGTTAGACCGAAACGTTATGAAGGGAAACAGAGAGTTTGCAATTCCATCTCGGTGCTACCGAGATCCCTATCGGTGAGACCGAACTGATTAGCGTTTCTGACAGTGGCTATGTCAAATGAACTCGGTGGCGCTCGATAGATCAAATCGGTGGGGCCGAGTTTGACTTTTGGTTTGGGACATATGTGGATATGAGAAAGTGGTTGAGGGCTTTTGGAGCATATCACTAAGCATTTTGAGCAAGCAAGCCTTTAAGCAACACCTCATCCCCTTTTAATAGTATTGGCTTTTCCTATGGACTCAATGTAGAGTCTTGAGCTTGAGCCAATATGTGTCCTTAGCATTTTGAGGGGTCCACATCTCTAGTCCATGCCATGCCAATCATTGAATTTTCTGAAATGATCATCTTGAAAGAGTATTAGTTCAATGGGATATATGTTGTTAAGAATTACCAAAACCACCCAGGGATTAGTTGCACTTTCACACTGTCAGATCATGGGTTCCAGCAAAACCCTTAAGGTTTGAACACTGGGGTGCACGCAAAGATCTCCCCCATATCGATCCGTGTCCTAACTTAGCTAAGATCTCATGAACTAACTCGACGAACTCACAACACAAAGGACACAAGATTTATACTGGTTCGGGCCACCATTGTGGTCTAATACCCTACTCCAGTGTGGTGGTGGTGGATTGCCTCTTGGGCTGAGGATGAATAGTACAAGGGGAAGAACAACCTCCTAAGGTTGAGGTGTTCTTGTGCTTGGCAAACTGGTTGTTGTTTGGGTGGATTTGAGACGAGTCCCCCGCCTACTTTGGTGGCTAATCCTATTTATAGAGGCCATGGTCCTCTCCCAAAATATTGAGCGGCAAGGGAGCCAACAACGGCCAAATCGAAAGGGGACAACTAGTACAAGCTATCCTGACAAAAGCAGTCTTCGCCTGCCAAAGGCTCTGGTGGTGACGCCGTCTTGGGCTCCTGAGGAGGTCTTGTGTCGTCCGCCTCGCGAGGCTTGGCCCCTCGCGAGGGTCTTGGTTCCTTGTTGATGAAGATGGGCCGTACAGGCCTGCCAGCAAAGCCACACCATGCGCCGCAGGAATGCAAGTCTGGGGACCCCCGTTCTTAGAACGCTGATAGTAGCCCCCGGGCCCAAGGCATGCTCGGGCTTGGCTTCAAGGCGAAGCCAAGGTTCAAGTGCGGAGCGCCGCGGGCCCCCGTAGCCTGCGGCCTCTGTCGACGCGTGGTGGTTGATTGGACGTGGACGTCTCCACTTCCCCACGCTGCCTTGATACCCACCTAGCTAAACGGCCACCATGGTCTACACAGTTATTCTTCCATCGCTTGCGTCATTCTCCCCCAATTCCTCTGCTTCTAGACTAAGCTCCTCTTTCCAATATGACCTTAGCTCTGCTCGCCCCATCGCCATGGCACCGACGCAAGCGGATAAGGGGAAGAAGCCTCTATCTTTGGCTAGTGCGCCCCCGGCCGCCGAGCCCGCAGTAGGCCGATCGCTGGTGCTCAATGATGACGCCATGGGCAAGGTGCGTCCCATGCTCGCATCCAGCTTCAATGAGTGGGGGGAGATGGCGGCTTGGCCTGCATCCCGTGCTTGCATTTACCGGACAGCCACTGAGGTCCCCTTCTTCATCGACGCCCTCTGGGCCGGCTTGGTCCCTCCTTTCTCTGCTTTCCTCAACGCAGTGCTTTCCCACTATCAGATCCACATGCTGCACCTTGATCCCCAATCCATGACCCTTCTTGCCGTATTTGCCTTTGTTTGGGAGGCCATGGTAGGCATTTCCCCTTTCGTGGCTCTTTTCTGCCACTTCTTCTTGCTGCACTTGATTGATCCTCGGCAGAGCTCCGGATGCCTGAGCTTTCAAGCCGTGGCGGTGACGGGATCGACTTCGAGCCTCCACATCCATGAGCGGGTTTCGGACACGGTGGGTGTTTGTTGACGCCGGAGCGCTCAGCCCCCTGCTCTCCTCTCCGTCAGGGCCCACCATTCCTAACTCCGGTTGGTGTCACCGGACGCTCGCCGATCCACGCCTCGTCCCCATATGGCTCAGATTGAGATGGCTCAAAGACCTTTGCGTGACTGCGCCTATGGTGGTGAGGGAGTTCGTCCGGCGCCGAATCGCTCCACTTCAGCGCCACTCCCGGCCGATGTGGGCCTTGCTCAGCAGCCAGGACCACATGAGTCTTCAGGAGTCTAAGCTCCCCCATGAGGTGCGGCGAACGGTGCTTGAGGTCCTGACGGGCGTCCCATTGCCAGACGACTTGCCGAGGAAGAGTTGTGTTCTGTATCGCTGCTCGAACAAGACAACCTTCGCAGAGCGGATGCCCTCCTTCGATGAGTGGGGGCTGCGCCCAGCTGGCCTCATGGGGCCCCACGAGAACCCCATCATCGTGGTTCCTCTCCTTGACGCTGGCGTCGAGCTCACCCCAAGTATTGGTGCAGGGGGGTACACCGCTGGGGGCTGATAGTGAAGGTGCTGAGATGCCGATGCCGCCCAGGGCTCCTGAGGCGTCGTCCTGGGGGTCTCGTGACTCTTGCCCTGGGGAGGCGGTTGAAGGGGCAGCGCAGCCCGCGTCTCCCGCGGCCGGGGCTCCTGAGGCCTCGGCAAGTCATGGCGAGGCAGAGCCGGCTAGCTCTCCTCAGCTAAGTGCTTCTCAGGCTGCTCCCCCGAGCACTTCTCCAGCTGCGCCCCGTGTTGGCCTCCATGTCCAACGCTTTGGCCGACTGTGCCTGGACTTCGAAGAACTCCGCAAAAGAAAGGGGTCCCCGAGCTTATATTGGTGATCTTCTGTGTGCTGCTTTCCTTCCTGACGATTGTCTCCTCAGGACCCCTTCTGCCAAGGCCATGAAATCTCCCGAGAAGCAGCTCCCTCTCATCCCGTTGAACTCGCCAAGCTGAAGCGCTGCAGGCTCGGGCGCTGCCCACGGCGTGCGGTCAACCCTGGGAGTTGGCCCGTCATCAAGGCGTCCTGAGCTTGCGCCTTCGTCGTCCTTTCTTTACGGCCTTGCCCGAAGCGCAGCAAGCGTGCCAAGGGCTCCTCCCCTGGTCGCGGTCGGCGGCTGGCTGGCTTTGATCCTGGGGTCTTCTTCAAGGAGTGGGCCCCGTTTAGTTCGGTCCCCTCGCAAGGCCCAGCTAGTGCCTGGGGTGGCGCCAGCCCCCAGCTCCCCGCTGAAAGGGGGCGCACCGCGTTGGGCGTCGCCCACAGCCGCCATAGCGGAGGGCGAGATGGGCCTTGCGCTCGAGTTCGAGCAAGGGCGGAGCGTTGTTCCTCATTAGCTCTTCCAGGAGGCGATGGGCGTATTGAACTGACTCGGTTAAGAACTTGTGGGTGTCGACGCGCGCCTTGAGGCCGAGGGTCTCCGGTTGGCGGAGGAGTGGCACAAGCTGAAGGTGGCCATCAACCTCGGGCACCACCAGCTTGAGCTGGATAGCCCGAAGGCTGAGGCTTCCCTTGAAGCCTCCCGTGAGGCCTACTCCCGAGCCTTGGAGGAGGCTCGGGAAGCTGATCACCGTCGCAAGGCCATGGACAAACATGCGTGGGAGCTCCAAGCCTGGAGCTCTGTCTTGGATCAGTAGGTGGAGGCGCGCAGGGCTGCCCTTGTGTCGTTGAGGGGGTCGCCCGCCGAGGAGGAAGAGATCCGGAAGCGCGAGGAGGTGCTGGCGCTGGAAGCCGTGGAGCGCAGCCTTGAACTCGAACGGCTGGAGATGAGGGAGCTCCAGGTTGCCCAGGCGGAGCACAACGTCGGTGCACGCGAGGTCAGGGCTCAAGAGGAGGTCGACCGCCGGGTGGCCGAGGCTCACACGGATCTCGAGAGCAGGCACAACCTGAAGCTGAAGCTCGTGGAAGCCAGGGCCGCCGGTAGAACTGCTGCCCTCAAGTACAGGTTGGTCGAGGTGGAGCAGCGCGAGGAGGCTGCCACATCCGCCCTGGCCTCAGCGCAGGCTGAGCTGGCTTCCGCCCGCGCCGAGTCCGTCGCGCTGCAGAACAAGGACGTAGTGCTCGAGCGGCGGACATTGGAGCGTGTGCACGCCCCCATGCTCGAGGACCTCAGGAATAGGGCTAACACCGCCCTGGGCCATATTTGCGATGAGAATGCTACTCATCCCCATGCAAATGACTACGCTAGCCCCGCTTCTTTGGCAATGTGGTGACGTGCCTGCAGAACCGTTCCGAGAGGGCTCGCCAACTCGTTGAAGAGAGGAGTCACAGTCTTCTTGGGCGCACGTTCTCCCGCGTCTTCAGCCACCTCCAGAACATCAATCCCAACTTTGATTTTGACGCCGCTATTGCTCCCGTACCGGAAGCCATCCGGGGCGACCTGGCGTGATGGGTTGAGGACAAGGTGGATGCACTGGTCAGGGCCTTCGCTTCTGACGACGATGGGGTTGTGGTTGCGGTGGACGAAGGCGACGTGGTTGATGACGGCGACGCCGGCGTCGGTGAAGGTGGGGGCGACGCCAACGATGGTGAGAGCGACGCCAGCGGTGCGTCTGAAGATGACATGGGGAACGCGGCGAGCGACATATCCGGCTGAT
This sequence comes from Triticum urartu, assembly GCF_056163025.1. Taxonomy (NCBI): domain Eukaryota; kingdom Viridiplantae; phylum Streptophyta; class Magnoliopsida; order Poales; family Poaceae; genus Triticum; species Triticum urartu. The sequence continues at coordinate 173,677,137 of NC_141873.1, read as the reverse complement.
TGGGCGTGGCCCCAAAAGATTGTAGGAGCATTTTGAGAGGGGGAGCCCCTCATGTAAGCAAATCGCAGCTTTTATCCTTCTTTGTCAAATTGAGCATGCGTCTTCACGAGCTTACGTATGTTGGGGCAAGGTTGTTGTTGCGGTTTACCTTAGCCTGGACGACACCAAAACCAGCTCAAGAGGTTGTGGGTTTCTGGGAAGCTCCTAAGGAATTCGTCGATACGCCTGAGAGGGCCGCGTGAAAAGCGAGCGCCAGCCATGACTCGGCATGTGCATGGCCCGTGTGCTTCATGCTCAGCCCGGCTCACGGGGGCCCGCGAGGGGGGAGCGACAGGCGCAAATCTCCGAAATAAGGCAAGAACTAGACTGCGAGAAATAGCTCGAACGAGAAAAGGCATCCCCCCCGCGCGCATCAAATGAAAATTCAACTTCAACTTAAATCCAAATCCAGAAGGCAGGGTTATAGAAAAGAGATCCAAAGCAAATGGCTGCGTCCAGCGCCTAGTCTAGTCTTCAACATCTTCTCACCAGCGCCGAGCTAAGTGCTGCCACTAGGCGTTGGAAGGAGCCCCTGAGGCCTGAGGACGGCTCTCCTGAGGCTCTGGGGCATGTACAGCCCCACTCGTTGTTACGTGAGAGTGTCACGGGCGGCGATCTTCACAGGCGTGAGCCTTACTTCATATCGCCTGGCGAGGGCCCCGCCTCGCGCCACCCCTACCACCACTGGGACGACCAGAAACCAGGACGACACAACGAGGGCAGAGGGGACACCAGCGGCGCCCTCGGTGACCACGGGTCCTCTGCCGGGGGAAAGGTCGCCGACGCCACCCCGGTAGAGGGCCTACCTCCGGACATTGCCTTGCTCGGTGCGGCACGGGGAGGGGCCTTGCTCCTGGCCCCTTCCACGCAGCCCCCAGTGGGTCTCTCCTGTTGGGGCGGGCATCGCCGTGCCGAAACCATCGTTCGGCGCCGTGACCTGGTTCATCTATGACTCATGGTTAGCGTAAGCTTGCCCATGAGGGATTAATGGTACCCTGTATCTGTCATCGACGGCGTGGCCGGCGGGGCTCTCTGGCGGCTCCTGGAAGGCTTCAGCTCCTAACGCCTCCTCCTCCCATCCTAGCCCGAGGAACGAGTCGGGGTCATCCTCTGGCGTGTACTCTTGATCCATCATGCGGGGCACGTAGGCCTTCGAGGCCGCTGCCCCGAAGACCTCGCCGAAGTGCCCCACGCTCCATGTTGCTCGGCCCGTCATGCCGTCCTGAGGTTGGCGGGGCGGTGCTCTAATGGGGCCGTGTGCGATGACGCTCATGCCCGCGCCCATCCGAGGTGGCTTGGATGCGAGGGGGCGCCCTCCGCCGTGGACCGTGCTGATGCCGTCGGAGCCCCCAGGCGCACTCGGGGGTACGCGGGCGCTGCGAGGCCCGCCGTGGGATCCTGCTGCCCCCTGGGGCGTGAGCTGGTAGCAGAAGGGCGGTGCTCCCGTGGCCGTCGCGTCCAAGCTCTATGACGCGTTCCAGCAGTGCATTCCGGCCGCTCTCCATCAGTCGGCACCGCAGCAGCTCCCGTGCCACTATGAGCGCGGCCCGCATGTTCGCCTGCTCCCTCCTGGTGTGCAGAGCTGTCACTGCGGTGTGGCTTGCGGCTCTTGCAACAGCTCGCGTCTGTCGGGGGGCAAGAGCAGTGGGTGAGTGGCCGCGCCGCCCACGCCCCATGGTGTTTGGTGTGCGCGCCGCCTGAGATGCAGGGTTGAGGTCTTCCTGGGCAGGCGGCGCCGCCCGGGCGGGCCAGGCCGCCCATCAGTCGTCGTCAGCCCTTTGGTCACTGGACATCAGAACCGTGGAGCGTCGGCGGGTCGTCTGGTGGGGAAGAAGCTCCGGCGCACCCCTACCTGGCACGCCAAATGTCGGATCACGGGTTCCGGCAAAACCCTTACGGTTCGAACACTAGGGTGCGTGCGAAGATCTCCCCCCTATCTATCTGTGTCCTAACTTAGCTAAGATCTCAAGACCTACTCGACGAACTCACAACACAAAGGACACAAGATTTATACTGGTTCGGGCCACCGTTGTGGTGTAATACCCTACTCTAGTGTGGTGGTGGTGGATTGCCTCTTGGGATGAGGATCAACAGTACAAGGGGAAGAACAGCCTCCTGAGGTTGAGGTGTTCTTGTGCTTGGTGAACTGGTTGTTGTTCGGGTGGATTCAAGACGAGTCCCCCGCCTACTGGGGTGGCTAATCCTATTTATAGAGGCCATGGTCCTCTCCCCAAATATTGAGCAGGAAGGGAGCCAAGAACGGACAATTCGGTTGGGGACGGCTAGTACAAGCTATCCTGATAGAAGCAGTCTTCGCCTTCCAAAGGCTCTGGTGGTGACGCCGTCTTGGGCTCCACAGTGACCTCCGTCTTGCCGTCCTTCTGGTCTTGGTCTCGTTGCACCAACATGGCAACCTTTGCTTGATGCCTCAGTACTCCGCGCCTGCACTTGCCCCCTTAGCACCAAAGAGGAAACAAGGACGCTGTGCGCGCTGGCTCCCGCCTGGTCTCGATCGTCATGGCTTATGTCACGCGAACCTCGCGAGGTTTGCCCGGCCTTGAACTCTACGCCCCTCATGAGCCAGCCTGATGAGGCCGCTCCTGAGGAGGTGTTGTGTTATCCGCCTCGCGAGGCTTGGCCGCTCACGAGGGTATTGGTTCCTTGTTGATGAAGATGGGTCGTATAGGCCTGCCAGCAAAGCCAAGCCATGGGTCGCAGGCAGGCAATACTGGGGACCCTCGTTCCCAGAACGCCAACACACACACCCCCCGTCGTCTTGAAGTTGGGAAACCGACATCATACATATTAAACCAGGCATGGGGTTGGGTACCGTGTGTAATGTAGTTGGTGGCCCATCAAAGTTGTGCATTCAAGATTTAAACACATCACACACCATCGGACCCAGACATATTTTCGGCCGCATGCAGTGTATATGGGGTCTTCTGATCGACCACGTCTCTGATACGTCTCTGTCGTATCTACTTTTCCTAACACCTTTCCTCTTGTTTTGGACTCTAATTTGCATGATTTGAATGAAACTAACCCGGATTGACGCTGTTTTCAATAGAACTACCATGGTGTTGTTTTGTGGAGAAATAAAAGTTCTCGGATTGGAACGAAACTTTACGAGGATTTTTTATTCCATAAAAGAGAATTTCTCGAGCCAAGAACCACCAGAGGGGGCACCTGGGTGGGCACAACCCACCAGGGTGCGCCCCCAGGTGGGTTGTCCCCACCTGGTGGCCCTGCAGACCCTAAAACCGACGCTATAAAATCACATTTTTCTAGAAAAATTCAGGGAGGAAGAATTATCTCGTTTCATGATATGGAGCCGCCGTCACCTCCTGTTCTTCATCGGGAGGCCATATCTGGAGTCCATTTGGGGCTCCGGAGAAGGAAATCTTCGGTCTTCATTATCACCAACCCTCCTCCATCGCAAATTCCATGATGCTCTCCATCGGGAGTGAGTAATTCCTTCATAGGCTCGCCGGTTGGTGAGGAGTTGGATGAGATTCATCATGTAATCGAGCTAGTTTTGTTAGGGTTTGATCCCTAGTATCCACTATGTTTTTGAGATTGATGTTGCTATGACTTTGCCATGCTTAATTCTTGTCACTTTGGCCCGGGTGCCATGTTTTCAGATCTGAACCGTTTATGTTATCACCATTATATCCATGTTCTAGATTCGATCTCGCAAGTTATAGTCACCTACTACGTGTTACCCCGGAGTGACAATAGTCGGGACACTTCCCGGTGATGACCGTAGTTTGAGGAGTTCATGTATTCACCGTGTGTTAATGCTTTGTTTTGGCTCTCTATTAAAAGGAGGCCTTAATATCCCTTAGTTTCCAATAGGACCCCGCTGCCAGGGAGGGTAGGACAAAAGATGTCATGCAAGTTCTTTCCATAAGCACGTACGATTATTTACGGAATACATGCCTACATTATATTTATGAACTGGAGCTAGTGCCGTATCGCCCTAGGTTATGACTGTTATATGATGAATATCATCCAACAAATCGCCGATCCAAAGCCTATGATTTCCCTATATATTGATCTTTCTAAGTTACTAATATTGTTGTTACTATTGTCACTGCTACAAAACTATTACTATCACTCCAACCGTTACTGTTCCTGCTACCACTACTATCAAAGCTATCATATTACTATGCTACTGATCACTTTGCTGCTGATAATTAATCTCCAGGTGTGATTGAATTGACAACTCAGTTGCTAAGACTTGCAAATATTCTTTGGCCCCCTTGTGTCGAATCTATAAATTTGGGTTGAATACTCTACCCTTGAAAACTGCTGCGATCCCCTATACTTGTGGGTTATCAAGACCTTTTTCTGGCGCCGTTGCCGGGGAGCATAGCTATATTTGGTGAGTCACTTGGGATTTATTATCAAATTATCACTATGAAGAATCTAAAGGATGCTAAGACTATGATTTTCCCTCTAAGACGAGGGGAGGTCAGGAACTGCTATCTAGCTCCGCACTTGATTCACCTTCTATTATAAGTAAACTTGCAACACCACCACATGCTATTAATCCTGATATGCCGTAAGTTATTGATGATGCTACTTCTTCTATGAATGATATTTATAATGATGCTAGTACCTTGCTTGATGATAATGTGCCACTAGGTGAATTTGTTGATGAACAACTTGCTAGAAGTAAAGCTTTTGAGAATGCTGAAACTGATGAAATTCTTGAAACTGATGAAGAGCTTGAAACTAAAAATCTTGAAACACCTATTAGAACTAGCCCTCCCAGATATGAATTTCCATAGGTACCGAAAGGTTATGTTGTGAATGAGGAGACAACTATAGACATTCTTGCTTGTAAGGATAGAGATGATCTAGAAAAATTATTATACAAGTATAAAGAAAATACTTTGAACGCTAAAATGAAATGTGATCATCAGTTTGCTAGTTTACCTATCTCTGTTGATGATAAGGATTATGAATTGTCTGTCGACCCAGAGTTGATTAGTTTTGTTGAATCTGATCCTTTCCACGGTTATGAGTCTGAAACTGTTGTGGCACATCTTACTAAGTTGAACAACATAGGCACCTTTTTTCTCATGATGAGAAAATTCGCTATTATTATATTCTCAAATTATTTCTGTTCTCATTAAAGGTTGATGCTAAAGGTTGGTATAATACTCTTGCTCCTAGTTGTGTGCGTAGTCCTCAGGACATGATTTATTACTTCTCTGAAAAATATTTCTCTGCTCATAAGAAACAAGTTGCTTTACAGGAAATATTTCACTTTGTGCAAATTGAAGGAGAGAATCTCCCACAAGCTTGGGGGAGGCTTCTCCAATTGCTTAATGCTTTTCCTGATCATGCTCTTAAGAAAAATGAAATACTCGATATCTTCTATAATGGACTAACCGATGCTTCTATGGATTTCCTAGAGAGTTGTGCTGATTGTGTTTTCTGGGAATGCACTATTGGGCAAGATAAATAATTATTGAATAAAATATTGAAAATTATGACGATTTGACTCTTCCTGAACCACCGCCTAAACCCACTTCGAAAAAGAGGGGGTATCTTATATCTCAGTCCTGAAGATATGCAAGAGGCAAAGAAATCTATAAGAGAAAAAGGTATTAAAGGTGAGGATGTCAAAAATTTACCTCCTATTGAAGAAATACATGGGCTTGATACACCACCAACACCTAAGGTGGTAGAGTTAAATTCTCTAATGAAGTTCAATGACAATGATAATCATCACAATATGCACCCTAGAAAATGCCTTTATGAGTTTGAAAATTACATTAGAAAGCAATATCATTTCAATGCAAATGTTATGAAACAATTGAAATGCAATTCTGATATGATTGCTCGCTTGAGTGACTTGTTATTTAGAATCTCAAATGATGTCAGAGGTGTGGGGAAGCATGCTTCTATGGTTCAAACTCAGTTAGAACAAGTTGCTGAATCTCAAACAGAGTTGTTAGATGAAATGAATAATATTATCAATGACCATGTTATTAGAGTAATGACTAGAGGAGGTAGGATGACTCAGGAGCCACTTTATCCTGAGGGATACCCAAAAAGAATTGAATGAGACTCTCAAAGGGTTAACACTAATGCACATAGTCCTCTAAAAAGAAAAATAAGAAGAAAAATGATAGGACTTTGCATGCCTGTAGTGAACCTGAAGTAGAAAAACCTCCTGATAATGATAATGAAGTTTCTATATCTGATGCTGAAACTCAATCTGGTAGTGAACACTCACCCTCTAATAATGAAAAATATAATGATGAGGTTCATGAAAATACTCAAACAAATAATAAATAACCAGACAATGATGCTGAAATAGAACCAGCAGTTGATCTTGATAACCCACAACCCAAGAATAAAAGATATGATAAAAGAGACTTTTTTTCTAGAAAACACGGTAAGGAAAGAGAACCATGGGTTCAAAAACCTATGCCCTTTCCACTAAGTCAACTAAAAAAAAGAAAGATGATGAAGAATTTGAACGCTTTGCTGAAATGTTGAGGCCAGTCTTTTTGCGTACTTGCTTGACTGATATCTAAAAAATGCCTCCTTGTGCAAAGTACATGAAAGACATCATCACTAATAAGAGAAAAATACTGGAAGCTGAAATCTCCACCATGCTTGCTAGTTATACTTTTAAAGATGGAGTACCTAAAAAACTTGGAGATCCGGGAATACCAACTATAGAAATTATATGAAAACTGCTTTATGTGATTTGGGAGCTGGTGTTACTGTTATGCCTTTCTCTTTATACAAAAGACTTGATTTGAATAAACTCACACCTACTGAAATATCTTTGCAAATGGCTGACAAATCAACTGCCATACCTATTGGTATTTGTGAGGATGTCCCCGTTGTTGTTGCTAATGTTACTATTTTGACTGACTTTGTTATACTTGAGATGCCCAAGGACGACAACATGTCGATTATCCTTGGTAGACCATTTTTGAATACTTCAGGGCTGTTATTGATTGCAATGAAAGCAAGGTCACTTTTCATATCAATGGTAATGAACATACGGTGCACTTTCCGAAGAAACAATTCCAATTGAATGGTATTAACGTTATTGAAAAATCTCTGACAATCACTATTGGAAGCTTTCAACTACCTCTACCTACTGTTAAAAAGAAATATGAAGTGCTTATTATTGGGGATATATCCCCGTTGAGGTAAATTAGTGATTTACGAAAGTTCTTCGGTTTCATGCTAATCGAAAGTGGTTGTTAATAAGACTTGATTAACCTTATTAATGGATCATTTTTTAGAGGTATGAAGTTGATGAATTTAGTGAGCACTACCTTCTGTCCCTACCTTTTGTTTTCTATTTTTTAGTTAAATAAAATTAAATGCCATATTTTTTCTATTTCCTGAATTTCCCATGGAATAAAAAATGACCCAAAAGTAAAAGTTCTTAGAATGCTCTGAAAATTTAATATGATTTTTTTTGAATATTTAAGAATTTTTGGTGCAAATAACATCAGAGGGAGGTGCACCAGGTGGGCACAACCCACTTAGGCGCACCAGGACCCCAGGTGCGCCCTGGTGGGTTGTGGTCCCCATGTGCCCCCATCAGTTATCTATTCGTCCCACATCACCACCTACCTCCAGAAAAAATTCACCTTTGCTATCTCTCTCTCTCTCTTTGTCTCTCATGTTCTTGCTCTCAAACTCGTGGATTTCGATCTCCTTGCTTGAAGCCTCGTTTCCGAAACTGTTTCGGGGGATTGTTGCTTGGTATGTGACTCCTCCGTCGGCCCAATTAGTTTTTGCTTTAATGCTTTATATTTTTTATAATTAGTTACTCTTGGTGCTACTGTAGATGAGCTTGCATGTTGAATTCTTAGAGTTCTAAGTAGTTTGAATGCCTGCTATGGCCTCTATTCATCCCTATGAGTAGTTGCTTTCAGTCTAGTGAAGTTTGTTAACAAATTTTTGTGGCCCAAAATTTTTCAGAAAGTTTTACGTGAATATGATAAACATCTTTGGAGGAGGTCTTTGAGGAGGAGATCCTCGGAGGTATCTTCTAGTAGCAGTTTCGCTCGCCGGTCTTATGTTGAACCAAGCAGAAGTTCCATATGAGATGATGCCACAAAAACATGCTTATGGACATGCAACGATTATATGGTGTGTGTGGGCATTAAGGAAGAATTTGAGCAATATGTTCACAATGCCGAGCTCGGTCCCTACATTTGAGATAAGTGCAACCAACACCTCACTCTCACTGAATCATTTACCAAAGGATTTAAATTCCATCCCCATGAGTCTAGGGTGTCGTTTAAACTCTATGAAAATCCATTTACCATATCTCTAGAGAGATTTGCCTATTGCAGCAAAATCCCATTCTAGGGTTCACTTGACGAACCACCAAGATCAAAGTTTGATATATTCTTGACTAGTCTTTGCTATGGAGAGACTAGGCGAGTGACGCAGGGTAGAATAAAGAGCATTCATTTTCCCTCAATCCAGTACTTTGCTTTATTTAATGGAAAATGTATTGTAGGTAAACAAGATTGTAGTACACTTTGTGCTCCAGACTTGAGCCACCTATGCACGGCTCTCACTGGTGACAAAAGTTATAATCTTGGAGCGATTGTTGCATGCAGGTTGCAACAAAACGCTGGTAGTTGATATTTTTATGGTGGAATCTTTGCCACACGCTTAGCAAGAGAGCTAGGTGTTTTACCTTTGCCTTATGACCCCATTTTACCCACGCAGTACTTAGACTATGATGCTATGAAACATCATAAGATCTGTAGTGCTGAACCCCGTAATTTCACTTATATCCTGATGTTTAATAAAAGTTCTGTTGTGGAAACATATTTGCCTGCACCTGCTCTCTTTGATGTTCATAGTAAGGCAAGATATTTTGTGCTTGAGAGCGAGGCATGAGCTCATAACACGGCAGTTGTGGCAGCATGGCGGGCGGAGTCATCCACACCGAGGACCTCCGTGAGCTATCACTCCGACCATTATGCAGGCTACTGACTAATTACCAAGTTAGGCCAAAATCCCAAGCTTGGGGGAGTACGTATTTCCACCTACATTACATTCATGTTCACATATTTCATTTTGGTTGTCGGTGTCCACACTTTTTCATTGTATTATCCATACTAAATTTATTTTCTCGCTTTCTTCTTGTGTGTTTGAAAAACTTTGAGAAAATACAAAAATATTTCCTGCTTCTTTTTGTTTTTTTCTTTCTAGTGTAGTTTGTTGTAGTATCTAAAAAGAAAACCCAAAAAGATTTCCTTGTTCTTCTTTTGCTTGTTGGGAGATTTCCCGTGCAAATAGTTTTTCTCGTTTTTGTTTTTCCGTTTTATTTTCTTGCTTAAGAAAAACCAAAAACTCCAAAAACATTTTAGTGTGTTTCTCTGAATTTCTTTTTCATTCTATTGAGTCATATCGAGGATAAGACCACGATGAAAATGTTGAGTGGCTCTCATATGCATTATTGTTGATCTAACAAAGAGCCCATATTACCTTGTTTTCTCCTTTTTAATAAAATGTCTGCAGATTCTAGCCTAGTGCATGTCACTTTTGCACTATTATTATTTTCATATCGTTCGGTCATACAAGTGAAAGGCAATAATGATGATATTTGATGAACTGGGTGTGGCAGAGAGAAACGAGTATGAACTCGGCTTGTTCTATTTTTGTAAGTAAGTTTAACTTAGTGTCCATGATTCAGGCTATTATGATCAAACATGTTTGCAATGGCAATTAAAGATTATAGTTTCTCATGCCATGCATAAGTAGCTAGGAGTGGATAATGATTTATCTTGGATGTCAACATTGCATTAAAACAATTATGATATAGTATGATGATATGGTATCCTCCTCTGAATGTTTGAGTGGCTTGACTTGGCACATGTTCATGCATGTAGTTGAATCAAAACCAACATAGCCTCTATGATATTTATGTTCATGGTGTTCATATCCTACTCATGCTACTATCCAATGTTACTTATGCATAATGCATGTTCATGACTGTTGTTGCTCTCTAGCTGGCTGCTTCCCAACCTAATTGCTAGCCTTCGCCTATACTAAGCGGAAATACTGCTTGTGCATCAAAATCCTGAAACCCAAGTTATTCCAGATGAGTCCACCATACCTACCTATATGCGGTATTACCCTGCCGTCCTAAGTAAATTTGCAGGTGCCACCTCTAAAAAATTCAAATAAATATCATTTTTGTGTGCCTGGATTGTTCATAGAGCGATAGGAGGTAGTCAGTATCTTCCGTGCTAAGCGGGTTAATCTCATGATGAGTGTTTATTCACTCATCCTTGCACGAGAGGGGCGGTATTAGGGATTCCCAGTTCCAAACTACAAAAAGAAAAGAGCTCACAAATAATCAAACAAAAACTCTTACGGAGTCATAACCTTTGCTTTTATCGCTTGGGAACCACCACTAATGTTTTTAGCATGGAACATACCGATAACTAATGATCACGAAGTAAACAAGAAGGGTCCATTTCTCAAAATTTCATTTTCCTCTGTTTTAATAACTTGAGATCTGGCACCGCTGCAAATCAATTCTTCCCTCTGCGAAGGGACTATCGATTTACTTTTATGTTGGGTCATCACCTTCTCAAATAAGCGCTAGAACCTGAGAGCACTATTGTCATTCTCATGCATTGTGTGTAGCTAATGTTGGGTGCATCATGACTGGATCTTTTCTACCATGAATTACAATGTTTAGTCGGTGCTTGTACTTGAGGTGCTCTGCATTTATGTTTTGCGGTCTCAAAAAGGGCTAGCAAGATACCATTATTGTCATATTATATCATGGTTGTTTTGACAATGTGTTGTTGTTTGAGATATCTTAGTATTGCTTGCTACATTGGTGCGAGTCAGTCCAAAACAAACGGTTTTAACCCCTTTCCACGATGGCATTTGGAACCGTCGCCAAGTGAGTGTGGGCGATAGGGGGGTCCTTCTCACACGACCCAGAAACCATCGGGGATATGGAGCAGTGATCCATAGGCCTTCCAAAATGTAATCGTGTGCGATGCAGCACATACTAAATTCTTTCACACGTGTGGTATCGGTGATTAAGCATTTCTAATGATGCAGTGAAACCATACAGTCTGTCGTAACGAACCGTTTGGGAAATAGTATGTAAGGCACATGGGCCAACATATGAACTGTGTGTGATTTGTGCCCCATCACACACGAGTTTTCTACGTAACCTGTCTGCCATGCTAGACTACATCGCACACGTTTTCCAATAATTACCGTCTGCGATAATGTTCTATCACAAACGGTTCAGGAGCCCCTTCACACACATTCAAGTGTTGCAGACCGTTTGTGATTTTTTAGGTATCACCGATGGTTGCCGCAAGGGTGATGTGTGCTTTTCGTTTGGGATCCCACCCGTTTCCTGAAAAAATTATGACTGGGATTGTATTTTGCATTGGGCACAGTTTACTCCCAGTTCTCGTGTGCAATAACGCGATAAGACAAACGGTTCCGGAGAACCTACACACACGTAGTAGCACTGCAAATCATTTGTGATCTGCTGTGTATCACCGACGGTTCCGCTACGATTGACATATGCTTTCCGATGTGTATCGCACACACTCATTTAGTTGAACTGTGTGTGGAGCAATTGTCAGGTTAAAACAAAAATATCCCATTTTGAATTGGCACGCAAAAAGCAAATTCGCCACAATATTCCATTGAACAAATAAACAAAAATATCCCATTTTGAATCGGCACGCAAAAAGAAAATTCGCCACAATATTCAATTGAACAAATAGTGTCCACAGGAAGAAAATTCATCAGATTTTGCAAGAATTGCAATTGAACATATGGTAGCTAAATTCCAATGATTTGTCCACACATATATGCATTACATAATTAATCATAGTGTACGAAATACGAAGACCTCATCAAATGGAAAACAATGGATCCATGCGTTATATGTTTAGCGGTTAACTCTTAATGTTTCAGGAGAAGGCATGCTGAAATCTTCATTATCACCAGTGGGATTGATGTAGTGATCCAGGAAGAAGTTGTTGATAAATCTCCGAACCATCAGCAATTCACCAGCCGGGAGCAGTTCAGGGGTCCTCGGTTTTAAGATGAGCCGCAGTATTGTTTAGATCAGAAAGTGCCATATGAGTGGAGTAGAAGATATTAATTAAGATAGACTTAATTGTACTGATTTGTGAGGATCGTCACAACTTTCCGCAGATTTGCAGATGGAGATCATGTGTCTGCAAACATACTATCCACAAAGGTTGGTCCCTGCTTCTTGCTGAGGACACTGAAATTTTTTGTACAAAATTAGTCATGTATTTGTCCTGTTAGGAACAACCTAACCCGTGTTAGATGTATTATTTTTTCTTTCAACAAAATAGAAAGAGGTTTATTGAGAAGCTTGAACATTTGACTAGCATAAGGAAAGTTATTTGCAGACTATTGGATAAATTTTCCAAAAATAACGGATTTCGGTGTGTTACCGATGAAACGATCTCGTGCTGCACGGGTTGTTTCGTCTTGAACAGGTTCCCTGGTTTACTTTTCCACAATGCGAGCACACTACAAATGATGATGAATTTCGACAACATCAATTATTTAACCAGATATGAATGCAAATTAATTTCAACATGATAGAATTCAATACCTATCCAAGAATTGTTGAACATGCATAAGATCCTGAGCGTTTGTTGACTCTCTGAGAGAATCGATGTAGTGAACTATGTTATTGTTTGGAACAATGAATACCAATATCAAGTGATTGCTACATATTAATAAAGACATGAACTTACGAATGATGTCGAAAGCTGAAAGACAATCAGTGTATGCGTGGTTGTTTACTTGACTTAGCGTTCATGATATGGCCAGAGAAATGATTCTGCATGGGACATGTTTCCGAAGATACGGAGGACCGTGTTAACGGCCCAGTCCCGTCGATCCTTACCATCTAATGCCGTGCCATTTGCTAATGCAGGATCTATGAAATACACACTCTCCCTTATTCTTCTCTGCGCTTTTAATCCCCTGAGAGGAATAAAATGCAGTTAGCTGTTTATCATTTACAACTTTGTATGGAGAAGTTGATCAGAGTTTGTTAAGTAGTTACAAAATCAGGCATCTAACAAGAGTGGCATCGAGCACGTTGAAGTTGAAGATGAGATGTAAGTCCTTGAAACTCACATTGATGGAACCAGCACCGTGTCGGAAATGATCTCTATTGTAGTGGACTAGCAAAGCATGATAGCCCGTTGACATTTGATCCATGCAATATTCATGTAACTTGCGGCAACTGGAGCTGCACTCATCAAAGTATTCGCCAACAAGAAATGGCTGGCCATGGACGTAATTGCGTGCTTCAAGTACGTCAGCTTTCCTTTTAGCAAGAAACAATTCTACTTCTTCATCATCCATGGCGTCATAAATAATATTACTCCCTGATTCGAACAAGCTACTATTAATTTGGTTCTGGGCGATGAGTGCTTTAAGTAAGAGGCAATCGTTCTCTTTCCTCTTCACTCTCCTGCTGCCCTTCCTCGTGGTCGTGGTTGTAGCCTTTTTGGTCACTTCCTTCTTGGCACTTGAAGCATTTCTAGCAGAACGTCTGGTTGCCTGCTAGGTAGACTGCCGAGCACACGGTGAAGCTTGGACAGACTTCTTAGCAGACGGTTTATCTATGCCAGACCGCTGAGCTGGCGGTGCTGCTGTGACGGACTGCTGGGCTGTAGGAGCAGAGGCATCGGACTGCTGACCATGCGCTGAAGCTATCTCGGGTTTCTGCGCAGGTGGTGCCAACTTGTTGGTGTGCTGAGGAGGCCGTGCCAACGCATTGGTTTGCTTAGCAGGAAGTGCTGACGCATTGGTATGCTAATCACGCTCATGCGGACCGACGAACTGATGAGCAGTCGGTTCTAGACCTACAGACTGCTTAGCAGGCAGTTCTGAAGCATCAGACTGCTTAGCAGTATGTTCCACCAGGTTGGTCTGCCGAGCATGTGCTGCAGCTAGGTCTCCCCCCGCTGCTTCAGCAACTGGCATCTGAACCGGTGGTGCGTCATCAGCAGTTGTAGGCCTTGCCACTGGCTTCTTTGGGGCGGAGGATGACATGGCATGTACGCCACAAAGTCGGGCCGGCTGATCACATGTTAATGCATCAGCCCGCGAGAGCTGCTGTGGCAAGGAGAGCGTCACCGGTTGAGGGGCGACAGTGGTTTCTCTTGGCGGGGCTTCAGGAATCTCATCGATGAACTCTTTTTCCTTTCATGGCCACTGGATGTGCTGTAACAGTGTTTCTCCCAAGGTCCTTTGCTCATTGAAGTCTCGTAGGACATTCTTCAGGGCAAATTCATTGAATCCAGGCTTTACTTCAGTCACGTAGCACTTCACACAGCCCTTCTTCAATGGCACATTGTCCAAGAAGAGGCCATCTTCCAAGAAGCGTGAGCAAACCCAGGATGTTGCACATTTTAATGTACCTTCATAATGTGTAAGCATGCCCTTCAGTCTGTCTTTCATTCCAGATAGATCAGATATAGCATCATCATGAGCAACTGTAGTCTCAGTGTCGCTGGGGTCAGCTGATGCATAGCTACTCTTGTGTAGTGTTGTCACGCAATAAGAAGCATCATCCATGCTCGCCTCCTGTCCCATCTACTGGCTATCTGTCAGTGTTAGAGTCTTCTGCACCATCATTGACTCCTCAACATCCTTTCAAACAGCCGGATAAATCTCCTTCTTCAACTTTTCAAACAATGCATTCTGCTTCATTTCACTCCTCGCTTTTTTCATGTCGAGCCTCTCTTCTTTGCTAAGTGAAAGCCCTCTTGTGCGGGACATTAACACCTATACCCCTTGCACGGCCAGGGGGCTCTTTTGTCTCCAGAGCAATGGATAGAATGTCACATGGCCCTGAGTTCCTATAGAACCTTCCAGGGATCTTGGAAGCCTCTACCATCACTTCATAAAGTTTGGCATCAAGTGCGTTTTGAAAGCAATAAGTTCCATCATCACACCTCTTTGAATGTGCCCGCAAGTAGTCTCTGGCGCGTTCACCCCTGATTTCACTAAAGGCCGGATTCCCACCCGCCGCTACTGCTTCTTTGTCCTCTTGTTCCCATATCAGTTTCATACCGTAGTATCCTGCCACACCTATACGGTGGGGGTGTATGTTCTTCTTCTGAAGCTCTGATTCCTTGAAACTCTTCTCGGCAAACTCTGGAGTTGCCCTGACACTTTTGAATTCTGCCCAGTTTGCCTTTGTAATTTGGGGGTATGCGGGCATTGGGTCCTTGACTTCACTCAAGTACTTCTTGTACAACACATGCTTCCAATTTCTCCAAGCATCCCTAGCCTTCTTCAGTGTAGCGTGTTCCACCTGCATTTTCCACCGCTCTGGACCGTTGAAGTGATCCATGATCTCCCGGACTATCCTTCGCCGTGTTTCTGTGTCAGCCTTCCGAAACCCCAGCAGATTAATGTTGAGCCTTGCCGTACCAACAAATCCACACACACTCCTGAACCTCATGCATGATTTACCTGGTTTAGTTGGAGCCCGGGACTTTAAATCAATCTCGGTAACTTCATATACACCTTTAGGCTGGTGTGTGGGCTTCCTTGGAACGTTCCTCTGTGTCCTGCCCGGAAGGGTAATTGCTGCAGCTCTATCCCGTTCAAGACTACTTGATCCCTCACAATCTGCTGAAGACCTACGGTTGTTCGAATCAGATGAAGATACATGGCCTAAATGAGTGTTGTCGCTGCTACTCAGCATCTACAGAGAACACATGAGAAACTCGAGAAAGGAGGACCAACATAAAACTAACAACTTGGTATCAAGCTTTCAAAACATGCCATGCAATAATTTAGAAAATGTACGGCTAATTTGTTAAGTTTGTGTGACTTAGGCACCCGCGATTTGTAAATAGGCAGTAACTTATTGGAACAAATACAGCTTATATGTAGTAAGGAAGGTAGATAATGAACATATATACGCCCTCCGTTATTTTATAGCCAATTTGGTGACATACAGAACGAAATTGGAAGAGGGATTGCGAGGAAATATGCCTCACCGCGATGGAGAGCAGTAACTAACAGGCTTCTTAATGCAAACCCGACCGGACCATAGGAGAGGTGAGGGTTACTGCATTGATATGCTCGAGGGTGGCTGGCGAGCAAACGAAGACGGCAAGGCGCGGGCCGCCGCGTGTTGGGAACGGCAGTGGAGGTAGGCTTGACGCCGAAGAGTGGGCACACGGCCGCGGTGAGCACGGCGGTGCCGGAGACGGTTCTGCTGTGGATCTGGGGGAGGGGGTGCTAGCGAAGGAGATTGGGTGGACTAGTTGAGTGAAACACAGGCGGACGGTGGGGGGTGTTGGCGGCCTAGGTGAAAAGGGTGAAAATATCCCCAATCGCCACGCGCGCGGAAAGGCCTATGCAAACAGTTGCCTCTAAGCGCTCGTGTGCACAAGCAGAATAATTTCGTTTGAAATGAAGACGTACTGATTTTCAAATGAAGATGTGAGTTCATTGTTTTGCCTCTAAATTTTTCGCACATAAACCAATCACAAATTTACTATGGGTTTAATTTGCTGGCGCATTTCAAGTCTCGTGTGTTATATGTAAGACATTTTTTGGCATTTACCGTGCATGTTGGCATATAAATCAATTCCTAGCCGGACTGCATTTCCTGTCGAAAGGGATGAGGATTGCCGTTCAATCTGGGAGCATACAACGATGCACACACACGATCCTTGGGGTTTGGGTTCTGGCCAATCAGAATGCATGACTCAGATCGCGCACGCAGCGAGGGGGGCATCGGCCACGGTTTAGTAGGCACACAGTTTTCATGTGTGAACTGTGTGCTATTTGAAAACATTTTTTGGTAGGAGCTATTTGAAAACATGTACATGTGTTGTCGAAAGGGATGAGGATCGCCGTTCGATCAAGGATAATCCAACGGTGCAGACATACGATCCGGGGGTTTGGGTTCTGGCCAATCAGAACACGTGACTCAGTTCGCGCGCGTGGCAGAGGGGTGGGGGGGTGCATCGGCCACGGTTTAGTGTACACACGACTTTCGTGAGTGAACCATGTGCTCTTTGAAAACATTTACATTATATAACATCATATTTTTGTTCGAATGAAAACATGAGTTCATTGTTTCGCCTCCAATTTTGTACTACTTTGTGTCATGCATGGTAATTAATAAGGAACCTAAGATACTAACTTATGATACTATGCTTGCACGCATTACGAACGTATTGCCGATCATATACTGGTATCATGCATATATACTCCCTCCTTTCTGGTTTATAGGCTCATCTCAAAATTTTAGTTTTTCCATTTTATGAGGCTCAATTTGGTTGTTCCCCATCACATGTCTAGATTCCATGGTGCATTAAATCATTGCATGCAAGTATTAAGAAAAAGTTGACCAATGCATGTACTTTATATATGCATGCATGTATTGCAATTAATACATTGGAAACATAAATTTTTGAGGAAAACAAAAGCATTAATTGGGTGTTTTTGCAAACTACAAAAAGTATTCCACCACTCACCATCTACCTTGGTTGGTGAGATTTTTGAATTGAGCCCTACTCCCTCCTTTCTGGTTTATAGGGCTCAATTCAAAAATCTCACAAACCAAGGTAGATGGTGAGTGGTGGAATACTTTTTGTAGTTTCCAAAAGCACCTAATTAATGGTCTTGTTTTCCTCAAAAAATTATGTCTATGAATGCATTAATTGCAATGCATGCATGCATAAAGTACATGCATTGGTCAATTTTCTCTTAATTCTTGCATGCAATGATTTAATGCACCTTGGAATCTGAACATGTGATGGGAAACAACCAAATTGATCCTTATAAAATGGAAAAACTAAAATTTTGAGCTAAGCCCTATAAACCAGAAAGGAGGGAGTATAAGGCTGGTTGTAATGGGGAGTATCATATATATATGATAGTGTAGCTAGGATACTACTTTCATAATGCATAGTATCATAAGTTAACATCTTAGGTTGCCTTACTAATTGTCCTGCATCACACAAAGTAGTAGTACAACATTTAATATGAAACGATATCATGATATGATACCACATCCTCTCTTGTGTGCCACATCATCCAGAAAGTCTAGTTCGCATGCATGATACCGCTTATGATAATACCATTACAACCAGCCTAAAACGGAAAGGAGGGAGTATGAGACTAGCCACAATGGAGAGTAGTAAACTAGTAACATACACATATCCCTAGATGATATTGTTAGTACCTTCATAATAGGTAGTAACATAAGTGTATTGTCATGCAAAGCTTCATTTCTTAGGTTACAGACTCATATTGCATTGGGACATGTGATGCTACAGTAACTAGCTAAGTTACTGAAACTATGTCTCTCCTCATTAACTTATTGCCACATAAGCTAGTTTGCTGAGTTCGAGTCGGTGTTACTGTTGAAGTTACTCCCACTATGGCTAGTCTGATACTAGCTAGTCGTCTATGATATAGTAGCTACCTCACTAAGAGCATGGTTAATAATACATACAAGGGTCAGCTATAAGAAGTTGCCATGTCATATACAGCCAACCTCTTAGCGGGCATGTACAACAATAAGTTTTATGTACATACTAGTTTACCAATAGTTGGCCCACCTTACATCCTCACAAAGTGTCTTGGGTCTCGTGTTGCGGCTGGCTCTACTAACCAAGAGCCCGCTTCTCTTGTCTTTCCTCCAACTAATAAGCACATATATAATATTCTATTCCTTATAGCCAGTCTACCCACAGTGGGAGTAACATAGGTAGTAACATCACACATATCTAGATAAAATAGATGATGTGGCAAGCAATAAATGAAGAAATGGAGGAAAGTGGATATGTGTGATGTTACTACCTATGTTACTCCCACTGTGGGTATAGTCTTACTATAGTACTTCCTCCATTTTTGTATACAAGGCCACAAATCCATATTACATGTACCAAGGTAGAAACTAATGGTCCTTTAAGCCAATGTTGCAAACTAGTCTTTTCTCCTCGCTTGACGTAACATAGACTAGTAACATTCTATGTTACTACCAATTGTGGCTAGTCTCATGTCACTCTATTGTGTACTTACTTGGTGTAATGCATATATCATAGAGTAGCTAGTATCATATGTAGTACTTTATTTATATTGTCATGCATGACACATAGTAGCATAAAATTTATTATGATACGGTTTCATGATATGATACTTAACCCTCTCTTTCTTCATTTAATTAATTCTATGACAACTCATCAAAATTTCCTAGTTGGCATGCATGATACTAGCTATGGTACCCCCTTACTATCAGCCTAGCAAAGGTGTACAGATCATTTGTGCGTCGCTTTGTGAGTTTTCATCCGTTTGTTTGAGAAGCGGGGAGAAGTTTCAAACATTTCAGTCGCGAGGTGCGGCCACTAGCGTAGGCCTAATTGGTATTTTAATTACAGAAAATTTAGATGGAGTTCGGACATCATCAAAATGGATGTGTGCCTGTGGCGTGCTCTCACGACCCCGTGGAAAAAAATTGGTAAAGTTTGGCACAAGTTTTGATGACCGCTCCTTCCAAACCGGAGCATCTCACATGAAGGATCATGGTTTTCCAAAAGGAGATGTGTCAATTCAAACTCCTGTGGCCGGTGACTTCATTGTTTGGCCTCATAAAAATTTCCATGGTACGTAATCACCATTATACCACGAGTTTGATTTTCTGGCCCATTTCAGGTATCGTTAGCTATATTTAAGACATTTTTTGAGATTAACGTGCATTTTGTGCATAAAAAAATTACAACCAGAACTGCATGTGCTGTCGAAAGGGATGAGGATCGCCGTTCGATCTGGGAGCATCCAACGGTGCAGACATAAGATCCATGGGGTTTGGGTTTTGGCCAATCAGAAAGCACGACTCATATCGTGGGCGGGGTGGCGGGGTTTGGTCGGCACACGACTTTCATCAACGAACGGTGTGCTATTCGCAAACCAAATTGCATATTTTTTTTCACACATACTGTAGTGAGATCGATTGTGTGTGCTACCTCTATGATATAATAATAATAATAATAATAATAATAATAATAATAATAATAATAACAAAAAATAGTTCATATTCATTGCCTGAGCTGACAGCATATCAAGGTCAACATATTAAGAATTCTTACATCAACAGAAAACCAGACATAACTCACAAATTTAGTACACGTGACCGTTCTAAATTGAACAAATTAAGTTGTAGGGTAGGCATAAAGACTAGTCTCATGGCTTAATTCCCATGTACACGGGGAAACTGGGATCATTAAGTTGACCCCGAATGAACTTGGGGTTTTTGATGATTTTACGCTGCTCTGTTGCACGGGTGTGTGATTCCTTGGTTGGAAACTCATCAAATTCATCGTACTCGTCCTCATCGGCAACATTGTCGACACCTAGTACCCTTCTCTTCCCATGCATCACTAAATGGCCATTCTTATGCAAGGGGTCTTCCACAAAGAAAATCTGGGTAGCATCTGTGGCAAGAATGAATGGGTCCGCGTGATATGCCATTGTTGTCCTGTTAACACAAGTCTTCATGTACTCATCAATCCTTACCTGACCAAGAGGGATCCATGTGCACCTGAATAATGCCACCTTAACTTTCACATAGTCAAGCTCATAAATCTCTTTGATGGTTCCATAGTATACCCTTTTATCAGCTTCATTTACAGTTATGCATTCTATTCGAATAGAGTTGTTATGATACAAGGTCTTCTTATCACGTTCCTCAGTGTAGAACGTGTATCCATTTATGTCATATGCTTGGTACGTCAACACCGTAGGTGATGGCTTCTGTGCCAACCAAGTAGCAATGTCATCAATGGATCCTTATGCCACACGATTCTTCAGCCATTCGACGAACTTCTCAATGTGCTCCTTCATCTCCACTTCTAATGAAGGCACCATTGGTAAGAAGCTTTGGTGTATCTCTGCCAAGTGTTCTTTGGCATAAGCGATGAGAACTGGGCTGTTAAGAAGTACTGAGGGAGTCTTGGATTAGGGGGTCTCCGGAAGCCGGACTATATCCTTTGGCCGGACAGTTGGACTCTAAAGATACAAGATTGAAGACTTCGTCACGTGTCCGGATGGGACTCTCCTTGGCGTGGAAGGCAAGCTTGGCAATACGGATATGTAGATCTGCTTCCTTGTAACTGACTCTGTGTAACCCTAGCCCCATCCGGTGTCTATATAAACCGGAGGGTTTAGTCCATAGGACAACAACAATCATACCATAGGCTAGCTTCTAGGGTTTTGCCTCTACGATCTCGTGGTAGATCAAATCTTGTAATACTCATATCATCAAGATCAATCAAGCAGGAAGTAGGGTATTACCTCCATCAGGAGGGCCCGAAACTGGGTAAACATCGTGTCCCCCGCCTCCTGTTACCATCCGCCTTAGATGCACAGTTCGGGACCCCCTACCCGAGATCTGCCGGTTTTGACACCGACATTGGTGCTTTCATTGAGAGTTACACTATGCCGTCACCATAAGGCTTGATGGCTGCTTCGATCATCAGTAACGATGCGGTCCAGGTGAGGTTTTCCTCCCTGGACAGATCTTCGTATTCGGCGGCTTCGCACTGCGGGCCAACTCGCTTGGCCATCTGGAGCAGATCGAGAGCTACGCCCCTGGCCATCACGTCAGGTTTAGAAACTTAAACTACACTACCGACATCCGTAGAGACTTGATCTTCGACGGATTTGAGCCCATGTCAGGTGCGCCGCACAATCACGGCGAGTATGATGTAACTCTGCCGTCGGACAATGTTCGGGAGATCACACCTGCAACTACTACGGCCCTCAATCCGGAGCAAATTGCGCCATCCGAGGACGGGGGGATAGACGCCGCCATGGAGGCCGCACTCCCAGTGGCGATGGAGCCGGATACTGACTTCACCCCTCACGAGAGCCGTGTTGACGAACCACTAGATTCGTCTCCGGCCACGGACTTCAAGCCGCCTGCGCCCGTGCCTGTCAAATCCGATTCGGCGCCGATCATGAAGTTCACCTCCGCGGATATCTTTCAGCACTCACCTTTCGGCAACGTGCTAAATTTATTAAGGTCTCTCTCCTTGTCAGGAGATCCTTGGCCGAACTATGTCCGGCTAGAATGGGATGCGGACGACGTGGAAATTCGCTGCCCACCCACCACCCACTTAGTAGCCTCTGTCGACGATTTAACCGACATGCTCGATTTCGACTCCGAAGACATCGACGGCATGGACGACGATGCAGGAGAGGAACAGGAACCAGTGCCCACAGGGCGCTGGACAGCCACTTCACCACACGACATATACATGGTGGATACACCTAAAGAAAACAATGACGAAGAACGGCAGGATGCAGCGAAGAATAGCTCCCTCGAGAGGCAAGCAAAGCGTCGGCATAGGCGCCGCTCAAAATACCGCCTCGGCAAAAACAGCGATAACATCGGAAGAGAAACAGCGATGCAGCGAAGAATAGTGGATGAAACGACGACCACATTGACCCAGTGGCAGAGCACGATGAAACTGCAAACATCGAACAAAGTACGAATCCGATGTCCGAACACGGCGACGCTGAGTGAGGGAGTCCTGGATTAGGGGTTGTCCGGATAGCTGGACTATACCTTCGGCCAGACTCTTGGACTATGAAGATACAAGATTGAAGACTTCGTCCCGTGTACGGAAGGGACTTTCCTTGGCGTGGAAGGCAAGCTTGGAGATACGGATATGTAGATCTCCTACCGTTGTAACCGACTCTGTGTAAACCTAGCCCTCTCCGGTGTCTATATAAACCAGAGGGTTTTAGTCCATAGGACGAACAACAATCATACCATAGGCTAGCTTCTAGGGTTTAGCCTCTCCGATATCGTGGTAGATCTACTCTTGTACTACCCATATCATCAATACTAATCAAGCAGGACGTAGGGTTTTACCTCCATCAAGAGGGCCTGAACCTGGGTAAAACACCGTGTCCCCTGCCTCCTGTTACCATCCACCTAGACGCACAGTTCGGGACCCCCTACCCGAGATCCTCCGGTTTTGACACCGACATTGGTGCTTTCATTGAGAGTTCCTCTGTGCCGTCGCCATCAGGAAGGATGCCTCATCCCATCTTTATAGACGGCACCGTTGCTAAGGGAGCTTTGGCTGTCGGCCAAACTCTTAGGCTAGGTGCTTTCCTTATGACCGCCCGTTTGGCTGCTGCGCCGAAGATGACCTCTCGGGTCATCGAAAGCAATCTTCACGTCAGCTCGGAATTCGCCGAGCGGCTAGATCCAATGGAGCTCTCTTCCCTAAACGAGCTCTTGGATCGCTTCGCCGCCCTGGGAGTCGCTACAGATTATGACCAGATTGGGCCTAAACCCAATCTGAGAGAGATTAACTCTCCCCTGGTCACCCATCACGTCGCCGTGGTAGAGGGACAGTGCGGCGACCCTTCATCTATCTTAAGGACTAGCTATGTCCGGATTCCCGATCCCTCCAAGCTGGATACCCACGGAGGGGAGGACATCACTCAAGACCTGAACTTAAAGTCAGGCGACGGGCTAGATTCATTGGACAGCATCCAAGAATCCAAACTTCCGAGTTCGAAAACTCCTTGGCCCCTGGGTCTCAGATTGGGTAAGGTTTCGGATTTGATTCCACCCACCCACCCGTACATAAGCGATCTATCCCAAATTATGCAAGAGCCCGAAGAAACAGTACATCATTACTGGGCCAGATTCCTCCTGGTTATGAACAGGATAAAGGACTGCCGCAAGGAAGACGCAATTTCATTCTTCTGCAATAATTGCACGAACAAGGGGATCCTCAACGCCATAAGTCGCCGTGATATTCACGCTTCGCTGACTTGGCGTCCATAGTACGAAAGTACTGTGTGATGGAAAGCGCCTGGAAAACCGAAATAAAATTTTGGGACAATCCTGCCCTGAATACAAACCCAGTCCGAAATAAAAGGGTGCACCATCACCAGACACCCGGGTTCAATACCAAAAAGCAAAATCCCTCTACAGGACACGGAACCGTACTGGAAGGATGGCTTAATGGACCCTGTAAAATTCACAGTCTAGAGGGCGCCACACCAACTCACAGCCTTAGAGCATGTTGGATACTCTGGCAGGTGGCGAAAATTGGCGAAGATCTTCTAATTCCATAAGCCACAGAAAGCCACCCCAGAGACACTAGTACGGTATTAACAGTCTTTGAGACTTTCGCATCAAACAATATGCGAAAAAGAACACTCCGCAGCCTTGCCGAAGTCTACCAAGTAGCAACAATAAACCCATGGAGTGACACGGCTATTACTTTTAACGCCAGTGACGAACCTAAATTCCGAATAGCCCGAGCACGAGCCGCATTGGTCCTCAGTCCAATAGTGGACGGCTTTCATCTTACCAAGGTACTCATGGATGGCGGCAGTGGATTGAACCTCATTTATGAGGAAACCCTTCAAAAAATGGAAATAGACTGGAACCGCATTGAGCGAAGCAGCACAACCTTTACAGGAATAATCCCCAGTCGGGAAGCGCGCTGTACAGGAAAAATCACACTAGATGTGGTGTTCGGCAGGCCGGATAATTACAGGTCCGAAGAGGTCACGTTCCAAGTGGCCCCGTTCAGTAGCGGATATCACGCTCTGCTAGGGTGGGAAGCGTTTACAATCTTCCAAGCAATACCCCACTATGGGTACATGAAGCTCAAGATGCCCGGGCCTAACGGAATCAACACTCTCGCTAGTGATCCGGACATAGCACTCCGCGCCGAAAACAAGACAGCCGCACTGGCCCTCGAGGCGCTATCCGAAGCCCTAGCGGCTGAGGAACTGACTGTGCTGCACTCCATGGTGAATAGGGACGATGTGATACTCGACAAAAGATCCAAGTCGACCTCCTTTAAACCGGCGGACGAAATAGTCAAATTCCAGGTCCATCCAACGGACCCCAATAAAACAGCTTCCATCGGGGCACAGTTAAACCCCGATGTAGACGCCGCACTGCGAGAGTTCCTACAAGAGAACTGGGACATTTTCGCCTGGCACCCTTCAGACATGCCAGGAATCCCACGCAGGCTGGCCGAACACAGCTTAAATATCCTAAAAGGATTCAAGCCAGTCAAACAGGCTCTTCGGCGTTTTTTCGAACCTAAGAGACAGGCCATGGGAGATGAACTAACCAAGCTATTGGAGGCCAGATTCATCAAAGATATAAAACACCCGGACTGGCTAGCAAACATGGTGATGGTACCAAAGAAGGACAAATCCTAGCGCTTGTCCGTTGATTTTAAAGACCTTAACAAGGCTTGCCCAAAGGATCCCTTCCCTCTCCCCCGCATCGATCAAATTATCGATGCTACCGCAGGACATGATTCATTGTGTTTCCTCGACGCATACTCCGGCTACCATCAAATACAGATGGCAGAGTCCGACCAAGCTGGAACGGCATTCATCACACCATATGGCCCATTCTGCTTCAACACAATGCCCTTCGGGCTCAAAAACGCCGGCGCAACATATCAGCGCATGATTCAGACATGTCTGGCAAACCAGATCGGCAAAACAGTGGAGGCATACATAGATGATGTGGTCGTTAAAACAAGACATATCGAATCTCTAGTAGACGACTTGAGGCTAACATTCGATAACCTCCGAACATACGACATCAAGCTCAACCCGGAAAAATGCGTCTTCGGCATTCCAGCCGGAAAGCTCTTGGGCTTAATTGTATCTGGTAGAGGAATTGAAGCAAATCCAGCCAAGATCCGAGCTCTGCCACAATTGGATATCCCGAAGGACCTCAAACAAATACAAAAATTAACTGGATGTGTGGCGGCTCTAAGCCGCTTTATCTCCCTCTTGGGAGAAAAGGCCCTACCCCTTTACCGCCTCCTTCGGCGCACCAAACACTTCGAGTGGACGGATGCAGCCATGGCCGGACTCGACGAAATAAAAGCCATCTTTGCAACAAACACAGTCCTGGCCGCGCCAAATATTGGCGAACGAATGCTATTATACATTGTAGCAACCCATCAGGTCGTAATCGCAGTGCTCGTCGTCGAACGAGAAATGGACGGACACAAATTCCCCCTTCAAAAGCCGGTCTACTATGTGTCCACTGTCCTTACTCCGTGCAAGTCACGGTACCCGCATTATCAAAAGATTGCGTACGCGGTATTTATGGCATCCCGGAAGCTGCGACACTACTTTCAAGAGTGTTCAATAACAGTAGCCTCGGAAGTGCCACTTAATGATATTATAAACAACCGTGACGCGACGGGCTGGATTGCAAGATGGGCCATTGAGCTCCTCCCGTTCGACATAACTTACAAGCCACGGCGAGCTATCAAGTCGCAAGAGTACGGCACATATTCAAGCTGGGTCATGCACTTCGACGGCTCCAAAATGTTGGCCGGTCTAGGGGCTGGCGTCGTTTTGACGTCCCCCACAGGAGACACAGTTCAATACGTACTCCAGATAATGTACACAGACTCCAACAATGCAGCCGAATATGAGGCCCTTTTACATGGTCTCCGGATGGCAGTATCCATGGGCATTCAACGCCTAGAGGTGCGCGGGGACTCAAACCTCGCAATATCCCAAATAAATGGAGACTTTGATGCCAAGGATCCAAAAATGGCAGCTTATCGCAACGCCGTCCTAAAAATGTCAGCTCGGTTCGAAGGGCTCGAATTTCACCATATAGCCCGGGAAAATAATCAGGCGGCAGACGTCCTGGCATGCATCGACGCAAAACGCGATGTAGTCCCCCCCAACATCTTCTTGGAAAGGCTGTTCAAGCCATTCATAGTATGGGAAGGGGAACCCGGCAATAACAGCCCGGACCCAACCGCACTGCCCGACACCGAACACTGACATAATTGGAGGCTCTGCCAATGAAATAACACCTTCAGCCCACGTAATAATGGCCGTCATCGCCCCATGGACAAAACCATTCCTCGCCTACCTTACTAGGCAGGAACTCCCCGAGGACCAAAATGAGGCACGCTGCATAGTGTGGCGATCTAAATCCTATAAAGTCCATGAGGGAGAGCTTTATAAGAAAAGCGCTACCGGAGTCCTTCAAAGGTGCATCTCCGAAGAAGAAGGGCGGAACCTCCTGGCTGAAATTCATGCCGGACTCGGTGGTCATCACGCTGCAGCTCGGTCCCTTGTAAGCAAGGCCTTCCGTACAGGCTTTTATTGGCCGACGGCCCGGGTAGACGCCCAGGACTTAGTCCAATGCTGCGTCGGTTGCCTGCTTTTTGCAAAGCAAAGCCATATGCCACCCACTGCCCTCCAAACTATCCCCATCACTTCGCCCTTCGCGATCTGGGGCTTGACATGGTTGGAACCCTTAAAGGCGGAACCCACAAGAAAAAATACTTACTGGTCATGGTAGATAAGTTCACCAAATGCATAGAAGCCAAGCCTGTTAAGACGGCCGAATCCGGACCGGTGATAGACTTTATGTCCGGGGTTGTACACCGTTACGGCGTCCCCCACAGCATCATCACTGATAACGGCACAAACTTTACGGTGGATGAGGTAAAACTCTGGTGCAAAAACATGGGCATCAAGCTTGATTATGCTTCCGTCCATCACCCACAAACTAACGGCCAGGTCGAACGTGCAAATGGTCTTATCATGAGCGGCATCGAACCCAGATTAGTGTGGTCCCTTAAGGAATCTAATACACACTGGGTAGAGGAGCTCGACTCCGTACTCTGGGGGCTGCGGACCACGCCGAATTGCACCACCGGATACACACCATTCTTCATGGTGTACGGCGCAGAGGCAGTTTTGCCCTGTGACATAATTCATGACTCACCTCGAGTGCGCATGTACGAAGAAAGAGAAGCCGAGCTCGATTGGCAGGACAGTTTGGACGCCTTGGGGGAAGAGCATGACGTGGCAAAAGCCCGTTCCGCATTCTATCAACAGCAGGCTCAAAGATACCAAAGCAGAGAAGTACGGGCCAAAAGTTACAACGTTGGCAGATTAGTTCTACGTCTGCCGGACAAGAAAAAGGACAAACTCAAGCCCAAGTGGGAAGGTCCCTTCATAATTGACCAAGTCCTGACTGGTGGAGCGTACCGCCTGCGATATGCATCGGATAACCGACTCGAGCCGAACCCATGGAACGCAGCCCGTCTCCAAAGATTCTATGCCTAGCGCCAGACTCTGTTTTCTTCTCCTTCCTCTGTCCATTTTTTATATACTTTTTGTCTTACATTTATCTCCTTCTCCTCTCTCTCTCTCTCTCTCTTATAGCCTATAAAGGCTCATAAAGTGATGCGCTATCCGCGCTCATTAAACCTGGGGGCTTCTTTAAACAGAAGCTTATTTATACGGGCTTCATGCCCAACACATGTGTCACACTTCCGCATGTACCTTTTATTCACCATTATATGCATCGATATGACTTAAGTTTTGGCCAAGTTGGGTTGCCTAGCTCCTGTGCTTACCCTACGTTCCTGATTGTTCGGCTAGGTGGTAAAGGGAGCACCTCTGCGATTGTTACTGCCGGGTCAGCCGGATATGTACCTCAGACTGGGTGAAGCCGGAGGCTAGCGTTCTTAAGGGAATATTCGGTCGGTGAACTAAAGATGATCTTTTTTTCACTTATTTATCTATACACCCCCAGATATTTTTCCTGCGTCTCTTTTCGCAGAATGGACATGCACTTTAGGGCATGCCTCCCAGGGAAAGGAACCCCTAATGGAACTATTCTCCCTGGAAGATGTTTCTTACTAACCATGTAATATAACACAACTAGTTGGGCACTTGTCTTTTCAAGCACTAATGACCCCTACGCCTGGTCTCCATGCGTACCCCGGTTCTTATATAACCGCGAGGGTATACAGACACACTCCGGACCGTCAGGTCCCGAGGTTGAAGCAAAAAGGTCGGCCATGACAAACGATCTACAATCCGGCTAGAAGGCATTACACATGTCAATTAAAATTACATAGTCAATTTGACTGATTATATTCCTCTTCAATACCATCTAACAGGTTGTCTAGCTTACAATCCTATTGGGAATACTTTGTGGCCAATTCTACTTAGCCGTATACTAAGCTCACAGGGATCTCCTTCCCATCGGGCCCCACGCGTCCGACCTCGGCCATGTGGTTTGGGTCAGCCTTTGTGTACCGCGTCTTCACCATGGCCCAGGCCTCCCTGGCGCCTTGACGGCAGGCCGACATCTTCCACAATAGGAAGCGCCGCCGCGCTCCCTTCAGCTTCTCTACAAGCTCTCCAAGGCCTTCGGGCATGGAGACGGATGGCCATAAGGCCTGGGCAACGCCTTGCATCACCTGCCGAACTCGCTCGTGCAGTTGTGAGAGCTCGGGAAGAAGGTCACCCATAGAACTGGGCATTTCCTCTGCAGGACGACCTGTTAGTATACCTACAGACATTACTCTGTTAGTCGACTTCCTCGCCTAACTCTTTTTTAAAAGTTCGTTTAAGCACTTACTAAATATGCCGCGTCGAAGCCGCTGATTCTCCTTAACGGAGTCCAACAGCTGGGCACGAACATCCTTCAGTTCAATGCCCAGATTGGTGTTGGCATCTTGGAGATCGTTCTTCTCCTGCCTCACCTTTGTCAGCACGCTCTCACCAGCCTTCAGCTGGCGTAGGAGTCGTTGCTCTTCCGGATTTAATCCGGTGCCATCTGCAATTTCATTTGTCAGATTTGCACCCACGCCGCACTTCGCAAAATACTTATCTTTCGAAGCGTATATTACCAGAGGGGGTCTCCTTGGGCTCCCCTGCCGCGGCTAGTGCGGCCTCAAGTTGGGATTTGCACTCTTCCAGCTCCTGGGATAGTAGGGTATTCTTTTCTATAAGAACCTGCGTAACAAATGATCCTTAAATCAGTTATTCTAACTGTTTCAAGTCTCGGGGGCTACTGGTATATATATAATCACCAAAATTTTCTTACCCGTATGTCTTTTACATATTGCTCTGTGGCTCGGGCTATACCATTTTGAGCGGCACGGAGGTACGCATCTCCCGAATTGAAGGCATCCAATGCCTCTTGGGAGAAACAAGCGTCGTGAAGAATCGTCCAGCGACGCCTGTGGTTCATGGCACTCTCCACCTCGGAATTTCTGGCAGACAGCCTATCCGCATCCTCTGTCGGAGGAGCGTCCGGTGCGCGCCTTGTGTCCACCTCCGCTTCCGGACCAGACTTTGGATCCTGGCTAGTGGAGGCGCGATTGGCACCCTCTCTGGATATAGTTCGGCGAGGTCTCTTCATCCTGAAGAGAGCACGAGCGGTAATATGCCTTGAAGGAATAACACCTGGGAATAAGATGGCGCACTATACCTTTGCGCTGGTGTCTCAGTCAGGACCGCACTTCTTTTCACCCCGCGGGGCCTTGCCGCCCCTCGTTGGCTAGTCGCCGCAGGCTCGGCCTCCCCTCTCAAGGACTTCCCCTGCAAAACACGGTTTTCATACGGCAATCGAAAACACGCGAGGATAGATCCCTTTTCAAAAGTACTGGGACTTCGGTCTCAGTTACCTGTGAGGCTGGGAGTAGCACTGGGTAATCAGCCGTAATGGCCTCCAAGGCGTTGTCCTTGCTCAATTGATGAAACACCCCATCAATCACCTCCATAGATAAGTCCGGATCCTCTTGAGAGGCCGGGTCGAGGGACCATCTCAGATCCTCGGGTTGTGGAGGAGGGCTGTTTATTTCTTTAACAGCCTGGCGCAATTCCTGCGTTGAAGTCGTTAGACTGAATATTTAATGATGGTAATATAAAATAACTTGGGGGATTCTAAATGGAAAATCCACCCTGTGGGCTGACGCGGAGAAATTCCTCCTCTTCTCCCTTGTACAAAGCGGATAAGGTCTTTATTAGAGCAGCAGCCGAATCCGGCCCCTTACGGACGTGGCGGGTGGCGTCATCCTCCCCATTGAAGTCCCACATGGGGTGGCCTCTATACTGGAGCGACTGCACCCCTCGCATGATGCATGCGGCCATGACCCCGATCATGGTCAGTCCGGAATGAGCTAACAATCTTATCCGGCCCATCAGGTAAAGAACGTCCTTGTCACTTTCCCTCTGAGGGCTTCGTGGACGCCAGCTTAGGCGCTTCTTTAGGGGAGCACTATCAAACTCAGGGAGGCCGATCCGGACAGGATCCGGCAGCGGGACGTCCTCTATATAAAACCATTCCGAAGTCCAGTCCTCGGACGCCTTCTTTGGGGTTCCAGATAGATATCCGGTCCCGGCGATGCGCCACACCTCGGCTCCGCCCACTTGATATATTGACCCCTTCTGAGAATGGGGCACAAGGCAGAATAGCCTTTTCCACAACGTGAAATGAGCCTCACAGCCCAAAAACAGCTCGCAAAGGGCTATGAAGCCCGCGATATGCAATATGGAGGCAGGCATGAGGTTGTGCAGCTGGAGGCCATAGAACTCCAGGAGCCCCTGGA
This sequence comes from Triticum urartu, assembly GCF_056163025.1. Lineage (NCBI taxonomy): Eukaryota > Viridiplantae > Streptophyta > Magnoliopsida > Poales > Poaceae > Triticum > Triticum urartu. The sequence goes on along the minus strand of NC_141873.1, from coordinate 173,645,623 downwards.
GAAACGGATGAATTGGAAATCCGAGCCCTCTTATTAAGTAAGGGACAAGGCATACCGGCTCTCCTTTGGAGGGATTGGGGGCGCTCTCCGCTTGCTCTCCACCATTATAGGTGGCAAGTCCGGCTCGAAGCGGGACCATATAGGCCGGGGGGAGAAATCCCTTGGTCTGGAGAGTCACTAGCTCACTGTGCGGGATGGAGCATCTCTTCCAATCTATAGGCTGAGGGCTGGAAGAGCGAGAGGAGGAGTTGTGGCGGCCGGCCATGATAGAATGTACCTCTGTCGGATACGCTCTGATGAATACTCGCAGAGGGGAGAAGGTGTGGTTTGGATCTAAATCCTCGTCCCCTTAAATAGGCGGCTCATTCACACGGCTAGGGGTGTAAATATAAAAACACCCCGACTTTTCGTATTCGTTTGATACGTGGAAGATGGACATTATTGGGCGTAGAAGCCAAGGAGCGCTACATTTACAAGAAACCGGACATTAATAAACAGGTACACGACGTTTGGAGGAGAACCCGCCTTACAATGCCGAAGACAATTTGCACACCGGACTCGTCGTCATTGAAGCCTGGTTCGGGGGCTACTGAGGGAGTCCTGTATTAGGGGGTGTCCGGATAGCCGGACTATACCTTCGGCCGGACTCCTGGACTATGAAGATACAAGATTGAAGACTCGATCCCGTGTATGGAAGGGACATTCCTTGGCGTGGAAGGCAAGCTTGGCGATACGAATATGTAGATCTCCTACCATTGTAACCGACTCTGTGTAACCCTAGCCCTCTCCGATGTCTATATAAACTGGAGGGTTTTAGTCCATAGGACGAACAACAATCATACCATAGGCCAGCTTCTAGGGTTTAGCCTCTCCGATCTAGTGGTAGATCTACTCTTGTACTACCCATATCATCAATATTAATCAAGCAGGACGTAGGGTTTTACCTCCATCATTAGGGCCCAAACCTGGGTAAAACATCGTGTCCCCTACCTCATGTTACCATCTGCCTAGACGCACAGTTCGGGACCCCCTACCCAAGATCCACCGGTTTTGACATCGACACCGAGGATAAACCTCATCAACCCCCCTCTGGGAGGAAAACAGTCCGGACGAAGATGCACACATCCTCCCGGAAAGGCACTTGGAACAAGAGAACCTCCGCAGAAGGCTTATTGCCATAGCGAGGAGTCTGAAGAAGCAGAAGCAAAGGCTTAAGGCCACACAAAATACGCTCAACTGCAGGTGGAAAAAAATGCTCGACAACGAAGAAAAGTATTTGTGGAAGTTACCACACAAAGAGCTATCCAAAGCGCAAGCTATTACCTGAATTCGACTATGAGTCCGTAGAGCCCACACAACCGAAAAATAAAACGGCCAACCGGCCGGATCAACCACCTTGTGGCCGCGATAGAGTGGCTAACAAGGCCGCACATAAGTCAACACACGATCTACGTGAGGACTTGCGCCAAAAATCCAGTATGACCAGATCCATCTATGGATCTAGGAAGCGCGCTTCGGCACAAAATCAAAACCGAATACTAGAACCGTCCGAACGCCATGAAACATCCAAATACAGGGGTGTCGCACACCCCCTATGTTTCACCGATGAGGTACTGGACCGTGACTTTCCAGAAGGATTCAAACCAGTGAACATAGAGGCGTACGAATGGACCACAGACCCAGGGGTCTGGATTGAGGACTTTATCCTCCATATCCATATGGCTCGCGGAGACGATCTCCACGCCATCAACTACTTGCCCCTCAAGCTTAAAGGACCAGCTCGTCACTGGTTGAAAAGCTTCCCCGAAAACTCAATTGGAAGTTGGGAGGAGCTCGAGGATGCTTTTCGGGCTAATTCTCAAGGAACCTATGTCCGACCTCCGGATGGAGACGATTTAAGTCATATAATTCAATAGCCTAGAGAGTCAGCCCGAAAGGTTTGGAACAGGTTTCTCACTAAGAAGAACCAAATCGTCGACTGCCCGGACGCCGAAGCCTTAGCAGCTTTCAAGCACAGTGTCCGAGACGAATGGCTCGCCAGACACCTCGGCCAACAAAAACCGAGAACAATGGCAATCCTGACAAGCCTTATGACCCGCTTTTGCGCGGGCGAAGATAGCTGGTTAGCCTGCAGTAGCACCAGCGACCCAAGCACATCCGAAGTCAGGGATGGCAATGGAAAACCACGACGCAGTAAAAGCAAGCGTCGAAATAAAGAAGATAGCCCAGATAATACGGCGGAAAACGCCGAATTCAGGGGCTCTTGACCAAGTCAGCGGAAAAAGCCTTTCAAAGGCAGTAGAGATGGACCATCCAGCCTAAACAAGATTCTAGACAAACTATGTCAAATTAATGGCACCCCCGATAAACCTGCAAATCACACCCACAGAGAATGCTGGGTCTTCAAGTAGACCAGTAAGCTAAACGCCGAACACAAGGGGAGGGAGACACTAAGCAAAGACGAGGACGAACCTCGCCAGAAAAGCACTAGAGGACAGAAAAAATTCCCACCAGAGGTTAAAACAGTAAACATGATCCACGTGATGAAGAGGAGAAGCAAACATGCACTCTGAGACATACGCGCCGTAGAGCCCGTCACCCCTAAGTTCAACCCCTGGTTGGCCTGCTCGATCACTTTTGATGCCAGGGATCACTCGACAAGAATCCAGCATGAAGGATTGGCTGCCTTGGTGTTAGACCCAATAATAAACGCATACCATCTCACACGAGTCCTTATGGACGGTGGCAGTGGTCTAAATCTGATATATCAGGACACAGTCCGCAAAATGGGGACAGACCCGACAAAAATCTGCCACAGTAATACTACCTTCAAGGGAGTAATACCAGGCCCAGAGGCCCGCTCCACGGGCTCTCTAAAACTAGAGGTTGTATTCGGTTCATCCGACAACTACCGAAGTGAAAAGTTAGACTTCTACATTGCTCCATTCTGAAGCGGTTATCAAGCACTACTCGGAAGAACAACTTTCGCTCGTTTTAATGCGGTACCACATTACGCTTCTCTTAAGCTTAAGATGCCTGGTCCACATGGCACCATCACAGTTAGTGAAAATATTGAGCGTTCTCTACGCGCGGAAGAATGTGTGGCGGCTTTAGCAGCCGAGCACTAGACGGCCTCACCAACCAGAATAAATGATAGGTCGTCAAGACCCCGGACACGGTTAGACAAGTTCCGTTCATCCCTAGATATACCTGAGATTGGTTTGATGGTTAAACCCTCATAGACGGTACCAGGGGCTTCCCGCGTGTAATCTGGGCTAGTTCGGCTCAACTTGACTTATCTTGAATTTTAATGGTTTATCGAGAATAACCAATTTTTTTGGCACGACAACTTTCACCTAAGTTCTTCTCTTTTACAAATGACTATCGTGCTACACCCGTCTAGGACACGGCACAACGGAGACACAGGTGCAGACGTGCAGCAGGGACCCGCTCAAAGGTTTCTTTTCAGATTAAGACCCTGCGTAAACCTTTTTTACTGTCTCTTGTTATTCACATCCTACGGATACTCAATACAACCGAGAAGGATGCTGGCGTTATTGGCATTTCGCCACGTCAGAATATTGCACGTACCTGGACACTCGGGGTTTATTATTAAGGGCATTGTTCAGCCCGGAATATGTTATAATGACCGAATACCTTAGGGAGTGTTCGACGTCGCGAGTTTAGCCTTATATGCATCAGCTCCGAATCATGTCTTTGGTAAAATGTTGGGTTTGCCCGGCTCCCGTGTTTTGCCACCTTACACTCCGCTCTATCGGCTAAGGCGGCACCGGGAGAACTACTGCGATTGTGCCTTGGTTCATCCGGATGAGCACCTCAGTAGAGAAAGCTGAAGACTGACTGTCATGATAAAGTGCGAGACTGGTCAACCACTCGGTGACTTAGCGGAATCTTCGGGATTCCTCCGCATTAACGAAGGGCCGTTTCCCGTTCATGTACATACGCCCACCGTATTCGGACGAGCGCGGAGGTACCAGGTGCTATATAGTAGTCCCGCCGTCAAACTCCTCTGGCTAAGTGAAAGTGTTAAAGCAATATAGTCTGATTGCCTCGTTCGCTGCGCCACCACCTCCTTAATGGACTAAGACGTTGGATCAAGTGTGAATACGTGTTTTTTGCGAACACCCCCGCATTATATGCGTGGGGGCTGAAGCCGACGACTGCAAACTTTCAGGTTATATACATATATACATAAACGGCCACACAGGAGGCATCATAATACTTTCAGGCAAAAGTATAAACACAACCTTTATAATTCAATAAAACATTGTTTTTACAATGGGAATACATGTCACTAGAACATAATATTCTTCGAGCACTGAGCCTCTATTGAACGAGCGCCTTCAAGGACTTCTTCAAAGTAGTGCTCGGCAGATACTCGACCTACGGCCGAACTCTGGGTTGCAATAGCGGTGGCCTCCATCTCTGCCCAGTATGTCTTGAGACGGGAAAGTGCCATACGCGCACCCTCTATGCACGCCGACCTCTTCATAGCGTCGATGTGCGACACAGCACCAAGGATCTATTGCACTAAACTAAAATAACTATTCGTCCTTGGCCCTTCCGGCCACAGATAATCCACAACAGACCTCATGGCAAGCCCGGACAACCTATGGAGCTCGGCCCACTCGGCCATTCGCTCATTCAACAGCAGCGGACGCACTGGAACATGGAACTGTGACCAGAATAGCCTTTCCACTTCATGATCTTTTTGATCCTTGAAGTACTCGGCCGCATCAGCGGCACTGGCTGCCAAATCCACGTATGCATCTGCAGAACTCCATAGTTGATCAAGAGGGGCATACTTCGGATCTCCGAACTTCGTCCGCAACAAAAAGGGCTTCCCAGCCGCGATATCTGCAGCTTGATGTAGCTCCTCCTTCGCCGCTCTGATTTTAGAGCAGGCTTCCTTGGCTGCTACCATGGACTTCTCCAGGTCCGCCGCCTTCGCCTAGCTTTCTTTTTCAAGAAGCTAGTAATGGTCGGCAGCATCTTTCAACTCAATGGCCATCCTGGCTATTTTTTCCTTGCTTTGGCAATGCGCAGCCTATTCGGCCCTCAGCTCTTCGACCGCCTTTAGAGAGGCCGCATCACTATTCCTGGCTTGTTCCTTGGCTTAGGCAAGTTCTGCCCGAAGGGTCTCCACGGCGGCAGCTCCATCTGCAGTCACAACAAATTAAAGATACTAGCATCATGCTCCTCTTACTATGTGTTGATCACCGGAGAAATCACATACCCCGTGGCTCGTCGAGCCGCTTGTTGACAAGCACGATGTCGGCATCTGCCGCATCAAGTTGCCGCTTCAGCTCAGCAAACTCACCAGTCCGACTAGCCACCGAACCTTCAGCTACCTGCACTTGAAGGCAGCCTGATTATTACCTTGGACTATGATCCTCTGTTTGCCACTATTCTCCACGGCAACCAGAGTCTCACGGGCTACTATCTGCATAGGGCACACCTAACGTGTGCGGTACTATCAAAAACATACACTATTTCACGTACCTCAAAGCCTTTCAGCAGACTCATAAAAGCTTCATGCAACCCGCTTTCAGCGGATGAAATCCTCTCAATCACCATACCCATTAGCGTACGATGCGCTTCTGAGATGGCCGTTAGCACACCAGACGGTTCCGGACTCTTTTTGTTGCTCTCTTTAGGAGCCGAATACTGAGGACTTCGGGTGGCTGAAGGATTACCCTCTGGCCTTGGCGGATCAGGAGAAACCCTCCGCGACGACACTTCAGGGTCACCCGCCTCATGAGGTGGGGTCCATCATCTCCGGAAGAAGATCCCCCGAAGACGAAATCTGTCGAGAAGGGCTACGATCCGAACTACAAGATACATGCTTCGGTTATTTTCTTCAGAAGTAATGTAGGTTATTTTTACTATTAAGTACTTTTTGTTTACTTACAGCTCGGTAGAGGGTTGATCTCCTTGCGGGCACTATGCGGCAAGAGTACCCTCCGAGGCAGGACCCTCTGGCGAAGATTTCTTCCCCCGTTTGGAAACCTTTGTTTCCGGGTCTTAAGAGGTGGTCCTCTTCCTTCCTTGGGGAGAGGGAATTTCAGATTCTTCTCCCTGGTTATTCTCCTTCGCGGAGGCGTTAATTCCCTTGGTTTGGATGAATAATGAGTGAGGCATGCGTTCCGCCTCTTTATTCCCCCCTTTATCTTCCCCTGAGGGTGCCTGATAAGGCGTCGGCTCGAACATTCTGGCCAGTACTGGATCTTCTGAGGCTTCGGGAAGGGGGGCCGAATACCTGATCATCTTCACCTTTGTCACCCAGTCCTAGTCAAAGAGCGACCTTTCAGAATGATGTTGTGATAAATAAAAAAACAACGCGTTCGGCCACGGTATTACTTACTTGGGTATCTAGACATTTGCAGCTCATACCCGCATCCTTGGTGGTGTGTGGAGACCTTATTTATGGTCCGAAGAACAATTTGTACATCTCTTTGAGAGTCATGCCGAGGAAGTGCTGAATAGTTCGCGGTCCTTCCGGGTTGAACTCCCACATACAGAGGGGTCGACATTTGCAAGGCGGGACTTGATGAACTAGCATGACTTGCATTACCGTGGCTAGGCTGACATCTCTCTCTAAGAGATCTCGGATGCGACTCTGCAATATCAGCAAATCATTTACTGGCCCCCAGTCCAGCCCCTTGTTGATCCATGATGTCAGTTGTGGTGGGGGCCATGAGCGAAAGGCTGGGGCGCCTACCCACTTGGTACTCCGGGGAGCTATGATATAAAACCACTCCGGTTGCCATAAACTGGACACCTCTGGGAAGGAACCCTCTGGCCATGGAACATCAGCGCTTTTGCTTATTGCGACACCTCCGCACTCTGCGTGACGCCCCTCAATCATCTTCGGCTTCGCACTGAAAGTCTTGAGCCACAGGCCGAAGTGTGGGGTAATGCGGAGGAAGGCCTCACACACGGCGATCTGCCACTGGATCCGGAGCTTGACTCCAGACTCCCGCAACACGAGTTCGACTACGAGTTTTGCGCCACCGAGAAGTACCAAAAGCTGAGTTATGTGTACGGGCACACTCCCGCTTGACGTGTATGCATGGAGGGATTCGACATTGGTAGGTGGTTTTTCAGTTTCCCCTTAGAGGTTAGTGCTAATCAAGTTCATCATTTTACTCTAGTTAATGCCACCGCTCATCCAGAATACTATTTAACATTGGCAGGGATATGAGGCTTGTGCCTTTGTTAACTAGCTGGATGAAGAATGGCATGGCTGGGCTCAGAGTGTTATCACCAAGCTCGCAGAAGATAACGTAAAGCTGAAGAAGAAACTGGCTAATCTGGAATGTACAATCAGTACAACGAAGCAAGAAAGAATCAATCACATGCAACAGATGAAAGCAAGAGACAAGAAGGAACTAGCATGTGTAGTTGTGGTTGTCGCATTAGCCATGTTCTATGCGCTATTTGCAATGATGATTAGGGGTATTGTTTAATAGTATCGCTAAAGCACATCTAGATGTGCTCTAAGTAATGCACATCTACGTCCTATGCCATTGATGTTACGCGAAGATTCGTGCAGATATTTTTCTTTGTCTATTTTCTTTTCCCTTCTAGTTTGATTATTACTGGCTTTATCAATAAGAAGAGCTCAATGTATTGCTTGCCAACTGTCCTACTCCGTTCGTACCGGTACTAGTGCATAATCCCAAAACTCGTTCCTTTTTTGTCCTGAAAAAGGAAACCAGCCAAATAGACAATAGGAGTCCTACGCAACCCCGGGAATTTGGAGCGACTGGGTACAAATAATTGCGGTTGATTATATCAGGGGTTAGATAATACGTCAACCCCGCTTCAATCCCCGCTTCAATTGGCAGTTCCTCTTCTTTGCATACCCCGCATAAGTGTCCACCATCTTCATCGTCCTTGGCAGGCCGCGCTACACACTGGCACACACTCTGCAGCCGTGTCGATCGATAGCGAGGACGACAGTTCGGCCAGCAGTCTGGCGCCCGGTGACAGGTCAACATCGGAATCATCCCGCTCATCTTCCATGAGTCTGGTGTCAAGCCCAGACCTCGATTATATCCGGTTCATGGAAGGGACGCCGCCTCCAGAGTCATCAGACGACAACCAGACGGACGAGGAGCCGTCGGAGGACGAAGAAGAGGAGGACGACGATGAGGAGGAGGAATGGTTGAACGAGGAGGACGACGATGACAGCAACGGCGATGACGACGGCGGCGGTGATGAAAAGCCAGCAGTCAGCGGCAATAAGTGTCCTCGCCAAGACGATGTTGCGGGGCCATCCAACAAGAACAACAAGAAGAAAAAGGACTAAATTAAGCAGACTATATATATATATATATCTGTTTATCCTGTCAATCTCATCGCAGACGGTTAGTAATATGTATTCGACAGACATCTTCTACATTATCGCCAACAGTTTGGTTTGTTGAACTGTGTGCCCTGATGAGCACACAATTCACAAAAAAACTGTATGGGCTGTCTATAATGATCGCATACAATTCTGATTACCGACCTGTTTGCCGGGTATAACACACATCTTGTTACGCCGAATCATTTCTGTTCACCTCACTCATCGCAAATGGTTCATCGGAGTGAATTGTATGCCGTATATCGCACACACCTTGATCTGGCTACCTGTTTCTGTTGTTTTGTCCAATCGCAAACAGTTCGTGCAGATCAACTGTATGCCCCTCATCGCACACGCAACTATAATCTGAACCGTGTTTGATGTATCATTCATCGCAAACATTTTGCATCATTTCTCACAGTTTTCAAACAGCACCGTTTGCGATTATTGCTTCGCACACAGTTTCTCGAACGGTCTCTGATCGTAGTGTCGCATTAGCAGCATCCTGCAGTAGTGCTAGCTGATTATGTATTTGATATGAGTTAATATAATTTTTAAGAGTTATTGTTGACATGGTTAGTTATTATCTCGGCTAAAAACCTGGGTGCTGTTTAAGCTTATTTATGCAAACAAGAGCAAAAGAGTTCGTAAAAGTTTTACTTTTTCACTTTCAGTTTATTAACTGAATTGCTTGAGGACAAGCAAAGCTTTAAGCTTGGGGAGTTGATACGTCTCCTTCATATCTACTTTTCCTAATGCTTTTCCTCTTGTTTTGGACTCTAATTTGCATGATTTGAATGACACTAACCCAGAGTGACGCTGTTTTCAGCAGAACTACCATGGTGTTGTTTTTGTGCAGTAATAAAAGTTCTCGGATTCGGACGAAACTTTGTGAGGATTTTTTATTCGATAGAAGAGAATTTCTAGAGCCATGAACAACTGGAGGGGGCACCTGGGTGGGCACAACCCACCAGGGTGCGCCCCTCCAGGCGCGCCCAGGTGTGTTTCCCCACCTGGTGGCCCCGCAGACCCTGAAACCAACACATAAAATCACATTTTTCCAGAAAAAATTAGGGAGGAAGAATTATCTCGTTTCGCGATACGGAGCCATCGTCACCTCCTATTCTTTATAGGGAGGCCAGATCTCGAGTCCGTTTGGGGCTCTGGAGAGGGGAATCTTCGGTCTACATTAGCACCAACCCTACTCCATTGCAAATTCCATGATGCACTCCACCGGGAGTGAGTAATTCCTTCGTAGGCTCGCTGGTCACTGAGGAGTTGGATGAGATTCATCATGTAATCGAGTTAGTTTTGTTAGGGCTTGATCCCTAGTATGCACTATGTTCTGAGATTGATGTTGCTATGACTTTGCCATGCTTAATGCTTGTCACTTTGGGTCCGGGTGCCATGATTTCAGATCTGAATCATTTATGTTATCACCATTATATCCATGTTCTAGATCTGATCTTGCAAGTTATAGTCACCTACAACATGTTATGATCCGGCAACCCCGGAGTGACAATAGTCGGGATACTTCCCGGTGTTGACCGTAGTTTGAGGAGTTCATGTATTCACTTGGTGTTAATGCTTTGTTCCGGTTCTCTATTAAAAGGAGGCCTTAATACCCTTAATTTCCAATAGGACCCCGCTGCCACGGGAGGGTAGGTCAAAAGATGTCATGCAAGTTCTTTCCATAAGCATGTATGACTATTTACGGAATACATGCCTACATTATATTTATGAACTGGAGCTAGTGCCGTATCTCCCTAGGTTATGACTGTTATATGATGAATATCAACCAACAAATCGTCGATCCAATGCCTACAGTTTTCCTACATATTGATCTTCCTAAGTTACTACTGCTGCTGTTACTATTGTCACTGCTACAAAACTATTACTATCACTGTCACCGTTGTTGTTGCTGCTACCACTACTATCAAAGCTATCATATTAATGTGCTACTGATCACTTTGCTATAGATAATTAATCTCCAGGTTTGATTGAATTGACAACTCAGTTGCTAATACTTGCAAATATTCTTTGGCTCCCCTTGTGTCGAATCTATAAATTTGGGTTGAATACTCTACCCTCAAAAACCATTGCGATCCCCTATGCTTGTGGGTTATCTGTCTCCCTTGTGTAGTTTTTTGTGATGACATGCATATCTGTGGGCTCCCCGAGTGTATATATATCATCCCTTTGACCAATAACGAGGGGTATGTGTTGGCCATGAATGGATTCCTCCTAGTTCATGTTAGGGCCGGTCACCGTCACATGTCGTTCAACCAAAGCTCGAGCTCATGCATTGTCAGGATTCCCTCCCACATGCTCAGATTGCTGGGTTCGACCGACACGGTACCCTGCGTATCTCATCCTTAACTACCTGGCTTTCATGGTTGTTATCTGTATCGAGAGGCAGACAACACATCTAAATTGTACTCCCTCTGTTCCCAAAAGTAGGCCTTTTAGAGATTTCAACAAGAGGCTACATACGGAGCAAAATGAGTGGATCTATACTCTAAAATATGTTTGTATACATTCGTATGTTGTAGTCCATTTGAAATTTCTAAAAATACTTGTATTTAGGAACGGAGGGAGTACATTATTCTATATTGAAAACACACATCACCCCTTCCAACGCATGCCATTTTGGGCCACATGCAAGAGGTGCTGGTTTTGTGGCCCCTCTCGTGCGAGTTTTTATGATGGTTCAATCTATTGGCCCAAGCGGTTTATCGACAACAACAGTTGTTGTTTGACCAAACGATAGATTCACTGGTCCGTCTTATGATAGGTCATGGCGACATGCATGTATGACCAAAGTATCATTACGTGCATCCTCCCCATTGACATGAAGTGGGAGGTGGGTCAAGCACCCAAGCTAGCTACGACATTATGTCATTATAGATATATCCAAGGGTGGTTTCGGGTTTGCGAGGCAGGTCTCGGTGTCAAAACCGGTAGATCTCGGGTAGGGAGTCCTGAACAGTGTGTCTAAGGATCGATGGTAACAGGAGACAGGGACACAATGTTTACCCAGGTTCGGTCCCTCTTGATGGAGGTAATACCCTACGTCCTGCTTGATTGACTTTGATGAATATAGGGGTTACAAGAGTTGATCTACCACGAGATCGTAACGGCTAAACCCTAGATGTCTAGCATGTATGATTATGATTGCCTCTACGGACTAAACCCTCCAGTTTATATAGACCCCGGAGGGGGCTAGGGTTTGTACCGAGTCGGTTTACAGAGAAATGAATCTTCATATCCGCACGCTAAGCTTGCCTTCCATGCCAAGGAGAGTCCCATCCGGACATGGGGGAAAGTCTTCTATCTTGTATCTTCACGGCCCATTACTCCGACCCATGTTACATAATCCGGACGCCCGAGGACCCCGTAATCCAGGACTCCCTCAGTAGCCCCTAAACCAGTCTTCAATGATGATGTGTCCGGCGTGCAGATTGTCTTCGGCATTGCAAGGCGAGTTCCTCCTCCGAACACTTCAAAATAGTTGACCACCAGCACTATATCTGGATCTGTACAATAGTCACAATCCTCAAATATAAAGGTAAAATGCAGATAAGTTCCGTCTTCTGATGATTTCACGGACGAGACATTACAGCCAGCCATTTTTATCACTTCGAACCATTTTTCGGGCTCCCGTTCCGCACTTCGAGACGCAACCTTCGGCGACATGTCTTGTCCAAGCAGAGATCGTGCCCCCTTATTACGGGATTCTCATCAATACGAGTTTTGGTATCCTAACCGTGCGGTACACGTGACCCCTTGGGAATAGGTGAGTTTTAAGGCTGGAGGGAGGGGACGCTTGATATTCGCAGTCCATATAAGTGGATAGAAACCATCTATTCCACCCCACACCTCATTATCTTTGCCTCTTTGTCCCCGAGCTCCAGTGCCCAAACTCCAAGCTCTTCCCTTCCCAACAACTCCTCCGACCATGGCCGGTTCTCAAGGCAAGTGGGTACCCTCCTCCGTCATGGAGGAGAACATCAAGGACCTGCGGAAAGCGTGATATTTGACCGCGGAAATCAAGCACAGGCTTCCCGATCTGGCACAGGTCATCCCTACTCCAGGGCCCGGTGAGAGGGTGGTGTTTATCCCCCACTTCCTCCGTGGACTTGGATTCGCCCTCCACCCCTTTGTAAGGGGTCTCATATTCTACTACGTGCTAGATTTTCACGATCTGGCCCCAAATTCGTTCCTTCACATCTCGGCGTTTATCGTCATGTGCGAAGCCTTCCTCTGTGTCCCTCCACACTTCGACTTATGGCTCAAGATCTTTAATGTGAAACCAAAGGTGGTCTATGGGAAACACGTAGACTGTGGTGGCGCCATGGTGAGCAAGCTCCCCAAAGTCAATTGTCCAATAGGAGTCTTTGTGGACACCGGTAAAATATGGCAACAGGAATGATTCTATATCACAGAAACCCGCGGGTCCAAGTGGGCAGTTGCACCAGCCTTTAGATCCGGACCATCGCTGAGGCTTACATCCTGGACCGACAAGGGTCTGGACTGGGGGTCGGTCTCTGAGGTGTTGCGGCTGTAGAAACGCACCAAGAGCATGATAGCGAAGGACATTACCCTTGCCGATGTAATCCAAGTGATGTTGATCCGCTGAGCACTTCCCTGCCAGAGGTGGCCCCTTAAGATGTGGGAGTTCAATTCAGAATGGCCGCAGACCCTGATGAAGCGATGTACCTAGGGTAGGGTCATAGACCTGACCTAGACATCCTCCCCTAGGACATCACCCTAAAGCCATGATCATTCAAAGGGTACCATCATCCACTCAACCAGAGACATTCCACTCGGAAGAATCAATGTCACTCGACCGTCGCAGAAGTCACTCGACGGACAGAAGAGCTAAAGCCACTCTGCATGAGAAACGGTCGGGCATTTACTTATAGGCTTAATTGTCATTTGTAGCACCTTAGTGTGGGCGTTACCAGTAACGTTCTCTCTTCAATGTACCTTAAACCCTCTGTGACGTGGGCTGGTTGGGGTCCTGGCGCACTCCATATAAGCCACCCCCCTCCACAGGCACAAGGGTTCGCACCCCCTGTAACTCACACGCATATAATCCAGTCGACCGCCTCAGGGCTCCGAGACGTAGGGCTGTTACTTCCTTCGAGAAGGGCCTGAACTTGTAAAACTCACGTGTATAACTCCTCCATAGCTAGGATTTTGCCTCTACATTCCTACCCCCCATTCTACTATCAGACTTAGAACCACGACAGTTGGCGCCCACCTGTGGCAGGTGTCTTAGCGACTTGTTGGAGAAGTTGCGATTTTTCCAATCCCCATCAACATGTTTTCAGGCGAAGGTTTGGCCGAGGGCCGCGAGATCCATCTCGGCGCGCTCGTATTCGTAGCCGACGACTCTGCTTGGCTCCAAGAAGCACCACTCGACGTCGAGGCGCTCCCTGTCCGTGGGGCAACGCACTTTCGCGGGTGCGTCCGTGGCGTCCTCCTACGGCATCCGTCGACTCAGTATCGGTCGGCTCCTGTGTTGACCTCACTCCCTGCAGCCCACCGGAGCAAACGTTCCGGTCGATCGACGCTTCAGCGGTGGGTGAGGCATGCGGTGGCTCGCCAGTCGGCCACCCCCTAAGTCGCTGCAATCGAGCCGGACGAAACTCTCTACGGCCTGTTTAACTGGTTCCGTAGAAACTGCATCCGAGTGCGACAACAGCGACCCCACGGCGGAAGTTTTGATGGTTAATGGACCACGCAGTCCTCCTGGCTTCACCCGTGAAGACGGAGGCGATGGGGGCGGCGATCCGTCGTGTGTTCACGAAGAGTACCGCCCCGAACCCCTCTCTTCACAGCGGAGGGAAGAACTTCGCCGCCGAAACATGGATGCGCTTCACACTCCTATCGTTGGAGAAACCACTGAGGCCCGGGCCTTGGAGGAGGCGCTCCTTGCCAACTTGGCTGAGCGCACTCGACTGGAGAACCTCCAGCGCGCACTCGACGAGCGTGCTCGGTAGCGTATCCCCGAGTCCAGTCGACGTCAAATTTTTCCGCCTCCGACTCAGGTATACCGAACTTTGATCCAGAATCTCGCACCTGCGGCCCGAATAGCGGAGTCAATTCAACCTTCCCAGTTTGAAGCTGGTCGAGGTTTGGTGCAGATCCGGGCTTTGCTCCGAGCAGCAGGGGAGCAGAATACAGTAGTATCTCAGTCGCAGAATAGGATCCATAGCAGATCCGTGGTTGCAGACACAGTCCAGTCGAGTCACATCCCGAGATCGCCCCCGAGGCGTGAGGGACGTGGAGACTAGCGAGATCAGTACAGAAACCATGAGCAGTATGATCACCGACTCTATCACGATGATCATCGTCGAGTGCCCACATCTCCCCCAAGGAGTGGGTCATACATGCCTCGGCAGCATGATGACAGACGTCCTCACAGTGGTGGACGAAGGATTCCAGTCGACCCTAGAGAACCAGGATTTGATGCGAGATCTATTCTCATTCCGGGTCTGGTCGACAGAAACAGAGCTCACAGAGAAGGCCACGACAGAGATTATCCAACCAACAGCAGGGTGCGTGTCTCAGGTCCAGAGTGCTTCAGCAGAGCCATCAGGGCTGCGGTGATTCCTCCCAACTTCAGGTTGGCGACTGGAGTTAGTAAGTTCACTGGTGAGTCCAAGCCTGACACTTGGCTTGAGGATTACCGAGTGGCTGTACAGATTGGTGGTGGCAACGATGAAGTTGCCATGAAGCATCTCCCTTTGATGTTAGAGGGCTCGGCCCGAGTGTGGCTGAATCAGTTAGCGCTAGTAGTATTTATACTTGGGAAGATCTTGCCTGGGTATTTGTCAGAACATTTGAAGGTAGTTGCGGACGACTAGCAGGGCTGACAGAATTACAGTGTTGCATTCAGAAACCGAATGAAACTCTGAGAGCTTATATCCAGAGGTGGATCACATTAGACCATATAGTGGAGAATGTGTCAGATCACCAAGCAATTTGTGCCTTCAAAGAAGGCGTTAAGTATAGGGAATTGAATTTGAAATTCGGTCAGACAGGAGATATGACTCTGACTTGGATGATGGAGATTGCCACCAAATACGCCAATGGTGAAGCGGAAGACCTACTTCGGAGTGGCAAGCACAAAACAGTCGCCCACGAAACCAGAGAAGGGAACTCCAGTCGGAAGCAGAAGCGCAAAGCCGAGTCAGCTGCTCCTGGAGAAGCCTTAGCCGTGACTCAAGGAAAGTTCAAAGGGAATCCAAAAGGACCGTGGAACCCCAAGAAAGTAAAAGATCAAGATGGAAATGATGTGCTAGATTTACCATGCCACATTCACACTAAGAAAGATGAAGTGGTAATTTCATTTACCCGAAGCATACCACTCGATAGTGTCGACTCCTAATCCAGGAATTCCGAGAGAAACATCCCAAGGAAAAGGAGAAGGAAACGGACAAAGTTGAGGATGAGGAAGAGGACGACGATGGTTACCCCCATGTAAATTCCACTTTGATGATTTTCGCTGATGTTGAGAGTAAGAGTCGACTGAAAGTCATCAACAGAGAGGTGAATATGGTCGCTTCGGTGACACCCAGTTATTTGAAATGGTCTTAGACTGCCATTACATTCGACCAGTCCAATCACCCAGTGCACATAGCCACCCTTGGGAGGCAAGCGCTGGTGGTCGACCCAGTAGTCGAAGGCACTCGATTGACTAAGGTTCTGATGGACGGTGGCAGTGGTCTGAATATACTGTATGCAGAGACGTTGAAAGGAATGGGCATTCTGATGTCCAGACTCAGTGAAAGCAATATGAGTTTCCATGGAGTTATTCCTGGCAAGAAGGTTGCATCACTCGGCCAGATCGCCCTTGATGTAGTTTTCGGTGATTCCAAGAATTGCCGTAAAGAAAAGTTGACATTTGAAGTCGTGGACTTCCAGAGTGCTTATCATGCTATTCTAGGCAGGCCGGCTTATGCACGTTTTATGGCTCGACCATGTTACGTGTACCTCAAATTGAAGATGCCTGGTCCTAAAGGGGTGATCACTATCACTGGCAATCGAAAGAAGCCAGAGAGTGCTTCCAGAAGGGCTCAAAGATCGTCGATACACATATGGCAGTAGTGTAATTGCAGGAGTATCAAAAAAATGCAGATCCGAGTGATTTGTTGCGAGCTAAGAAGCCTGCCGCAGATTCAGCATTGCAGTTGTCTGGTGAAAGAAGCCGGTTCATATTCACCCCACGGATCCCAATGCTGCTTCGACTCATATTTCAGCAACACTCGACTCCAAATAGGAAGAAGTGCTCATCCAGTTCCTCCGTGAGAACTGGGACATCTTTGCATTGAAACCTTCTGACATGCCAGGTGTTCCCAGGGGACTGGCTGAGCATCTTTTGCAAGTCGACCCAAAAGTGAAACCAGTAAAAGAACATCTTCGACGGTCCGCTGTACAGAAGAGAAAGGCAATCGGTGAAGAGGTGGCTCGGCTTCTAGCAGTTGAGTTTATCCGAGAGATTTATCACTCCTAGTGGTTGACTAATGTTGTCATGGTCCCAAAGAAGGACGACTCACTTCACATGTGCATTGACTTCAAACATATCAACCGGCCCTGCCCGAAAGATCACTTTCCTCTCCCTCGCATCGACCAAATAGTCGACTCGACTGCGGGGTGTGAGTGTTTGTCCTTTTTGGATGCTTATTCCGGGTATCATCAGATCCGTCTGTATGGACCCGATGAGATAAAAACAGCTTTCATCACCCCATTTGGGTGTTTTTGTTATGTCACTATGCCATTCGGCTTGAAGAACGCTGGAGCCACATTCATGCGGATGATTCAGAACTGTTTACTCACTCAAATCAGTCAGAATGTAGAAGCATACATGGATGACATTCTGGTAAAAGATCTGACCTACTGGCTGACCTTGCTGAAACCTTTGCCAACCTCAGAAGGTATGATATCAAGCTTAATCCATCAAAGTGCACGTTTGGAGTTCCAGGCGGAAAATTACTCGGTTTTCTTGTTTCCGAACGAGGGATCGACGCTAACCCAGAGAAAGTGGGTGCCATACTCCGGATGAAACGCCATGTGCGTGTGCATGATGTCCAGAAGCTTACTGGTTGTTTGGCCGCCCTAAGTCGATTCATTTCTCGCCTCGATGAAAAGGCACTGCCTCTTTACCGACTAATGAAGAAGTCAGATAAGTTCGAGTGGACTCCTGAAGCTGATGCAGCATTTGCAGAGCTTAAAGCCCTGCTTTCCACCCAGCCAATGCTTGCTACTCCAATCGGCAAAGAGCCTTTACTGCTTTACATTGCATCCACTGGACAAGTCATCAGTACATTACTTACGGTCGAGCGGGAAGAAGAAGGAAAAGCTTACAAAGTTCAGCGCCCATATACTATGTTTCTGAAGTTTTGACTCCATCAAAGCAAAGATATCCACATTATGAGAAGCTTGTTTATGGGATTTATATGACCACGAAGAAGGTTGCACATTACTTCTCTGACCACTCCATTACAGTCGTCAGCGACGCTCCATTATCAGAGATTCTGAACAACAGAGATGCAACTGGTCGAGTGGCAAATTGGGTGATTGAACTCCTTCCATTAGATATCAAGTTCAAAGCAAAGAAAGCTATCAACTCCCAAGCAATAGCGGATTTCCTTGCCGAGTGGATCGAACAGCAACTGCCGACTCAAGTTCACTCGGAGCACTGGACCATGTTCTTTGATGGTTCCAAGATGTTGAATGGTTCCGGTGCTGGGGTGGCACTCGTATCCCCCGAGGAGACAAGCTTAGATATGTCCTCCAGATTCACTTTGATTCCACCAATAACGAAGCAAAGTATGAAGCACTCTTGTATGGGTTACGTATGGCCATCTCTCTCGGTGTCCGTCACCTCATGGCCTATGGCGACTCAGATTTGCTAGTCAATCAAGTGATGAAGGAGTGGGATGTTAGAAGCCCAGCCATGACTGGCTACTGTAACGCGGTGAGGAAGTTGGAAAAGAAGTTTGAGGGGTTAGAGCTCCATCATATACCCTGACTGAAAAATCAAGCAGCTGATGATTTAGCAAAGATAGGCTCCAAGAGGGAAGCCATTCCCGTTAATGTGTTCCTGGAGCATATTCATGCACCTTCAGTTCAAGAAGATCCCTTCACTGAAGAGCCCTCACAGCCAAAGAGTGCCACCGATCCGACTGAAGTCGAGATTCCAGCCGTGGTCAACCTAATCATGGATATTTTGGTTATTACTCCCGACTGTACAATGCCGTACATCGCGTAAATCCTTAGGAAGGAACTCCCAGCGGATGAACAAGAGGCTCGACAGATCGTCCGTCGATCCAAAGCCTTTACTGTGATAAGAGGACAACTGTTCAGGGAAAGTGTAACCAGAGTCAGCCAGAAATGCATAACCCCGGAAGAAGGTCTAGCGATCCTCAACGACATCCACTCGGGGACCTGTGGCCACCATGCGTCCTCTAGGACCATCGTGGCTAAAGCATACTGAGCTAGATTTCATTGGCCACGAGCAAATGAAATGGCGAAAGATATAGACGACAGATATGAAGGCTGCCAGTTTTACTCCAATATGTCCCACAAACCCGCGTCAGCCCTGAAGACCATTCCACTCGTCTAGCCCTTTGATGTTTGGGGATTAGATATGGTTGGACCACTGAGGACTGGTAGGAGCGGCTTCACTCACGTGCTTGTAGCAGTCGACAAGTTTACCAAGTGGATTGAAGCCAAGCCTATCAAGAATCTGGAAGCTAGTACTTCCGTCAGCTTCATCGGAGAATTGATGTTCAGATACGGAGTTCCTCACAGCATCATCACTGACAATGGATCGAACTTCGATTCAGATGAGTTCAGAGCCTGCTGCGCCTCCCAAGGCACGCGAGTCGACTATGGTTTAGTCGCCCATCCCCAGTCGAATGGACAAGCAGAGAGAGCAAATGGCCTGATTCTCAAAGGATTGAAACCCCGACTGATACGAGACCTCAAGCATGCAGCAGGCGCCTGGGTTGATGAACTTCCATCAGTTCTTTGGGGATTAGGACAACCCCCAATCGGTCGACTGGTCAAACTCCATTCTTCTTGGTCTATGGAGCTGAAGCTGTTCTAACGAGTGACTTGCTACATAATGCACCATGAGTCAAGCTCTTCTCTGAAGATGAAGTAGAGCAAGCTCGGCAGGATGCAGTCGACCTCCTAGAGGAGGAAAGAGAGATGGCCTTGATCCGGTCGACCATTTATCAGCAATACTTGCGTTGATTCCACGCCACAAATGTGAAAGGTCGAGCCTTTCAAGAGGGAGACTTGGTTCTTCGAGTGGATTAGTAGAAACCACACAAGCTCGCTCCTGCTTGGGAAGGCCCCTTCATTGTCACCAGAGTGCTCCACAATGGAGCATACCACCTTTACAATGTCGAGCATAAGAAAGACGAGCCACGGGCTTGGAATGCGGAGTTGCTCCGCCCCTTTTACACTTAAGTACCCATTCGAATAAAATGTAATAAGAAGTACCTTTGTAATTTGCTTATCAAAGACAAGAGCTTTACAGTCCTCTTAGACGATTGTTGTTGCTTTTATTTGCATCTGAAATCCCCCAGTGGGTGGCTTAGCTACGAATCCGTTTCGCCTAAGTTTAAAAAAATCCTACCGAGTGGTGAGCAAGCCTCCCACTCGGTGGCTTAGCTGCAGTCCAGTACTCGCCTAAGTTTGTAAAATCCTACCGAGTGGTGAGCAAGCCCCCCACTCGGGGGCTTAGCTGTAGTTCAGTACTCGCCTAAGTTTAAAAAATCCTACCGAGTGGTGAGCAAGGCTCCCACTCAGGGGCTTAGCTGCAGTCCAGTACTCACCTAAGTTTGTAAAATCCTACCGGGTGGTGAGCAAGCCTCCCACTCGGGGGCTTAGCTGCAGTCCAGTACTCGCCTAAGTTTAAAAAATCCTCCCGCATGGTGAGCAAGCCTCCCACTCGGGGGCTTAGCTACAGTCCAGTACTCGCCTAAGTTTAAAAATTCCTACCGATTGGTGACCAACCCACCCACTCGGGGGCTTAGCTGCAGTCCAGTACTCGCCTAAGTTTGTAAAATCCTACCGAGTGGTGAGCAAGCCTCCCACTCGTCTTAGCTACGAATCCGTTTCGCCTATGTTTAAAAAATATCCTACCGAGTGGTGAGCAAGCCTCCCACTCGGGGGCTTAGCTGCAGTCCAGTACTCGCCTAAGTTTGTAAAATCCTACCGAGTGGTGAGCAACCCTCCCACTCGGGGGCTTAGCTGCAGTCCAGTACTCGCCTAAGTTTGTAAAATCCTACCGAGTGGTGAGCAAGCCTCCCACTCGGGGGCTTAGCTGCAGTCCAGTACTCGCCTAAGTTTAAAAAATCCTACCGAGTGGTGAGCAAGCCTCCCACTCGGGGGCTTAGCTGCAGTCCAGTACTCGCCTAAGTTCAAAAAATCCTACCGAGTGGTGACCAAGCCTCCCACTCGTGGGCTTAGCTGCAGTCCAGTACTCGCCTAAGTTTGTAAAATCCTGCCGAGTGGTGAGCAAGCCTCCCACTCGGGGGCTTAGCTCCAGTCCAGTACTCGTCTGAGTTTGTAAAATCCTACCGAGTGGTGAGCAACCCTCCCACTCGGAGGCTTAGCTGCAGTCCAGTACTCGCCTAAGTTTAAGAAATCCTACCAAGTGGTGGGAGACCCTCTCACTTGGGAGCTTAGCTGAAGTCTAGTACTCGCCTAAGGTTGAAAGCCCGTCCTTATCCGCAAGGACGACGAGGTGTAGGTCGACTACAACCATCTCCTTTGGATCTGCGCCACAAATACAACGTACGCTCCATCACCATCTGCAAGGACGACGATGTGCATGTCAACTGCAACCTTCTCCTTTGGAGCCGCGCCATAAATACAACATGCGCTCCATCCCCATCTGCAAGGACGAGGAGGTGCAGGTCGACTACAACCTTCTCCTTAGGAGCTGCGCCACAAGTACAATGTGCACTCCATCCCCATCCGCAAGGACGACGAGGTGCAGGTCGACTGCAACCTTCTCCTTCGGAGCTGCGCCACAAATACAATGTACGCTCCACCCCTGTCCGCGAGGACAACGAGATGCAGGTCGAAAGATTATTCAGAGTAAAGAGCAAATCCCACTCGAAGGCAAATACAAGCATATTCAGAAATAAACCAAGTTCAGATAGATCCTAAAAATTCCAGACGACGGATCAAAAGTATTCGAGCACCAAGCCCGAAGGAGTTTAACGGTTACATCAACCACTCGGCATTCCGAGGCAAATTTAAGGCAGATTTAAATCTCAAAGTTTGTTCATTCGACAGGAGGAGGGTTGGCGGGTTCGACGAATTCGTCCAAGTCAATTCCATCTGCAATCCGAGTGGCAGCAGCGATGAAAGTCTCCATAAAGGACTGGAAATCATGACTTTTGGTGTTGGCGACCTCGATCGCCACCAGCTTATCTTCGCGGGCTTCCTTGTAGTGGACTCTTACCAAGGACAACGCCATGTCAGCTCCACACCGAGCAGAGGACTTCTTCCATTCTTGCACTCGACCTGGGACCTCGTTGAGGCGAGCCATCAGAGACTCGAGGTCATTTTGAAGCGTTGCCCTTGGCCAGAGTGATGAGTCGATTCGTGAAACTGCCACCTTCAGACGAGCGAGGTAACTTGTAACACTGGCGACACGGGATTCCAGTCAAAGCACATTCATGGCAGCCTCGTCGCCGACTGGAGAAACAATAGGGTCCAAACCTGTCTCAATCCGTCCAGTCTCCTCGTCAAAGTTTCGGCAGAATTCTATAGTCAAGGAGTTAGGCAGTTGACTGGACTGGACTAACTTGCAAGCAGTAAAATAGTCAGATTAAAAGGGGTACCTTCCAGCATAAGAAAGAGCTTCTTGGCAAGAGTTATCAGATAAGCTTCCACGTAGTTTCTCGTACGAGCCGTGGATTCCAGCTTGTCATTCAGAGCCATATTATCCTTCTTGAGACGAGTTACCTCTCGGTTGGATTCAGTGAGAGAGGACTTCATCTTGCGTACTTCTTCTTCCAGCGATCCGACTGAAGCCAGCTTTTGGTCAGCAAGTGCAGTCTTATCTTCAGCCTCCTTCTGCGCAGCGGCAAGGACCAAGTCCTTCTTCTCCAGAGCCAACCTCATTTTCTCTGCAAAATAAGCAATCAGATTAAACAAGAGATCGAAGAAATATTTTAAGGGACGATCGACGTGAGCAGTCGACAGGCAGTTACCTTCCATACCAGCAGCTTCATCTTGAGCTTTCTTCAATTTTTGTTGGGCCAGCTCCAAGTCAAGGTTGAGTTGCCTCTGCTTCTCCTCAAATTCGGCGAACTTGGAAATGAGAGTACAAGATTTCTGCAGAGGGTAATAGACATATCAATCGACAAGATCAAAGATTATTTACTTCCGAGTGAATAAAACTTAAAAGTTTATTTAGACCCCAGCCGACTGCCCGCAGTCGACCGCGGTCTCGGGGACTACACCCAGCGGGTGCACTTGGCGTGCCCCCACTGATTTAGATCCCACTCGACCGATCCGCCCAGGTCGAGTAAAAAAAGAAAAAAAAGAAAGAGAAGAGAACTATTCAGACCCGGGCCGACTGCGAGCAGTCGACTGCGGTCTCGGGGACAACACCTAGTGGGTGCACTTGACGTGCCCCCAATGGTTTAGATCCCACTCGGCTGGTCTATCCGGGTCGAGTGGAAGAATGGAAAGTGAAAAGAAGTACTCAGACCCCAGCCGACTACCCGCAGTCGACTGTGGTCTCGAGGACTACACCTAGTGGGTGCACTTAGCGTGCCCCCACCGGTTCAGATCCCACTCGCCCAGGCCGAGTGGAAGAGCGCAAATACTAAAGACAACAAAACACCCAGTGGGTGTAAGATTCGATGCAAACAATAAGAGATTGTATGAAAGAAAATATTTCAGGTAGCATATCCTAATAGAACAAGGCCAGTCGAAAGCCAACTTACCTGGACATTGGCCCGAAGAGCCGCGCTGGCATCGTAAGCAGCCTGGCTATTGTCGTGAACCGTCTTCATCTGCTCCATCATCACGCTAGCCTGACGGATAGCCTCCGCAGCGGTGTCCGACTGGCTTTCCGGAACATGATAGTTGGTGAAGAAAGGAGCAGACGGCCCAGATGCAGCAGCTTGGAGCTCCGAGGCATGAGGTTGGACGACTGAAGGAAACACTTCTACAATCGACGGTGTGGGGTGCTCACTCGATAATGGGACAGCAAAAGTTACAGAGGCCCCACCTGCATCTTCACGTCGTTGGACGGATGGTTCTGTCGTCAATCCCGGCTGAGATGTCTTGCCAGCGCTACTTTTTTGTTCTTTCTGGGCCTCGGGGCCACATCTTCATCATCATCTGGAAGCTCGATAACATTGGGTGGGGCTGCAAATAAATCAGTCGACCCCTAGTGAATCGCCAGAATTTAATTAACCAAATAATCAAGAACAAGATCACGGGAATTGTACCTGGGTTGGAGGTAATCGCGTCTTCCATTTCCTCGTCTCGATATTGGCGGGAGGAAGTTCCAGAGGTAGCAGCACTGCAAATGTCAGCATTCAGTCGGTTATGTTCTATTGCTCGAGTTGACCAAAGGATCAGGTCAGATGGTTACCCAGAGATGGTGGGAATGGTCACTTTGATTCTAGGCAAAGCCTTCGGCGATTTGGAGGATGCGACCTTCAATGGTTTCGGCGCTAGAGGCAGCGCGGTCTTGAGGGCGCTTTGAAGACTGCCCAGTTGGTGCGGCCACCAGGTCAGGGGTGCTTGCCGGGTCGTGAGCATGCTTGGACCTCCTTTCTCTGCTAGGAGGTGAGTCGACCTCTTCTTCGTCACTAGGGTCGTCGCTCTCCTCGTCCTCCTCTGCATCCGAGTGCCACTCACCGCTCTCGCCCCCGCTCGCCTCTCCCTCGACATTTTGCTCCTGCACTCCATTGGGCATTGAGTACATATCACCAAGATCCTGAAAGACAAGGAATAAAAGAAAGACAGTCGACCGTCAACAAGAGGCTACATAGTAAAACAACAAGATACTCGACAATGCAGAATCGTACCTGTTCCGGCTGGCGCGAATGGTCGAATGGAACCACCCTCCTGGACCCTCGGGGATTATCCTTGTTGCCGGTAATACCTCTCAGCCACTGCTCCACCGTGTCCTCACTGACATCCTCCGGGTGGATCCGAGTGGAATCCTCGAGTCCCAAGTACATCCACATCAGATGGTCACGAGCTTGGAGTGGTTGGATGCATCGACTTTGGAAGACCTCCAACGGGTCCATACCGGTCACTCCGTCGCGAACAAGTTGGACAACCCGCTTGACCAACACCTTCACCTGCGCCTTCTCCTCCGGGATCACTCTCAAGGTGGAGGGCTTCTCCACTCGAGCCATGGAAAAGGGGGGAAGTCCAGTCGACTAGCCCGAAGTCGGCTGGTCCTAGCAGTAGAACCAGGTCGACTGCCAACCCCGAACCGAGTAAGGAAGGATCATAGTTGTGAAAGTGCTTTTGTTCCTCATTTGAATTCCAAGACCCCCACACATCTGTATCACGTGCGTCCTCTCGTCACTCGGGTTGGCCTTCTTGACCGTCTGAGAGCGACATGTGAATATATGCTTGAAGTGACCCGGTGTGGTCGACAACCCAAGAAGTTCTCGCACATAGACATGAAAGCGGCAAGGTACACGATGGTGTTTGGAGAAAAGTGGTGGAGTTGAGCCCCAAAGAAGTTCAAGAAACCTCGAAAGCAAGGGTGGGGAGGCAAAGAAAACCCGCGGTCGACATGGGTGGCAAGGAGAATGCATTCACCCTCATGCGGCTGCGGCTCAGCCTCATTCCCCGGGAGCCACGCCGATTCGTCGGGGATCAGTCCCCCCTCAACCAGGTCGTCGATGTCATCTTGACTGATTGTCGAGCTGATCCATTCGCCCTGGATCCAGCCAGGCGGCAGGCCGGACCTCGACGAAGATCCACCCCGGCTCGTCTTCTTCCCTTTCGCCTTCATCGTCGCCTTCTTCGCACGCTCCAATGCCACCGTCTTCTCCTTCCCCATGGCAGCGAATCGAGTTTGAGCGGGGCGACGACACCGAGAGCAGAAGCAAGCGCAACGGAGAAACCTGAGGAGGAGGAACAAGAATGGGGGTGCACTGTTCAAAAGCCCCGGTCCGGCACCTTATATAAGGTCACTTCCGAGTGACTGACTTGTAGGCCCGGACGATCTTCTCAAATCCGCAACAGTCGCGCGCGCGATATGTGGCAAAAAGGTGGCACGGAGATTGAGGCGGCCTGCCTAATCCGTCCCGATTATTGCGGCCACCCCCGCCCGGCGCGCTTCCCAAAATTCGAATCCCGTGAAATCCGCAGACGACAGAACAACCTGTCAGACGGAAGATTTTTCCCATATCAACACTCCAAACTTAACAACAAAAGTTCACTCGACAAAACCAAGAATGGATCAAGGCGACTGAACAAGAAGTTGAAGCCATCATGAATGTTCATTCGACCTCTGGGCGATACATTCTCAAAGCACAAAAGCTGAATCGGAGAGATTATCAACTCCTTCTCCACTCGAACCCTGAACCATTCGGGGGCTAATGATGAAGCTATGTACCTAGGGTAGGGTCATAGACCTGACCTAGATATCCTCCCCTAGGACATCACCCTAAAGCCAGGATCATTCGAAGGGTACCATCATCCACTCGACCAGAGACATTCCACTCGGAAGAATCAATGTCACTAGACTATGGCAGAAGTCACTCGACAGACAGAAGAGCTAAAGCCACTCTGCATGAGCAACGGTCGAGCATTTACTTATAGGCTTAATTGTCATTTATAGCACTTTATTGTGGGCGTTACCAGTAACGTTCTCTCTTCAATGTACCTTAATCCCTTTGTGACGTTGGCTGGCTGGGGTCCTGGCGCACTCTATATAAGCTACCCCCCTCCACAGGCACAAGGGTTCGCACCCCCTGTAACTCACACGCATATAATCCAGTCGACCGCCTCAGGGCTCCGAGACGTAGGGCTGTTACTTCCTCCGAGAAGGGCCTGAACTCATAAAACTCGCGTGTACAACTCCTCCATAGCTAGGATTTTGCCTCTACATTCCTACCCCCATTCTACTGTCAGACTTAGAACCACGACAGACCCTAGAACGGTTCTACGGCACAACGCACAAGGGGATCTAGAAACTGCTTTTTAAGAAACAGAAATCGTGGCCAAGGTCCTTAGACGACACCGGCCTCGACTACAACCATCCATCCTCCGAGGTAAATTCCAAGAACTCCGAACACCAATATGCTTTGTTTAACCCAAGGTGCTAAGTAATCCCTTCCCCAAATAGGTCTAGATCAAGAAGGTGAAGCAGATCCGGTGTCCGGCTCCACTCCCCAAAGATGCAGCCAATCCCCTTCTCATGAGGATGCTGGTCCTGGCACCATACCAGGCACCAGCAAAGAAGCATAAGAAGAAGAAAAGAGAGGATGGCACTTTGGACGTAGTGTCCGAAGACGATGATGCCCAGTCCTGTCACGAAGGTGATGACGACGAGGAGGAGGAGGAGGAGGAAGAAGATCCTCCCCGCAAGGGCAAAAAGCGGGTGGCCTCCGATGACCTCGAAGCCGAAACGTCCTAGAGGGACAAAATTACCCTCCCCAATGACTCGGACTCAGACGCCAAGGTCCTCCCGATGCATCGTCGCCGGACCAAGCCCAAAGCCGACTCGTAAGCATCTCGGGATGCCTCACATATTGTCCAATTCTTTATGAACCGTGATGATAACTCTCGGTTCTATATTTTTTAGTCCGGCATGCTGTCTCCCCCAACTATCTTCGTCCTCTGGGGATATTCCACTAGAGATGATGGAGAGCGGGTCGCCTCCATTAGCCTCCCCGCCGCCTAAGGCAGATGATGCTGAGGTGTTGTCTCATAGGCCCTCCCCAAGCCTGGAAGAGACGCGGGGGTGTGGGGGCGATCTAACGGCGCCAGAGGGTAATACCTCGGCTGCCGGAGGGCCGAAGAGGACGGTCCTTATGGAGACCGGCGAAGAGGGCCACGGTCAATCCATCCCCCCGCCGCAGACTGCTCCAGAGACCAGTACGGCCCCGGAGTCTAGTGAACGACCCCCTGAGGGAGGAAAGGCAGCGGTGACCTCTGCTAATCCGGAGGTGCCGAATGCCATGACAGACACTCTTCAAGGTGCATCCGTCCTAGTCGAGCATCGCACCCTGATGGGTGCGGTGTCTAAGAGGATTCAGTCTAATAAGAGAGGACTGAACGAAGCCTTCTTTAGCCTGAGACTCTGTTTGGTTTTCTGAATGAAAAGTGAGCAGAGGATCGATAATCAGTTCTCAGGTGGTAACATGCTATTTTCTTTGAATTTCCAAACAGGCCTCTCTGTTAGCGAAGACTGCCCAGTCAGCAGAGATTTGCGAACTCAAACGGAAATTGGAGTGAGCTGATGAGGATCTAGTCCTTGTTAACACGCGGCTCGACCAAGCGCAAGGTATAAGATACATCTTGTTGTATGCATGTTTATTTCTGTGCTTTCTGTGGAAATTCAAGAGCTGCAATGTGCGTGTTTGCACAAATAGTGCCACCACAGTGGAAACCCTTAGAGGAGAGCTTGCTCAGGCCAAGGAGCAAGCAAGGGTAAGCAAGGCAGCCACTGATAAGGTGGCTGCGGACTTGACGGACGAACAGGCTGCTTGGCGCCGTTTTGAGGAACAGGTGACCGAGATGGATCAAAAACTCAAGGACACCGCCGCCAAGTGCGAGTCCCTGGAAATATAAAATCAGGCGAAGGGGATCGAACTCGCCAAGGCCCTTCAAGATGCTTCGGAGGCACGGTCCGAATCCCGCGCAACACGCGAGGAAATCCGTCAAGCCGGTCAGATAGCGGCTGGTAAGCCTTTTCTTTTACAGGCTAAATTTGGGGACCGGAAGTATGCCTTGCTTAATCGACTGTGGAGTTCTCCAGATGCATGTGCGGATCTGCCGACGAGTGCTGCGGTTGCCGCCCAATTCTTCTAGGCCCGGGAGGGGTATGAGTCGGAGAAGCTCTTCTGGTCGCAGTTTGTGGGGCAGGACTGTCCCCTACTACTAAACGACCAGATGGCGCAATGGGTGGAGCTGCATAAGATGTCTAGCACGGCCATGAAGGACGTCATAGTCCGGTTGTGGCCGGCTGAAGTCATTCCAGATAGCTACTTCAGCCTCGTGTGGTGTCTCATCGATGCGCTGCCCCGGATTGACGCCGTCAAGAGGTGGTCATGTATGGAAGGAGCGCGTATGTCTTTCGCCCGTGTCAAGATGCACTGGGTGAAAATGAATGTCGAAAAGGAGGAAGTTGAGGGTCCTCCCAAAATCACGGCCCACCGCACACCGGAGCGCTATTTTGAGGACATGCTAAAAAGTGCTCGCTTTATAGAGGGCCAATGCTCTAAGGACATTGTGTTCGAATAAAAGGGTCTGAACTGTCCTGGGATTTGTGTTATAAACTAAATATTCTGTAATATATTCATTCCTTGGTGAAAAGTTTTTATCCTCCTGTGCGGTCATTTATTATATCTGAGAGTACCCAATCGTCGGCTTCAGCCCCCATGTAGATGCTACCGAGATGTTCAGAATTGCACATAACTACACTTAACCCAACGTCTTGGTCCTTGAAGAAGGTGTTAGTGCGGCGAACCAGGCAATCAGACTATTCGGTTTTATTGCTCTCACTTAGCAACAGGAGTTTGATAATGGGTCTATTTGGTAGCCCATAGTATGTACGCAGCTACCCTGATGCGGGTGCCTTATGTATGTGACCGGGAAACGGTCCTTCGTGTAATACGGAGAAATCGCTAAGGATTGTAATGAATCGCCGAGGGGCTGACCAGCTCTCGCCGCATCATGACAGTCAGTTTTTGGCTTTCTTTACTAAGGTGCTTAACCGGACGAACCAGAAACACAATCGTAGTAGTTCTCGCTTTACTACCCTAGGCCATCAGATGGAACGTAAGGTAGCAACCGCAGGAGCTGGGCAACCCAACTATTGACCAAAGACATGATTCGGATCCAATGCATATAATGCCGAACTTGGGACGCCGAATTGTTCTGAAAAGTTGTTCGGACTTCTGTTTGGCAACACATATGTTGCCTTATAGAGCCCCTGGCAATTTTATGCAGGGGTGTGTACGTGGGACCATGTAACAGACGGAATAAGAAAGATACCAAATAAGAATTTTGGTTCACTAAAATCTGATTGATACGTTAAATCATAATCTTACAGAAGGTACCATAATCACCAAGGCCATTTTACATGTCGGAGGTCTAGGGCTAAGGGGAAAGCTCTATACAGGTTCTTGAGCGAAGTTGTGGTTTTCCTCTCGCACGTCTGCGCCACTTTTTTCCCAAATAAGAAAGATTTCTTTAAAGGAATGGTCTTCGGCCATGTATATGGAACCCGGCTCGGAAAGAGTTCTCGTGGGTCCAAAGAATGAGTAGGTTTTGATTCACCTGTTGTAAAGAGGAAAGGATGAGTAAAGAAAGGGCAAGCCCGTATAAGGTCGAACCTTTGTATAGCCCTGTCCGTATATTGCCTCCCCCGATGCCCAAGTTATTTTGAGTGCATAATTGTGCACCCGCTGTACGAATTACGCTGATGTACATGGTGGTCGACAGAGGCTAGGCTAATAATACAGACCTGAAGTTGCCGGACTGCCGGTATGTAGAACTGATCGGTCCTGCATGGGGAAGTCCAATGGCCTAACAGCCAAGGGGCTGTGTGGCTTGATAGGGCCACTTTGTACTTCGCCTGCAATGGCCGTTGTATGCTCCTCGGTACATAGGGAGCGTTGCATGTTTCTATTGATTGTAATGACGCCACATGGACCGGGCATCTTGAACGTCAAATAGGCATAATGTGGGAGTGACCGACGGGGCATCCCCAAGCTTAGGCTTTTGGTTGTCCCTGAATATTACCTTGGGTGCCTTGGGCATCCCCAACCTTAGGATCTTGCCACTCCTTATTCCATAGTCCATCAAATCTTTACCCAAAACTTGAAAACTTCACAACACAAAACTTAACAGAAAACTCGTAAGCTCCGTTAGCATAAGAAAATAAATCACCACTTAAGTACTGTTGTGAACTCATTATAAATTCCTATTGGTGTAATATCTACTATATTCGAACTTATCTATGGTTCATACCCTCCGATACTACTAATAGATTCATCAAAATAAGCAACCAACACATCAAAAACAGAATCTGTCAAAAACAGAACAGTCTGTAGTAATCTGGATCAAACATATACTTCTCGAACTCATAAAATTCTCAAATAAATTGCTTGACGTGAGGAATTTATCTATTAATCATCTGCAAAACGAATTAACTAAATATCACTCTTCAATAAAATGGCAGCAATTCTCGTGAGCGCTAAAGTTTCTGTTTTTTACAGCAAGATCTCAAAGACTTTCCCCAAGTCTTCACAACGGTTCTACTTGGCACAAACACTAATTAAGCACAAAAAACACAACCAAAACAGAAGCTAGATAAATTATTTATTACTAAATAGGAACAAAAAGCAAGGAACAAAAATAAAATTGGGTTGCCTCCCAACAAGCGCTATCATTTAACGGCCATAGCTAGGCATGATGATTTCAATGATGCTCACATAAAAGATAAGAATTGTAACATAAAGAGAGCATCATGAAGAATATGACTAGCACATTTAAGTCTAACCCACTTCCTATGCATAGGGATTTTGTGATCAAAAAACTTGTGGGAGCAAGAATCAACTTGCATAAGAAGGTAAAACAAGCATAATTTCAAGATTTTCAACACATAGAGAGGAAATTTGATATTATTGCAACTCCTACAAGCATATATTCCTTCCTCATAATAATTTTCAGTAGCATCATGAATGAATTTAAAAATATAATTATCACACAAAGCATTCTTTTCATGATGCATAAGCATATAATTTTTGTTACTCTCCACATAAGCAATTTTCTTCTCATGAATAATTGTGGGAGCAAACTCAACAAAATAATTATCATGTGAGGCATAATCCAATTGAAAACTAAAATCATGATGACAAGTTTCATGGATATCATTATTCTTTATAGCATACAATTCATCGCAATAATCATCATAGATAGCAACTTTGTTATCATAATCAATTGGAACATCTTCCAAAATAGTGGATTCATCACAAAATAAAGTCATGACCTCTCCAAATCCACTTTCATCAATATAATCATGATAAGTAGGAGGCATGCTATCATCATTATAAATTTGCATATCAAAACTTGGGGGACAAAAAATATCATCTTCATCAAACATAGATTCCCCAAGCTTGTGGTTTTGCATATCATTAGCATCATGGATATTCAAGGAATTCATACTAACAACATTGTAATCGTGCTCATCATTCAAAGATTTAGTGCCAAACATTTTAATGCATTCTTCTTCTAAAACTTTGGCACAATTTTCCTTTCCATCATTCTCACGAAATATATTAAAAATATGAAGCGTATGAGAAAAACCCAATTCCATTTTTTAGTTTTCTTTTATAAACTAAACTAGTGCTAAAACAAGAAACAAAAAGATTCGATTGCAAGATCTAAAGATATACCTTCAAGCTCTAACCTCCCCGGCAATGGCGTCAGAAAAGAGCTTGATGTCTACTACACAACCTTCTTCTTGTAGACGTTGTTGGGCCTCCAAGTGCATAGGTTTGTAGGACAGTAGCAAATTTCCCTCAAGTGGATGACCTAAGGTTTATCAATCCATAGGAGGCGTAGGATGAAGATGGTCTCTCTCAAAAAACCCTGCAACCAAATAACAAAGAGTCTCTTGTGTCCCCAACGCACCCAATACAATGGTAAATTGTATAGGTGCACTAGTTTGGCGAAGAGATGGTGATACAAGTGCAACATGGATAGTAGATAATAGTTGTTGTAATCTGAAAATATAAAAACAGCAAGGTAACTTATGATAAAAGTGAGAACAAACGGTATTGCAATGCGTTGTAACAAGGCCTAGGGTTCATACTTTCACTAGTGCAAGTTCTCTCAACAATAATAACATAATTGGATCATATAACTATCCCTCAACATGCAACAAAGAGTCACTCCAAAGCCACTAATAGACGAGAACAAATGAAGAGATTATGGTAGGGTATGAAACCACCTCAAATTTATCCTTTCTGATCGATCTATTCAAGAGCTCGTAGTAAAATAAGATGAAGCTATTATTTCCATTCAATCTATCATAGAGTTCGTACTAGAATAACACCCTGAGACACAAATCAACCAAAACCCTCATGTCACCTAGATACTCCAATGTCACCTCAAGTATCCGTGGGTATGATTATACGATATGCATCACACAATCTCAGATTCATCTATTCAACCAACACAAAAGTACTTCAAAGAGTGCCACAAAATTTCTACCGGAGAGTCAAGACAAAAACGTGTGCCAACCCCTATGCATAGATTCCCAAGGTCACAGAACCCGCAAGCTGATCACCAAAACATACATCAAGTGGATCAATAGAATACCCCATTGTCACCACGGGTATCCCACGCAATACATACATCAAGTGTTCCCGACTCAATCCGATAAGATAACTTCAAAGGGAAAACTCAATCCATTACAAGAGAGTAGAGGGGGAGAAACATCATAAGATCCAACTATAACAGCAAAACTCGCGATACATCAAGATCGTATCACCTCAAGAACACGAGAGAGAGAGATCAAACACATAGCTTTTGGTACATACCCTCAGCCCCGAGGGAGAACTACTCCCTCCTCGTCATGGACACCGAAGAGGGATTACCCCCTCCGGCAGGGTGCCGGAATGGGTCTAGATTGGTTTTTGGTGGCTAGGGAGGCTTCTGGCGGCGGAACTCCCGATCTATTGTGCTCCCCTAAGTTTTTAGGGTATATGGGTATATATGGGAGGAAGAAGTACGTCGGTGGACCTCCGGGCTGTCCACGAGGCAGGGGCGCCCCCCGCATCCTCGTGGGCAGCCCAGGACTCTCCTGGTCCAACTTCGATACTCCATGGGCTTGTTCTGGTCCAAAAGTATGTTCCGTGAAGTTTCAGGTCAATTGGACTCCGTTTGATTTTCCTTTTCTGTGATACTCTAAAACAAGGAAAAAGAAAAACTGGCACTGGGCTCTAGGTTAATAGGTTAGTCCTAAAAATCATATAAAATAGCATATAAATGCATATAAAACATCCAAGGTTGATAATATAATAGCATGGAACAATAAAAAATTATAGATACGTTGGAGACGTATCAGTGCTCTACGTCCTCAGGTCCCGGCCCTCAAGCGAGCTCAGTCGCCGTTGGTTTGCCAGGTCGCGTGCCGTGGTCAAGGCCATGGGTGAGGGCTGGAGAGTCAGTAAGAGCTCCTGAGTAGTGATGCTTAGGAGCCCCCCTTTTAACGTGCAAGCGGATTACTTGGGAGAGGTGGGGGCTCGCGGTGCCGCCTGGTGTTATCCTCATGAGATTCATGCGAGCTAGCACAAGGAAGAACACGATCCACCGTTATGATTACCAGCCTGTCGCTGGGGGTGAAGGCACTGAGGGCTGGTGAAGTGACGTGCGTGGGGCCTGCCGCGAGCCAGAGCTCGACCGCTTAGGTTTTTCGACGTGGCAAGGACAGACCCATGCACCAGCGCCGTGACAGCGTGAGGAGGCCCCGTGGGAGGCGACGATTGAGCAGGTAGTAATCATACGTAGATTAAACATGATAGTAGTAGGCTTAAGTAAGTGCATGGGAGATACGTGCCACTAGGTCAGGCCCGAGCGGCTTGGGGATGATGCAGCCCGAGGGGCGCTCCCAACAAGGTAAGCTAAAGACATAAAAAGGGATACATGCCACAAGGATGGACCCACGCGTCCTGTGAATGATGCAGCCCGAGGGGCGCTCCCAGCTAAATGAACTTGGAAAATGTTACCTGGTTATGTTGACGAAGGAGAGTTGGGCAGCTGAAGGTGCGCAGCAAAGGGGTTGCTCCTCACAAGCCACCGAGGCCCTGAGCCTCAGGAGGCTCTGGGGGCTCAGGTGGTTCCTTGAGGACCGTCTCCATCTCCATCAGGACAGCGTGGTGCATGGCCCCCTGAGCTGGTAGGATGCACTGCAAGTTGCACTGGTAGGCGTACGACACGCTCGGCAGGCCGAAGGGCATGCGAATGTAGCTGTGCGGTGGGCCCTCTTAGCGTCCCACGCGCGAAGGCCAGAAAAGCTCCTGAGAAGCGGCACTATTGAGCCCTGGAACGTCAATGCAGATGTGCACCCCGGCATCCTCGCCTGGATGGGAAGCTGCACCTCGTGAGCGGCGGTCTCCGCGCATGGCCCTTGTGTCTTGCAATTCCTGGGTGGTCTTGGTGATGAACTCCTGAACGGTGGGCGATCCTTGCCCTGTGCCCTCCTGAGGGAAACATGCCATGAAGCGTGCTTCCAAGTGGTGCCCAAGCGCCTCCCTCGTGATGTGGGCAAGGTCTGAGGCCTTCTAGAAGAAAGCCCCTAAGCCCTGCCCGAGAAGGGCGCCAGGCGCGCCTTCCTATGCAATGGAGGGTGGCGCCCCGGGAGCGGGCGCTGATCCTGGCAAGGCTCCAGTTGTGACGCCACCCTCCTGAGGTCCTGGACGGCGCAGCTGCTTCATTTTCTTGGGGATGACCTCAGGAGGGCCCTCACCCTTGCTGTCGGGGTCGTCGATTGCTGCAGCTTGGAAGGCACGCTCAAGGGAGCACACCGCATCTCTTTCTTCACATGGGACCATTATGATCCCGCCACTTCCCGGCATCTTGAGGACATTGTAGCCGTGATGGGTCACCGCCATAAACTTGGCCAGGGCTGGATACCCGAGGATGGCATTGTACGACCGATGGATGTGTGCGACGTCGAAGTCGATGAGCTCGGTGCGGTAGTTCTTGCGTTCCCCGAAGGTGACAGGGAGGCGGACCTGCCCTATCGGTGTGGTGGAACCGTCGGTCACTTCTGAGAAAGGCTTGGTAGGCTGAAGCTGGTCATATGGCACTTGGAGGTTGTCGAACGTGTCGATGGATAGGACGTTGAGCCCTGCGCCGCCGTCGATGAGGGTCTTGGTAACTTGCGCGTTGCTGATGACTGGGGAGCAAAGCATGGGAGGGTGCCAGCGGTAGCTGCGCACTTCGGCTGATCTGCCGAGTTGAACATGATGGGGCACTAGGACCATCTGTGCTGGCGTGCGGCTTCGAGCTTGGGGAGGACTGCATTCACTTCATGAGCAAACTGCTTGAAGATACGCTGCGAAGCTAGGGCCTGTGCTCCGCCCAAGATGCAGGCGATAGCACGCGGTTCCTGGAAGCCCCAGCCCCCTCGTCTTGATGGTGTTCGTCATTCCTTCTTGGCGGTGGCAGAAGTGGAGGGAGTCCGGCGTTGCCTTGAGGACGATCCTCACAAGGCTGATCCCCCCAGGCGCCCTCGCGAGGTTGATCCTGCCAGCGGTCATCACGAGGCCGGTCGTGCCACTCCTGGCACTGGCCACGGTTGTCCCAGCATCCTCCACCACGTCCTCCTCCTCGATCGTAGCCTCGGTCACCGCGCTCGGGGCGTCGACCGAAGCGTCCTTCGCGAATGGCTCTGAGCTCTTGATAGTTGCTGGTGTTGTGGGTATTCAGGGTGTGGAAGGCGCGGAACATATGGCTGCTCTTGGATCACTCTAGTTGGTCTCTGCCATGCTTGGTGTCTGGTTCCGCTGCGAGCACGGCTGCTCCCTTGCGCTTCACGTCCTTGGCCTTGGCTTTCTTCTCCTTCGGGTCTGCGGTTGGGAGCTCAAGGAGGGAGAGGCCCCTTCTCAGGTCTTGTGCACTTGGTCGCCAGGTTGAACAACTCCAGGGACGAGCACAGCTCCTCGTGGATAGCGAGCTCTTCCTTCATCTTGACGTTGCGGACGCCATCAGAGAACGCAGATATGATGGCCTCGTCCATCACGTTGGGGATCTTGAGGCGGACGTTGTTGAAGCGTTGGATGTACTTCTGGAGGGTCTCTCCCGGTTGCTTCCTGACGACGCGCAGGTCACCCGCAGGCTGCGGGCGGTCGCGAGTGCCTTGGAACTTGGCAACGAAGCGGTTGCGCATCTCGTCCCAGGAGGAGATCGAGCCCGGTGGCAGGTTCAGGAGCCAGTTGCGGGCACCATCCTTGAGAGCCATGGGAAACCAGTTCGCCATGAATTTCTCGTCGCCGTTGGCCACTTCGATGCTCAGCTCGTAGAGCTGCAAGAACTCTGCAGGGTCGGGGGTGCCGTCGTAGCAAGGAGGCATATCCGGCTTGAACTTGCGCGGCCAGGCGACGCTACGCAGCTCGGGGGTGAAAGCGTGGTAGCCGGCCGTGGTCACCGGGGCCCGCCTTGGGGGTGGAGCTTGGTCTTGATGGGGTCCGCGCCCCGCCACTACAGGTGGCGTGCGGTCTTGCCGTGGCAGCCGGTCCTCGCGCGGTGGCGTGAGGAGTGGCGGAATGTTTTCTTGTGGTCGAGGGACTTCTTGACAGCTTCTTTCTTCACACGCGGGCGCGGGACGCGGCGGGTCCCGTCATGGAGCTGCGCGCCTTGATGCCAGGATGCCATCTTGGGGCAGAGGTGGTGGAGGCGCTCTGTGAGCTACGTCGGCCGTAGCTGGCGGAGGGTGAGGCAGAGAGAGGGACGACGTAGGGGAGCCCCCTGCCGCGTGAACAAGCTCGGCGATGCGGTCGAGCCAGTCCTCATAGAGGTCATCGACCGGTCGGTAGCGCACGAGCTCGTGCACCATGAGGAGCGCGGCCCGTGCGTCCATGGGAGGGCGACATGCATTTGAAGAAGAACCGGCCGGGTCAGCGATGGAGTGGCGGTGTGCCCATCCCGCCACACCGAGGGGTGCAGCGAGGATGCTTGCTCATCGTTGCCCGCCGGGCCGGTGGCGGTGTTGGCGGCAGGTGACGGGAAACGACGAGGTGGCCCGCCGATGGGAGCCGTCTGAGCGACGCGGGCGGCGAGGGTAGCCCGGCGCTCGGCATGAGCGCGGCACGCGTCTCCCATGGAGACGACGGAGCAACGGGGCGCGGAGCGACAGCAGGAAGCTTCGGTGCACCCATACCTAGCGCACCAAATGTCGGATCACGGGTTCCGGCAAAACCCTCGAGGTTCCAACACTGGGGTGCGTGCGAAGGTTTTCTCCCTATCGATCCATGCCCTAGCTCGCTAAGATCTCGCGGATGAACTCCACGAACTTGCAACACAAAGACACAAGATTTATACTGGTTCGGGCCACCGTTGTGGTGTAATACCCTACTCCAGTGTGGTGGTGGTCGATTCCCTCTTGGGCTGATGATGAATAGTACAAGGGGAAGAACGGCCTCCTGAGGTTGAGGTGTTCTTGTGCTTGGCGAACTTGTGCGTTGAGATGCCTCTGAAGTAGTTCTTCCTTTTCCGTCTCTTTTTTGTTCCTACTGTGGTGGCTAGTTCTACTTATATAGGCCCTGGTCCTCTCCTCAAATATTGAGCGGGAAGGGAGCCAACAATGGCCAATTTGAAAGGGGACAACTAGTATAGCTTATCCTGACAAAAGTAGTCTTCGCATGTAAAAGGCTCTGGTGGTGATGCCGTCTTGGGCTCAATGGTGACCTCTGTATTGCCGTCCTGCTGGTCTTGGTCTCGTTTCATCGACATGGAAACCTTTGCTTGATGCCTCGGTACTCCGCGCCTAAGCTTGCCCCCTTAGCACCAAAGAGGAAGCAGGGACACTGCACGCGCTGGCGCCCGCCTAGTCTTGATCATCATGGATCACGTCACGAGCACCTCGCAAGATTTGCCTTGACTTGATCTATCCACCCCTTGTGAGCCTGCCTGGCGAGGCTGCTCCAGAGGAGGTCTTGCATCGTCTGCCTCACGAGGCTTGGCCCCTCGTGAGGGTCTTGAATACCTCATCGATGAAGATGGGCCGTACAAACCTGCTAGCTCAGCCACGCCGTGGGCCGCAGGAAGCCAAGTCTGGGGACCCCCGTTCCCTTAACGCCAACATCGGCGGTTCCGCCACTTTCCCTTATTATCATACACTCTTATTCTTATTGGACCGTGGGCGATCTTCGGTACTCCCGCCTCGCATCAATTCCTTTACCCAAATTTTAGTAGCCGTTGTACTTCAACTGTCACCCACACTCCTCCAGCACCGAACTTATAGTAAAATTACAATAGCCAAGGCATTTGAACCGCCGCCCTCCCTCATCCACCACCATCTCCACCCACCATTACTAAAATTTTCAGTAGCCACGGCATATCCTCAAACACCACCCCGCCCCCTCCATAGTCCCCGCACCCGACCCCCTCCCCTCCCTCGAACCCTAGCTTGCCGCGGCCGCCAACCCCTGCCTGTCTGCCCGTTCCTTCTAGCTTAGATAGTAAAGTTCAGGTTACCCAATGATTCCCTGCAATGTCCATCCCCGCCAGATCCACATCCACTGCTCCAGAATGTTGCAGCCTAAGCTCGACCACGTATCCCAGGGAGCCCAACGAGCGTTTGGCGAAGAAGAGGTTTATCATGGCCTCTTAGGAAGACGTTGGCGAGGTGGCTGCCATTCGCCCCAACCTGTCGATCCCGGAGTAATACCTCGCCGTGGAAGCCGGGCAAGACGTTGACTACATTAGAATGCCGGAGGCTTCATTTCAGCGGGCTAGCATATTACTCTATCTCGGGAAAGCTGGCTACGACATCAAGCTCGTCGACAGCGACAGCTTCACACAAGCCATGTCACATGTTAAGTGGTCCATCCCCAAACCCTCTGGTTCAACCACCGTTGATCTCTTCGACGGCCCTGCCGCTGATCTCCTCCGCCATGCGGTCAAGGATTTGTGATCCTTGTACGCCATCGAGCCCATTTTGTCATTTCTAAAGGACATGTTATACGTCGGCGGCTTGGGATCCTCAATTGCTAAGTCAGATCTCATTGACCACGACCACAAGGAGGGCACCCACAAAGGTTCTTCCAATGTGAAACAACCCATTTGTGACATCAGAGAGCGCACCATGGGTCTGTGCTCTTCCAACTGGAAGGATCCCGTCCATGACATGTTAGGCAACATCCTATCACTTACCTTTTTCTAGCTTGCCAACCCATACTATCGTGCGGTGTTTTAACTGTCTCGTGTTTAATTATTTCAGTTATGCAAAAATGTATTGTTCAATAGGGCTATGTGATGTTTAAGTATGAGTTGTCCACTTCAGTTTCATGAATGGCTATATTTGGTTGTTTATAGTGAGTAGATGCCTTGTTTATCTACATTTGGTTGTTAGGTTGGTTTTAGTGAGCATTTTTCTTGTTATTGAGTAGATGCCTTTTTTATATGTATTTGGTTCTTAGGTTGGTTGAAGTGAGCATTTGTCCAGTTATCAAGAAGATGCCTTGTTCATCTGTATTTGCTTGTTAGGTTGGTTGTAGTGAGAATTTTCTAGTTTTCAGGCATATGCCCTATCTATCTATATATTTGCTTGTTAGGTTGGTTGCAGTGAGACTCTTTCCAGTTTTCAATGGCTATATTTGGTTGTTATATTGATCATTTATGCCTTGTTTATTTCTGTCATTCACAATGTGGTGTTCATTATGTGCAAGTATGAACTGTGCAGCTCGATTGCATCAATACCAGTTTGAACGACTATATTTGGTTCTAATTATGCCTGGTGTAGTTAACACATGCCCTTTATTTCAGTTTTACACATTTATCTAGTGTGATGTTTAAGCATTACCTATGCTCTATTAATTTTAATACCAGTTTGAATTGCAATATTTGATGGTTGTTAAGACTGTTGTCGGTAACACTGCCTTCCATTTTATATCTGCTTTAACAACATGATGAAACCAACACATTCAAGCTATCATTTGGAGATGATGTTGTTTACCTTTGCTATATTTGTTTGATGTTAAGGTTGCTGTACTTATCATTCCTTTCCACTACTTATGCAGGAAAATAATGGGAGTGGCCACCATTTTCCGTCGAGGTTAGTTTCATCCCTCGGCTTGTACTCCCCCCATCGTTCCATAATGTAGTGCATATAGATCCAGGCCTGGACACTTGTTAGCTTCTAATATTGACTTGTTGCTTGTAGGTACATATGCCCTTGGCAAGGATCCACGTATCGACCCTTTTTGCGTATGGGGCAATGAGATATTCATGAACAAGCATCAAGTGAGGAAACTGATAAGGATTATTAGCAAAAAGATATGAACGGTGGCAAGCAAATTATTTGTTTATGCTCTATCCAACACAACACTGAGCTGTAGGATGGCAACTACAAACTCTGCAGCCTTCTCTTTTTACTGCCCATAATGAGTTGTTAGACAAAAATGTCTAAATCTTTTTAGTTCGTGGTGGTTCCCGAAGCAGTTCACTCAAGATTAGATCGCAAAGTACATGATTGGTGGACACGCAATGAAGGTTAAAGTATTTTGTCCAGACTACAATGAGCATCGAGAAGTCCTAATGGATACAGCGAAGGATGGATGGGCAACCATCACAAGAGGTTGGCCTAGAGTCATGCGCGCATTATGCATGGAGGAGGGCACAAAATGGGCATTCCGCTTCACCTTCTCCAGCAACAAGAATGTCTTTTGCCTCTCTCTTTACAGTCTTTAGTACAACTATGGTTCATCATTCTTTACTTGGTGCTTCTGTAGTTCTTTAGCATATGTACTTGTGCATCGAATTATACATTCGTGGTTGAACCTATATTTGTAATAAACATGGTTGGATATGAAATAAGTGATTCCCTACTTTCAAATTCAAAACATGTGATTTTTAAATTAGGGATTACACAGCACATGGTTTGTGAAAGCGAAACGTCTGTGATAGACGTGGAGATCAGACACGTTTCTAGGATCCACTACGTGTGCAATCAATCTCTACTACACACTACACACATGATCGGCCAAGAAAAATCGTGTGCGATTAACAACAACATCGCACACAGTTCTTTATTATTAAATGTTTGCGGTAGTCACCTTATCACACACGCTTCGCAATTATGGACTGTTTGTGATGTTGTGCGCATCGCAAACATTTGGTCATAGAAGAACGCGTGCGATAGGTCTTCATCCGACGCGAGTACGACAGATGAATCGTGTGGGATGTATTCAAGCTTCACATACAGTTTTATAGCAACAAATGTGTGCGCTCTTACACCGAATCGTATACAGTTGAGGAAAAGTAAATGTGTCTGATTGTCTGCTTCTATAATCGTGAACTGTTTGTGATGGATCGCGCATCGTAAATGTAGCACCACAGAATACCGATTGTAATGGCAATGCAACCAGAAACGAGTTGCAAGGATGGAGCGTTTTGGATATTCGAGATATCAGAAATAGTTTAGTAGGGACAACTGTATGCATCAAGGCTTCCTATCCCCGACGGTTTCTGGGTCGTGTGGGAAGGACCCCCCTATCGTAGTCACTAACTTGGCAATGGTCAAAACGCCGTAGTGGAAAGGGGTTAAAAACCGTTTGTATA
Source organism: Triticum urartu (assembly GCF_056163025.1). Classification (NCBI taxonomy): domain Eukaryota; kingdom Viridiplantae; phylum Streptophyta; class Magnoliopsida; order Poales; family Poaceae; genus Triticum; species Triticum urartu. The sequence goes on along the minus strand of NC_141873.1, from coordinate 173,603,709 downwards.
GCACCTCACTGTACTAGTGTATTCCTTCACTGAACATGGTCATAAATCTAGAATAGCTAGTTTGAAAGCCGCATGAACCAGCTTACTTGTGGTTGAATGGCATCCCTATGGAGAGTTGGGCTAGATATGCAATGGATTGCGTATGCAAGATTGACTTGGTTGTCAACAACCTTAGTGAGGTTTTCAACAAGATGATCCTAGATTTTAGGTCCAAGTCGATTAAGACCATGTTTGAAAGGTTGACGACCAAGCTAATGGTTAAGTACCAGGGCATAAGAGACAAAATAGAAAATTGTAGGTGGGAAATAACCCCACATTACATGGAAAACTTGAAGAGAGCAAGAAATGGGCTAAATATTGTGAAGCAGACATGGCTAGTCCAACATATGACAAGTAACTAGTGGAGAGAACACTTACCATGTGCAGCTGGATGAAGGGGGTTGTTCTTGAAAGAGGTGGGACATGACTAGATCACCTTGCCATCATGCAATTTCTGTTATGCACATGATCAAAGTTCATCCTAAAGATTATGTGCATCCATTCTTTAAGAAGGAAATGTACAAGGCAGCTTACCAGCACATCATCTACCCTGTTCCTGGTCCTGAATTCTGGCCAAACACAAACACACCAGATATTGAGCCGCCAGAATTTAAGGAGAAGAAAGGGAAGAAGCAGACAACTAGGAGAAAGGGTCAATTTGAAGTGCCAGCTCCTAAGGATACATGAAGGATGGGCAAAATAACCTTCCACTACTAGGGAAAACCTTATAGACAGAATCTTAGCAGTAGCGCTTGTTAAAAAGGGCGTTGGTGCTAAATAGCAGTAGCGTGTGCAGGTTAAACGCGCTACAGATACACACGTAGTAGTAGCGCATCTCCCTTTCAACGTGCTAATACTAAAATTCTCACTACTAAGCCGATAGGCTATATATAGTAGTAGCGGTCTTTTAGAAACAGCGCTACCGCTAAGATTATTTTAGCAGCGCGTTTACGGTGAGAGGCGCTACTGCTAATGAAAATAAAATAAAATGAAAAACAAATAGAAAAGTAAATGAAAATGAAAGAAATAGAAAAGGGAGAAAGGAAAACATAAAATGTAATGAAAAATAAATGAAACAGGGAAAATGGAGAAAGGCATAGCAGTAGCGTCTGTTCATAAGAGGCGCTATAGATAATGTAGCAGTAGCGCCTGTTTAGACCCATGCAATAGAAGGAGAAAAGGAAATAAGAAAAGGAAAGGGAAATACATAGCTATAGCAGTAGTGCGTTTAGTAAAAATCGCCTTAGCTATAGCGCTTTTTCTGAAACGCGCTACTACTAAGTTTGACTTAACCCAAAAGCGGTTTCCCCACCACCCCCGGCCACCACTTCTCCCCCAAATCCTTCGCCCAACTTCACCGCCGTCTCCCCAATTCGCCGTCGCCCTACTTCACCGTCGTCTCCTGCCGACGTCGACGCCACCGGAGCCGGCCCCAACGCCACGGGAGCCATGCGGCCTCATTAATGCCACCGGAGCCGCCTTCGGCGCCACCGGATCCACCCTCGACGCCCCTGCCTCCCTCGCCACCACTACCTCCCTCGCCACAACCGAAGCCATCCTCTGTAAGCCCCCACCCCTCCTCTCTCTCATGCATAGCACAAACATTGGATAGAGAACTAGCTAGCTAGGTTAACTAGTTTAATTAGGTTAATTATCTATGTTAGTGCAAAATTTTAGTTAGGGATTTGACAGAGAACTAGTTGGGTTAACTAGGTTAATTAGGTTAATTATCTAGGTTAGTGCAAAAATTTATTAGGGCTTTGAAAGAGAACTGGCTAGGTTAACTAGTTTAATTAGGTTAATTATCTAGGCAAATTAGGTTAACTAGCTAGGTTAACTAACTTGGTTAAATACCTAGGTTAATTAGGTTCATTAGGTTAACAAGCTAGGTTAACTAACTAGGTTAAATAGCTAGGTTCATTAGGTTAACAAGCTAGGTTATCTAGGTTCGCTAGGTTAGAGGAAAAATTTATTTTAGAGCATTAAGTCAGAAGGGTTAGAGAAATGGAGTTCCTTTGCAATTTAATTGGGTTCTGTCCTAGGTAGAGAAGTGTTTAGTGAGGTCATTTTGCAAAGGTTTTTGATTTTTGAAAAGACCACTATTTTCTAGGAAAAGAATTTAGGCAAATTTTATTTTAACGATGATCCTTTCCTAGACTTCTATTGTTGATTATATATTTTCATTGAAGTGGTCATGTTATATCTTTTCATTGAAGTGGTTTGATTGTGACCAAGTGGCCTCTTGTTGTTTCCGGGGAATGAAGCTGAGTGGCCTATGTTTGGCCCGAATGTTGATTCATTTCTGTTCTGGCAAATTTCATGTGCTCGATTTGTCCATGTTTAGCAAAGGTCATGCCGAAATTTTCCGTGAATTTCAGCATGACTTGTGCTACAAACTAGGATATATCGAGTGCCCGAGATTTGCCACACCGGTAAGGAGTCAACATTCCTACAAAACATAGGCCTTTTTATGTCATTATTCATTTTCTTAGGTCTAGAATTAATTGACTAGATTTATCGTAGGAAACATGGCAAGCAATGATGAAGGACAGGGTTCTGGTGATTGCGACAACGTCTACCTGGCGGCAGACGAATTTTTGAGACTTGTCGACGATCAATGGATGTTGTTGTTGGGCCCACCTGTCACATCAGAGACTTAGACCGACATCCATACCAGCGCTGAGACTGAGACCGACGCTGATACTGAGACCGGCACTGAGACTGAGACCGGCGCTGAGACCGGCACCGAGTCTGGCGGAGCCGGTACAGATCCAAAAGCAAAGAGGCAACGACGCCCAAACCAGCTCATGACTACTAGACTGGTGGTCACGGAGGTGGACGATGGCATTTTTGAGTCAATAGCGCCCATGGAAGTGCGATCGTGCTACGGCAATCAAATAGGGTGCATCCTACGACCGCCACCATCAACGATAATAAACTAAAGAAGATAGAAAATATGAGGGCCTCCCTCCTAAAGAAGCTGCACCAGATATTCTTTTTCCCGGACCGGGATGAAAAGGAATATAAAAATCCAGATAAAGACGCGACAATGAAGAAAATAAACAAACATGCCATGACCAAGTTTAGCGACGTGTTGGCCGCCTGGAAAGTAAGGGTGAAACATCAGATCGTCAACAAAAAGGAATCCTACTCCAATATTGTAAAGGATTATCTGACAATCACGGAAGAGCAGTTTGAAATATTCATGGTGGCTTGCGAGGCCGAAGCTGCCAAAAAAAGTCGAAATACAAGAAGGGGCTTCAATAGAGGAACATGGGGTGCCACCACCTCGGAAGTCGTGGTTATGGCAGGAAGAGGTCCATATGGGCCAAGGAGGACGCGGAACACGAAAGTCTAGGCATCCCAGACCCCTTGGCGGACTTCACCGTCCCGCAGGAGCGTGATGTCCTCAGGGTACGACACCATTGGGATTCTGTCAAGAAGGTTTTCGAGACAGACCCAGTCACAAGGGAGTTCATGAGACTGTTGGTAATTTTAGTTTCTGATCAATTCGACTGCATGTTTAGTCATATTTGTAAATGATCCTTGTTCCTTTTGCAAAGAGAGCAGCACAGGATTGCGGCCGAAAGCGACTCGGCGTCTAAGGCGTTGGCGAGGCCCAAGTGGGACAGCCCATTCAATTGGGCGTTGAACATATTGAAAGGACTCTTGGTGGACAATCGGCCGTCGTATGGACGCGTGCACGGTGTTGGAGATGGCGCCACGTGAAAGAAGTACTACCGTGAGACTATAGAGGAGAGAAAGGAAAGATGGAGGTTAAATGAAGAAAACATCGACAAGAAGGTTGAGATTGCGGTTGAGAAGAAATCAGCTGAGACAGTCGCAACAGCGGTAGCTTCCGCAATATAGGTGATTGCAGATATGTCTAGTGTCTTGGTTCCGGCCGTTTTCAGTTCGAGCAGGCAAAATCCAGGAAAAAATGCAGTGGACTTTCCCCTTGCCAACTTCTTCGGGAGCAGCTCGCCTAGCTTTGCCCCAGCACCTGCACCTGCTCCTGCACCGACTCCCGCACCAGCTCCTGCACCGGCTCCCACACCTGCTCATAGTAGCTCGTCCTCCGTGTCGGACATTCTCGGCGGTGCTTCGTCTTTGGTTGAGCTTGACGCCCTCATAGTATCTGTCACACCAACCCTCTTCAATAAATGTATAATCTCCCGTTTCCGTTGCCTTTCGGATGTCCCACGTCGTAGACATGCCTTTGCAGGCCGATGTAACCCTGTGCACCATATTGTACACCATTAGTGACCAGAAGGTGGACGTGGAGAAGGCGACGATAATGAAGCAGAAGGAACCATTGTTCCGCAGCCAGCCGATCCCCCCTAACATCTTCAAGGTATCTGTGGTTAGTGCCAAACCGGGCTACGAGAATTTGGCTCTTCCGGTACTAGGGGGATCATGAAAATACCCCGCGGTGGCTCGGTGGTTGCAATGGGTGGGTCCTGTTGTGGCCAAAGAGTCTGCTTCATCTGGAGGAGGCCGGGAGCACTCCCACGAGCATGCAGCCTCGGCAAGGTATGAACATCAACATCCCACCTACCCAATTAGCATCGGCTGTCGTGCTGGGTGATAGCGGACGGGGTGAGGAAGAGGCTCCATTAGTCAGTGATGACGTCACCGTAGATGAGGATGACGACGATGATGAGAATCAACAGTATCTCAATACTGACGCCTATGATGAGTACTCAGGGTTTGAGCGTCATGAGTCGGTGCCGGAATTGCCGCCTCCAAAGGCTGAACGTATTATAGACGAACTTCTAGTAGGAAAGAAGCATAGATGCAGCTACCTCAGCGAACTTCTAGCGGCCGCTGAGGTAGCTGTCGTATTATAGATGGAGGAAAGGCAACAAAGCTTTTTCTATGATCCAGCTACCTCAGCGGCCTCGGGTTCAAGACCATATACCTATCCCCGGTGCGGCAAAATGGCATATCGTCGGTGAACCAATCCTACCTAAGGCAGCGTTAGAGGCCACACACTGCGATCTAAGGAGACTTCATGACGATGTGCTGCGGAGAGAGAAAAGCCACATCGCCTCGGAAAATCCAAGATACCCACTCGACATGGTTAACGTGCCACGGCAAAGGTCGTACGTCCACACATGCGTCGTGGACAAGTTCTTCCTTTTATTCGATTACATTTTCGACATGTTTCACTTGAAGAAGCTGGATTTTACGTTTGTCTTCCTTGATGCATTCTACATGAACTACATCATCGGGATTGAGCAGATACCTTATATGTGTGTCGCTGACCCGTACTTCATGCACGAGGGCTTCCTGGCAGTCCGCGCACACCACCGTGAATACGCGAGGGACTACATCACCGGTTTATGGTCGCCAATAAGGACAAGGAGGCGATTCTCGTGTCTTATCATCCCCTGTAAGTCATCCGCACAGAAATCCTTCCTTCGATTTCAATCATTCATTTACACGGTGGAGGTTAATTAATTTGAGGTGTACTTATTTTGTGCAGCGGCGGGCGTGCCGTCCTCATCACCCTTTACCCCCGATACTCCCACGCTCTTTACTTGGCCTCATCGAAGAACATGAACAAAAAGGATTACACCCACATCAAATCTATTCTTGACAATGCTATCTTTTACTACGACGTACGGGGTGGAGAGGTCAAGGACAAGAAGAAAAGGGACGGCAGGCCCGCCTTCGGCCATAAGACCGACTTCTGCTGCATCCAGCAACCGAGTGATACTCTTAGTGATGGATTCTATGTCCTACACGACATGCTGTAGTACAAACGGGATCAGCAGGAGATATCCCGGATTCTACAATGGGCAAAGAACATAGGAGATATCCCGGATCATCGACTGCGAGCTGAGTTCTATCACATCCAGCATGAACTTTCCCAAGTCATCGTGAAGGAGGTCCTCGACAAAATAGGTATGTTCCATGAGGAAGGGAAAATGTCACGGGAAGAGGTTCGAACACGCGTAGCCCCTCAGCATCTCGACCTGAAGCCTTTCACTAAGCTCGGGGACTATCTCCCTGACTTGGATGGATGGAACGACATGTTGGTGTGATTGTAGATATATGACAATGTATCCGTTTAGTCCATACTTTCTGAGTGACGAAACTTTGTGTTATGCACGACGAAACTTTATTTATGATGTAATTAAACCATCCTTCTTAACTAGCGAAGATCTCTCTGGTTAGAGCATTTTGGGTACGATAACTTTGTTATTTATGCATATGATATGTTGCTTCTATTTTTTCCAAGTTTATCTCTTTCAGTTGCTCAACTATATATGTTGCATATTGCCGACTCATGCGATGATGCAGGTGCATAGATAATCGATGACAAAGAAGTGCAACGCGAGGAGTATACGACGAGTGGTCGGAGTGTCAGGCCTAGGTGTACCAGTTTCCGGTACACCGAGCGACAACTAGTAGTTAGTTTAGGTTCACGCTAATGCGAGAGAGGGATACGAACTCATGTACTATATAGTTCCGCTCTCACTCATAGTGATATCTCTTGCTGCGTATATCATTGTTTAGATGGATGCCGATGTAGTTGCAAGTAATCCAGACTTGTATCACTATTTTCGAGATGATGATTAGAGACCACTTTGTGTTGGATGATGATTATGATGATGACATGATTTGATGCTATGATTACATTTGTTTGTGTATGATATGCTAAAGATTATTGTACAAACCCTGTTTAAATACAAAACAAATATGCAGAAAAAACAAAAACTAATAAAACTAAGTGTAGCGAGGGGGATAAAGTTAGAAGCAGCGCGCTCTTACCAATAGCGCGTCCAAGTTAAATGTGTTGTAGCTATTAGCAGTAGCGCGTCGAACTAAAGCTTGGTGTTGCTAGCCATGTATAGCAGTAGCATGGGGCAACAGGCGCTACTGATACATGTTAGCTGTAGCGACATATCAGTAGTGCCGGACCCCGCGCTAATGATACACCAAATATTCGCACTACTGCTAGGCTTTTCCCTAGTAGTGTGCAGTAACTACAACAAGCAAGGTCACAGATGGACACTGTGTGGAGACCCTCTTAAGACTAAGTTGCAGACAAGGAAAAACATGCACCAGGTAACTAATACGTTTCCAACGTATCTATACTTTTTGATTGTTCCATGCTATTATAGTATCAATCTTGGATGTTTTATATGCAATTATGCAATATTATATCATTTTTGGGGACTAACCTATTAACTTAGTGCCAAGTGCTAGCTGTTTTTTTTTCAATTTTTGGTTTTCTAGGAAATCAGTACCAAACAAAGTCCAAATGCCACGAAACATTTTGACGATTTTTTTCTGGACAAAGGAGAGCCTAGAAGCTTCGTGAGGATACCAGACGTGCAACGAGAAGGCCACAAGGCACTATGGCACACGCAGGGGGGTAGGCCTACCCTAGTACCTTGTGGGACCACTATGGCTCCGTTTGACCTAATGCCACCTCTATAAATTCTCTAAAATCGGGAACAACAGGGAGCCACCCAAAATACTTTTTCCGCCGTCGCAAGTTTCTGTTCTTCGGAGATCCCATCTAGAGGCCTTTTCCGGTACTCTGCCGGAGGGGGAATCCGTCGTGGAGGGTCTCTACATCAACCTTGCTGCCCTTCCAATGATGTGTGTGTAGTTTACCATAGACCTACAGGTTGATGTTGCTTGAAACTACGTCGGTATTTCCCCAAAGAGGAAGGGATGACGCAGTACAGCTATGGTAGGTATTTCCCTCAGTTATGAAACTAAGGTATCAATCCCGTAGGAGAACCAAGCAACACTATGTTAATGGTACCTTCACACAAATACAAATACTTGCAACCCGACGCATATGAGGGGTTGTCAATCCCTCTTCGGGTAACGGCTCCAGAAATTGCCAAGTTGATGGGATAAAAATTGTGGTAGATTGGATAAATAGATCTCCATAAAACACAAAATAAAAGATGCAAATGGAAAGTGCAACAAAGTATTTTTGGGTTTTTGGAATAACAAATCTGAAAATAAAAGCGAATAAAAGTAGATCTCAAAGAAAAATAATAGATCGGAAAGCAAATATGATAAAGAATAGACCGGGGAACCGTAGATCTCAAAGGAAAGTAACACCTTGATAGGTTAGTCCCAGAAAATGACATAAAGTTACTATAAAATGATTGTAAAACATCCAAGAATGATAATATAATAGCATGGAACAATCAAAAATTATAGATACGTTGGAGATGTATCATGGGTCCATACCTAATAGCTAGATGGCTTCTTATCTCTCTTTTATCTTCAGTACAATGCTCTCCTCGATGTTGATGGAGATATATTTGATGTAATCTTCTTTTGCGGTGTGTTTGTTGGGATCCGATGAATTGTGGGTTTATGATAAGATTATCTATGTATATTATTTGAGTCTTCTCTGAACTCTTTTATGCATGATTAATTTAGCTTTGTATTTCTCTTTGATCTATTTGTTTGGTTTGGCCAACTAGATTGATTTATCTTGCAATGGGAGATGTGCTTTGTAATGGGTTCAATCTTGCGGTGCTCTATATCCCAATAACATAAAGGGAAAAGACATTTATTTGTATTGTTGTCATTAAGGGGAGAACGATGGGGTTTATTCATATTGATTGGATTTACTTTGTCTACATCATGTCATCTTGCTTAAGGCATTACTCCGTTCTTTATGAACTTAATACTCTAGATGCATGCTCGATAGCACTCGATGTGTGGAGTAATAGTAGTAGATGCAGCTAGGAGTTAATCTATTTGTCTTAGATGTGATGACTATATACATGATCGTTGCCTTGGATATCGTCATAACTATGCACTTTTCTATCAATTGCCCAACAGTAATTTGTTTACCCACCGTATGCTTTTTATTCGAGAGAGAAGCCTCTAGTGAAAACTATGGCCCCAGATCTATCTCCATCATATATAAAATCCAAAAATACCTTTCTGTAATTTATTTACCATTATTTTATTTTGTGTTTTTGTTTATCTATCTATCTCAATGAGATTTGATCCTTGCAGTTAATCGCGAAGGGATTGACAACCCCTTGTTTGCGTTGGGTCCAAGTATCTGTTCTTTTGTGTGTAGGTGTTGTTCATGAGGTATTGTGTGGTTCTCCTATTGGATTGATAACCTTGGTTCTTAACTAAGGAAAATACTTATCTCTACTATACTGCATCATCCTCTCCTATTCGAGGAAATCCCAGCGCAGCCACAAGTAGCAGGAAGAATTTGTGACACCGTTGCTGGGGAGACATCACCAAAACCTATCAAGTACCATTGCATAAAATTTCATCTCCTTGCATTTACTTTCATTTTCCATTTGCCTCTTAGTTTCATCTCCCCTACTTCTAAAACGTTTTCACAAAAAACAAAAAAAATAGTTTTCGTTTTCCTTTTTGCTTGTTTGCTTGCTTGTCGCTATGTCTCAAGAAAATACCAAGTTGTGTGACTTTTCCAATACTAATAATAATGATTTTATTAGTACTCCAATTGCTCCTCCCACCACTAGTGCAGAGTCGTGTGATATTAATGCTACTTTGCTAAATCTTATCATGAAGGAACAATTTTCTGCTAGTCCTAATGAACAGGATGCATCCAATCTTAACACTTTTGTTGAATTGTGTGAGATGAAAAATAAAAAAGATGTGGATAATGATATTTTCAATTTGAAATTATTTCCGTTCTCACTATGAGATCGTGCTAAAACTTGGTTTTCATCCTTGCCACGAAATAGTATTGATTCTTGGGATAAGTGTAGGGATGCTTTTATTGCCAAGTATTTTCCTCCCCGCGAAAATTATTTCTCTTAGAAGTCGAATTATGTATTTTAAGAAACATCAGCATGAACATATTGCAAAATCTTGGGAGAGAATGAAATTAATGATAAGAAATTGCCCCACTCATGGTTTAAGTTTATGGCTGATCATACAAAAAAAATATGCGGAATTGAATTTTGTTTCTAGAAATCTTTTAGATTCCGCTACGAGGGGTACCTTTATGAAAATCAATTTAAGAGAATCTATGAAACTCCTTGATAATATTATGGAAAATCATTCACAACAGCATACCAAAAGAACTACTAGTTAAAAAGTGAATTCAGTTGAAGAAATTAATACTTTGAGTGATAAAGTAGATGCACTTATGAAATTATCGCTAGTAAAAGTGATCATATTGATCCTAATGATGTGCCATTGTATACTTTGATTGATAGAAATAATGATGCTGTAGATGTGAATTATTTCTCGTGAAACAATTTCAATAGTAATGCTTATAGTGGTAATTTTAATCCTAGGCCGTTTCATGGAAATTCCTATAATTATTTTGGCAATTCCTATGGAAATTCTTATAATAATAATAGGATGCCCTCTAATCTTGAAAGTAATATTAAAGAATTTATTAATTCTCAAAAGATTTTCGATGGTATGATAGAGGAAAAATTGAGTAAAGTTAATGATATGTCTAGGAACATGGATAGAATTGTTCATGATGTGGAAAATCTCAAAACTAAAATTTTGCCACCTAAGATTGATATTAATGAGTCCATCAAAGCTATCTATCTCTCCATTAATGAAAGTAAAGAAAGAATTGCTGGATTGAGGGCTAAGCGAGAATTCGTAGAAAAAGCGATTCCACCCAGATTTTATCATAATCATGATGAAGATATTAAAATGATTCATGTCTCACCCATTGAATCTTTGTTTAGCAATATAAAAATTGATGAAAATGGGACTAAAGATGTGTTACCTTTAGCTAGAAGGCATCCTAATTGTTTGAAGGGTGACAGTCTTAATGAAAAAATTGATAAAAGTGGGTTTGGGGAGGTCAAAACTTTAAATAGTGATGTGCCCACTACTTTGGATTTAAAGGATTTTAATTATGATAAATTTTCTCTAATTGAGTGTATCTCCTTGTTGCAATCTATGATAAATTCACCCAATGCTTATGAACAAAATAAAGCTTTTACTAAACATATAGAAGCTATGATCAAAGATTTAGAAGAAAAGCTAGAATTGGGGGTTAATATACCTAGGAAATTATATGATGAATGGGAACCTACTATTAAAATAAAGATAAAAAGTTATGAGTGTAATGCTTCATGTTATTTGGGTGCTAATGTTTCCACTATACCAAAATCTTTATGTGATGTGCTAGGCCTTCATGATTTGGATGAATGTTCTCTTAATTTGCACTTAGCGCATTCCACCAATAAGAAACCTTTGGGTTGAATAAATGATGTTCTTATTCTTGCAAATAGAAATTATCGTTGATTTTATTGTGCTTGATATTGATTGCAATCCGTCTTGTCTCATAATACTTAGTAGGCCTTTCCTACATCCCGTAGGTGCTATTATTGATATGAAGGAAGGTAATACAAGATTTTAGTTTCCACTAAAGAAAGGAATGAACACTTCCCTTGAAAGAGAATTAAGCCACCAAATGAATCTATTATGAGGGCCACCTATGGAATTAATTTGAAGGATGACAACACTTAAAATTATGCATGATGCCTAGCTAGAGGCGTAAAACAATAGCGCTTGTTGGGAGGCAACCCAATACTTATCTTTATTTTTCCTATTTCTTTCCTTTTTTGTGTGTGCACACAATTATGCTACTTTTATGGTTGTGTTTTTGTGTCTAAATTAGTGTTTGTGCCAAGTAAATCCTTTGGGATTATTTGGTTGAAGTTGATTTGATTCTGTGAGAGAACACAAACTTTTGCGCCTAGTAGCTGAATTGTTTAGATACACTGGACGTGATAAAATTATGAATTTTTTATGCATGACTGATATACAAATTTCCCACGTTCTCCTAAGTTTTCAGAATTTGTGGAGTTACAGAAGTGTTGCATTTGTCGATATCATTACAGATTGTTCTATTTTTGACAGATTCTGTTTTCGTTGCATTGTTTGCCTGTTTTAATGAATATATGGATTGTATCAGGGGGTATAAGTCATGGTGAAGTTATAATATATTAGGTATAATGCAACTATAAAATATGAATGGGTTTACAACAATACCTAAAGTTTATGATTTGCTTGTTATACTAACGGATCTCACGAGTTTTCTGTTGAGTTTTGTGTGCTGAAGTTTTCATGTTTTGAGTGAGATCATGATGGATGAGGGAATAAGGAGTGGCAAGACCCTAAGGTTGGGGATGGCCAAGGCACATGTGATGCCCCGACTTAATCATGCAGTAATCATACATGCAAATGCACATGATCAACATCAGGGACATGCTGTATGATATTACAACACAACTCTAAACACAATTTAAAGTCATACACGCTTCATATTACAAGCGAGGGGCCTTGAGGGCTCGAATACATAAGCTCGAATACAAACGAGTTAGCAGAAGCAACAATATCTGAGTACACACATAAAGTAAACAAGTCTGCCTTAAGAAGGCTAGCACAAACATCAACGAAGATCGAAAAGGCAAGGCCTCCTGCCTGGGAGCCTCCTAACTACTCTTGGTCGTCGGCGGTCTCCACATAGTAGTAGGCACCGTCGGGGTAGTAGTAGTCGTCGGGGATGGCATCTGGCTCCTAGAACTCGTCATCTGATCACAACAATCGGATATAAGGGAAAAGAAGTAGCAAAGCAACCATGAGTACTCATACAAAGTACTTGCAAGACTTACATCAGAACTATGCTAAGTATGCATTGGTATCAAAGGAATTGGGATATATATTTGGACTGAACTGCATAAATGCTAGGAGAGAAGGGAAAGCCTAGCCTATCGAAGACCAGCATCTTGAAGCATCTTCCATCATTAGAAGAGTGCATATTATCATATTATAAAGTAGTATGTATGTCGTAGCAATGCCGAGAGATCCTTTCTTGACTCCCTCCGAGAAAGCAACCCAGAGCCATCATATCCATTTCATGCCTCAGCATCCAGTTCTAGTTGTATAGACCGGGATACAACTCCGAGCGTCCGTTACCGTGGGCACAAGTAATCGAATACATTTAACTTCCCTGCAGGGTGCACCAACTTACCCAACACACTCGATTATCTTTGGCCAGACACACTTTTCCGGGCCATGCCCGGCCTTGGTTGATCAACATGTGTAGTCCTACCTAGGCTCAACAAAGAGGCCAGCACGCCAGTCTACATACTAAATGCAAAGGGGTCATGTGCCAATCATCCTTTGCAATCCTACGCATTGCGAGGACGGCCGTGATTAGTCCTGGCTACCTCTTTATACAAAGCAGGTGCTTACGCGGACCACATTGGCGCGTGCCACTAGACCGCTGACGTAAGTGAGCTTTCGGAAGAATCGTACGATGCTGAGTGCCCATACTTATTCCCACATGGGTTTAGTGTGAAAAGGCCAGAGGCTTACTAAGATCACGTATCCAAACCCGTTAGTGTCTTGGGAGCGCGCGGAGACGATCAATGATCCACGACATGTGGTCTCGTCGCCCCGCCTCACGGACTTATGGCAATGGCTAAGAATGCCCGACTGTGTTGCGTAATGAACTCGCGGGTACCCTCCAGGTCAACCCGACTCGGTAACTCTCGTGGATACCTGATGAGGACATCAATACATTGTTACACCCATAGCCCCTGCTGCTATACATACTGGACCAATTACTAGAGCTCACGCATGCCAATTGAATTATCAGGTACTTTTGTTTCTTGGTAACGATTCTAATGTTCATGAGAATATGATGCTGCCTAAATTGGATACATTTGTTTTGCTTACAAATGAAGGGCCTAGCTTGGACAAGAAAGATGAACCTTGGATCAAGTTCAAGCATGGAGATGATGGCATGCGCAAGGGGGTCAAGAACAGAGTTACAAGTGATGATTTCAGGACTTTGAAGCCACCATAAGGAGTGCATGAAGCCTTGGACGAAATATACAAGATGCCACTTGATAAATTTCATCCAGAGGCTATTTTAGGTGCTGTGTCACCTTATTATTCGGCCAGGCCCATGTATTTTCGAAATACTTAAGTATAGGCTGTTTTTAGAGTCTGTATGTGTGGGGAAACAAGAGTTAGGGTTGGTTTTGGACCCCTCCTCCAAGGGCCACAAAATCCTCCCCTCTTCCTCCATATATACAACCCTTAGGGCATCCTTTAGAGTTTGGGTTTTGTTTAGATTAAAGTTCGCCATAGCTGCAACTTCGCATACTTCATTTGTGTTCAACGACCAGACAAAGGCGTCACAGAACCCCACCTTGATCAATAAAGCTTTCATCTTATATTCGCAATATCCAGATTGCAATCTCGGTTTCTTGCTTGTTCTTCGTTTGCCTGCAGGAAATAGACCTTCGTGGTCAGGTTGATCGTGCTCCGGCATGGTCAATAACCTCTCAGAGTTGGTTTAGCAATTGCTAAGGCGCGACGTCCTCGCACGTTCATAGTCGGATCGTCAAAGTCGACTTCCTCCGAAACGACAGCCACCATCTCATCGAAAGACGGGACACCTTTGCCTCTATCAAGTGGTATCAGATTTCCAGGTTGCTCAGTGAGATTTTACAGTTTTTCGTAGTTTAGGTCGAGTCTGTTCTTCATACCTATAGTCCACGAAAAAGCCAAAAAAAATTAGGGTTAGGTCATCATATCCGAACCAATCTGAGCCTTTGCATAGTCTTTTTAGAGTTTTGCTTTGTTGAATTTGCGGTTGCATCGCCGTGTCGAGTTGCTGGTCTTAGCGTCTAGTCCCTTAGAGTTTCAAGTTCTGTTCACAGGTTGTCACACCGCCGCCGCACCATCGTCATCATCATTACCATATACCACCACCCCACCATATACATCACCGCTGCCATATACAACCACCAATCTGAGTCCACATATACCATCGCCATATACCACCACCAATCCGAGTCCAGATATACCATCGCCATATACTACCACCAATCTGAGTCCAGATATACCACCAGTCCGAGTTCCACTAGATTCATCTCCGCCACCAGTCCTAGTCCAAGTCCAGTATTTGTTGCTTTGTTTTTAAGTTCCAGATCACGCCATACTCCGAGTCCTGATAGAGTAGGACTCCCAAGATTCCGTGCTACCCACAGTAGAAAAATAGTTCCAAACTCAAAAAAACTAAGTCTGGAAAATTCTGGCTAGGCAGTTTTTAGACCATTTGTAGACTTTTTCGAAAAAAATTGTTGCGAAGCAAAAAAAAGAGAAAAAAGTGCAAAAAAGTGAAAAAAAGGAAAAAAAATCGGAGAGTGCTCCTCCCTTGTTTATGTGCCGTGCCGTGATTTTGTTCGTGTTCTAGGCTCGCGTCTTTAGTACGGTCTAGCCTAGGACCAGCACAGTACCGTCGTTGAGCGTTTATTCAACATTGCATCTCTGAATTGATTATTGCTGACCCTTTTTGCTACCATATTATAAGCCTTCCCAGATCCACATACATCTACGTCATGCGTTTAACTCTCCCTGGTAATCGCTCTATCCAAGCTTTGAGAGTTTTGACTATGACGGTTGCTGATCACCGCTTGCTGCTGGGTAAGAACTGGTAAGAATTTTAGATTTGCTTGACGGATTTCTGACATCCACCACCACCTCTTGTTAGTAGTCTGTAGGATCACATTCTTTTGTGTTTCTATTGCTGCTAACCATGGCAGGATCACAAGCCGACGAGACTAACTGGGAGAACATGACGAATAAGTAGTTGCATGATAAATTTCAGCAAATGATGAGAGGACAGGTGCAAGATGTGCTAAACAGATTTGAAGAGGCCATGGAGAAGATAGATGGCTTGGAGAAGACGTTCGAAACAAAGCTCGATAACAAGTTTAATGAATTGCTCGCTCGTCTTCCACCACCACCACCGTCTGCCCCTAACGCACCTCTCCAACAACAACAACAACAACAGCAACAACAACAACGTTGCTTTCCAAATCAAGTGGGACGAGCACAACGCGTTCCCATTAACCCTGGGCAAAATTCTGGTGCCACTGTTGATGCTTCTGCCGCTCCTGCTGCTACTGCAGAGGTGGAGGACCATTACGAGGATGAGGTTGACCAAAATCAGAACTACGTGCAACCACCAGCACCACCACCACCAGGTCGTCATCATGCATATCATCGCAACGGTAGGGCTGCACCACCACCTGAGGTACATGACCATCTTCCTAAACTAAAATTGAACATTTCACCATTTCAGGGTAGATATGTTCATGATATATATCTTACTTGGGAGTTAGAAACTGAACAATGATTTACATGTTTACAATATCCTGAGGAGAGACGTGTTCCTGCTGCTGTTTGTGCTTTCACTAGCTTTGCATGTGTTTGGTGGTCTGAACATTGTAGATTATATCCTATTCCAGCTACTTGGGCTGCTTTGAAAACTGCTATGTGTACTCGTTGGGTTCCACCATATTATCAACGTGAATTACTTCAAAAATTGCAGCGTTTAAGACAAGGAAAAAATTCTGTAGAAGAATATTATCAGGAATTACAAACTGGCATGATTAGATGTGGTATTGTTGAGGAGAATGAAGCTATGCTTGCATGTTTTATGGGTGGATTAAATAGATAGATTCAGACCATTCTAGAGTATAAGGAGTATACTAATATCACCCGTTTACTCCATCTTGCTTGTAAAGCTGAACGTGAAGTGCAGGATCGACAGGCATTGGCGCGAACTAATTTTTCTGCGGGTCGATCTTCATCATGGACACCACGTGCATCCTCTACTTCCACTCCACCAGCACCTCCATCAGGTGCCACCTCCAGCCATGATACAAGAAAGCAGGCACAACCACCACTCTCTGCCAACAGCACACCTGCCGGACCTGCGCAGAGCTCTTCTTCTTCCATGGCATCAACATGGCACACAAGTGATATTATTTGTTGTCGTTGTAAGGGAAGAGGACATTTTGCAAGAGAATGCCAAACTCAGCGTGTGATGATTGCTACTGAGGATGGTGGGTATGAGTCCGCTAGTGACTATGATGAGGAGACTTTGGCTCTTACTACACATGAAGAACGCGGTGGAGAGGATTCTGATCATGAGACACAATACATGGCTGCTGAAGATGCTGACAGGTATGAATGTTTAGTTTCTCAACGTGTTTTGAGTGTGCAAGTTACACAAGCTGAGCAAAATCAGAGGCATATTTTGTTCCATACAAAGGGAGTTGTGAAGGAACGTTCTGTTCGCGTCATCATAGATGGAGGGAGCTGCAATAACTTGGCTAGCATGGAGATGGTGGAGAAGCTATCTCTCACCACAAGACCACATCCACATCCTTACTACATCCAATGGTTCAACAACAATGGCAAGGTTAAGGTAACACGTACTGTTCGTGCGCATTTTAGTATATCTACATATGCTAATTATGTTGATTGTGATGTGGTACCTATGCAAGCATGTTCTTTGTTACTTGGTCGACCATGGCAATTTGATAAAAATTCTATACACCATGGTAGAAACAATCAGTATACTCTTGTTCATAAGGATAAAAAATATTACTTTGCTTCCTATGACTCCTGATTCCATTTTGAAAGATGATATTAATAGAGCTAATAAAGCAAAACATGAGAAAAAATAAAAGTGAAAATCATATTGTGGCAAAAGAATTTGAGCAACAAATGCAGCCTAATAATAAACCATCTAATGTTGCTTCTGAAATTAAATTGAAAAGTGCATGTTTACTTGCCACCAAATCTGATATTGATGATTTAGATTTTAGCAAATCTGTTTGCTATGCTTTTGTGTGCAAAGAGGCATTATTTTCATTCGAGGATGTGCCTTCCTCTTTGCCTCCTGCTGTAACTAACATTTTGTAGGAGTTCGCTGACGTCTTTCCACAAGACGAGCCACCGGGATTACCACCTATTCGAGGGATTGAGCATCCAATTGACTTAATTCCCAGTGCACCATTACCCAACCGTGCACCATACCGTACCAATCCAGAGGAGATGAAGGAGATTATGCATCAAGTACAAGAACTGCTCGACAAAGGTTATATACGTGAATACCTTAGTCCTTGTGCTGTTCCTATCATTTTAGTGCCGAAAAAGGATGGTACGTCGCATATGTGCGTTGATAGTAGAGGCATTAATAATATTACTATTCGTTATCATCCTCCTATTCATAGGCTAGATGATATGCCTGATGAATTGAGTGGCTCTACAATATTCTCCAAAGTTGATTTGCGTAGTGGATACCATCAAATTCGAATGAAATTGGGAGATGAATGGAAAACAACATTTAAAACTAAGTTTGGATTATATGAGTGGTTAGTCATGACTATTGGGTTAACTAATGCACCTAGTACTTTCATGAGATTAATGAACGAAGTATTACGTGCTTTCATTGGACGATTTGTGGTAGTTTACTTTGATGATATATTGATTTATAGCAAATCTTTGGAGGAACATTTGGAACATTTACGTGCTGTTTTTATTGCTCTACATGATGCACGTTTGTTTGGTAACCTTGGAAAGTGCACCTTTTGCACTGGCCGAGTATCTTTTCTTGGCTACGTTGTTACTCCACGGGGAATTGAAGTTGATAAAGCCAAGATTGAAGCTATTGAGACTTGGCCGCAGCCTAAAATGGTCACACAAGTGAGGAGTTTCCTTGGCCTCGCTGGTTTCTATAGGCGTTTTGTGAGAGATTTCAACACCATTGCTGCACCTCTCAACGAGCTTACAAAGAAGGATGTGCCTTTTGTTTGGGGTACCGCACAGGAAGAAGCCTTCACGGTATTGAAATATAAGTTGACACATGCTCCTTTACTCCAACTTCCTGATTTTAATAAGGCTTTTGAGCTTGAATGTGATGCTAGTGGAATTGGATTAGGAGGTGTGTTATTACAAGATGGCAAACCTGTTGCATACTTTTCTGAAAAATTGAGTGGGCCTAGTCTGAACTATTCTACTTATGATAAAGAATTATATGCTCTTGTTTGGACCTTAGAAACATGGCAACATTATTTATGGCCCAAGGAATTCGTTATACATTCTGATCATGAATCTTTGAAACACAATTAAAGTCAAGCAAAACTGAACCGTAGACATGCTAAATGGGTTGAATTCATTGAGACTTTCCCTTATGTCATTAAACACAAGAAGGGTAAAGAAAATGTTATTGCTGATGCATTGTCTCGTCATTATACTATGCTTTCACAACTTGACTTTAAAATATTTGATTTGGAGACCCTCAAAGATCAATATGTGCATGATGCTGAATTTAAAGATGTATTGCAGAATTGTAAGGAATGGAGAACTTGGAACAAGTTTGTTCTTAACGATGGATTTGTGTTTCGTGCTAACAAGCTATGCATTCCAGCTAGCTCCGTTCGTCTTTTGTTGTTGTAGGAGGCGCATGGAGGAGGATTAATGGGACACTTTGGCATCAATAAGACGGAGGATATACTTGCTACACATTTCTTTTGGCCAAAGATGAGACGGGATGTTGAGCGTTTTGTTGCTCGCTGCACTACATGTCAAAAAGCTAAGTCATGACTCAATCCTCATGGTTTATATATGCCTTTGCCTGTACCTAGTGTTCCTTGGGAGGATATATCTATGGACTTTGTTTTAGGTTTACCTCGAACAAAGAAGGGGAGGGATAGCATATTTGTTGTCGTGGATAGGTTCTCGAAAATGGCACACTTTATACCATGTCATAAAAGCGATGATGCTGTTAATGTTGCTGATTTGTTCTTTCATGAAATTATTCGCTTGCATGGTGTGCCAAATACTATTGTTTCAAATCATGATACTAAATTTCTTAGCCACTTTTGGAGATGTTTATGGGCTAAGTATGGGACTAAACTGCTTCTTAGTACTACTTGTCACCCCCAAACTGATGGACAAACTAAAGTAGTCAATAGAACATTGTCTACTATGCTTAGGGCTGTTTTCAAGAATAACAAGAAAATGTGGGAAGAATGCTTTCCTCATATTGAATTTGCTTATAACCGTTCATTGCATTCTACTACTAAGATGTGCCCTTTTGAAATTGTGTATGGTTTCCTACCTCGTGCACCTATTGATTTGTTGCCTCTTCCATCTTCGAAGAAGGTTAATTTTGATGCTAAAGAACGTGCTGAATTGATTTTAAAAATTCATGAGTTAACTAAGGAAAACATTGAGTGTATGAATGCTAAATATAAACTTGCTGGAGATAAGGGTAGAAAACATGTTGTGTTTGCACCTAGAGATCTTGTTTGGTTACATTTGCGTAAGGATAGATTTCCTAATTTGCGCAAATCAAAGCTAATGCCACGTGCTGATGGTCCTTTTAAGGTGTTAGAGAAAATAAATGATAATGCATATAAACTTGAGCTGCCTGTAGATTTTGGGGTTAGTCCCACTTTTAACATTGCAGATTTGAAGCCTTATTTGGGTGAGGATGATGAACTTTTGTCGAGGACGACTTCATTTCAAGAAGGGGAGGATGATGAGGACATCAATACCATTGTTACACCCACAGCCCCTGCTGTTATACATACTGGACCAATTACTAGAGCTCGTGCACGCCAATTGAATTATCAGGTACTTTCGTTTCTTGGTAACGATTATAATGTTCATGAGAATATGATGCTTCCTAAATTGGATACATTTGTTTTGCTTACAAATGAAGGGCCTAGGTTGGACAAGAAAGATGAACCTTGGATCAAGTTCAAGCATGGAGATGATGGCATGCGCAAGGGGGTCAAGAACGGAGTTACAAGTGATGATTTCAGGACTTTGAAGCCACCATAAGGAGTGCATGATGCCTTGGACGAAATATACAAGATGCCACGTCATAAATTTCATCCATAGGCTATTTTAGTTGCTGCATCACCTTATTATTGGGCCAGGCCCATGTATTTTCGAAATACTTAAGTATAGGCTATTTTTAGAGTCCGTATGTGTGGGGAAACCAGAGTTAGGGTTGGTTTTGGACCCCTCCTCCAAGGGCCGCGAAATCCCCCCCCCCTCTTCCTCCATATATACAGCCCTTAGGGCGTCATTTAGACTTTGGGTTTTGTTTAGATTAAAGTTCGCCATAGCTGCAACTTTGCGTACTTCGTTTGTGTTCAACGACCAGACAAAGGCGTCACAGAACCCCACCTTGATCTTTAAAGCTTTCATCTTATATTCGCAATATCCAGATTGCAATCTCAGTTTCTTGATTGTTCTTCATTTGCCTGCAGGAAACAGACCTTCGTGGTCAGGTTGATCACGCTCCGGCGTGGTCAATAACCTCTCGGAGTTGGTTTAGCGATTGCTAAGGCGCGACGTCCTCGCACATTTGTAGTCGGATCGTTAAAGTCGACTTCCTCCAAAACGATAGCCGCCATCTCATCAAAAGACATGACACCTTTGCCTCTATCAGTACCCCTCAGGGCTGACCCAACTTCAACATGGTTCTAAGGTAAAGTCAAGGTAATCGTGTGTCCATAACATCAATTGGGAAATCCAAGGAATCACCCTCGATGGATTCCTACTCGATGTAACCGTCAAGGTGAACTTGGAGGAATCACCATAGAAGGGTTCACACTTGAGGTGTTGCATGGCAGATTCATTATCGGGAGTAGAGGAGGAATCACCCTACGTAATCTACGACCGATTAGCTACACTACAGAGATATCGTCAAGAGTGTGTTACGAGGTATCACCCTAGGCAGTCGATAGTAACTCTACATAGTCGTACAACTAAGGGGGTGTCAGTGGTGTGAGGGTCTTCGCACTTCGATCACGTTGATCGAGTTATCTGGTAATAAAGCGGGGGCAATAGGGACAAGGTGAGGGTTCACTAATGGATCACTAACCAACCTATAATAAGCATATAGTATATTATGTAAAGTAACAACAGTAGGTTACAAAAACAGGCTATGCATCAGAATAGGAGCTATCAAACAACAGTAGCAAAATGTAATGCAAGCATGAGAGAGAAGGAAATGGGCGATATAAGAATGATCAAGGGGGTTTTGCTTTCCTAGAAGCTTTGTAGACAGATACATACCCTCAACGGTGAAGTAATCGATCCGCGAATTAATAGCAGTCTCCAGGTCTACTGGAAAGGAAGTAACAGAAGGGAACACAAAAAATAACAGAGCAAACAATATAACACAGATGCAATGGCATGACAAGACATGTGGGTGACATGCTCTAATGCATTACTAGGCATTTTAAAAGAAGCGGGAAAATACCCGACGATATTTTCTTGGCTCTAGGTATTTATTGGTCAAACGATCCGAAGGGAAGGTTCCATTTTTTTGTCTTAGAGACATGTGACAGGTATGTGGAGGGCATATTCAGATTTTTCATATTTTTCTGATCATTTTCATATATAAATTATTTACATCCGAGCTTAGGTTATTTTTCTATTAATTTTCAAAGTTTGGTACCTTTTCTAAAATTATTTTAATTAATTAAATTGAAAAAACAACAGGAAGAAAAGGGTTGGGTGCACCCGCGCAGTGCACCTTGATGTGCACTAGTGGCCGACAGGTGATGCTAGTCAACTGCTGTCAACTGCTGACGCAGTAGTTGACAGGTCAACTTTGACTAGTCAGCGGGTCCAGTAGGACCTACGTGTTAGTGTCATAGTTTTTATCGAACATCTTATTGTTTTAATTAACTGATTAAGTAAACAACGCCCCCACTGTCATAGGGACAGGGGTAATTAACGCAGCCACTAATGCTAATTAAAAAGGCCACGTGGACGGTTAAAGATCAACACTAAGCAGCGGCGGCGCACCTCGCTGTCCGGGCGATTCCGGCGTCGAGAGGACGTGCTGGTGGCACCGTTGGGTCAGGCTCGACATTGTTGTTGGTGTACAAAAGTAGGGGCTATCCTTTGTACCCCTTTACTTGTGCACGGGCAGTCAGAGCCACGCCCGCGGCCGCACTGAGCAGGGCAGAGGAGGGGAGCCAGAGCACAAGGCAACCGAAGCAACACCAAGACCAGAGACACAAAGAGCAAGGGAGCAAAGTGGACTCCCCCGGCAAGACCCTTGCCGGGGCGGCTTCCGCAGCCCCGACAAGATCCTTGTCGGGGCAACTTGCCTGATGCCAACAGAGCACGCGTCGCCCTTGAGCCCAAGGGTTTCCAACACCATCAACTACATTGGAACCAAGGCTGAGGAGGCACCTCCATGGTGGCATGTAGATCTTTGTGGAGATCATAGATACACAAGCTCAGATGAGGACCAGAAGACGACGATCCTTGGCAAGATCCTTGCCAAGGAAATCCACGAGACCCCCGGCAAGATCCTTGCCGGGGCCGACCGCGGTGCCATGGCAAGACCCTTGCCGAGGACATCTGCGGGGCCACAACGAGGCCCACGTCTGCCAAGGCTCCACCACGGCTCCCATGCAGCTGCTAGCTCAACCAGCTGGGTAGGCATCTGCGTGGCAGCGTGCGGCCTCCACACCGACTCAGCAAGCACCTGCATGGTGGCATGCAGATCTTCATGAAGGCTCCGCCAACATGCCAGCCCAACAGCTAGCCAACGTGACGCTACAACGCCTCGTCAGCTCGGACGCGCGTCGGAGCTAGGCGAGGCAGCGACAGCTGGGATGAGCTTCCTTGACGTCCCCGATAAAGCAAGAGGGGCATGTCGGCAGCGCATTAAATTCATTTGTCCGACGGTGCCAGAGGATAGACTCAACCACTATACACCGTTCCACCTCCTGTGTGCCACTGTGGCAACCCCTTTTGTCTATGAAAGGAGGCCCGAGGCGTACTGGAGAGCGATTCAGATCTTTTGAACTAGAGACACAGCATAGCTAGTTCAAGAACTCAAGAACACTCAAATATACATCAAAGGAGGACTTGGGTATTATGTGTCTCCGTGGCCCGAACCTGGGTAAATGATCCTTGTGCTGACTGCCAGACCTGCTCTTTGCACAACCCCGCGCCCGCCAACCATAGAAGGGATCTCGGTGGTCCCATAGGTGTCGTTTCCGCCGACATCTCTGGCGCGCCAGGTAGGGGCGCAGTTGTGAAAATCTGGTCTGGTTGAAGCAACAGCTTCATTGCGGTCATCACTCCAAGGAAGAAGACGACCGAACAAGTGGCGTCCTCGGTGGATGCAGTGAATGCTCACGCAGCAGCAGATAAGCTAAGTCATGCAAAACTTTGAGAAATTCCTTTTTAAATATAAGGTTATCGTCCGCAACGATCTTTCCCTCTGTATGGATAACCTGCACGCAACAGGGCCCTACCACTATTGGCAACACCCTCGTTCTGTTTCGAACCCGCTCAACAGTTCCTGCGGCTGCGTCGAGAATGGCAGGGTGACCTTCTGTGATAGGCAACACTCTCGTTCTGTCTCGAGTCCGCTCGATAGTTCGAGCAGCCGCATTAATAGGAGTGAGGTGGTTTGCCCGGCAGCAAGCATACCTAGCAGGCCATTGGGGATCCGTCCTCAAGGCGTCGCGGCCTGGGTTTCCGCGCCGGCAAGCCTACCCTATCAACGTAGGGTGGGCATACAAAGGGAGATCAAATGGGAAAATAACATGCATCATTTGAAAAGTACTACTAAGTTATATTACATCAATTGTTGCTGCGGTTCTAACTAAAGATAAAAATTGTCTTGGTCATGAACCTGCAGTGGTGATAAGAAACGGGGTGCCTAGTCCCGGCGCTGGCCTTCTATCCTTCGAACTCCGTCGATGTGGCTGATGACGGGCTCGATAGGCTCCTCGAGCGGCCCGAGGTCCACATCCTCCGGCAAGCTCTCCAGCGCAACGTCGAAGTCAAGGTCGGGGTTCCAGTACGCCACCTTGGTGAGGACCTTGGTCATGGCACCCCGGCAAAGCCTCCGGGCCTCATCGGCCAGAGAGGCCGCCTTGTTGGAGCGGAACTGCTCCATGGCCCCGAGAACACCCTCGAAGAACAGGGTCAACCTGGCATTGGGACTCACGTTCGGATCCGGGATGTACCTCACGTTTGGCATCCCCATGGTAGCCAGCTACATGGTGATCCTGCCGGCGACGCTGGCGAGGCGGTTGATCGAGAGGTTCTTGCCCTTCACAAAATACTCGTGGTTGGCGGCTTCATTCTTCCGCAGCTGCCTATCCTTCTCCACATTCTTGGTCAGGGTCTCCTCCCGGGCCCTGACCTCTGACAGCGTCCCCTCAAGACCCTCCAGCTTCAGCTTTAGGTCTTGGATGGAGTCATTGGCCTTGGAGAGTAGCTTGGCTTTGTCAAGGACTGTGGCCTGCGCGTCAGCCAAAGCGCCTTTGGCCACGTCCCTCTCCCTGGTCAGGTCCAGGATCTGCTTCTTCATCCCGTCCCGCTCCACCTCCAGCTTGTTCACCTTGTCACGCGTGGACCTGGGCCTGAGCATTGAGTGCCTCCTCGTGCCTCTGCTCTAGTTCCTAGGCCGCTGCATGATAAGCTTGTTGACCTCCTCGTCCTTGCCGCGGAGTGTCAGGGCGAGTTTCTCCTTGCGAGCGGCAAGGTCCTCCTCCTGGGAGTTTAGCTCGGTCTGGTGATGGCGCCGAGTGGCCTCGTCCTTGGCGGCCTGTTGACTCACCGCCTCATGGGCCTTCTCGATATCGGCCTACTTCATGACAAGCTCCAGCTTGCACTCGGCTCGTAAATCCTGGGCAGCCTTCAGTTCCTCACAGGCCTGGCAGAACCAAGCCTGCGTCTCGGTGACGCGCCCCTTGAGGTCCGCCTCCGCCTTGTACACCGCCGACATCTTGGACTTGGCCTTCTCCAGGCGATGACGGTGAAGCGCCTAGACCTTATGGAAGTTGGCACTCATGCCCTGAAGGAGCCGCTCTTCCTGGGAACCGCCGCCATCGGCGCTCGGTTCGTCAACGACCTCAAGCCCGGTGGCGGGAAGAACTTCATCGTCGAACACCTCTCCCTCGGCGGGCGCCCTTGTGCTCGCCGTCCATGGAAGGTGGACGAAAAGGTCGTCGCTCACCTTTAGGTACTTGCCTGAGCCAGAGGGGGCGGAGGAGGAAGGATGGTCGTCAACCACCTCCTCCTCGGCAGCGGCCTTGCCGGCCTCCCTGGCAGGCCCCTTGTCGGCCTCCTCGACAGCAGCCTCGCCGGTCTCCTTGGCAGGCCCCTCGGCAGCGTCCTCAGCAGCGTCCTTGGCGGCCTCTTCAGCGGCGATCTCATCGGCCTCGGTCGCGGCATCCCTAGAAACCTCCTCGATGACAGTGTCCACGTCCTCCCGGTCCGCCGAGGAAGGATCTGGATACTGAGATGGGGAATGAGACGAAGTCAAGACCAAAATTCGAAAGAAGAAAAACGAGCCGGAACAGGAGACAAACAACTCACCTGTGCCAAGCTGGGAAGAAGTGGCCCCCTCCCCACCAACATTCGGTGCCGGGACGGAGCCGCCGGTGCCCGGGTTCGCCTCCTCCTCCGTGCGCATGGGCTCGGTGCTTGGCGCCCTTGCCAGGGACGCCCTCGGGGCAGGGTGGTTGATGGGGGCGACATGTTGGGGGTGGCCCTCAGTGGCTCCTCCTGCTGCCATCCTCCTCCTGCAACCACGGCAAGGTCAGCACCAAGAAATCGTGTCCCAGCACATGTCGACGGGGAGCGAGTAATGAACGCACGCTGGGGGCTGCGCGAGGGGCTGCTCTCCACCACCAGCGGCGTACTCAAGGTCCACGCCGGGGCTGGCCGCCCGTCGAGGCCCTGGCCCTCTTCGCCACCCTCTGGGCCAGTGTCTCCATATCCCTGCGAAGATGAAAACTAGTGAAGAAAAGCGACACGGTCTGAGGGGACGGAGTTGACAAAAGACAAGAAACTTACTCATCCTCTGCCTCCTCTTCCGCTGCCTTCCTCTTCCTCCTCGGGCTAAGGTACCCGAGTTTGAAGATGACCTCCGTGTTGACGTCTGTGGGAGGAGGGGAAGCGGGTGGAGTCCGGGGACGCTTGGACGAAGAAGAGGCAGTCGCTTTCTTCTTCGCCATCGCCGCCTTCACCGCCTTCCTCGCCGCCACGGCCCTCATCTGGCGCACGGACGCCTACTGGGTTTGTTGCGGTTGCGGGGCCCTACCAGGC
Organism: Triticum urartu; assembly: GCF_056163025.1. Classification (NCBI taxonomy): domain Eukaryota; kingdom Viridiplantae; phylum Streptophyta; class Magnoliopsida; order Poales; family Poaceae; genus Triticum; species Triticum urartu. Next base: position 173,576,730 of record NC_141873.1, on the reverse strand, counting down.
TGGACCGGCTCACCATAGCTGGCTCGCCGTAGGACACGCCCTCTCCCCGTGGCCGGGGGGTCGACAACCTCGACCTCCTCCTCGGACGACTCATCGACCACATCTTCAATGAGAGGGCCCCGGTGCCGGCGCTACTGCCTCCCCAGCGGATTCTGCCGACTGGGCGAGCTCCTTCTCCTCCGAAACCACCGCAGCCTCGTCCTCCATGCCACCAGCGCTGCCAGCCTCCTTGGCGAGCTCCGTCTCCACCGCCCTTGCGGTGGTATAATCCAGCTCCGCTTGGGTGGTGTCCTGGATGAGCAGCGGCTCTCCGTGGACGTACTTCTCCGACAAGGTGTCGAAGAACTTCTGCACCTGATCCGCCTCCAGCTCGGCCCAATTCGGGTCAAGGTCATGCGCATTACAGTCTGGCATCATGGCGATGATGTCGGTTTGGCGGGAGTTGTTGCTCAGCGGGACCACCACCGCCGGCAAGCCAAACAGGGCCCCCTTGGCAACCTTGCCGGCCTTCGCAGCCTTGCCGGTCCTCTCGGCCCTGCCGTCGTGGTTCATGTCGAGCTGAAAAAGCCGCCGGCAGAAGTGGGCGTGCCCCATCACCGTGAAGTTGTGGTTCAAGCCGGCGTGAAGCCGCATGATGTCAGCCACCTTCCTGAAAAGCCAGGCCGGCCTCCCCTTGTTTTGAAGTGGAGCAATTCGGCGGCGGATGAAATCCGCCCTGATCATCTCCAGGGTGAGCCCGACAATGGTGAGGCGATGGATCCTGGTGATGGCGACCGTGAGCGTCCCAGCCTAGGCAGCGACATCGCCCCAGTTGTCTCTGCGAACCGGCGGCGCCTGGCGAACCTGGCAAAATTCCTGTGGGTCCTCCTCCTCAAACCAGCACCACTGGCTCCACCACTCCTCCCACCTCTCCTTCTGAGCACCCTTTGGATATGTCCCCTTCTCCTGGGTCCATGGGATCCAGGCGACACAACCGGAGATGGCACATCCCTTCTGGATCCGAGGATAGAAGTAGTGGCGGAAAAGCGCCGTGTTGGGATGCACTCCGGGGAAGCCCTCGTAGAGATGGGCGAAAAGGGCCATGCATGCCACGGCATTTGGAGTGAAATCCAGAAGGTGGAAGCGATAGGTGTGCATGACATCATTGAAGAAATTGGAGAAAGGGGGGAGAGGCCGCAGGAAAAGTAGTCGACAAAGAATGGGTACCGATTCAGGCTGGCCTTGGCAAAATCAGCATGGATGATGCGTGTGGCCGGATGCCCCGTCGTCTCCCCCCCCCCCCCCGTCTTGCACCCCCACAGGGGCTTGAAGTTGTCCCAGAGATGGACCATGTCGACCGTAGAGGGAAAGTAGGCGAGCTGTGTCCACCGCGCTGCCAACTCACTCTCCGGTGGCTCCTTCCCCCTGGCGTCCTTGGCCATTCCTTTGCCTTTGCTGGTTATGGGTGCCATGGAGAATGCGAGAGGTGAAGGGTGAAGGACAGCGAAGTCGCGGCGGTGGCGAGCGAGAGCAAGAGCTTGAGGAGGAAGAAGGAGGGGATGGCGGTTCCGAGATTGGAGAAGGCACAGAGGGTAAATGAGCAGCGCGCCCGCGGTTATTCCTTTTTACGGTGAAGGCGCAGGCCGCCTCTTTACCATTCAGTGCGACATGACGCATGCGTGCGGAAACCGCCCCACGCATGACCCCCACGTCACGCATGATCCCCCACATCGCACATTCAACGCGTGTCGTGGGGAAGCACAGCGGACGAAAAAGTTACTGCAGTAAAAATCCACCCCGCCTGCCAGCGCACCGTTCCGGGCCTAGCCCAACAACGCTTCATGCTTATGTGTGGCCCAGGCCCGGGGGCTCCTGTCGGTGTACACAAGTAGGGGTTATCCTTTGTACCCCTTTACTTGTGCACGGGCAGTCAGAGCCGCACCCGCGGCCGCACTGGGCAAGGCAGAGGAGGGGAGCCGGAGCACAAGGCAACCGAAGCAACGCCAAGACCAGAGACATAAAGAGCAAGGGAGCGAAGTGGACTCCCCCGGCAAGACCCTTGCCGGGGCGGCTTCCCTAGCGTCGGCAAGATCCTTGCCAGGGCCAGTTGCCTGACACTAGCAGAGTGCGCCACCCTTGAGCCCAAGGGTTTCCAACACCATCAACTACATTGGAACCAAGGCTCGGGAGGCACCTCCATGGTGGCATGCAGATCTTTGTGGTGATCATAGATACACAAGATCAGATGAGGACCAGAACACGACGATCCTTGGCAAGATCCTTGCCAAGGAAATCCACGAGACCCTCGGCAAGATCCTTCTCAGGGACGACCGCGGCGCCATGGCAAGACCCTTGCCGAGGACATCTGCGGGACCGCAGCCAGGCCCATGTATACCAAGGCTCCACCGCCTCTCCCATGCAGCTGCTAGCTGAACCAGCTGGGCAGGCATCTGCTTGGCAGCATGCGACCTCCACACCGACTTAGCAAGCACCTGCGTGGTGGCATGCAGATCTTCGTGAAGGCTCTGCCACCACGCCCGCCCAGCAGCCATCCAACGTGGCTCTACAACGCCTCGTCAGCTCAGACGCACGTCGGAGCCAGGCGAGGCGGCGACAGCTGGGACGAGCTTCCTTGCCGTGCCCGATAAAGCAAGAGGGGCACAATGTCAGCGCATTAAATGCATTTGTCCGACGATGCCAGAGGATAGACTCAGCAACTATACACCTTTCCAGCTCCTGCGTGCCACTGTGGCGACCCCTTTTGTCTTTAAAAGGAGGCCCGAGGAGTACTGGAGAGGGATTCGGATCTTTGGAACTAGAGACACACCATAGCTAGTTCAAGAACTCAAGCACACTCAGATATACATCAAAGCAGGACTAGGGTATTACGCGTCTCTGCGGCCTGAACCTGGTTAAATGATCCTTGTGCTGACCGCCAGGCCCGCTCTTTGCACAACCCCGCGCCCGCCAACCGTAGAAGGGATCCCAGTGATCCCATAGGTGTCGTTTCCACCAACAACTACGCTTCTAGGGACGGAGTCGGAGTGGCCGGAGAGGCGCCGTAGCGGCGGCGGCAGCGTGCTGGGCAGCGGAAGTGGCCGGCCAGAGCAGCGCCTAGGCCACGGCAAGTGGGGCGGCGCAGCTGGGCACGCGCGCACGCCATGTGCGGCTAGAGCGTGAGGCAAATGTAGTGGCGGTAGTGTGGGGCGGGGCAGCACCAACAGCCAGAGCGATCGCAGGGCAGCGGTGAGGCCACATGCAGGGATGGGGCTACGTAGTCAGGGGCGAAGTAGGGTGATCCGGGGTGCAACGGGGATGCGACAGGAGCGGGTGTTGGCGTGCGCGGGCAGCCCACGCAGGTGGTGCACGATGGTGCGGCCGTAGCGTGGTGAGCGCGGCTAGGAGCACGAGCTCTGACGCTTGGCCACGCCGGGAAATGGAGGCGGGGAAGAGGGGAAACAGGGGAAACATAGGGGGAAGGGGTGAGGGGCTTACTATGGGTTCGGGGACATGGTTGTGGGAGCCAGGGAGGTATTGGAGGCGGCGAATCACTCGACGGTGGCTTGTGGCCAAGAGATTGAAGATGACATGATAGCAATGTTGCAGGACGTCCGGGGTCGCGGGGATTGTTGTCGAGATGCTCCAAGGCGCTGCAGTGCTACGGGGCATGACAACAACACGTGGGGTGGCCGGTGGCCATGGCGATTCACGGTGGCGTGCTCTTAGCTGCGTGCGCTTTGGAGAGGAGCAGCGCGAGGGACTAGTAGGCGTCGGCAAGGGAGGGGATGTCGTGGGATGCTCTGCACGTGGCCATCCGGTAACGTGTGCGGCCATGGTGTGCCATGGCCCCCTGCCAGCGGGAGGTGGAGGGAAAGGCCAGCCGCTGCGGCTGGGCCGCACTGTAGCAGTAACTCGGCCGAGTGCACATTGTTGTCTTTTCGATTTTCCTTTTCCTTTTTCTGTTACTTTATTTCTTTTATGTTTTAGTATTTTCTTTTTGCTATCGGGTGACTTTTATTAAATGTGAGACTTGGCTCATAAATGCTAGGCTATCTTACAGGGCCGCACAAAAAGTTTGGGGCCATTTGGAAAAGTCTAAACGTTTTTAAAAATTTGAAAATGCCAAATTAAATACTACTGGACCACTCAGTAATTTCTCGGGGCATTTTGCGAATCCAAAAGAGGTTGGTTCCATCACGGAAATTACTTAGTGAATATTTGCCAATTTATGAACTATTTTGTTTGCATTTTGAAGATGTAAAATTTTGACTTGAAATTCAAATTTAAATTTTGTTTTGATTTTGGGAAAGTGACAATTTGCATAGTAATTATGATGACATGGCCACAATTAGGGGGAGATTATTCTAGCATGACACTGAGGGTGTTACAACACCCCAAGGTAATATGCAAGGACACCCAAGGCTCTAAACTTGGAGATGCCCCGGATGGCATCCCCTCTTTCTTCTACCAACCATCGGTAAATTACTTGGAGCTATATTAGTATTCATCACACGATATGAGTTTTTCTTGGAGTGTCGTGTATTATATGAGTCTTTGCTTTGTTTTCTTTTTAGTTTGCTACAATCATCTTTGTTGGACACACACCTTTTTGAGAGGGACACACATTATTCATTATTTGTTAGAATACTCTATGTGCTTCACTTATATCTTTTGAGCTAGGAAGTTGCTCTAGTACTTCACTTATATCTTTTAGAGCACGGCAGTGGTTATATTTTGAAGAAATAGTTTCACTCTCGTGCTTCACTTATATCATTCTGAGAGTTTGATAATAGTAATGGCAATATGCACAAGTTATGACATTGCTCCTAATATGAAAGGTATTCAAGAGGGATATAATAGAAACTTTCATGTAGATCATTGAATATGATAAGTTTGATTCCTTACAATAGTTCTGGATATAAAGACGGTAATATGTGGGAGGTACTAGTGAGTTATTGTGGTTTAGTAAGAATATTGGTGTTAAGGTTTGTGATTCCCAAAGCATGCACGTGTAGTCTCTCGTTATGCTAAGAAGTTAGAGCATGATTTATTATTGAGCGTATTCCTTTGCCTGAAGGTCGGGGGCACGCGATCGTTAACTCCTACCAACCTCCCCCCTAGGGGCATGTTTAGTAGTACTTTGCTTCGAGGGCTATTAAACTTTTGCAGTATGTATGTGAACTCCTTATGACTAATGTGATCATGGATTATACGCACTCTCACTTTTCTGCCATTTGCTAGCCTCTTCAGTACCGTGCATTGCCCTTTCTCACCTCGATATGTGCTGCAAACTTCGCTATGCAACCAAACCTCATGATATGATACGTTCTATCGCACATAAACCTCCTTATATCTTCCTCAGAACAGCCACCATACCTACCTATTATGGCATTTCCATAGCCATTCCAAGATATATTGCCATGCAACTTCCACCATTCTGTTATTATGACATACATCATCATTATCATGTTGCTTTGCATGATCATATAGCTGACATAGTATTTGTGGCTCAGCCATCGTTCATCATTTTTTATAGATGTCATGCTATATCATGGCACATCCTGGTACACCGCCAGAGGCATTCATATAGAGTCATATTTTGCTCTAGTATCGAGTTGTAATTTTGAGTTGTAAGTGAATGGAAGTGTCATTATCATCATTTTCATTATTAGAGCATTGTCCCAAAGTGAGGAAATAAAAAAATAGGCCAAAAAGAGCCCAGAAAAAGAGAGGCCAAAAGGAGCACAATAAAACAAAAAAGTGAGAGAAAAAGAGAGAAGGGGCAATGTTAGTATCTTTTTCCACACTTGTGCTTCAAAGTAGCACCTATGTTTTTCATATGGAGAGTCTCCTATGTAGTCACTTTCATATAACTAGTGGGAATTTTTCATTATAAAACTTGGCTTGTAGATTCCAATGATGGGCCTCCTCAAATGCCTGAGGTCTTCATGAGCAAGAAAGTTGGATGCACACCCACTTAGTTTTCTTTTTGAGATTTCATACACTTCTAGCTCTTAGTGCATCTGTTGCATGGCAATCCCTACTCCTTGGATTGACATCAATTGATGGGCATCTCCATAGCCCATTGATAAGCCTCGTCGATGTGAGACTTTCTCTTTTTTTGTATTCTCCATATCATCTCTACTACTATAATCCATTCCACCTATAGCGCTATATCCATTGGTTGCGCTCATGTATTGCGTGAGGGTTGAAAAAACTAAAGCACATTAAAAAGTATGAACCAATTGCTTGGCTGACACCGGGGTATTGCATGATTTATACTTTGTGTTAAGAAGATGGAGCATGACAAGGCTATATGATTTTGTAGGGATAATGTTCTTTAGTTGATATTTTTGAAAGGCAGTTTGTTAGTATGTCTGCGTATTGATATTTTTATGACAAATTATAGACTATTTCTTTGAATCATTTGGATCTAAATATTCATGCCATAAAAGACATATTACATGATGAACATGTTAGGTAGCATTCCACATCAAAAAATTGTTTTTATCATTTACCTACTCGAGGACGAGCAGGAATTAAGCTTGGGGATGCTTGGTATGTCTCCAACATATCTATGTTTTTTGATTGTTCTATGCTGTTATAGTATGAATCTTGGATGTTTTATATGCACTTATATGCAATATTATATCATTTTTAGGACTAACCTATTAAAAATTAGTGGAAAGTGTCAATTGTTCTTTTTTGCCTATTTTTGTTCATAACACCCCGAGTGTTAAGCCACAGTAATCATCCTCTAAAGGTTGCCATGTCATCATGTTCTATTAAGCCAAGTTGCGCATTGATTAAAACAAAGTCGATTTAAAATTCAAATAGCAAGTCAAATTCTTATTTCTTCAAACTGTCAAATAAAAATGTTCGATGGGCGGCGAATAATCACTAATTAGTTATCATGTAGGAACCAACCTCTTTTGGATATTTGAAGTGCCCTTAACCCATTTAAAATTGGACCAACAACATTAAATTGGGACTTTTCAAAATAAACAAATATTTAAATTGTTCTAAATTAATTTGAGTATTTGTGTGCTGCTACCAAATCTTTCCTAGTATTTGTGTGCTAAATATTAGCTTTAAATAAATACTTTTACTATAATAGAGAAATACAAATAAAAAAGAATAAAAGAAAAATAGGAAAATCCTATATGCACCATGGCCCAACAGCTATAGAGTCAAGCCCAGCCCAACACTGCTCCATCCCCTACCTAACGCTCTCTCTCTCTCATGTGCGTGTCGTGCATCCAGGTCTCCATGGCGCCGATGCTTGATGCGTGCTGCTACAGGGGATCGAGGAGAGGATAAGAAGGCCCGAGGAACCCTCGACGAACCCTAGCTGTAACACCCACGATGCGGCTATATCTCCGACGTGTCAGAGCACTACTTAGAGGCATAGCCGCATTGTAGGCATCTCGCAAGAGGGGTAATCTTTACACATCCCATGTACTGAATAAGAAGGGATAAAGAGTTGGCTTACAATCGCCACTTCACACAATACATAAATATAGCATTACATCATCCAGAATACAATCAAGGTCCGACTACGGAACCAAAATAAAAGAGGACTACCCCTAATGCTATAGATCCCCGATCGCCCAACTGGGCTCCACTACTGATCAACTGGAAAAGGAAACAATCATAACGAACACGATCTTGTTCGAGCTCCTCCTTGAGCTCGGTTGCGTCACCTGCACGATATCATCGGCACCTGCAAACTAGTTTTGGAAGTAATCTGTGAGTCACGGGGACTCAGCAATCTCACACCCTCACGATCAAGACTATTTAAGCTTATGGGTAGGGAAAAGGTATGAGGTGGAGCTGCAGCAAGCACAAGCATATATGGTGGCTAACTTACGCAAAAGAGAGCGAGAAGAGAAGGCAAGGCACGGTCGGGAACAAGAAAAGATCAAGAAGTGATCCTGAAACTACTTACGTTCAAGCATAACTCCAACACCGTGTTCGCTTCCCGGACCCCGCTGAGAAGAGACCATCACGGCTACACACGCGGTTGATGCATTCTAATTAAGAGAAGTGTCAAGTTTTCTACAACCGGACATTAACAAATTCCCATATGCCCATAACCGCGGGCACAGCTTTCAAAAGTTCATAACCCTGCAGGGGTGTCCCAACTTAGCCCATCACAAGCTCTCACGGTCAACGAAGGATATTCCTTCTCCCAGGAAGACCCGATCAGACTCAGAATCCTGGTTACAAGACATTTCGACAATGGTAAAACTAAACCAGCAAAGTCGCCCGATGCGCCGACATCCTGATAGAAGCTGCACATATCTCGTTCTCAGGGCAACACCGGATGAGACATCCTACGAGTAAAACCAACCCTCAAGTTTCCCTAAGGTGGCCCCACAGTCTAATCAGTTCGGACCAACACTTATACAAGCACTGGCCCGGGGGGGGGGGGTTAAATAAAGATGACCCTTGAGTCTGCAGAACCCAAGGGAAGGTGGTAGGTTGTTAGTGCAAATGGTAAATCCAAGGTTGGGCCTTGCTGGAGGAGTTTTATTCAAGGCGAACTATCAAGGGGTTCCCATTATAACCCAACCGTGTATGGAACGCAAAATTCAAGGAACATAACACCGGTATGATGGAAACTAGGGCGGCAAGAGTGGAACAAAACACCAGGCATAAGGCTGAGCCTTCCACCCTGTACCAAGTATATAGATGCATTAATTAAATAAGAGATATTGTGATATCCCAACATATCCATGTTCCAAACATGGAACAAACTCCATCTTCACCTGCAACTAACAATGCTATAAGAGGGGCTGAACAAAGCTGTAACATAGCCAAACAATGGTTTGCTAAGAAAGGTGGGTTAGAGGCTTGGTTTAGCAATATGGGAGGCATGATAAAGCAAGTGGTAGGTATCGCAGCAAAGGCATAGCAATAGAGCGAGCAACTAGCAAGCAAATATAGAAATGATTTCGAGGTTATGGTCATCTTGCCTGGAAAGTTCTCCGAGAAGATGAAAGCTTGATCCTCGAAAACGTACTCAACGGGTATGTCGAACATGAACTCGTCTCCCGGCTCTACCCAAAGCAAGAACACAAGAAAAGGGAACAACAATCAACCATGGTGCAATGCACAAGCGACATGATGCAAAACATGGCATGATATGCGGGATGTGATATGCAATGCATATGCGTGCTCCGGAAGGAAAAGATTGAACCAGGCCTCTTCTTGGCAAACCAAGAGTTCCGCTGGAAAGATGGGATGATTTCGGTTGAAATCGATATAAACATCACCGGAATCGGATGCACGATTTGCAAATGGCAAGCAAAACAATAATGGCACGATCTGCGATAAATAGCACGAGGCCATCTAAATGCATCAAGAACAACAAGCTACTGCACTCTAACAAAGCAAAAAAGCACATGGCAGTGATCTACTCAAGATGCTTGACAAAAGATGAACACTGAGCTACGACTAAATCACACAATAGCAGGTTCAAACAAGCATGGCAAAAGTGCGAAAGATAACAGGTTACAGACTTCGTGAAAATAACAACATGGCGGGATTTAACATCAGGAAGCAATGTTTAGAGCAAGATAACAACATGCTACAGGAACATAACACGGCAAAGCAAGGCATGGCATGAAGCTACTCAAAGCATATAACAGAAGTCCCTTACTGACCATAAGCCAAAAGGGATCAGAATATACAATGGCAACCATGTGAACATAGCAACTTTCATTAACAAATTCAGACTTGGCAGAAAACTGGAGCATGGCAAAACAGATTTACGTAGGCATGTTTACGAGCTCGATGCACTCACCACAAGGCATTGCATGACAAACTAAGCATATTCCTAGCAAGTAGACATGGCATAGAAGCTAAACATGGCAAGAACAACCTCATAGCATGCATGGATCAACTACAACAACCTCGGCAAAATTGCTTAACATGTAAACAATCCGTCAGGAACATTTTATAGCAAAAGTAGAGCAAGATTGAGTCATCCTAGAGTACTCCATAATTGCAAACAAAGACATGGATGGATAGACCATAACATTATCTCAAAATGATCCTTACTGAACATTCTCAAACGAGGCATGGATCACTCTGTAGCAACATGAATACATGGCATAAAAATATAATCAGGGAAAAGACTTAGAAGATTTCTAAGTCCCTGAAATGAGCAATATCACGAGAGCTACTTTGCATGCTTGTGCTAGTCACCACATTGATCACAAAAATACATGGCATACACCCCTGTAAAGATGGCATGGCATAATTGAAAACAAATGTAGGACTCAAGTTCATAGGAGGCATACATTAAACATGGCAAAAATGACAAATATCCAATTACTGATAAGAATCTGAAACTAACATTACATAGCACTCTTGCATCGGCATTTAGAGCATCAAGATGAACTCAAATGAACATGGTGCAATGGAATGCAATGAAGTACCCGTCGAGACGAACAATCTGATATGCTACACGCCCAAAATGGAGCCACGGATGCAAAGTTATGATGCGATGAACATGGGCACACATTATGAGGATTTGAGGACTTGGTCATTTTGAAAAAAACAAATGAGCGCGTTTTAGTTAAACAACACTCAGGGTGGCGGGTAGCAGGGCTTCTCACCCGCGTGGCCTTGGGCCGGAGAGAGACGGAGCTGGGTCGGGTGGTTGCCGCAGCCCACGCACGCGAGTGCAACACGAGCGGGCAGCGTCGCGAGCCCCGGCGAGGAGCGGGAGGCGTACGGCTGGAACGGGGTGGGGCCTGGCCGCCGGTGACGGATCCCGGCAGATCCGGCGAGGAGGTGGCCGGGGCGGCCAGATCCGGCGCTGTAGGAAGGCGCGGGCGCGGTTGGCGGCGGGGAGCCGCGGGCGGCACGCGTACGGGATGCGGCGGCGGTGGAGTCATTGGTTGCCGTCGAGGGCGACGCCGGCAGAGGAAGGGCGGCGGCTTGACGGAGGCTCGGGCGCACGGGGCGGTGCTAGGGTTCCGGTGGCGGGGAGGCACACTGAGGCGCGGGCCGAACGGGTGGACGGCGGCGGTAGGATCTGGGCCCACGCGGGCCCGCGATGGGCTCCGTGGGCCGCGGCGAAGTGGGCACGGGCGCGGACAGGTGGCGGGCGCCGATTGGCTGCGGCGGTGGGGGAGGGTGACGTCGCGTCTCCTGATTGGTGGAGGTGAGGTGGCCGGCGGCGCGGACATGTCTGGGCGGTGTGATGTTTTGTCCGGCGGCGTGAGGAGCGGGCTAGGGTTTGATCTGCGTGGAATTTTCGGAGGAGAGCACAAATATATAGGTAGAGGGAGCTAGGAGACTCCAAATTGAGCATGGTTTTCGGCCAGGTGATCGTGATCGAACGACCAAGATGATGGAGGGGGTTTAGGTGGGTCTTGGGCCACTTTGGAGGGGTGTTGGGCTGCAACACACACGAGGCCTTTACGGTTCCTCGGTTAACCGTTGGAGTATCAAACGAAGTCCAAATGGCACGAAACATGACAGGCGGTCTACCGGTAGTGAACAAAGGCCGCTTGGCAAGTCTCGGTCCAATCCGAGAATGTTTAACACCCGGACACGAAAAGAGGCAAAAGGGGACTGCGGAGGACATAGGAGCGCCGGATTGTAAAACGGACAACGGGCAAAATGCTCGGATGCATGAGACGAACATGTATGCAAATGCGATGCACATGATGACATGATATGAAATGTGTGACACACAAACAACTGACGAGGCAACAACAACAAATAACTGGACGATACCTGGCGCAACGGTCTCGGGGTGTTACAACACTCCACCACTACAAGAGGATCTCGTCCCGAGATCTAGAATGGCACCGGAGGGGAAAACGGAGGAGAAAGAGAAGAGGTAAAACTAAGTTGCTTCTTTGACAAACGAGTGAAACCAAAGAACCTTACAAAGTTGAACAACTTCGAGAAAAGAATACAACGGAGATGAACGAATTTGACAATCTCTGTTAGAAAAGAGGAACGAAGAAGAACAAATTCGGACAACACTCCGGTTGAAAAAAAGATGCGAGACTTGATAAGAAGAAAAGAACTTGAGCAGAGGACACAACACTCCGGTTAAAAGGATAAGCATGAAAAGAACACGATCTTGACAAAACAAGATGATGGGTCGAAGAGAGCAACATCACAATGCCTCCGGAAGAAAAGAAATAATGGAATTAAAGGAACGGGGAAGAAAACAGCATCTTCTACCTGCAATGAGCTTGCAAAGGCAACCTTAGGCGAAGGGTCGAATGGAGTTCTTAGAAAACAAACAACAAAAGGATAAGCTTGATATGAACTTATACAACACATCTCAAATTTATGAGGTGACAACTTTCCACTCACGAAAAAGATTTGATTGGATTGATATGACAAGGAGACGAGAAACTATATCACCGGGAGGATAAATGAAGAACTTGGGTCATTTATAAGCACCATAAATAGCAACAACCCTTAGGGAAGGCTTTAGGTGAAACATGACACAACATAACTCCAACGAAGAGATTGATGGATTTAAAGTACCTCATTCTTAACAACATGTGAATCATGAAACCTGAAGGGAAATTGTCAACAATGACATCGCACCACCTCAAAAGATAAGGGAGAACAATTGCACTCCGGATTAGAAGATGAAGAAAAACTTGAGCTCCTCTGAAAAGAATCTTGATGAACACATCGAGAAGAAATTAAATCCTTTATGAACCATCATGTAGCGCCTCCATGAAGAACTCCAGTAACAAAAGAATGATCAAACGAAACGAAAGATGAAAAGAATAAGGTTGAAGCCTTGCGATGATTTAGATGGAGCTTCGTGATGACATAATTGAGGGAGCGTGGAACTCCGGGAAAGAAAAGATGACAACAATTGAAAACCGAGAACTTGATGAGCCTCCGGACTAAGGAATTGAATTTACCTGATGAAACAAGAATAAGAATTACATTATGCTTATCCTTCATCAATTTAAATTGATGATAAGCAATGGATTTGGCATACTACTTATTCTCGTAGAAAGGATGAAGATAGATATAGCGCAACTTGGGAAAGTCTTCGATGATCCATCGGTAGGTTTGGAAAGAACGAATGAATTGATATGATAATGAATGAAGAGGAATCTTGGACGAACCACCGTAAGAATTGAAAAAGAACGAAGTAAAGGGATGAACCGCCGGTAAGAATTAAAAATGGACGAAGAAAAGATAAAGAAACACCGGGAAGAATTATCAAATGAACGAAGATGCTTTTTAGGATTTAGATACATGAGACCGAACAGATCATGAACTGATTAGAGGATATTTGAATGACGCACCAGTAAGATTTGGAGAACAATAGCTGAAAGCTGGAATGAATAGTTCTGAGATGATGGGCTTCGGAGAATCAAACTGAAAAGACTCCTGAATTTCTCTGGATGGGTGAAAAGAATTTCACAATCAAAAACAATTATGAGAGATATCATGAAGCTGGAACCACGAATCCTTGAGAGAACAGATAATATTTGGAGGAAAAAAAATCTTCTTCGGTCTCCAAAAGCTGAGAATGACGATGAGAAACTCCTCCATGAATTGTTGAGGCACTCCAGAATGGAAATTAGGAAGGTTGAACCAACGATGAAAAGAATTTGACTGATCTTGGAGAAAGACATATGACTGACGATAATTCATACATACGTCAAACTTGGAAAGATTTGGGAATAGCTCCGGTGAAAATTAGAAGAGTCAGGTAAGATCCTGGGAAAAGACTTGTGGGTTAGGGCTCACTCAAGAGAAAAACACCGTTGAACGATTACTTGAAAAGGAGATTGCACCGGTTGAATTAAATGGCTTGGATAAGATAACAACCTCGAGATATCTTCAGCACTCCGGAACAATTGAATAGCGAGAAATGGATGATTAAGAGGTGCACTGGCATGAGAAAGTATTGGGCCAAATGAAAGGACTATGCTCAATACCAAAGCTTGAATTGAATCCACCGGAGAAGAAAAGAACGAAGAATGATGATCTTTAAGCTCCATTAGAATCTTCATGAGAATCATTGGGTAAGAATATTGATTGAAAAGGATGAAGAGACTTCACAACCATAAAAGGATACTTGATTAAGAACTCCAAGTCTTTGAAGAAAAAGGGTGGGAGGGCGGGAAAACCAAGACAACTTGGGACGGACGGGCCAAACACCATTGGAAAGAATTGAGAATTGATCTCGCGAAAGTAGGAATGATCGGATCCACTTGAAGAGAAGCACAACGGTTGACAAGGATTGACATGACAATCTTGATTATCATGAAGGATTGGTATTCACATCGGAGTGTGAGAACACCGTTTAGGAAAAGGCATGGAATCAACACTTGATAGTGAGGCAACTCGAATACCACAACTGAAAACAAAAACAAAGGATTGACTTGCAAAATAAGCCGGAACAAACATATAATAGAGATTTCGTCTGAAGTTTTCGTGGTGGGGCCCACATGGGCTTGATCGTACAACACCATCGTGTACAAGGTAGTGCACCTGACATACGAAGCGTCCCCGAGTCAGCATAGCCAAGGACTCTTTACGACACAACGAGACCACTGTAAAACCAACCGTGGATAGGCGAACCACTAGACGTCGAACCCCAATTTCATATCATACATCTGCCGGAAAGATATCCTAAGAGCTACTTGAATTCCCACTTACAAACTCCCGAAATTTTCCTGGTTATGCAATCAGGTGTTGGGGATACAGGGGAAGCATAATATCTCGCCCAAAATTAGCAAATCCTACATCCAGCTGTATCCATCCTTCAACACATAACCAAGAAAACTTTAGGAAATCGTTTACCTCAACCTTTGAAAATCATCCATTATACGAGTTATGGAAATACTCCTGAACTCCCGCCCCAGTACTGGGTGGCGTCGAGGTTATCTCACCAACAACTGCATAAAATAGATTTTCGATGTTGGCGAAACTCAGGTATTCCAGAACTGTAATGATAAAATTGTGACGACAACACCTCGGAGCTCAACTCCCCGGGACACTGCCACAACCCCTAAATGTCAGGAGGCACCAAGAACAATGTTCTTGTCACAAAACCATCGGAACGATTCCAAGATACCCTCATGATCCTAAAAAAATTCAAAGTGAAATTTGAGAAGAGAAGAGTCAAAAACTCTACGTCAGGATGCCTCACCAGAGCGACGAAGGGACTGAGGAGTAAAAAGAATCCTACTCTCCGATATATATAATACTATAAGACTCAAAACTTTTTTTCTAGACTCAACCACGCCAGCGATTCAATCAAGCAGGGGCTCCTAAGTCGGGGAAGGCTCTAATACCAACTTGTAACACCCATGATGCGGCTATATCTCCCACGTGTCGGAGCACGACTTAGAGGCATAACCGCATTGTAGGCATGTCGCAAGAGGGATAATCTTTACACATCCCATGTACTGAATAAGAAGGGATAAAGAGTTGGCTTACAACCGCCACTTCACAAAATACATAAATATAGCATTACATCATCCAAAATACAATCAAGGTCCCACTACGGAACCAAAATAAAAGAAGACTACCCTAATGCTACAGATCCCCGATCGCCCCAACTGGGCTCCACTGCTGATCAACTGTAAAAGGAAACAATCATAACGAAGATGATCTTCTTCAAAGCTCCTCCTTGAGCTTGGTTGCGTCACCTGCACGATATCATTGGCACCTACAAACTAGTTTTGGAAGTAATCTGTGAGTCACGGGGACTCAGCAATCTCACGCCCTCGCGATCAAGACTATTTAAGCTTATGTGTAGGGAAAAGGTATGAGGTGGAGCTGCAGCGAGCACTAGCATATATGGTGGCTAACTTATGCAAAAGAGAGCGAGAAGAGAAGGCAAGGCACGGTCATGAACTAGAAAAGATCAAGAAGTGATCCTGAAACTACTTACGTTCAAGCATAACTCCAACACGGTGTTCGCTTCCCGGACCCCGCCGAGAAGAGACCATCACGGCTACACACGCGATTGATGCATTTTAATTAAGATAAGTGGCAAGTTTTATACAACTGGACATTAATAAATTCCCATCTGCCCATAACTGCGGGCACGGCTTTCAAAAGTTCATAACCCTACAGGGGTGTCCCAACTTAGCCCATCACAAGCTCTCACGGTCAATGAAGGATATTCCTTCTCCAAGTAAGACCCGATCAGACTCGAAATCCCGGTTACAAGACATTTCGACAATGGTAAAACTAAACCAGCAAAGCCGCCCGATGCGCCGACATCCTGATAGAAGCTGCACATATCTCGTTCTCGGGGCAACACTGGATGAGACATCCTCTGAGTAAAACCAACCCTCAAGTTTCCCCGAGGTGGCCCCGCAGTCTACCCAATTCGGACCAACACTTAGAGAAGGACTGGCCCGGGGGGGTTAAATAAAGATGACCCTTCAGTCTGCAGAACCCAAGGGAAGGTGGTAGGTTGTTAGTGCAAATGGTAAAACCATGGTTGGGCCTTGCTGGAGGAGTTTTATTCAAGGTGAACTGTCAAGGGGTTCCCATTATAAACCAACCGTGTAAGGAACGCAAAAATCAAGGAACATAACACCGGTATGACGGAAACTAGGGCGGCAAGAGTAGAACAAAACACCAGGCATAAGGCCGAGCCTTCCACCCTGTACCAAGTATATAGATGCATTAGTTAAATAAGAGATATTGTGATATCCCAACATATCCATGTTCCAAACATGGAACAAACTCCATCTTCACCTGAAACTAACAACTCTATAAGAGGGGCTGAACAAAGCGATAACATAGCCAAACAACGGTTTGCTAGGAAAGGTGGGTTAGAGGCTTGGTTTAGCAATATGGGAGGCATGATAAAGCAAGTGGTAGGTATCGCAACAAAGGCATAGCAATAGAGCGAGCAACTAGCAAGCAAAGACAGAAATGATTCTAGGTTATGGTCAGCTTGCCTGCAAAATTCTCCGAGAAGATGAAAGCTTGATCCTCGAAAACATACTCAACGGGTACCTCGAACACGAACTCGTCTCCCGGCTCTACCCAAAGCAAAAACAAAAGCAAAGGGAACAACAATAAAGCATGGTGCAATGCGCAAGCGACATGATGCAAAACATGGCATGATATGTGGGATGTGATATGCAATGCATATGCGTGCTCCGGAAGGAAAAGATTGAACCAGGCCTCAACTTGGCAAACCAAGAGTTCCGCTGGAAATATGGGATGATTTCGGTTGAAATCGATACAAAGATCACCGGAATCGGATGCACAGTTTGCAAATGGGAAGCAAACCAATAATGGTACGATCTGCGATAAACAGCACGAGGCCATCTAAATGCATCAAGAACAACAAGCTACTGCACTCTAACAAAGCAACAAAGCACATGGAAGTGATCTACTCAAGATTCTTGACAAAAGATGAACACTGAGCTACGGCTAAATCACACAATAGCAAGTTCAAACAAGCATGGCAAAAGTGCAAAAGATAACAGGTTACAGACTTTGTGAAAATAACAACATGGCAGGATTTAACATCAGGAAGCAATGTTTAGAGCAAGATAACAACATGCTACAGGAACATAACATGGCAAAGCAAGGCATGGCATGAAGCTACTCAAAGCATATAACAAAATCCCCTTACTAACCATAAGCCAAAAGGGATCAGAATATAAAATGGCAACCATGTGAACATAGCAACTTTCGTTAACAAATTCAGACTTGGCAGAAAACTGGAGCATGGCAAAACAGATTTACGTAGGCATGTTTACGAGCTCGATGCACTCATCACAAGGAATTGCATGATAAACTAAGCATACTCCCAGCAAGTAGACATGTCATAGAAGCTAAACATGGCAAGAACAACAACCTCGGCAAAATTGCTTAACATGTAAACAATCTGCCAGGAACATTTTATAGCAAAAGTAGAGCAAGATTGAGTCATCCTAGAGCACTCCATAATTGCAAACAAAGACATGGATGGATAGACCATAACATTATCTCAAAATGATCCTTACTGAAAATTCTCAAAAGAGGCATGGATCACTCTGTAGCAACATGAATACATGGCATAAAAATATAATCAGGGAAAAGACTTAGAAGATTTCTAAGTCCCTGAAATGAGCAATATCACGAGAGCTACTTTGCATGCTTGTGCTAGTCACTACATTGATCACAAAAATACATGGCATACACCCCTGTAAAGATGGCATGGCATACTTCAAAACACATGTAGGACTCAAGTTCATAGGAGGCACACGTTAAACATGGCAAAAAAGACAAATGTCCAATTACTGATAAGAATCTGAAACTAACATTACATAGCACTCTTGCATCAGCATTTAGAGCATCAAGATGAACTCAAATGAACATGGTGCAGTGGAATGCAATGAATTACTCGTCGAGACAAACAATCTGATATGCTACACGCCCAAAACGGAGCCACGGATGCTAAGTTATGATGCGATGAACATGGGCACACATTGTGAGGATTTGAGGCATTGGTTGTTTCGGAAAAAAACAAATGAGCGTGTTTTAGTTAAACAACGCTTAGGGAGGCGGCTAGCAGGGCTTCTCACCTGCGTGGCCTTCGGCCGGAGAGAGACGGAGCTGGGCTGGTCGGAGCTGGGCCGGGTGGTAGCCGCAGCCCACGCACGCGTGTGCAACACGAGCGGGCAGCGTCGCAAGCCCCAGCGAGGAGCGGGCGGCGGACGGCTGGAACGGTGCGGGGCCTGGCCTCCGATGACGGATCCTGGCAGATCCGGTGAGGAGGTGGCCAGGGCGGCCAGATCCGGCGCTGCAGGGAGGCGCGGGCGCGGTTGGCGGCGGGGAGCCGCGGGCAGCGCGCGTACGGGATGCGGCGGCGGTTGAGTCGCTTGTTGCCGGCGAGGGCGACGCCGGCAGAGGAAGGGCGGCGGCTTGACGGAGGCTCGGGCGCCCGGGGCGGCGCTAGGGTTCCGGCGGCGGGGAGGCGCGCTGAGGCGCGGGCAGAACGGGCGGACGGCGGCGGCGGGATCTGGGCCCGTGCGGGCCGCGGCGAAGAGGGCATGGGCGCGGACAGGTGGCGGGCGCCGGTTGGCTGCGGCGGCGGGGGAGGGTGACATGGCGTCTCCTGATTGGTGGAGGTGAGGTGGCCGGCGGCGTGGACATGTCCAGGCGGTGGGAAGTTTTCTCCGGCGGCGCGAGGAGCGGGGCTAGGGTTTGATCTGCGCGGAATTTTTGGAGGAGAGCACAAATATATAGGTAGAGGGAGCTAGGAGACTCCAAATTGAGCACGGTTTTCGGCCACGCGATCGTGATCGAACGATCGAGATGATGGAGGGGGTTTAGGTGGGTCTTGGGCGACTTTGGAGGGGTGTTGGGCTGCAACACACACGAGGCCTTCCTCGGTTAACTGTTGGAGTATCAAACGAAGTCCAAATGGCACGAAACTTGATAGGCGGTCTACCGGTAGTGAATCGAGGCCGCTTGGCAAGTCTCAGTCCAATCCGAGAACGTTTAACACTCGCAACAAAAAGAGGCAAAAGGGGACTCCGGAGGACATTGGAGCGCCGGATTGCAAAACGGACAACGGGGAAATTTCTCGGATGCACGAGACAAACATGTATGCAAATGCGATGCACATGATGACATGATATGAAATGCATGACACGCAAACAACTGACGAGGCAACAACAACGAATAACTGGACGACACCTGGTGCAACGGTCTCGGGGCGTTACACTAGCTCCCTTCATTTGCCCCCTCACGTCGTTCTTCACCAAATCGAGCCGCACCCGAGTACATAGTCGTTGTCGCCTTCATCGATCCCACAACCACCTTGGTTCCCGCACCATGGGAGCACGTCTATGAGGTCCACAATGTCCGACTTCACCTGTTCTGGACACCGCGTCAAGCCAGGAAGCTCCATAGCTGACACGGTCTTCATCTTCTTCGTCCGTCTGCCGCCGTCTCGCCATCGATCCATACCATCCCCTCGTTACTGGCCTCCCCAACCACGTCCACGGGCTCGTGGTGAGATTCTCCTATGGATCCCCTCCTTCCCGGTCCCGATTCATGCCGTATGCCGCCACGCCACGACCTCGGTTGCCAGCTGCCGTGCCCGCACCTCGTGTCGTGGTCGCACCCTCACGCCCCCCCCCGACCTCGTCCACCGCGCTTCGGCCCTATCCCGCTGCGCCCGTGCCTCACTGGCCCACGCCGCCCGCGGCCGCTCCTGCCCGACCTGGGCGTTGCCGCTGCTGTTAGTTGCTTCTGCCGCCGTCGCCATTGGTTGCTACCTGCCTCCGCTGTCACTTGCTCCACCCATGATGCCGCTACTGCTTATCACCGTGCCCGTGTCTCGCGCGTCCTAGCCTTGCACCACGCCAGCGCCCGCCTCGGCAAGCCGGTGCACCGTCCAACCTTGTTGCCCCATCGCCTACTTCCTCCCCTTGTGTGTGTTGTGTACTCTGCTGTTGGCGCGTACTACTCTTGCTGATGGGCTGCTACTCTCCTATATGGCTACTTGTTCAACTGCTTCTACTCACTAGCTGTTGCTGCTAATCGCCGGCTGCTGATGCTCGCCTACAGAGGCTACTGCTCGCCTACAAAGGTTGCTGCTCGCCTACAGAGGCTACCGTGGCCGTAGCTGCTGCCTTTGTCCAGGAGACCGACCCATTAGATTAGTTTATGATTAGGTAGATTAATTAAATTGCTTAATTAGTATAATGTGTGGATGACATATGGTTCCACCTAATTAGATTAGATAAATATTTTGGAAATTGTAAAACAATGACCTATGGGCCACCACCTCAATTTTTGACTTGTCAAGTGGACTTGGTCAATTCGGATTAAAAAATAATTACAAAATTCCAGAAAATGTTTAAAACTTTCATAAATCATAGAAAAATAACCGTAACTCCGATGAAAATACTTTGTACATGAAACTTGATCAGAAAAATATAATGAGTCCGAATACGCCTTCCACATATCTGTCACACCCCTCCAAAACTGCAAACATGCAACCATCCCCCTCTGTTTCATCTGTCTAAAAACGTTGAACATCGGAAATACTTTCTCGGATGTTTTCCCCCTTTCGCCAGTATCACCTAGTAACGCGTTAGGTCAAACCTAGCACCACTATTTGCTTTGTCATGCATTTGTTTGCATTGTATTCATTATTTCTTCCCCCTCTTCTCTCCGGTAGACTTAGAGACTGACGCCACTGCTCCACACATTGAGTACACCCTTGACTACCAGACCTTTTCAGCAGAGCTTCCAGGCAAGCAGAACCCCCTTGATCATCCCGATATCGCCTACTCTTTCCCTCTACTGCTTGCATTAGAGTAGTGTTACTGTTTCATCAGTTTGATCCTATACTGCTGCATAGCCTGTCCTTGTTATTACTGTCGATACCTTTACCTACAATTCTAAATGCTTAGTATAGGTAGCTAGAATGTCATCAGTGGCCTTACATACTTGTCCCCCTGCCATGCTATACTATTGGGCCGTGATCACTTCGGTAGGTGATCATGGGTATATACTATATACTATTACATTACCTATGTTACTATTCGGATGTGGGGGGCTGAAGGGGCGGGTGGTACCACCCAGGTAGTGGTGGGCCTGGTTTCCTGATGGCCCACGAATATTACTTTATGGTGGAGCAACAGGGCAGGTTGTGACCACCTATGAGACAGGTGGGACTGATCCCTGGTCGGCTTCCGCGGTTACTTCAAATAATACGCTTAACGAGATTGGGTATTTTATCTGAGTTGGCCACTGGCCTATACGCACTAACCACCACGCGGGAACAGTTATGGGAACTCGACATTGTATTATCAGCCGAAGCCTTCTAGACATCAGGGACTGAGCGGCGCACGCTGGATTGGACTGGAACACCTGCTCTTGTATTAGGGGGCTAGGTCTGCTTCCGGCCGCCCACGCAACGTGCAGGAGTGCAAAGGGCGATGGGCCCAAGACCCCAGCATGCTTAGGATTTAGACCGGCGTGCTGACCGCTATGTTAGACCTAGGTAGGGCTGTGACATGTTGATCTTCCAAGGCCGGGCATGACCCAGGAAAGTGTGTTCGGCCAGAGTGATCGAGCATGTTGGGTAACATGGTGCACCCCTACAGGGAAGATTGATCTATTCTAATAGACGTGTCCATGGTAACAGGATGATCCGGAGTTGTATTCTAACCGGATACTTAATAAAACACACCCTTTCAAGTGCCAGATATAACCTGGTGATCGCTTTCCCACAAGGAGACGAGGGGAGGATCGCCGGCTAGGATTATGCTATACGTTATTACTTGGTGAACTTACCAGCTACTCTCTTCTATATTATTCAAGATGGAGGATGCCAGAAGCGTAGTCTTCGATAGGACTAGCTTGTCCCCCTCTTATTCTAGCATTCTATAGTTCAGTCAACAGATATTATCCATTTCATAGATACCAATGCATAAGTAGTGTAGATCCTTGCTTGCGAGTACTTTGGATGAGTACTCATGATTGCTTTGCTTCCCCCTTTTCCCCTTGATACCCGGTTGCTGCAATCAGACATTGGAGCCCAGGAGCCAGACACAACCGTCCACGACGACCCCTACTACACCGGGGTGCCTACTACTATATTCAGGTCGCCGACGACCAGGAGTAGTTAGGGGGTTCCAGGAAGGAGGCCTTGCCTTTTCGATCGTTGCTACTTTTGTGCTAGCCTTCTTAAGGCAAACTTGTTTAACTTGTGTTTGTACACAGATATTGTTGCTTCCGTTGACTCGTTTATGGTCGAGCTTATGTATTCGAGCCCTCGAGGCCCCCCCCCCCTTGTAATATAAAGCTTGTATTATTTTAATTGGTGTCTAGAGTTGTGTTGTGATATCTTCCCATGAGTTCCTGGTCTTCATCGTATACATTTGCGTGGATGATTTGTGTACGATTGAATCGGGGGCGTCACAAGTTGGTATCAGAGCCGACTGCCTGTAGGAATCCTCCTTCCAACTCCTTGGTTGAAGTTGTGTCTAGTCATTGCAAAACTTTTACTAACATGGATGTGTGGATTATGGGCCCATGTCGCCATTGGGTGGTATTAGGATCTTTTATTCCTCGCATTTACTCTGGGACTCTGATCTCTCTTCTATTCGGGTTAAATGATTTTTCTAAAAATCTAACTTTAGGTTCTCAAAATACTTTCTCCCAGAGAGTCCTTCATTCTAGATGATCGACTGCTTCACTAGAAGGTTCCGAAGATGCTATTCGATGTTTTCTCGAGACACTTCTGCCCACCGCCTTTGCAAATTCCTACCACTGTTATATCCTTATGGATAACTGCATACACTTGCCATACTTATATTCAATCCTGTTGATCTTGTTAATACAAGATGCCTAGGACTGCTCTCCGTTTTTCCAAGAATCCTTTGACCTTACCTCCTTGCAGTTCTTGCCCCACGAATACCCCCTACGGATAATTCCTCGCACTTACTGAGTATACGTTCTTCCCCCGTTGTTCATATGATTCACATGATACATTGAAATACTATCTGTTCTTTCGGTAATCCTCTACCCACTATTGCTCGGCAAATACTTGTCTGCTTGCATTATGGATGCGTTCCATATGACTAGCAATATTCATAGTATCCTTTGTCATTATCATTTTGAGTCCATTGAGTCAATATGTTGTGAATGCTCACAAACCTCAGTGAGATCCTAGAATTCATCCTTCCGGCTGAGATGTCATTTTAAACATGGGCTCGATCTCAACGAATCAAATTGCCATCGATTGTACCCCTAAGCCTACTCAACTTATCCATCCTTGATCAGAGCATTTGCTCCTGATCCCTTGATTTTAAAATTGAATTATTCAGATGTTCTGTAAACAATGGATTTGCATTCTTTCTTCCTCTGATTTAGTACCGATACTTACATCAGCTCCTTTGTGGATCACCATATTCGTAGTTGGATTATTATCCGACAGTGTCCTTCATAATTAATCACTTTGTGATTTCTTTCTCCGATACATAATGCCTTTGGTAAATTGTATCCTCTCCTTTTGTCAACCATGCTCTGCTCTTGAGCTTGTGTTCATTACTCCTGAAGGTTGTGTTATATGTTCCTAAAATGCTCCTATGGGTTGAACCTATGCCTTCCCTAATCTATGTGAACTTGAAGGTTATGCGGGTTATACTCTACTGGCGTTCCATCAGATAAAACTTCAACACAAAAACTTCGTCGAAACAAGAAGTGAATGAAGTTTTATGCATTGGAAAAGTGGGAGTCGACCTTGAACTTCGTGTTCATGCCCATGGAGACGATGTAGATCTTATCATGGAAGCTTCTCGTAGCAATAATTATTCCCTTGGTATAATTTGATCATGTACCCGTGATTTCGACTTTTGCAATCGCGATTCGGACCATATTGTTCTTCTTTGATCCCATTTCTCGGACGAGTTAAAGTACTCATCTTCTGCAGATCATTTCACATGTCCAACCTCTATTCTTCTCTACCTTCGAGTATTACCCTATGGTATCTCGATAATATCACTGAACCAGGTTGCTTGTTATGGGTCTCATTGATTCCAATTTTTCCTGGGTCTGAGTTGTTAAGTCACTCAGGGACACCCAACACTAAATCAAGTCTGCACCATGATTAAACAACTCTTAGTGATCTTCATTACTTCCGAGTTTAATAATCTTTCATGTCATTCCTAGCCTGTTTGGCTATATAATTATCATGCTGGTGTTAACTGTGCTACTTGTCCTTATTCCTAGAGCACAACTTTTGACAATGAGCTAAGCTTACATCGATCTTCCTCGTCATATCATTTCACCTTGAACTTCAAGCTCGATTTTGAGTTCGTGTCATACCCTTGGTTCCAATAACCTTTCGCTTCATAAATCCTTTGACATGATGTAATCGTTGTTCCATTACATCTTCATGAAACCTCTTGATGAATGTGACGTGATCATCATCGAAATTTTGAGCTCTTCCTGGATATCAATCGAATTCATGATGAGAAATACCATCCTTGCCCCTCGATGATTGGTGTTATCATCGACAACATCCTTGTCTTCCCTAAACACAAACTTGTTCATGCTTTGGATTGAATCTTGAGTTCCTTGCTATCCAGCATCTGTTCTTCTTTACCTTGGAGTATTACCATCTTTTATGTAAAGAAGGTTGTGAGAATTTCTCCACCTCCTAAGAATTCTTGGTATAGTGATACTTCTCACCATCACCATTCTTTCTTTGTCCCCGTGTTGATTCTATCCGGGATACCAACAAGTGGACGGTGCTGTTTGGATTCCGTACTTCTAGCAACCCTATTGCCTTGAGGTTAATGGTCAACAGTTCATTCTTAGAATATTGGTTAATGAATGACCATCCTAACATTGATCATGCTACCTAAACCCATATTTTGGGTGCACCTTTCAACCAATGATTAATTGTGTATGTTTTCCTCGAGCATACATCATTATATCATTCGATCGGACAAATGTTATCTCATTGTTCACATAATTGTGGAAATTCACCTTTTTGGAATTCTCGATGAATTGTCGCTGAGTCCCTCAGCCACATCCTCATCCTCTCCTTGGTTTAATGATGAACTCATCTTTTGGAACCCGCTTCCATAGTTCATTTCCCTAGAATCTTATGATGTCATCTCATCAATTTGTGTTGCACCTTTTCTTCTGAGGCATCCTGAGTCTGAGGTGGCCTGACACAAATCAGGTCTGAATCTCGGATGGTTGGAACATATTTCCAAGAGTTTTAACATTGGCCTTTATATGAACCAGTAAGGTGATGTCATGCTTAGCACACCTGGCTGGAGGACCTATTGTTATAGTTTCCTCTTTAGCAAGGTTATCCATTCTTCCATGAGGAAATTATAAGACTTATTCTACAAGTTGTTCCTGATGGATCCTTCGTGTATCGGAAGTCTAACATTTGCTTGAAGACCATGTCAATGCTATCTCGAAGCATGTTTGTGGTACTCCTATTTTCAATAAGAACATTTGAAGAACAATGCTAAATTTTCTTTGTCAATTATCCAAACACCGTTGTACGGGTAATGTCATGAAATTCCTCTCCCCTTACCTAAATGATTTTCTACTTTCTATTCTGTCATGGATATCATGCTCTGCTTGTCCTTGGGAAGGATATACCCCTGAAATAAGTGTTTAAACACATTTTTCTTTCCATTGTCCCATTTAATCTGATGATCACATTTTCCTTTTCATTGTTTTGTTTAACCTTTCTTGTGATCTATATAATCTAAGTAGTAATATTTCCCTGCTTATGTAACACCCTGGTTGTACAACTCTATCAGCAAAACCCTGTTACTATTGTTGATGACATTCCAGTAACCACCAATGGATGAGAATTTTGCCTATTGTTTCGCCTCGTTCAATGAGCAGGAAAATGGTTATCTTCGTCCCTCGCCCTTGGCACCGATGTTGTTGCCGAGTTAACTGACACTCTATCAGGTGACACACCTTGCTATCATGACCGTCCAAGATATCATCACCCTTCCTACTTTTAACCCCCATGGTGGCCCCATAACCCATAGTTCCACAGGATCGAAACCTAACTCTCCTGTACACCCTTGTTTCCAAAGTTAATCCTCACGTTTTGCTTCGTATGTAATTCGTGGGCCACCTTCCTAGTGATCTATTCCGGTATCAAATGCAATACTTATTCTTGTTGCTCTGGGCCCCTCTCACACTTTGTTTCAGGCATCGAACGATGGCCTACCTGCTCGAAACTTCTTATGGTACCTTCTTACTTTGCTCTTGATATTTTCATCATTTTTAGTTTGAGAGTTACTTTTCGCCACCTTCCCTGATGTTAGCTACCAGATAGTCAACCTTGCAAATGTCCGTTCTCCTGGAATACCCCCACCCTTATTTTGCCGTAAGTACGATGGAGATCCTGAGGAAAGGATGTCGGATTCATCATGATGACTTGAAGTAGAGAAAAGAAGACAACAATGTAATAGATCAACCTATCTATAATTTCTGATTATTCCATGCTATTATATTATCAACCTTGGATGTTTTATATGCATTTATATGCTATTTTATATGATTTTTGGGACTAACCTATTAACCTAGAGCCCAGTGCCAGTTTCTGTTTTTCCTTGTTTTGAGTTTTACAGAAAAGGAATACCAAACGGAGTCCCATTGATGTGCCAATTTTTGATGATTTTTTATAGACCAAAAGAAGCCCCCGGAGTAAAATAGTTGGGCCAAAAGAGTCTCGAGCCGTCCTCAAGGTAGGAGGGCGAGCCCAGGGGGTAGGGCGCGCCCTCCACCCTCATGGACGACTCGGAGACCCCCTTGACATGAGACCGATGCCAAAAATTCCTATAAATACAGAAACCTCCAAAAAATAACCTAGATAGGGAGTTCCGCCACCAGAAGCCTCTATAGCCACCGAAAACCAATATAGACCCGTTCCGGCACCCTGCCGGAGGGGGGAATCCCTCTCCGGTGGCCATCTTCATCACCCCGGCGCTCTCCATGACGAGGGGAGTAGTTCACCCTCGGGGTTGAGGGTATGTACCAGTAGCTATGTGTTTGATCTCTCTCTCTCATATTCTTGATCTGGCATGATCTTGATGTATCGCGAGCTTTGCTATTATAGTTGGATCTTATGATGTTTCTCCCCCTCTACTCTCTTGTGATGAATTGAGTTTTTCCTTTGAAGTTATCTTATCGGATTGAGTCTTTAAGGATTTGAGAACACTTGATGTATGTCTTGCATGTGCTTATGTGTGGTGACAATGGGATATCATGTGGTCCACTTGATGTATGTTTTGGTGATCAACTTGCGAGTTTCGTGACCTCGTGAACTTATGCATAGGGGTTGGCACACATTTTCGTCTTGACTCTCCGGTAGAAACTTTGGGGCACTCTTTGAAGTTCTTTGTGTTGGTTGAATAGATGAATCTGAGATTGTGTGATGCATACCGTATAATCATACCCACAGATACTTGAGGTGACATTGGAGTATCTAGGTGACATTAGGATTTTGGTTGATTTGTGTCTTAAGGTGTTATTCTAGTACGAACTCTATGATAGATCGATCAGAAAGGATAACTTTTTGAGGTGGTTTCATACCCTACCATAATCTCTTTGTTTGTTCTCCGCTATTAGTGACTTTGGAGTGACTCTTTGTTGCATGTTGAGGGGTAGTTATATGATCCGATTATGTTATTATTGTTGAGAGGACTTGCACTAGTGAAAGTATGAACCCTAGGCCTTGTTTCAAAGCATTGCAATACCATTTGTGCTCACTTTTACCACTTGATACCTTGCTGTTTTTATATTTTCAGATTACAAAACCTTTATTGTAACGCCCCGAGACCATTGTGCCAGGAGTCTTCCAGTTATTCGTTGTTGTTGCCTTGTCATTTGTTTGTGTGTCATGCATTTCATATCATGTCATCATGTGCATCTCATTTGCATATGTGTTCGTCTCATGCATTCGAGCATTTTCCCCGTTGTCCGTTTTGTAATCCGACGCTCCTACGTCCTCCGGCGCCCCCTTTTGCCTCTTTTCGTGTGCGGGTGTTAAACTGTCTCGGAATGGACCGAGATTTGCCAAGCGGCCTTGGTTTACTACCAGTAGACCGCCTGTCAAGTTTCGTGCCATTTGGAGTCCATTTGATACTCCAACGGTTAACCGGGGAATCGTAAAGGCCTCGTGTGTGTTGCAGCCCAACACCCCTCCAAAGTGGCCCAAAACCAATCCAAACCCCCTCCATCCTCTCGGTCGTTCGATCACGGTCGCGTGGCTGAAAACCGCACCTCATTTGGACTCTCCTAGCTCCCTCTACCTATATATATATGTGTGCCTCTCCGAATTGTCGCGGATGAAACCCTAGTCCTCTTCCTCCTCGCGCCGCGGGTCATGTCCATCCCGTCGCCGGACATGTCCACCGCCGCCGCCACATCACTTGGACCAATCCGGGGACGCCACCTCAGCTCCGCCGCCGCCTCCAGCCAATCACGTGTTGCCACGTCACCACCGCCGGCTCTCTCTCTCCTCCACCGCCGCGGCACGCGGAGCCCGCGCGAGGCCCGCCCGGGCCCGAGCCTCCCCGCCGCCACTCAGATCCGCGCGCCGTCCGCGTCTTTGCGCCGCCTCCTCCGGCCCTCGCCGGCGTTGCCCAGCGCCGCGATCGCTTCCCTGATGTGCACCTCGCCGCGCCGCCGCCTCTCAACCTCGCCGGAGCCCGACGTCGCCGGCCTCGCCGCCTCCAACTGCGCCTCCTCGCGCCACCTCCATGCTCCCCACCGCCGGACCTCGCCATCACCGGCGAGCACCGCTCCGCCCCGTCCCAGGCCGTCCCGCCGTGACCTCGTCTTCCCCATCACCGGTGGCGCCTGCCGCAGCCGCCCCTGCCTCGATCCCGATCGGATCGGGAGGGACGACCTGGTCGCTCCGCGCCTGCGTGGGCCCCGCCTGGCCAACCTCCTCCCCGGCCCATCTCCATGCCAGATCCAGCCCCAGCTCCTTGGCCCATCTCGGCCGACCTGCTTCACCAGCGTCCTGGGTCGAAGCCCACATGGTGAGATGCCCTATTCCCCGCCCCGTGCGTTGTTTAGCTATCTGACGCTCGGATCCTTTTTTTCACTAAGTCCCAGATCTGTGATATTTTCAGGCCATGTTCATCGCATCATAACTTCATCATCGTAGCTCTGTTTCATGCGCATGTTATATCAAAATGTTCATCTGGATGTGCTATTCATTTTGTTCCATTGCACCATGCTTGTTTGAGTCCATCTTGATGCCCTAATGACTACTGCAAGAGTGCTTCATAATGTTAGGTGATGTTTCTTACCAGTTTATGAGCATTTGTCATTTTTGCCATGATTATTGTGTGATGCATATGAACTTGAGTCCTACATGTGTTTTGTTATATGCCATGCCATCTTTACAGGGGTGTATGCCATGTATTTTTGTGATCAATGTGGTGACTAGCACAAGCATGCAAAGTAGCTCTCGTAATGTTGCTGATTTCAGAGACTTAGAATTTCACTAAGTCATTTCCCTGATGTTATTTGTATGCCATTTATTCATGTTTCTACAAAGTGATCCATGCCTCTTTTGAGAATGTGTAGTAAGGATGATTTTGAGATATCGTTATGTTCTATCCATCAATGCCCTTGTTTGCAATTATGGAGTGCTCTAGCATGACTCAATCTTGCTCTACTTTTGCTATAAAATGTTCCTGGTAGATTGTTTACATGTTAATCAATTTTGCCATAGGTTGTTGTAGTTGTTCCATGCATGCTATGAGTTTTTTCTTGTCATGTTTAGCTTCTTGATCATGTCTTCTTGCTGGTAGTATGCTTAGTTTGTCATGCAATGCCTTGTGTTGAGTGCATCGAGCTCGCAAACATGCCTAGGTAAATCTGTTTATGCCATGTCCAGTTTTCTGCTAAGTCTGAATCTGTTAACGAAAGTTGCTATGTTTACATGGGTGCCATCATATCTTCTGATCTTTTTTGGCTTATGGTCAGTAAGGGACTTTTGTTATATGCTTTGAGTAGATTCATGCATGCCTTGTATTGCTATGATCTGATCCTGTAGCATGTTGTTATCTTGGTCTAAGCATTGCTTCCTGATGTTAATTCCTGACATGTTAGTATTTTCACCAAGTCTGTGATGTTGTTATCTTTTTGCACTTTTGCCATGCTTGTTTGAACCTACTCTTGTCTGATTTACCCGTAGCTCAGTGTTAATATTTTGTCAAGCATCTTGTGAAGATCACTGCCATGTGCTTTGTTGCTATGTTGGAGTGCAGTAGCTTAGTTTCTTGTTGCATTATAGATGGCATCGTGTTGTTAATCACAGAATTGTGCCATTATTGTTTTGCTTGCCATTTGCAACCCGTGCATCCGATTACGGTGATCTTTATATCGATTTCGACTAAAATGAACTCATCTTTCCAGCGGCACACTTGGTTTGCCAAGTTGAGGCATGATTCAATCTTTTCCTTCCAGAGCTGGTATATGCATTGCATAGCACATCCCGCATATCATGCCATGTTTTGCATCATGTTACTTGCGCATTGCACCGTGATTGATTGTGGTTTCTTTTGCTTGTGTCCTTGCCTTGGGTAGAGCCGGGTGACGAGTACGTGATCGAGGAACCCGTTGAGTACGCTTACGAGGATCAAGCTTACGTCTCCTCGGAGTACTTTGTAGGCAAGATGACCATACCCTCAAAATCACTTCTATCTTTGCTTGCTAGTTGCTCGCTCTATTGCTATGCCGTGATACCTGCCACTTGCTATATCATGCCTCCCATATTGCCTTGTCAAGCCTCTAACCCACCTTGTCCTAGTAAACCGTTGTTTGGCTATGTTACCGCTTTGCTCAGCCCCTCTTATAGCATTGTTAGTTGCAGGTGAAGATGGAGTTTGTTCCTTGTTGGAACATGTTTATTGTTGGGATATCACAATATCTCTTATTTAATTAATGCATCTATACACTTGGTAAAGGGTGGAAGGCTCGGCCTTATGCCTGGTGTTTTGTTCCACTCTTGCCGCCCTAGTTTTCCATCATACCGGTGTTATGTTCCTTGATTTTGCGTTCCTTACACGGTTGGTTTATAATGGGAACCCCTTGACAGTTTGCTTTGAATAAAACTCCTCCAGCAAGGCCCAACCTTGGTTTTACCATTTGCCACCTAAGCCTTTTTCCCTTGGGTTCTGCAGACTCAAGGGTCATCTTTATTTTAAACCCCCGGGCCAGTGCTCCTCTGAGTGTTGGTCCAAACTAGAGCACCGTGCATGGCCATCCCTTGGCAACTTGGGTTACGTCTGCTCCTGTACGCTTAGCTTATCCGGTGTGCCCTGAGAACGAGATATGTGCAGCTCCTATCGGGATTTGTCGGCACAGTGGGTGGTCTTGCTGTTCTTGTTTTACCACTGTCGAAATGTCTTGTAACCGGGATTCCGAGTCTGATCGGGTCTTCCTGGGAGAAGGAATATCCTTCGTTAACCGTGAGAGCTTGTGATGGGCTAAGTTGGGACACCCCTGCAGGGTTTTGAACTTTCGAAAGTCGTGCCCGCGGTTATGGGCAGATGGGAATTTCTTAACGCCCGGTTGTAGAAAACCTGACACTTATCTTAATTAAAATGCATCAACCGCATGTGTAGCCGTGATGGTCTCTTTCCGGCGGAGTCCAGAAAGTGAACATGGCGTTGGAGTTATGTTTGAACGTAAGTAGTTTTAGGATCACTTCTTGATCACTTCTAGTTTACGACCATGCTTTGCTTCTCTTCTCGCTCTCATTTGTGTAAGTTAGCCACCATATATGCTAGTACTTCCTGCAGCTCCACCTCACTACCTTTTCCCTACCCATAAGCTTAAATAGTCTTGATCGCGAGGGTGTGAGATTGCTGAGTCCCCGTGACTCACAGTTTACTTCCAAAACCAGTTGCAGGTGCCATTGATACCGTGCAGGTGACGCAGCTGAGCTCAAGTGGGAGCTTGATGAAGATCTTGTTTGTTGTGTTGTTTCGTTTCCAGTTGATCAGTAGTGGATCCCAGTCGGGGCGATAGGGGATCTTTCGCATTAGGGGTGGTCTTTCTTCATTTGCTTCCGTAGTCAGACCTTGATTGTATTCTGGATGATTTAATGCTATTTTCATGTATTGTGTGAAGTGGCGATTATAAGCCATCTCTTTATCCCTTTCATATTCAGTACATGGGATGTGTAAAGATTACCCCTCTTGCGACATGCCTACAATGCGGTTATGCCTCTAAGTCGTGCTCCGACACGTGGGAGATATAGCCGCATCGTGGGTGTGACACATCCATATTACACTTGTATCACCATCTCTTCGCCGAACTAGTGCACCTATACAATTTACCATTGTATTGGGTGTGTTGGGGACACAAGAGACTCTTTGTTATTTGGTGGCATGGTTGCTTGAGAGAGACCATCTTCATCCTACACCTCCCACGGATTGATAAACCTTAGGTCATCCACTTGAGGGAAATTTGCTATTGTCCTACAAACCTCTGCACTTGCAGGCCCAACAACGTCTACAATAAGAAGGTTGTGTAGTAGACATCAGGTGGCGTATAATCACTAATTATTTATCATGTACTCCCTCCGTTCTGAATTACTCGTCGCAGAAATGGATTTATCTAGATGTATTTTACTTCTACATACATCCAATTCTGCGATGAGTAATTTGGAACGGAGGGAGTAGGAACCAACCTGTTTTGTATATTTGAAGTGCCCTTAAGCCATTTAAAATTGGACCAACAACATTAAATTGGGACTTTTCAAAATAAAAATATATTTAAATTGGTCTAAATAAATTTGAGTTTTTGTGTGCTGCTTCAAAATCATGCCTAGTATTTGTGTGCTGAATATTTGCTTTAAATAAATACTTTTACTATAGAAGAGAAATATAAATAAAAAGGAATAAAAGGAAAATAGGAAAAGCTTCTATGCACCTTGGCCGAACCGCTAGAGAGTCAAGCCCATCCCAACACGGCTCCATCACCTACCTAATGCTCTCTCTCCTATGCGTGTCTCATATGTCTCCAACGTATCTACTTTTTCTCATGCTTTTCCTCTTGTATTGGACTCTAATTTGCATGATTTGAATGAAACTAACCCCGGACTGACGCTGTTTTCAGGAGAACTACCATGGTGTTGTTTTTGTACAGAAATAAAAGTTCTCGGAATGGAACGAAACATTGCGAGGATATTTTATGTCAATAATAAGAATTTCGAGAGCCAAGACCTACCGGAGAGTGGCCCCTGGGTGGGCACAACCCACCAGGGCGCGCCCCCCTCTCCTGGCACGCCCAGGTGGGTTGTACCCACCTGGTGGCCCCGCAGACCTCAACCCTGACACTATAAATTCCTATTTTCAGAGAAAAAACCGGGGAGAAAGAATTATCGTGATCCATGAGAACAGAGCCGCCGCCAAGCCCTGTTCTTCCTCGGGAGGGCAGATCTCGAGTCTGTTTGGGGCTTCGAAGAGGGGGATCTTCGTCCTTCGTTATCACCAACCCTTCTCCATCGCCAATTCCA
Organism: Triticum urartu; assembly: GCF_056163025.1. NCBI lineage: Eukaryota > Viridiplantae > Streptophyta > Magnoliopsida > Poales > Poaceae > Triticum > Triticum urartu. The sequence continues at coordinate 173,542,724 of NC_141873.1, read as the reverse complement.
TGATGCTCCCCACCGGGAGTGAGTAATTCCTTCGTAGGCTCGCTGGTTGGTCAGGAGTTGGATGAGATTCATCATGTAATCGAGTTAGTTTTGTTAGGGTCTGATCCGTAGTATCCACTATGTTCTTAGATTGATGTTGTTATGACTTTGCTATGCTTAGTGCTTGTCACTTTGGGCCCGGGTTCCATGATTTCAGATCTGAACCATTTATGAATCCATCATTATATCCATGTTCTAGATTCGATCTTGCAAGTTATAGTCACCTACTACGTGTTATGATCTGGCAACCCCGATGTGACAATAACTGGGCCCACTCATGGTGATGACTGTAGTTTGAGGAGTTCATGTATTCACTATGTGGTAATAATTTGTTCTGGTTCTCTATTAAAAGGAGGCCTTAATATCCCTTAGTTTCCAATATGGACCCCGCTTCCATGGGAGGTTAGGACAAAATATGTCATGCAAGTTCTTTTAAGAAAGCACGTATGACTATTTACGGAATAGATGCCTATATTATATCGATGGACTAGAGCTAGTGGTGCATCACCCTAGGTTATAACTGTCACATGATGAATATGCTCCAACAAGTCACCGATCCAATACCTACAAAATTTTCATTATTGTTTCTGCTAAGTTACTGCTGCTATCAACACTATTACACTTGCTACGAAATTATTGCTACCACTGTTAATGTTCTATTGCTGCTGCTACTACTATCAAAACTATCAAACTACTTTGCTATTGATCACATTGCTGCAGATAATTAATCTCAAGGTGTGGTTGAATTGACAACTCAGCTTCTAATAGCTTCAATTATACTTTGGCTCCCCTTGTGTTGAATCTATAAATTTGGGTTGAATACTTTACCCTTGAAAACAGTTGTGATCCCCTATACTTGCGGGTTATCAAGACCTTTTTCTGGCGCCGTTGTCGGGGAACATAGCTATAGTTGTTGAGTCACTTGGGATTATTATCATATAATCACTATGAAAAATTGGAAGGACCCAAAGACAAAGATATTTCCCTCAACGATGAGGGGAGCTAAGGAATAGCCATCCAGTTCTGCTTTAGATTCACCTTCTGTTATGAGTAAACTTGCAACACCACCACATGCTATTAATTCTGATATGTCGCAAGTTATTGATGATGCTACTTCTACTATGAATTATGCTTTTGATGATGCTAGTACCTTGCTTGATAATGGTGATGTGCCACTTGGTGAATTTCTTGATAAACAAATTGCTAGAGTAATACAACATGATGTTGTTGAATCCGATGATGAGCTTGTAACTGAATCTCCTGAAGCACCTCGGAGAACTAGCCCTCCTAGATATGAATTTCCAAAGGTACCGGAAGGTTATGTTATGAGTGAAGAAATAACTAGAGATATTCTTGCTTGCAATGATAGAGATGATCTAGAGAAATTACTACACAAGTATAAAGATAAATCTCTGAATGCTAGAATGAAATGTGATCCTAAGTTTGCTACTTCACCTATCTTTATTGATGATAATTATTATGAATTCTTTGTCGACCCAGAGTTGATTACTTTGGTTGAATCTGATCCTTTCCATGGATATGAAACTAAAACTGTTTTGGCACGTCTTACTAAGTTGAATGACATAGCCACCCTTTTTACTCATGATGAGAAAACTTATTATTACTTTATTCTCAAATTATTTCCTTTCTCATTAAAGGGTGATGCTAAAGCTTGGTACAACACTCTTACTCCTGGTTGTCTGCGTAGTCCCCACGATATGATTTATTACTTCTCTGAAAAATATTTTCCTGCTCAAATTAAACAAGCTGCCTTACAGGAAATATTTAACTTTGTGCAAACTAAAGAAGAGAGTCTCCCACAAGCCTGGGGGAGGCTTTGCCAGTTACTTAATGCTTTGCCTGATCATCCTCTTAAGAAAAATGAAATACTTGATATCTTCTATAATGGACAAACTGATGTTTCTAGGGACTTCCTAGATAGATGTGCTGGTTGTTTTTTCAGGGAACGAACTATTGGACAAGCTGAGGAATTATTGAATAACATATTGAAAAATTATGATGATTGGACTATTCCTGAACCACCGCCTAAACCCACTCCGAAGAAGAGGGGTATATTATATCTCAGTCTCGAATATATGTAAGAGGCAAATAAATCTATGAAGGAAAAGGTATTAAAGTTGAGGATGTTAAAATTTTACCTCCTATTGAAGAAATACATGGGCTTAATACACCACCATTGCCTAAGGTGGTAGAGGTAAATTCTTTTATGAAGTTTAATGATAATGATAATCCTCACAATATGCATCCTAGTCAATGCCTTTATGAGTTTGAAAACTACATTAGAAAACAAGATCACTTCAAAGCAAATGTTATGAAGCAATTGAAATATAATTCTAATATGATTGCTCACTTGAGTGACTTGTTATTTAGAATATCAAACGATGTTAGAGTTGTTAGAAAACATGCTTCTATGGTTCAAACTCAGTTAGAACAAGTTGCTAAATCTCAAATAGAATTGCTTGATGAAATGAATCATAATAAGAATGACTTTGCTGTTAGAGTTGCAACTAGAGGAGGTAAAATGACTCAGGAACTACTTTATCCTGAGGGACACCCTAAAACAATTGAACAAGATTCAAAAAGAGCTAACACTAGTGCACCTAGTCCTTCTAGGAAGAACAAGAAAAAGAAGAATGCTAGGACTTCACATGCTCCTAGTGAACCTGAAATAGAGAAACTTCATGATAATGATAATGAAATTTCTATCTCGGATGCTGAAACTCAATCTGGAAATGAACAGTCAGAACAGGTTAGTAGAGGTCACAGGGACAGGACCCCGAGAGGCTCCCGCGACCCGCTCCCACCCCCGAAACCCTCGCTGCCGCCACCTCCCCTGCCAGTCTCCGGCAGGATCCGGGCACCCTAGCCGGCACGCGGCCCGGATCCGCCCCCTCGCCCTCCCTTCCCCGCCCCTCCTTCCGCCCTCGCGTCGCCTCCCCGGGAGGCGGCCAGGGCGCCCCCCCCCCCCCGCCTCTCCTCTCAGCTTCGCCTCCTCTTCCTCTCCCCTGCCGTCGCCGGCGGGCGCCCCCGGCTCCGGCCCGGGGGGTGCCGGCAGCGGCAGGATCTTCTCTCCCCACGCGCGCGTCCTCCTGGCCCAGGGCAGGGGGCGATGGCGGTGTCGCTCGGCTGGGCTGTGGTCCGGTGACTCGGTGGGGTGGCCGGCGGCGGACGTGGTGGTGGCACTGCTCCTTAGCGGCGGGGCAGCGTGGTGGTGCGGGGTGGCCGATGTCGCGCCCTCGGCCCAGATCTAGGCCCGGCGGGCCCCATCTAGGTCCTATCGGGCTAGCCAATGGTGTGGCCTTGTTGTTTGTGGTGCGGTGAAGAGGAGGAGCGGCTTGGATATGGGGCGTCGGTGCCGATGGCGTGCCGGCAGCAGCGCGAAGGCGGGTGCTTTACGGGCCGACTAGGGCTCGGCCGGGCCTATGGGCCCATGGGCCTGGTGTGCTCCTGCTATTGCATCCGAACAGCTACCGTCGCTGACGGTGGAGGTGGGGCCCTCCCGCGTGCCGACGGTGCTGATGCCCTAGTCCCAGCTCTGATTCTTCACCGCGCTGTCCTCACTTCGCGGTGCCGTGGTGAGACGGCGTGGGGGCCTCATGACCACGTTGGCGCATGGTGGTGGCTGGATTCGGAGTGCCCGAGGTGCGGGTTGGGATCGGGGGAAACCCCTGTCGGCATGGCCGACACCAGTGCGGTGGCGCCTGTTGGTGCCACCTGACCTTTCGGGAGGGCGTCGGGGGCTATCCTTCCTCTCACCTCGTCGTGTACCGGGGGAAACCCTTGGCAGCAGCGTCATCATCATCGCGATCCTCTTGGAGGTGTTGATAGGTGCCGGCGCTTCGGAGTCTTGGAGCCTAGTGGAAGATCCCGGTGGGCGCTGCGACCGCGAGGCTTCTTTGTTTTTGTTTATCTGCCGTAGTCGGCATTTGTTTCTTTTGCTCTTTCTCTGTCGTTTCTTTTGGGCGTGACTGTGCTGCTTCCGCCCCAGCACCTATCTCTGTATGGTCCGGTTGGTTGCTTTGTATACAAAGCGGGGGAAACCCTTTTTCGGCAATGAACAGTCACCTACTGATAATGAAAAAGATAATGATGAGGTTCATGAAAACTCTCAACCAACCAATAAAGAACCAGACAATGATGTTGAGATAGAACCACCTGTTGATCTTGATAACCCACAAGCTAAGAATAAAAGATATGACAAAAGAGACTTTGTTGCTAGAAAACACGGTAAAGAAAGAGAATCGTGATTTCAAAAACCTATGCCTTTTCCACCCAAGTCAACTAAAAATCATGATGATGAAGAATTTGAATGCTTTTCTGAAATGTCGAGGATAGTCTTTTGCGTACTCGTTTGACTGATATCTTCTAAATGCCTCCTTATGAAAAATATATGAAATACATCATCACAAATAAGAGAAAAATACCGGGAGCTGAGATCTCGACTATGCCTGCTAATTACACTTTTAAGGATGGAGTGCCTAAAAAACTTGGAGATATGGGAATACCAACTATACCTTGCTCTATCAAAAAGAATTTTGTGAAAACTACTTTGTGTGATTTAGGAGCTGTTCTTAGTGTTTTGCCTTTCTCTTTATATAAAAGACTTGATTTGAATAAACTCACACCTACTGAAATATCTTTGCAAATGGCTGACAAATCAACTGCCATACCTATCGGTATCTGTGAGGATGTGCCCGTTGTTGTTGCTAATGTTACTATTTTCACTGACTTTGTTATACTTGAGATGCCCAAGGACGACAACATGTCGATTATCCTTGGTAGACCCTTCTTGAATACTGCAGGGGCTGTTATTGATTGCAATAAAAGCAAGGTTAGTTCTCATATTAATGGTAATGAGCATACGGTGCACTTTCCGAAGAAACAATTCCAAGTGAATGGTATTAATGTTATTGCAAAATCTCCAACAATCACTATTGGAAGTTTTCAAATACATTTACCTACTGTCAAAAAGAAATATAAAATACTTTTTGTTGGGGAAATGCATATCCCCATTGAGGTAACTTAGTGATTTACGAAAGTTCTTCTGTTTCATTCTAATCGAAAGTGGTTGTTAATAAGACTTGATCAACCTTATTAATGGATCAGTTTTGAACGGTATGAATTTGATGAATTTAGTAAGCACTACTTTCTGTCCCTACTTTTTATTTTCTATTTTTATTAGTTAAATAAAATAAAATGCCATGTTTTGTCTATGTTCTGAATTTGCCGTGCCATAAAAATTGACCCAAAAATAAAAGTTCTTAGAATGCCCTAAAAATTTAATACGATTTTTTCTGAATATTTGAGAATTTTTGGTGCAATAAACATCAGAGGGAGGTGCACTAGGTGGGCACAACCCACCTGGGCATGCTAGCACCCCTAGGCGCGCCCTGGTGGGTTTTGGTCCCCACGTGGCCCCCCTCACTTACCTCTTCACGCCACATCATCACTTACCACCAGAAAAAAAATCCCCGTTGCTCTCTCTCCCGTGTTCTTGAGCTCAAACCCACGGATTTCGATCTCCTTGCTCGAAGCTCCATTGTTGAAACTGTTTCGAGGGATTATTGCTTGATATGTGACTCCAGCATTTATCCAATTAGTTTTTGTTTTCGTGGCTTATACTTTGAAGAATTATCTACTCTTGGTGCTGCTGTAGATGTGCTTGCATGTTGAATTCTTAGTGTTCTAAGTAGTTTGAATGCTTGCTATGGCTTCTATGTATCCCTATGAGTAGTTGCTATCAATCTTACAAATTTTTGTTGACCAATTTTTGTCAGTCCAAAATTTTTATTTTCAGAAAATTGTACGTGGACATGCTAAACCTATTTGGAAGGAGTTCTTTGAGGAGACGATCCTCGGGGGCATCTTCTAGTGACAGTTCTGCTCCTCGGTCTTATGTTGAACCAAGTGGAAGTTCCACGCGAGATGCCACCACCAAGACATGTTTATCGCCTAGCGATGAATATATGGTGCATGTGGGCATTAAGGAGGAATTTGAGCAATATGTTCACAATGCCGGACTCGGTCCCTACCTATCAGATAAGTGTGCACAACACCAACTTCTCATTGAATCATTTTTCGAAGGATTTAAATATTTTCCATGTGAGTCTAGGGTGTCGTTTATGCTTTGTGATAATCCTTATACCATCTCACTAGAGAATTTTTCTTGTCGCTACAAGCTTCCATTTTGGCGTTCGCCTGATGAGCCACCAACGGTTGAGTACGAGTCTTTCTTGATTAGCCTTTGCTACGGTGAAAATAGGGGAGTGAGACAAGGAAGAATAAAGAGCATTCACTTTCCCGCGATTTAGTATTTTGCCTTATTTAACGGGAAATGCATAGTAGGCAAGCAAGACTGTAGCATACTTTGTGCGCCAAACTTAAGCCTCCTTCACACCGCTCTCACTGGTGAAAGGAATTATAACCTTGGAGTGATCGTTGCACGTAGACTTCAGCAAAATGCTAACAGTGGTTGGTTCTATGGTGGACTTTATGCCACGCATTCAGCACGAGGACTGGGTGTTTCACCTTTGCCCTTTGATCCTATCCTACCCACGCGATATTTAGATTTTGACACTTTAAAAGAACATAAGATTCTCAAGGGAAGGGTTGATAACTCCACTTATAATCTAATGTTTAACCAAAAATCTATTGTGGACACATATTTGCCTGCGCCTACTCTTTTTGATTATAACAACAAGGGGAGATATTTTATTCTTGTGAGCGAGGCCTGAGATCATAACGCAGTAGTGGTGGTGGTACGATGTGCTGAGGCATCCACACCGAGAGCCTCCATGAGCTACCACACCGACTACTACCCTCCAGGCTACTGACCGATTACCAAGTGATAACCCACAAGTATTGGGGATCGCAACAGTTTTTAAGGGTGGAGTATTCAACCGAAATTTATTGATTCGACACAAGGGGAGCCAAAGAATATTCTCAAGTATTAGCAGTTGAGTTGTTAATTCAACCACACCTGAAAGACTTAATATCTGCAGCAAATATTTAGTAGCAAAGTAGTATGGAAGTAATGGTAACGGTGGCAAAAGTAACAGTAGTAGTTTTTGTAGCAATCGCAACAGTGGCAACGGATAAGTAACTAAGCAAAGATCAATATGTGAAAAGCTCATAAGCAATGGATCAATGATGGATAATTATGTCGGATGCAATTCCTCATGCAACAGCTATAACATAGGGTGACACAGAACTAGCTCCAGTTCATCAATGTAATGTAGGCATGTATTCCGAATATAGTCATACATGCTTATGGAAAAGAACTTGCATGACATCTTTTGTCCTACCATCCCGTGGCAGCGGGGTCCTATTGGAAACTAAGGGATATTAAGGCCTCGTTTTAATAGAGTACCGGACCAACGCATTAATATTTAGTGAACACATGAACTCCTCAAACAACATTCATCATCGGGAGTGGTCCCGATTATTGTCACTTCGGGGTTACCGGATCATAACACATAGTAGGTGACTATTGACTTGCAAGATAGGATCAAGAACTCACATATATTCATGGAAACATAATATGTTCAGATCTGAAATCATGGCACTCGGGCCCTAGTGACAAGCATTAAGCATAGCAAAGTCATGGCAACATCAATCTTAGAACATAATAAATACTAGGGATCAAACCCTAACAAAACTAACTCGATTACATGGTAAATCTCATCCAACCCATCACCGTTGTAACACCCATGATGCGGCTATATCTCCCACGTGTCGGGGCACGACTTGGAGGCATAACCGCATGGTAGGCATGTCGCAAGAGGGGTAATCTCTACACATCCCATGTACTGAATAAGAAAGGGATAAAGAGTTGGCTTACAAACGCCACTTCACACAATACATAAATATATCATACATCATCCAGAATACAATCAAGGTCCGACTACGGAACCAAAATAAAGAAAGACAACCCCAAATGCTAGATCCCCGATCGCCCCAACTGGGTTCCACTACTGATCAAAAGGAAACGAAAGAAAACAATGATCAAGATCTTCATCGAGCTCCCACGTGAGCTGGGTTGCATCACCTGCACTGGTATCATTGGCACCTGCAATTGTTTGGAAGTATCTGTGAGCCATGAGGGCTCAACAATCTCACACCCGTGAGATCAAGACTATTTAAGCTTATGGGTAGGAGAAGGTAGTGAGGTGGAGCTGCAGCACTAAGCATATATGGTGGCTAACTTACGCAAAAGAGAGCGAGGAGAGAAGCAAAGCACGGTGGAGAAGCTAATAACGATCAAGAAGTGATCCTGAAGCTACTTACGTTCAAGCATAACACGAGACCGTGTTCTCTTCCCGGACTCCGCCGAAAAGAGACCATCACGGCTACACACACGGTTGATTCATTTTAATTAAATTAAGTGTCAAGTTCTCTACAACCGGACATTAACAAATTCCCATCTACCCATAACCGCGGGCACGGCTTTGGAAAGTTGAAAACCCTGCAGGGGTGTCCCAACTTAGCCCATCACAAGCTCTCACGGTCAACGAAGGATATTCCTTCTCCCAGGAAGACCCGATCAGACTCGGAATCCCGGTTACAAGACATTTCGACAATGGTAAAACAAGACCAGCAAAGCCGCCCGATGTGCCCACATCCTGATAGAAGCTGCACATATCTCATTCTCAGGGCAGCACCAGATTGTCCAAACTTCTGGTTGGCCAGCCCAGAGTTGCCCCTGGTGGCCACCGGTGGCAGACAGGTTCAGACCAACACTTCGACAAGCACTGGCCCCGGGGGGGTTAAAATAAAGATGACCCTTGAGTCTGCAGAACCCAAGGGAAGGTGATAGGTTGTTAGGCAAATGTAAAACCAAGGTTGGGCCTTGCTGGAGGAGTTTTATTCAAAGCAAACTGTCAAGGGGTTCCCATAACACCCAACCGCGTAAGGGACGCAAAATCAAGGAACATAACCTTGGTATGACGGAAACTAGGGCGGCAAGAGTGGAATAAAACACCAGGCATAAGGCCGAGCCTTCCACCCTTTACGAAGTATATAGATGCATTAATTAAATAAGAGATATTGTGATATCCCAACATATCCATGTTCCAAACATGGAACAAACTTCAACTTCACCTGCAACTAACAACGCTATAAGAGGGGCTGACGAAAGAGGTAACATAGCCAAACAACGGTTTGCTAGGAAAAGGTGGGTTAGTGGCTTGACATGGCAATATAGGAGGCATGATATAGCAAGTGGTAGGTATCGCGGCATAGCAATAGAGAGAACAACTAACAAGCAAAGATAGAAGTGATTTCGAGGGTATGGTCATCTTGCCTGCCAAGTTCTCAGAGTTGACGAAAGCTTGATCCTTGTTAGCGTACTCAACAGGTTCCTCGATCATGTACTCGTCTCCCGGCTCTACCTAAAGCAAGAACACAAGCAAAAAGGACCAACAATCAATCACGGTGCAATGCACAAACAACATGATGCAAAACATGGCATGACATGCGGGATGTGATAGGCAATGCATATGCAAGCTTCGGAAGGGAAATATTGCAAGGCATCAACTTGGAAAACCAAGTGTGCCGCTGGAAAGATGAGACGATTTCAGTCGAAATAGATATAAAGATCACCGGAATCGGATGCACGGTTTGCAAATGGCAAGCAAAACAATAATGGCACAATTCTGCGATTAACAGCACGATGACATCTAGTATGCAACAAGAAACTAACTACTGCTCCGCAACATAGCAACAAAGCACATCACGGTGATCTACTAAAGATTCTTCACAAAACATGAACACTAAGCTATGGCTAAATCACACTAGAACAAGTTCAAACAAGCATGACAAAAGTGCAAAAGATATCAGCTTCACAGACTTGGTGAAAATACTAACATGTCAGGAATAACATCAGGAAGCAATGTTTAGAGCAAGAAAACAACATGCTACAGGAACATATCATAGCAAACAAAGGCATGGAATGAATCTACTCCAAGCATAGAACAAAAGCCCCTTACTGATCATGAGCCAAAAAGGCAGAGAAGATATAATGGCACCCATGTAACATAGCAAGTTTTATTAACAGTTTCAGACTTAGCAGAAAAACAGAGCATGGCATAAACAGAGTTATGAAGGCATATTTGCGAGCTCAAATCACTCACCACAAAGCATTGGATGACAAGCTAAGCATAGCATCAACAAGAAGACATGTTCATGAAGCTAATAAAGGCAAGAGCAAGTTCATAACATGCATGGATCAACTACAACAACCATGGCAAAATTGATTAACATGTAAACAATCTGCCAGGAACATTTTATAGCAAAAGTAGAGCAAGATTGAGACATGCTAGGGCACTCCATAAATGCAAACAGGGGCATGGAAGGATAGAGCAAAACCATATGTCCAAATCATCCTTACTGAAGCAACTCAAAACAAGCATGGATCTCACTGTAGCAACATGGTTACATGGCATAAAAATAACAGCAGGAAAAGGACTTGGTAAAATCTCAATTCCCTGAAATCAGCAATATCATGAAGGCTAATTTTCATGCTTGTGCTAGTCACCACATTGATCAAAAAAATACATGGCAAGCACCCCTGTAAAGATGGCATGGCATAGATCAAAACTCATGTAGAGCTCATGCCCATATGATGCACGCAACAAATCTGACAAAACATGATAATCTGCTAAGTAACAGCAGCAAACATTTTATAGCACTCTTGCATCAGTGATTTTGGCATCAAGATGGACTCAAACAAGCATGTCACAATGGAATGAAATGAAGAGCATCTCATGGTGAACATTTTGATATATCATGCGCAAGAAACGGAGCTACGGTCGTGGAGTTATGGCATGAAAAACATTGGCATAAAACATGAGGGGGAAAGGAATTAGAGGAAAAACAACCTCCGGAAGAAGTCAACGCGGGACGGAGAGATCACGGGATGGAGCGGTGCAGGACGGATCTATCCGTTTGGTTCGTTGCATTGCTGGATTTTATCCACCCCGCTGTGGATCCGTCTCTGGCGACCTTGGGTCCGGTGAGGCATGGAGGAGGTGGCCGGCGGAGAGAGGTGCGGGGAGGAGGAGACGGCGGCGGCAGAGGAGCGCGGTGTGGCGGCGGAACACGCGCGGGAGGGCGCGATGCGGTGGTGACCGGCGGTGGCGACCGGCGGAGCCGGGCATGCGGGCGGTTTGCAGCGGAGCTCGGTGGAGGTGGTCGGCGGAGGCGGGCGGCGACCGGGCGATGGCGACACGCAGGCGGGCGGGGCGGCGACCGGGCGGCGGTGACGCGGGGCTTCGTCGGGCCCGGTTCGGCCTGGCGCGGGCCGGATCTGGGCATGGCGGGCCCGCGCGATGGTGGGCGTTGACCGGCGGCGGGGTCGGTGACATGGTGCCCGCAGAGTGGAGGAGGGAGGCGGCGAAGGTGATGTGGCGCGACCCCATTGGTCGGGGCGACATGTCCGGCGGCGCGAGGAGGAAGACACTAGGGTTTCATCTGCGCGAATTTTCGGGGAGGAACACCTATTTATAGGTAGGAGGAGGTAGGAGTGTCGAAATGGAGTGTAGTTTTCGCCCACGCGATTGTGATCCGACAGCGGAGAACATGGAAGAGGTTTGGATGGGTTATTGGGCCGTTTTGGACGGGTGTTGGGCTGGAACACACAAGAGGCCTTTACGGTTCCCCGGTTAACCGTTGGAGCATTAAACGGACTCCAAATGGCACGAAATTTGACAGGCGGTCTACCAATGGTGTACCAAGGCCACTTGGCAAATCTCGGTCCATTCTGAGAATGTTTAACACCTGCTCATGAAAAGAGACAAAAGGGGTACGCCGGGGCACGTAGGAGTGTCGGTTTACAAAACAGACAACGGGGAAAATGCTCGGATGCATGAAGAAAACACGTATGCAAATGCGATGCACATGATGACATGATATGGAATGCAAGACATAAACAAAATGCAAAACAAAGACAAAACCCAGACACGAAGGGAATCTCATAACTTAAAGCCAAAAATGGCAGAGTCGGAGTTACAAAAATGGAAAGTTGTATCCGGGGCGTTACAACCGTCCAGCATGCCTACGATGGGATTACAATCGCACGACAGAGAGAATCATGAAATTGGTGATGGAGGAACATTGATGATAACGATGGCGATGGATTCCTCTCTTTGGAGCCCTGAACGGACTCCAGATCGGCCCTCCCGATGAGGATTAGGGCTTGGCGGCGGCTCCATATCGTAAAACGCAATGAATCATTCTCCCTAATTTTTTTCTCCCCGAAAGTGAATATATAGAGTTGGGGTTGAGGTCGGTGGAGTCTCAGGGGGCCCACGAGGCAGAGGGCGCGCCCCGGGGGGGGCGCGCCATTTACCCTCGTGGACATGGTGTGGGCCCCCTGATGCTGATTCTTTCGCCAATATTTTTTAGTAATTCCAAAACATGTCTTCGTGGATTTTCAGGTCATTCCGAGAACTTTTATTTCTGCACATAAATAACACCATGGCAATTCTGCTGAAAACAGCGTCAGTCCGGGTTAGTTCCATTCAAATCATGCAAGTTAGCACTACAAAAAAAGACACATCCGTGACATTTTGGGCCGAACGAAATTTTTTTCTGTCATACATATGACACTTCTATGAAGATAATTGTGACAAAACCCGGTATCATCATAGATGTGGTGGGCTCCTACTTCTATGACAAAAAATCATGATAGAAAATGGGATTTTCATCCTGGGCGGGCCGGAGACGCAGCTGCATGACATTCTTTGGGCCGTCCATGATGGAAAAAACCATGGTAGAAGCAAGGGCGAGGAAAATTTCGGGGTATTCCCGGTTACGGTGGGAGATCGGGGGCCGAGCGATGCGCGTTTCTCTCGTACACGTACGCGAGTGTGTGCGAGGCATTGGCTCTAACTGAACCCGAGCGAGGCGTTGGGCTCTAACTAAACCCGAGCGATTCCACTGCAGGCTATGCGTTACTGAACCCGAGCGATCGATCGATGGTTGTTAACTGAACCCGAGCGATCGATCGATGGTTGTTAACTGAACCCGATCGAGCGATTCCTTCGCTACTGCTGCTAACTGAAGCCGATCGATTGGATGAACAGTGAGCGTTGCGGGGGGGGGGGGGGTTGGATGAACAGTGAGCGGTGGCATTGCCTCTGGATGAACAAGACCCCCTGGTGTGGAGGGCTGGATGAACAGTAGACGGTGGAGGGGTGCCCGTGGAGGGGTGGTTGAACAGGACCCCGTGGGGTGGAGGGCTGGATGAATAGTAGACTGTGGAGGGGTGGTTGAACAGTAACCGATGGAGTAGCGCGCGGTGGAGGTTGGATGAACAGGGGACAATGGAGGCTGGAGGAGGTCGACGGTGGAGATGAACAGTATCCCATGGAGTCCCGTTTTGCGGTACGCCACACCCCTCCCGATGAACAGGACCCCTATTTTGACCGTAGGAGGTCCGTTTCATCCGTTTTGCGGTACGCCACACCCCTCCGATCAACAGGACCCCCGTTTCGACCGTAGGAGGTCTGTTTCCTCTGTTTTGCGGTACGCCACACCCCTCCCGATCAACATGACCCCCGTTTCGACCGTAGGAGGTCCGTTTCCTCCGTTCTGCGATACGCCAGGCCTCGTTTCCATCGCCTGTTCCGTCCAAGCCCTCCCATTGAACACGACCACGCATTCCGTTCCGACCCAGCCGGTTGGCTCCCACGTGTTCCGTTGTCTCCCGATGAACACGACGCATTCCGTTGCCTCCCGATGAACACGACGCATTCCGTTGCCTCCCCATGAACACGGTGCATTCCGTTGGCTCCCCATGAACTCGACGCATTCCATTGCCTCCCCATGAACACAACGTCCCAGCCATGTACACGAGCATTGGCCGTATGTATGCGTGAGTAGGCGTTCGAGACCCTGCCCGTATGTACACGTCCGTGGCCGTATTTTCTTTCTTGCACCCTGGCCGTTGTACGTACGTGTACATGCTACGTGCGCGCCTCTACTACGACACATGCGCTCCTCTACATCAACCAGTATGTATGTACACGTTCGCGACCAGAATGACAACGCTACGCACGCTTCGACCAGGTGGGTCCCGACTGTCGGGCACTTCCTTGCCTGTGAAGATGTAGCTGGTGGGTCCCAGCAATCAGGGGGCGAATCGTTTTGTTTTTTTGCCCGGACGCACTTCCTTGCGTGCGAAGGTGTAGCTGGTGGGTCCCAGCAGTCAGGGGGGCGAATTTTTTTTTTTTGCCCGGACGCACTTCCTTGCGTGCGAAGGTGTTGATGGTGGGTCCCAGCAGTCGGGGGAAAATCGTTTTTTCAGACGCACTTCCTTGCGTGCGAAGATGTAGCTGGTGGGTCCTGGCAGTCAGGGGGGCGAATCGTTTTTTTTTGGACGCACTTCCTTGCGTGCGAAGATGTAGCTCGTGGGTCCGAGCAGTCAGGGGGCGAATCCTTTTTTTTGCGAAATACGGTGGCCCGTCTGGTGGGTCCCCGCTGTGAGGTGGAGGAATAATTATTTTGTGCGTAATAAGGAGGCACTTCCTTGCGGGTGCCATGGACCCAGCTGTCAGCCTCTCCACGTAGAGTCCATGTCCGATGGAAGTCGTTCCTTGACCACGTTGACCACGCCACGCCGAGAGCACCAGGGCGGTGGACGACGGCGAGACCTAGGAAGGGGACGACACAGAGCCGGGGAAGACGTGGCAGTGGATGCACATGTGGAGAGCAGTACGAGGGTTCACTGGTTTGGCTGCGCTGCCATTGCCACAGAATAACAGGGGGTGTGGGTGAGTGGAGGGATGGCCTGGCCAGCGGTGGGAGTAGTAGGGGGCGGTGAGGCCTCCGCGGCAGCACAGCCGGTCACAGGAGGTAGGAGCAGGCGGCACGACCGGCGCTGCTTTGGGCGGTTGGAGCAAGAAGACTAGAGGTTGAAGAAGCACGACGGTCGTTGGATGGACATTGTATGGTCACTGCAGCTAGAACCGTTTATATTGACTAAGTTGGCAAAGCCCTTGGTACGTCAACTTAGTAGGCCCACAGGTCAGCTTTCGAAACGGTGTGCCCCAGATGTCAGGGGGAGGAATCATTTTTTGGGCGGGTGAAGATAGAATATCTGAGATAGAAGAAGAAGCACGGCATCCGTTTGATGGACATCCAGCGGCCACTGCTGCTAGAACTATGTGTTGACTATAAGTTGACAAAGCCTTGCATACGCGTCAACTCTGTTTTTTTAGGGGACGCATCAACTTAGTAAGGCCATAAGTGTGTGGCAGAGAACTTATAGCCCATTTGAGATTTGTAAGAATGTGTAGCCCATTTTTGAATTCTAATGGAATTTATTACAGCCCATTTACAGTTTGTTAAAAGTACAGCCCATTTAAACCAATCGTTCAAAACATAATTCAATAAAATTTCCCACATTTTGATGGGATCAGAAATATTTTTATCCCGAAATTTCTAGTCAGATTAAATACAATTTCAATATAAATTTATATTACGTAAAAATCCAACAAAACATTGCGCTTGCAACAATTAATGAAATTAAAATTTTCAATATCCAAAAATAATATTTTATAAAGTAATCACGTGTTTGGTGCATTTTTTTATAGTTACTGTCCAGTTTTTATAATTACATCCCATTTATTATTTCTTAAAGCCCATTTTCTTGTTAAGCCTAATGCATCCCTCCTAGGAAAGATTTGCAGCCCATCGGGGCGGAGAATAACAACTTGACCCTGCCTGGGTATTCCTAAAAAAAGTATAGCTGGGCTAGCCATTTTCAGCTTGAAGAAATTAATATCTGGGCTGGATATCTGGCCTGGGCTAGATGGGCCATAGCCCACCCAGTTAATACCTGCAGCTATGTTTTCGTTGTTGTTCAGAGGATAAAAATTAATATCTGGGCTAAACATCGAAAAACACTGTAGTGCTCACACCTCAAAAACACAAATACTTCTCGAGCTGCTTGGTCCCAGCTGTCGGCCGCTTCTTGTGCAATTCTCTCGTTTATTGACTACTCCCTCATTTCCGGTTTATAAGGCTCAATTCAAAAATCTCAACAACCAAGGTAGATGATGAGTGGTGAAATATTTTTTGTAGTTTGCAAAAGCACCCAATTAATGCTCTTGTTTTCCTCAAAAAATTATGCTTACGAATGCATTAATTGCAATGCATGCATGCATAGAGTGCATGCATTGGTCAGATTTCTATTAATACTTGCATGCAATGATTTAATGCACCTTGAAGTCTGAACATGTTATGGGGAACAACCAAATTGAGCCTTATAAAATGGAAAAACTATAATTTTGAGATAAGCCCTATAAACCGGAAAGGAGGGAGTACTACATAGGTTGACAATGGTGTGGGACCGTGATGTCAGGAAACCAGGAGGAAGCAAAATAAATTATAGTTATATATATATATAATAAGGAGGCACTTGCGTACGTGAGGCTATGGGCCTGGTGGGTCCCCATTGTCATCCTCTCCTAGTAAAGTCATCTCCTCGCCCGCGCGCGCTTTCCGCCCAAAACAGTCAGCGCCGCCCGCCCCGCTTCCCGGTGCAGGCGATTGCTCCGCCTTCAAACGACACAAGTGCCATCCGTCCGTCCATCTGCTGCCCACATTAATGATACGCGGTTGCCGAGGTGGCTACTCCGGCGCCACACGTCCGTCCCTCCGCCCGCCCACCATTGCTATATAAACTGCTGCCCCGGCCATAGCTGCAGTCATCCGCATCCGTTCCCTTTCTCCTGTCCACACCACTACTGCCCACCATGGCTTCCTCGCGCTCCAGCACTCTTCGAGACGGGCGGATGACGGACCACAAGGAGATGGCAACCATTGCTGCCGACCGGCTGGCCGGCAGGCAGCCGGAGGATGACGATGTCCCAATGGAGAACATGGTAGTCGACGATCCGGTGCCAACCCCCTCCTCCGCGCCATCCTCGTCGGTGCATTGCACCATGTCCATCAGCGAGGCTCGTGCCCAATATATGGAGAGGGTGAGGCAGATGCGTGAGGAGCAGTTCTGGGAGGCGCGGGCCGACACCGGCGACAACCACCATCTCCTCCAGGAGCACCTGCAGGCGGAGGAGCAGATCACCACGGAGCGGGCGGAGTAGGAGGTGCTCCTCGACTCGTAATGCTCCGCCCGCAAGGGCCGCCTCGAGCGCTGGCAGTACCACATGCAGGTGGCGGAGGCTGCGGCCGCCTACAAAGAGGCTGGCAAAGAGGGCGATGAAGCGGGCGAGGCGCTGTTTGGCGAGACCGAGGACGATGCAGAGGACAATGCCGGCTCCGACGAGTCCCCGCTCCGCTGGCGTCGACGAGGCCCTGCTCCGCCGAGGCCCCGCGGCTCCAACAACGAGGCAGAGGACACCGCCGGCTCCGCCCAGGCCCCGCCCGACCAATAACAAGGCAGAGGACATCGCCGGCTCAGCCGAGCCCCACCCTCCCGGCAACGTGGGGGAGGATTTCCACCGCTCCGTTGAGGCGCCGCCCGTCGGCAACGAGACAGAGGACATCGCCGGCTCCGCCGAGGCCCCGCCCCGTTGCCAACGAGGCCGCGCCACACAAAAAACGAGGAAGAGTAGAACACGGTAGGTTGCCGCCACTCGGGTCCAAGTAAGGCCACCGCTGCTACCCTCCGGTTGAAGCCAAGCTAGGCGGGTTGACCATTGACGACCGGTTAGCTTCTTGGCAGCGACGTGGAGTTGGAGAGCTGCGCTGGAGAAGAACACTGCTTCTACTTAACTGCTGGTGCAGTTGGCTGACTGACACGTGGGCCCAACAGGCCACATGTCAGTTACGCAACTGCACCTGCAGTTAAGTCACTGAAGCTTCTGTTCGGCTCAGCGGGACACAGGTGGGTAGCTTCGGTTAATTAATTATACCTCTAGCGCAACCCTTTTTAGTTGAAGAATGTATGAAATGTAATGAAATCCGACCATGTATGAATGAATTTATTTCGATTAGTTCAAATTGCTGTATCACTGGCATTGGATGAACATGCAAAACAATACGTACTAGCATTATTCCTAGGGTGATCACCTCGTTTGCAACAGTTTCACATGTACTCCCTCTGGTCCTTTCTAGTCTGCATACAAGTTTTGTCTGCAGTCAAAGTATCTCTACTTTAACCAATCTTATACAAAAAAGTATGCACTTTCATAATGTGTGAAGTAAAAAGGAACAAAAGGAGTACAAAGAGTTTGAGCAGCTTTTTAGCGTTTCTGTACATTGCAATCAAACACACAGGCCTAGCAATTGATAGAGAACATTCAAAACAATCGATGATTATGCATCTCAACGACTCACATGTCAGAGGCAATATTTACTTCACAACTAAAGAATAAAGAAAAAATTGATCGACGCTGCTGACAGCAAAGGGCGTCCCATTCAAAAATATCAAACGCATGTCTTGCTAAAATCAATGAGCAAAATTTGACAAGGTTGTCCCATTCCAAAATATCAAATGCCTACGGTTGCGGAATGGGCAGGGTTTGCCATCAGTTCGGACATTGACATGGCACCTCGTGCTAAATAAACCAGCTGTTCTTTTTGTGCAGTTCCACCAAAAACAACAAAAATCGTGCGTAGCTTGTATGATTTCGCCCTTATATGTTGCAACGCCTTGAACTTATCGGCACCTCCTTCCTTGTGGTGGAAATGAATGATTTGATGTATTCATGAACATTTTGTGCAGTTCCCATTGAAATCAAGCTGAGCAGCCCTGTTTGCACAAATACAAAAAAGTGATTAGTATAAAGCAAACTGTACTATGAATTAGCAGTTTCAACAGGCACATACATGGTCCATGTAGAGCACACTTTTAGAAAAATGGAACTCACCAGAAAGAATCCTAGAACAACATTGTACTCGCGCATCACAGCAAAAAAATGGAGATTTGTCAGTCCTTCTGAGCTGAAGTTAGTTTGGTCTTGTGGGGAGTAATGTAACCATCCATCAACTGCTCCTTCTGATGAGAAGATAGACAGGGTTTCTTCATCCTGGCATAAACGGAACTAGTCACTTCACGTACTCCATATTCTTCTTCAGAGGAAGATGATCCTGTTGTGCAAAGATAAGAGGACTATTAAATGCTAGCATCCCTGTTTTCTCGAAAAAAAGGAAAGGAAATATTTAAAACAGCACAGATGAAGCACTTCTCAAGGACAATACCACTTTTTCATATCAGTATCTAAACAGTAGCACAACACCAATAGAGATGACAAAGCTCAATCATATGGATGAAATCAGTGGGCGAGTACCAACCTTTGTCAGGAGGCTTATTGTGTAGAGAATACAGATGAAGAACTTCTCCGGAACCATCTGTTGCTATCTACGGTGGTGGCCATGCTTACTATATACTCCTCGATTAGTTTAATGTTTCCAACATCTTCTTGTGCAGTTCCACTAAAATATATGGTATATTCAAAGAAGATCCCTGTTTGCACAAGTAGAGATAATTACATATTACATTAAGAGTGGCATCAAATCAGTGGAAAAACAATTGCTCGTTCTAGCCATGGCAATAAATTAAGATGCAAAACTATATCATTACTTGTGTCATCATAGTTCCAGTGCTTCATTACAGCACTGGGAGTTGATTTTTGTTTTTCTTCCGCTTGTTCTTCCCCTTCATCACTTGGTTCAATAACAGACAAGCTTCGCCTTCAATGTAAGATTTGGCATGTCAATTAGGGAGCACAAGTATAGTACTAAACTTAATTTTCTGATGAAAGTGGCAGAATACAGGCCAGCAGTTGTGAAATATCCTTCTCCATTTGTGGAGTTCACTAAAATCAAGCACCACTATCGTACAAGTAGCACAACATATGAAAGCACACTAAAGAATCATGTGAAAGAAGGCTAGTACTGACCTCTCATGATGCGGAATTCAAACAACTCACAAGAAGAAGATCTAAACCAAATTTGCCTTAACGGATAGGAAGTAAGATCCCCTCTTGTGCAGTTCCACTAAGATCAAGCAATCAAGCAATGTTGTCGGTGTGACCTTTTGGTTGAACTGCACAAAACACTCCTAAAACAAAAGTGTTCTGTGCAGTGCAACAAAAGGTCACATGGCAACGAGGTGAAGTAGATAACCCTGTTTAGACAGAGGTGCAAAGGAAACAATTAGTGGTCAATGTTGGGTTTCGTAGTAATTTCAAAAAAATTCCTACGCACACGCAATATCATGTGATGCATAACAACGAGGGGGAGAGTGTTTTGTACGTACCCAACGCAGACCGACTGCGGAAGCGATGACACGACGTAGAGAAAGTAGTCGTACATCTTCACGATCCAACCAATCAAGCACCGAAACTACGGCACCTCCGAGTTCGAGCACACGTTCAGCTCGATGACGATCCCCGGACTCCGATCCAGCAAAGTGTCGGGGAAGAGTTCCGTCAGCACGACGGCGTGGTGACGATCTTGATGTACTACAGCAGCAGGGCTTCGCCTAAACTCCGCTACAGTATTATCGAGGTATATGGTGGCAGGGGGCACCGCTCACGGCTAAGGAATAGATCTCAAGGATCAACCTGTGTGTCTAGAGGTGTCCCTTGCCTCCGTATATAAAGGAGTAGAGGGGGGAGGCTGGCCGGCCAAGGAGGGAGGCGCAGGAGGAGTCCTACTCCTTCCGGGAGTAGGACTCCCCTCCAATCCTATTCCAACTAGGATTCCCCAAAGGGGGAAAGAGGGAGAGGGGGGCCGGCCACCTTCTCCTAGTCCTAATAGGACTAGGGGAGGGGGAAGTGGCGCACCCACCTTGGGCTGCCCCTTTCTCCTTTCCACTAAGGCCCATGAAGGCCCATATGGCTCCCGGGGGGTTCCGGCAACCTCCCGGTAACCCAGGTAAATCCCGATTTCACCCGGAACACTTCTGATGTCCAAACATAGGCTTCCAATATATCAATCTTTACGTCTCGACCATTTCGAGACTCCTCGTCATGTCCGTGATCACATCCGGGACTCCGAACAACCTTCGGTACATCAAAATGCATAAACTCATAATGAAACTGTCATCGTAACCTTAAGCGTGCGGACCCTATGGGTTCGAGAACAATGTAGACATGACCGAGACATGTCTCCGGTCAATAACCAATAGCGGGACCTGGATGCCCATATTGGCTCCTACATATTCTACGAAGATCTTTATCGGTCAGACCGCATAACAACATACGTTGTTCCCTTTGTCATCGGTATGTTACTTGCCCGAGATTCGATCGTCGGTATCCAATACCTAGTTCAATCTCGTTACCGGCAAGTCTCTTTACTCGTTCCGTAATACATCATCTCACAACTAACATATTAGTTGTAATGCATGCAAGGCTTATGTGATGTGTATTACCGAGAGGGCCCAGAGATACCTCTCCGACAATCGGAGTGACAAATCCTAATCTCGAAATACGCCAACCCAACATCTACCTTTGGAGACACCTGTAATGCTCCTTTATAATCACCCAGTTACGTTGTGACGTTTGGTAGCACCCAAAGTGTTCCTCCGGCAAACGGGAGTTGCATAATCTCATAGTCATAGGAACATGTATAAGTCATGAAGAAAAGCAATAGCAACATACTAAACGATCGGGTGCTAAGCTAATGGAATGGGTCATGTCAATCAGATCATTCAACTAATGATGTGACCTCATTAATCAAATAACAACTCTTTGTCTATGGTTAGGAAACATAACCATCTTTGATTAACGAGCTAGTCAAGTAGAGGCATACTAGTGACACTTTGTTTGTCTATGTATTCACACATGTATTATGTTTCCAGTTAATACAATTCTAGCATGAATAATAAACATTTATCATGATTATAAGGAAATAAATAATAACTTTATTATTGCCTCTAGGGCATATTTCCTTCAGTCTCCCACTTGCACTAGAGTCAATAATCTAGATTACACTGTAATGATTCTAACACCCATGGAGCCTTGGTGCTGATCATGTTTTGCTCGTGGAAGAGGCTTAGTCAACAGGTCTGCAACATTCAGATCCGGATGTATCTTGCAAATCTCTATGTCTCCCACCTGGACTAGATCCCGGATGGAATTCAAGCGTCTCTTGATGTGTTTGGTCCTTTTGTGAAATCTGGATTCCTTTGCCAAGGCAATTGCACCAGTATTGTCACAAAAGATTTTCATTGGACCCGATGCACTAGGTATGACACCTAGATCGGATATGAAGTCCTTCATCCAGACTCCTTCGTTCGCTGCTTCCGAAGCAGCTATGTACTCTGCTTCACATGTAGATCCCGCTACGACGCTTTGTTTAGAACTGCACCAACTGACAGCTCCACCGTTTAATGTAAACACGTATCCGGTTTGCGATTTAGAATCGTCCGGATCAGTGTCAAAGCTTGCATCAACGTAACCTTCTACGGTGAGCTCTTTGTCACCTCCATATACGAGAAACATATCCTTAGTCCTTTTCAGGTATTTCAGGATGTTCTTGACCGCTGTCGAGTGATCCACTCCTGGATTACTTTGGTACCTCCCTGCTAAACTTATAGCAAGGCACACATCAGGTCTGGTACACAGCATTGCATACATGATAGATCCTATGGCTGATGCATAGGGAACATCTTTCATATTCTCTCTATCTTCTGCAGTGGTCGGGCATTGAGTCTTACTCAACTTCACACCTTGTAACACAGACAAGAATCCTTTCTTTGCTTGATCCATTTTGAATTTCTTCAAAATCTTGTCAAGGTATGTGCTTTGTGAAAGTCCAATTAAGCGTCTTGATCTATCTCTATAGATCTTAATGCCTAATATGTAAGCAGCTTCACCGAGGTCTTTCATTGAAAAACTTTTATTCAAGTATCCTTTTATGCTATCCAGAAATTCTATATCATTTCCAATCAGCAATATGTCGTCCACATATAACATTAGAAATGCTACAGAGCTCCCACTCACTTTCTTGTAAATAGAGGCTTCTCCAAAAGTCTGTATAAAACCAAATGCTTTGATCACACTATCAAAGCGTTTATTCCAACTCCGAGAGGCTTGCACCAGTCCATAAATGGATCGCTGGAGCTTGCACACTTTGTTAGCTCCCTTTGGATCGACAAAACCTTCCGGTTGCATCATATACAACTCTTCTTCCAGAAATCCATTCAGGAATGCAGTTTTGACATCCATCTTCCAAATATCATAATCATAAAATGCGGCAATCGCTAACATGATTCGGATGGACTTAAGCATCGCTACGGGTGAGAAGGTCTCATCGTAGTCAATCCCTTGAACTTGTCGAAAACCTTTTGCGACAAGTCGAGCTTTGTAGACAGTAACATTACCATCAGCGTCAGTCTTCTTCTTAAAGATCCATTTATTCTCAATTGCTTGCCGATCATCGGGCAAGTCAACCAAAGTCCATACTTTGTTCTCATACATGGATCCCATCTCAGATTTCATGGCTTCAAGCCACTTTGCGGAATCTGGGCTCACCATCGCTTCTTCATAGTTCGTAGGTTCATCATGATCTAGTAGCATGACTTCCAGAACTGGATTACCGTACCACTCTGGTGCGGATCTTACTCTGGTTGATCTACGAGGTTCAGTAGTATGTTGTTCTGAAGTTTCATGATCATTATCTTTAGCTTCCTCACTTATTGGTGTAGGTGTCGCAGAAACAGTTTTCTGTGATGTACTACTTTCCAATAAGGGAGCAGGTACAGTTACCTCGTCAAGTTCTACTTTTCTCCCACTCACTTCTTTCGAGAGAAACTCCTTCTCAAGAAAGTTTCCGAATTTAGCAACAAAAGTCTTGCCTTCGGATCTGTGATAAAAGGTGTATCCAATAGTTTCTTTTGGATATCCTATGAAGACACATTTCTCCGATTTGGGTTCGAGCTTATCAGGTTGAAGCTTTTTCACATAAGCATCGCAGCCCCAAACTTTCAGAAACGACAACTTTGGTTTCTTGCCAAACCATAGTTCATAAGTCGTCGTCTCAACGGATTTTGATGGTGCCCTGTTTAACGTGAATGCAGCCGTCTCTAGAGCGTATCCCCAAAATGATAGCGGTAAATCAGTAAGAGACATCATAGATCGCACCATATCTAGTAAAGTACGATTACGACGTTCGGACACACCATTATGCTGTGGTGTTCCGGGTGGCGTGAGCTGCGAAACTATTCCACAGTTTTTCAAATGTACACCAAACTCATAACTCAAATATTCTCCTCCACGATCAGATCGTAGAAACTTTATTTTCTTGTTACGATGATTTTCAACTTCACTCTGAAATTCTTTGAACTTTTCAAATGTTTCAGACTGATGTTTCATTAAGTAGATATATCCATATCTTCTTAAATCATCTGTGAAGGTGAGAAAATAATGATATCCGCCACGAGCCTCAATATTCATCGGACCACATACATCGGTATGTATGATTTGCAACAAATCTGTTGCTCTCTCCATAGTACCGGAGAACGGTGTTTTAGTCATCTTGCCCATGAGGCACGGTTCGCAAGTACCAAGTGATTCATAATCAAGTGGTTCCAAAAGTCCATCAGTATGGAGTTTCTTCATGCGCTGTACACCGATATGACCTAAACGACAGTGCCACAAATAAGTTGCACTTTCATTATCAACTCTGCATCTTTTGGCTTCAACATTATGAATATGTGTATTACTACTATCGAGATTCAATAAAAAATAGACCACTCTTCAAGGGTGCATGACCATAAAAGATATTACTCATATAAATAGAACAACCATTATTCTCTGATTTAAATGAATAACCGTCTCGCATTAAACAAGATCCAAATATAATGTTCATGCTCAACGCTGGCACCAAATAACAATTATTTAGGTCTAATATTAATCCCGAAGGTAGATGTAGAGGTAGCGTGCCGACCGCGATCACATCGACTTTGGAACCGTTTCCCACGCGCATGGTCACCTCGTCCTTAGCCAATCTTCGCTTAATCCGTAGCCCCTGTTTCGAGTTGCAAATATTAGCAACAGAACCAGTATCAAATACCCAGGTGCTACTGTGATCATTAGTAAGGTACACATCAATAACATGTATATCACATATACCTTTGTTCACCTTGCCATCCTTCTTATCCGCCAAATACTTGGGGCAGTTCCGCTTCCAGTGACCAGTCTGCTTGCAGTAGAAGCACTCAGTTTCAGGCTTAGGTCCAGACTTGGGTTTCTTCTATTGAGCAGCAACTTGCTTGCCGTTCTTCTTGAAGTTCCCCTTCTTCTTTCCTTTGCCCTTTTTCTTGAAACTAGTGGTTTTGTTAACCATCAACACTTGATGCTCCTTTTTGATTTCTACCTCCGCAGCTTTAGTCTTGTTCATCCCTTGCATATTATAGTTCATCACGAAGCTCTTGTAGCTTGGTGGCAGTGATCGGAGAATTCTGTCAATGACGCAATCATCTGGAAGATTAACTCCCAATTGAATCAAGTGATTATTATACCCAGACATTTTGAGTATATGCTCACTGACAGAACTGTTCTCCTCCATCTTGCAGCTATAGAACTTATTGGAGACTTCATATCTCTCAATCCGGGCATTTTCTTGAAATATCAACTTCAACTCCTGGAACATCTCATATGCTCCATGACGTTCAAAACGTCGTTGAAGTCCCGATTCTAAGCCGTAAAGCATGGCACACTGAACTATCGAGTAGTCATCAGCTTTGCTCTGCCAGACATTCATAACATCTGGTGTTGCTCCAGCAGCAGGCCTGGCACCCAGCGGTGCTTACAGGACGTAATTCTTCTGTGCAGCAATGAGGATAATCCTCAAGTTACGGACCCAGTCCGTGTAATTGCTACCATCATCTTTCAACTTTGCTTTCTCAAGGAACGCATTAAAATTCAATGGAACAACAGCACGAGCCATCTATCTACAATCAACATAAACAAGCAAGATACTATCAGGTACTAAGTTCATGATAAATTTAAGTTCAATTAATCATATTACTGAAGAACTCCCACTTAGATAGACATCCCTCTAATCCTCTAAGTGATCACGTGATCCGAAACAACTAAACCATGTCCGATCATCACGTGAGATGTAGTAGTTTCATCGGTGAACATCATTATGTTGATCATATCTACTATATGATTCACGCTCGACCTTTCAGTCTCCGTGTTCCGAGGCCATATCTGTATATGCTTGGCTCGTCAAGAATAACCTGAGTATTCCGCGTGTGCAACTGTTTTGCACCCGTTGTATTTGAACGTAGAGCCTATCACACCCGATCATCACGTGGTGTCTCAGCACGAAGAACTTTCGCAACGGTGCATACTCAGGGAGAACACTTCTTGATAATTTTGTGAGAGATCATCTTATAATGCTACCGTCAATCAAAGCAAGATAAGATGCATAAAAAGATAAACATCACATGCAATCAATATAAGTGATATGATATGGCCATCATCATCTTGAGCTTGTGATCTCCATCTCCGAAGCACCGTCATGATCACCATCGTCACCGGCGTGACACCTTGATCTCCATCGTAGCATCGTTGTCGTCTCGCCAATCTTATGCTTCCACGACTATCACTACCATTTAGTAATAAAGTAAAGCATTACATCGCGATTGCATTGCATACAATAAAGCGACAACCATATGGCTCCTGCCAGTTGCCGATAACTCGGTTACAAAACATGATCATCTCATACAATAAAATTCAGCATCATGCTTTGACCATATCACATCACAACATGCCCTGCAAAAACAAGTTAGACGTCCTCTACTTTGTTGTTGCAAGTTTTACGTGGCTGCTACGGGCTTAAGTAAGAACCAGTCTCACCTACACATCAAAACCACAACGATAGTTTGTCAAATAGACTCCGTTTTAACCTTCGCAAGGACCGGGCGTAGCCATACTTGGTTCAACTAAAGTTGGAGAGACAGTCGCCCGCAAGCCATCTCTGTGCAAAGCACGTCGAGGGAACCGGTCTCGCGTAAGTGTACGCGTAAGGTTGGTCCGGGTCGTCTCGTCCAACAATAGCGCTGAACCAAAGTATGACATGCTGGTAGGCAGTATGACTTGTATCGTCCACAACTCACTTGTGTTCTACTCGTGCATATAACATCAACATAAATAACCTAGGCTCTGATACCACTGTTGGGTTTCGTAGTAATTTCAAAACTTTTCCTACGCACACGCAAGATCATGTGATCCATAGCAACAAGGGGGAGAGTCTTGTCTACGTACCCAACGCAGACCGACTGCGGAAGCGATGACAGGACGTAGAGGAAGTAGTCGTACGTCTTCACGATCCAACCGATCAAGCACCGAAACTACGGCACCTCCGAGTTCGAGCACACGTTCAGCTCGATGACGATCCCCGGACTCCGATCCAGCAAAGTGTCGGGGAAGAGTTCCGTCAGCACGACGGCATGGTGACGATCTTGATGTACTACAGCACCAGGGCTTCGCCTAAACTCCGCTACAGTATTATCGAGGTATATGGTGGCAGGGGGCACCGCACACAGCTAAGGAATAGATCTCAAGGATCAACTTGTGTGTCTAGAGGTGTCCCCTGCCTCCGTATATAAAGGAGTAGAGGGGGGGAGGCTGGCCGGCCAAGGAGGGAGGCGCAGGAGGAGTCCTACTCCTTCCGGGAGTAGGACTCCCCTCCAATCCTATTCCAACTAGGATTCCCCAAAGGGGGAAAGAGGGAGAGGGGGGCCGGCCACCTTCTCCTAGTCCTAATAGGACTAGGGGAGGGGGAAGTGGCGCACCCACCTTGGGCTGCCCCTTTCTCCTTTCCACTAAGGCCCATGAAGGCCCATATGGCTCCCGGGGGGTTCCGGCAACCTCCCGGTAACCCGGTAAAATCCCGATTTCACCCGGAACACTTCCGATGTCCAAACATAGGCTTCCAATATATCAATCTTTACGTCTCGACCATTTCGAGACTCCTCGTCATGTCCGTGATCACATCCGGGACTCCGAACAACCTTCGGTACATCAAAATGCATAAACTCATAATGAAACTGTCATCGTAACCTTAAGCGTGCGGACCCTACAGGTTCGAGAACAATGTAGACATGACCGAGACATGTCTCCGGTCAATAACCAATAGCGGGACCTGGATGCCCATATTGGCTCCTACATATTCTACGAAGATCTTTATCGGTCAGACCGCATAACAACATATGTTGTTCCCTTTGTCATCGGTATGTTACTTGCCCGAGATTCGATCATCGGTATCCAATACCTAGTTCAATCTCGTTACCGGCAAGTCTCTTTACTCGTTGCGTAATACATCATCTCACAACTAACATATTAGTTGTAATGCTTGCAAGGCTTATGTGATGTGTATTACCGAGAGGGCCCAGAGATACCTCTCCGACAATCGGAGTGACAAATCCTAATCTCGAAATACGCCAACCCAACATCTACCTTTGGAGACACCTGTAATGCTCCTTTATAATCACCCAGTTACGTTGTGACGTTTGGTAGCACC
Source organism: Triticum urartu (assembly GCF_056163025.1). Lineage (NCBI taxonomy): Eukaryota > Viridiplantae > Streptophyta > Magnoliopsida > Poales > Poaceae > Triticum > Triticum urartu. The sequence continues at coordinate 173,514,221 of NC_141873.1, read as the reverse complement.
CAAAGTGTTCCTCCGGCAAACGGGAGCTGCATAATCTCATAGTCATAGGAACATGTATAAGTCATGAAGAAAAGCAATAGCAACATACTAAACGATCGGGTGCTAAGCTAATGGAGTGGGTCATGTCAATCAGATCATTCAACTAATGATGTGACATCGTTAATCAAATAACAACTCTTTGTCTATGGTTAGGAAACATAACCATCTTTGATTATCGAGCTAGTCAAGTAGAGGCATACTAGTGACACTTTGTTTGTCTATGTATTCACACATGTATTATGTTTCCAGTTAATACAATTCTAGCATGAATAATAAACATTTATTATGATTATAAGGAAATAAATAATAACTTTATTATTGCCTCTAGGGCATATTTCCTTCAGTCTCCCACTTGCACTAGAGTCAATAATCTAGATTACACTGTAATGATTCTAACACCCATGGAGCCTTGGTGCTGATCATGTTTTGCTCGTGGAAGAGGCTTAGTCAACAGGTCTGCAACATTCAGATCCGGATGTATCTTGCAAATCTCTATGTCTCCCACCTGGACTAGATCCCGGATGGAATTCAAGCGTCTCTTGATGTGTTTGGTCCTTTTGTGAAATCTGGATTCCTTTGCCAAGGCAATTGCACCAGTATTGTCACAAAAGATTTTCACTGGACCCGATGCACTAGGTATGACACCTAGATCGGATATGAACTCCTTCATCCAGACTCCTTCGTTCGCTGCTTCCGAAGCAGCTATGTACTCCGCTTCACATGTAGATCCCGCTACGACGCTTTGTTTAGAACTGCACCAACTGACAGCTCCACCGTTTAATGTAAACACGTATCCGGTTTGCGATTTAGAATCGTCCGGATCAGTGTCAAAGCTTGCATCAACGTAACCTTTTACGGTGAGCTCTTTGTCACCTCAATATCCGAGAAACATATCCTTAGTCCTTTTCAGGTATTTCAGGATGTTCTTGACCGCTGTCGAGTGATCCACTCCTGGATTATTTTGGTACCTCCCTGCTAAACTTATAGCAAGGCACACATCAGGTCTGGTACACAGCATTGCATACATGATAGATCCTATGGCTGATGCATAGGGAACATCTTTCATATTCTCTCTATCTTCTGCAGTGGTCGGGCATTGAGTCTTACTCAACTTCACACCTTGTAACACAGACAAGAATCCTTTCTTTGCTTGATCCATTTTGAATTTCTTCAAAATCTTGTCAAGGTATGTGCTTTGTGAAAGTCCAATTAAGCGTCTTGATCTATCTCTATAGATCTTAATGCCTAATATGTAAGCAGCTTCACCGAGGTCTTTCATTGAAAAACTTTTATTCAAGTATCCTTTTATGCTATCCAGAAATTCTATATCATTTCCAATCAGCAATATGTCATCCACATATAATATTAGAAATGCTATAGAGCTCCCACTCACTTTCTTGTAAATACAGGCTTCTCCGAAAGTCTGTATAAAACCAAATGCTTTGATCACACTATCAAAACGTTTATTCCAACTCCGAGAGGCTTGCACCAGTCCATAAATGGATCGCTGGAGCTTGCACACTTTGTTAGCTCCCTTTGGATCGACAAAACCTTCCGGTTGCATCATATACAACTCTTCTTCCAGAAATCCATTCAGGAATGCAGTTTTGACATCCATCTGCCAAATTTCATAATCATAAAATGTGGCAATCGCTAACATGATTCGGACGGACTTAAGCATCGCTACGGGTGAGAAGGTCTCATCGTAGTCAATCCCTTGAACTTGTCGAAAACCTTTTGCGACAAGTCGAGCTTTGTAGACAGTAACATTACCATCAGCGTCAGTCTTCTTCTTAAAGATCTATTTATTCTCAATTGCTTACCGATCATCGGGCAAGTCAACCAAAGTCCATACTTTGTTCTCATACATGGATCCCATCTCAGATTTCATGGCTTCAAGCCACTTTGCGGAATCTGGGCTCACCATCGCTTCTTCATAGTTCGTAGGTTCATCATGATCTAGTAGCATGACTTCCAGAACTGGATTACCGTACCACTCTGGTGCGGATCTTACTCTGGTTGATCTACGAGGTTCAGTGGTATCTTGTTCTGAAGTTTCATGATCATTATCATTAGCTTCCTCACTTATTGGTGTAGGTGTCGCAGAAATAGTTTTCTGTGATGTACTACTTTGCAACAAGGGAGCAGGTACAGTTACCTCGTCAAGTTCTACTTTTCGGCCACTCACTTCTTTCGAGAGAAACTCCTTCTCAAGAAAGTTTCCGAATTTAGCAACAAAAGTCTTGCCTTCGGATCTGTGATAGAAGGTGTATCCAATAGTTTCTTTTGGATATCCTATGAAGACACATTTCTCCGATTTGGGTTCGAGCTTATCAGGTTGAAGCTTTTTCACATAAGCATCGCAGCCCCAAACTTTCAGAAACGACAACTTTGGTTTCTTGCCAAACCATAGTTCATAAGTCGTCGTCTCAACGGATTTTGATGGTGCCCTGTTTAACGTGAATGCGGCCGTCTCTAGAGCGTATCCCCAAAATGATAGCGGTAAATCAGTAAGAGACATCATAGATCGCACCATATCTAGTAAAGTACGATTACGACGTTCGGACACACCATTATGCTGTGGTGTTCCGGGTGGCGTGAGCTGCGAAACTATTCCACAGTTTTTCAAATGTACACCAAACTCATAACTCAAATATTCTCCTCCACGATCAGATCGTAGAAACTTTATTTTCTTGTTCCGATGATTTTCAACTTCACTCTGAAATTCTTTGAACTTTTCAAATGTTTCAGACTTATGTTTCATTAAGTAGATATATCCATATCTGCTTAAATCATCTGTGAAGGTGAGAAAATAACGATATCCGCCACGAGCCTCAATATTCATCGGACCACATACATCGATATGTATGATTTCCAACAAATCTGTTGCTCTCTCCATAGTACCGGAGAACGGTGTTTTAGTCATCTTGCCCATGAGGCACGGTTCGCAAGTACCAAGTGATTCATAATCAAGTGGTTCCAAAAGTCCATCAGTATGGAGTTTCTTCATGCGCTTTACACCAATAAGACCTAAACGACAGTGCCACAAATAAGTTGCACTTTCATTATCAACTCTGCATCTTTTGGCTTCAACATTATGAATATGTGTATTACTACTATCTAGATTCAATAAAAAATAGACCACTCTTCAAGGGTGCATGACCATAAAAGATATTACTCATATAAATAGAACAACCATTATTCTCTGATTTAAATGAATAACCGTCTCACATTAAACAAGATCGAGATATAATGTTCATGCTCAACGCCGGCACCAAATAACAATTATTTAGGTCTAATATTAATCCCAAGGGTAGATGTAGAGGTAGCGTGCCGACCGCGATCACATCGACTTTGGAACCGTTTCCCACGTGCATCGTCACCTCGTCCTTAGCCAATCTTCGCTTAATCCGTAGCCCCTGTTTCGAGTTGCAAATATTAGCAACAGAACCAGTATCAAATACCCAGGTGCTACTGCGATCATTAGTAAGGTACACATCACTAACACGTATATCACATATACCTTTGTTCACCTTGCCATCCTTTTATCCGCCAAATACTTGGGGCAGTTCCGCTTCCAGTGACCAGTCTGCTTGCAGTAGAAGCACTCAGTTTCAGGCTTAGGTCCAGACTTGGGTTTCTTCTCTTGAGCAGCAACTTGCTTGCCGTTCTTCTTGAAGTTCCCCTTCTTCTTCCCTTTGCCCTTTTTCTTGAAACTAGTGGTTTTGTTAACCATCAACACTTGATGCTCCTTTTTGATTTCTACCTCCGCAGCTTTCAGCATTGCGAAGATCTCGGGAATAGTCTTGTTCATCCCTTGCATATTATAGTTCATCACGAAGCTCTTGTAGCTTGGTGGCAGTGATTGGAGAATTCTGTCAATGACGCAATCATCTGGAAGATTAACTCCCAATTGAATCAAGTGATTATTATACCCAGACATTTTGAGTATATGCTCACTGACAGAACTGTTCTCCTCCATCTTGCAGCTATAGAACTTATTGGAGACTTCATATCTCTCAATCCGGGCATTTGCTTGAAATATCAACTTCAACTCCTGGAACATCTCATATGCTCCATGACGTTCAAAACGTCGTTGAAGTCCCGATTCTAAGCCGTAAATCATGGCACACTGAACTATCGAGTAGTCATCAGCTTTGCTCTGCCAGACGTTCATAACATCTGGTGTTGCTCCAGCAGCAGGCCTGGCACCCAGCGGTGCTTCCAGGACGTAATTCTTCTTCGCCGCAATGAGGATAATCCTCAAGTTACGGACCCAGTCCATGTAATTGCTACCATCATCTTTCAACTTTGCTTTCTCAAGGAACGCATTAAAATTCAACGGAACAACATCACGAGCCATCTATCTACAATCAACATAAAAAAGCAAGATACTATCAGGTACTAAGTTCATGATAAATTTAAGTTCAATTAATCATATTACTGAAGAACTCCCACTTAGATAGACATCCCTCTAATCCTCTAAGTGATCACGTGATCTGAATCAACTAAACCATGTCCGATCATCACGTGAGATGGAGTAGTTTCATCGGTGAACATCATTATGTTGATCATATCTACTATATGATTCACGCTCGACCTTTCGGTCTCCGTGTTCCGAGGCCATATCTGTATATGCTTGGCTCGTCAAGTATAACCTAAGTATTCCGCGTGTGCAACTGTTTTGCACCCGTTGTATTTGAACGTAGAGCCTATCACACCCGATCATCACGTGGTGTCTCAGCACGAAGAACTTTCGCAATAGTGCATACTCAGGGAGAACACTTCTTGATAATTTAGTGAGAGATCATCTTATAATGCTACCGTCAATCAAAGCAAGATAAGATGCATAAAAAGATAAACATCACATGCAATCAATATAAGTGATATGATATGGCCATCATCATCTTGTGCTTGTGATCTCCATCTCCGAAGCACCGTCATGATCACCATCGTCACCGGTGTGACATCTTGATCTCCATCGTAGCATCTTTGTCGTCTCGCCAATCTTATGCTTCCACGACTATCACTACCGTTTAGTAATAAAGTAAAGCATTACATCGCGATTGCATTGCATACAATAAAGCGACAACCATATGGCTCCTGCCAGTTGCCGATAACTCGGTTACAAAACATGATCATCTCATACAATAAAATTCAGCATCATGCTTTGACCATATCACATCACAACATGCCCTGCAAAAACAAGTTAGACGTCCTCTACTTTGTTGTTGCAAGTTTTACGTGGCTGCTACGGGCTTAAGTAAGAACCAGTCTCACCTACGCATCAAAACCACAACGATAGTTTGTCAAATAGACTCCGTTTTAACCTTCGCAAGGACCGGGCGTAGCCATACTTGGTTCAACTAAAGTTGGAGAGACAGTCGCCCGCAAGCCATCTCTGTGCAAAGCACGTCGAGGGAACCGGTCTCGCGTAAGCGTATGCGTAAGGTTGGTCCGGGTCGTCTCGTCCAACAATACCGCCAAACCAAAGTATGACATGCTGGTAGGCAGTATGACTTGTATCGTCCAAAACTCACTTGTGTTCTACTCGTGCATATAACATCAACATAAATAACCTAGGCTCTGATACCACTGTTGGGTTTCGTAGTAATTTCAAAACTTTTCCTACGCACACGCAAGATCATGTGATGCATAGCAACGAGGGGGAGAGTGTTGTCTACGTACCCAATGCAGACCGACTGCGGAAGCGATGACACGACGTAGAGGAAGTAGTCGTACGTCTTCATGATCCAACCGATCAAGCACCGAAACTACGGCACCTCCGAGTTCGAGCACACGTTCAGCTCGATGACGATCCCCGGACTCCGATCCAGCAAAGTGTCAGGGAAGAGTTCCGTCAGCACGATGGCGTGGTGACGATCTTGATGTACTACAGCAGCAGGGCTTCGCCTAAACTCCGCTACAGTATTATCGAGGTATATGGTGGCAGGGGGCACCGCACAAGGCTAAGAAATAGATATCAAGGATCAACTTGTGTGTATAGAGGTGTCCCCTGCCTCTGTATATAAAGGAGTAGAGGGGGGAGGCTGGCCGGCCAAGGAGGGAGGCGCAGGAGGAGTCCTACTCCTTCCGGGAGTAGGACTCCCCTCCAATCCTATTCCAACTAGGATTCCCCAAAGGGGGAAAGAGGGAGAGGGGGGCCGGCCACCTTCTCCTAGTCCTAATAGGACTAGGGGAGGGGGAAGTGGCGCACCCACCTTGGGCTGCCCCTTTCTCCTTTCCACTAAGGCCCATGAAGGCCCATATGGCTCCCGGGGGGTTCCGGCAACCTCCCGGTAACCCGGTAAAATCCCGATTTCACCCGGAACACTTCCGATGTCCAAACATAGGCTTCCAATATATCAATCTTTACGTCTCGACCATTTCGAGACTCCTCGTCATGTCCGTGATCACATCCGGGACTCCGAACAACCTTCGGTACATCAAAATGCATAAACTCATAATGAAACTGTCATCGTAACCTTAAGCGTGCGGACCCTACGGGTTCGAGAACAATGTAGACACGACCGAGACATGTCTCCGGTCAATAACCAATAGCGGGACCTAGATGCCCATATTGGCTCCTACATATTCTACGAAGATCTTTATCGGTCAGACCGCATAACAACATACGTTGTTCCCTTTGTCATCGGTATGTTACTTGCCCGAGATTCGATCGTCGGTATCCAATACCTAGTTCAATCTCGTTACCGGCAAGTCTCTTTACTCGTTCTGTAATACATCATCTCACAACTAACATATTAGTTGTAATGCTTGCAAGGCTTATGTGATGTGTATTACCGAGAGGGCCCAGAGATACCTCTCCGACAATCGGAGTGACAAATCCTAATCTCGAAATACGCCAACCCAACATCTACCTTTGGAGACACCTGTAATGCTCCTTTATAATCACCCAGTTACATTGTGACGTTTGGTAGCACCCAAAGTGTTCCTCCGGCAAACGGGAGTTGCATAATCTCATAGTCATAGGAACATGTATAAGTCATGAAGAAAAGCAATAGCAACATACTAAACGATCGGGTGCTAAGCTAATGGAATGGGTCATGTCAATCAGATCATTCAACTAATGATGTGACCTCGTTAATCAAATAACAACTCTTTGTCTATGGTTAGGAAACATAACCATCTTTGATTAACGAGCTAGTCAAGTAGAGGCATACTAGTGACACTTTGTTTGTCTATGTATTCACACATGTATTATGTTTCCGGTTAATACAATTCTAGCATGAATAATAAACATTTATCATGATTATAAGGAAATAAATAATAACTTTATTATTGCCTCTAGGGCATATTTCCTTCAGTCAATAACAATGGATGACACAGAAGCCAACAAAAAGAAGCATCTACCTTATCTAAATGGGAAAGAAAGCAAGACAGTAGAATTTCTCAAACGGTGGCATTGATTAATATTAACATAGAGATTATATTAACAATAAAATTTGTTAAACATGTAATTTGCTTTTAATTGTGGGTGGGTGCGAGATCGATGAAGAGAGCCATTGTAATTGTGTGTGTGTGTGGAAGTCAAAGATATAGGGTGACTGGCCTACCGGAACGTTAGAGGGCACATGTCAAGTTTGTGTGTGGCAGGGAGACATGACTAGAGCGCTTGATGTATCGGTGTGTGGGGGGGGGAGGGGTAGGCAGAGGCCTAACTATAGAGGTAGAACGACTCGTATATGTGTTGAGAAGGAGAGACCCAGCTATGTCTTGAGGGAGATCGGTCGACATCCATAAATAACTGAAGGACGGGAAATATGATGGGACAGAGAGATAGAGAGGAGAGATGGAGGGAGGGAGAGGGAGGGAGAGGGGTAGAGTGCTAGATGGGTGATGGAGTTGCTTCTCGAAGATGGTGGGAGAGGCCTACTAGACAAACTGAGAGTGGAACTGCAATGTTATCAATAAGAGTGGGGATATGTTTCTGTGTGTGCCTGTGCATGATAGATCTGTTGGGATGCATCCATGGATGATGAAGGGGAACCATGTGTTTGGTTAGCAAACCTAACTAGATCGGTAGATCAATTGTTGTTTGTCGGAGGAAGGGAGAGACACAACTAATGAGGTAGATCGATTGACGTGTGGGTAAAAACGAGTTATAAGGACCTAGCTAGCTATATCTATAGCGAGAGATCGGTCGGTGTACGTCCATTTGTTAGAGGAAAATAAGGCCCAGCGAGACGGATAGACAGAGAGAATGTAGCTAGGAGGTGGTGTGAGAGGCCCAACTACTAGCTAGATAGGGGGAGGAGTGTGCGGTTGTGAGATCGATGAAAAGAGGGGCGAGAGTTTACACGTGTGTCTGACCGTATGAGAGACACGAGGCAAGGACACATAAAGGAGGAGATTGAAGGTGTGTGTGGATGTTGTAGGTAGGCATTGCTGGAGACGTTTATCAATCGGTGTGTGTCGGAAAGGAGTTGTGGAGACTCTGGGAGAACGACCTAAAGAAAAAAATGAATGTGCCCGGTGGATAGAATGCCGAGGGAGGGGGAGGGTGAGGAGGGCGTGTGCATGCACGAGAGAAAGTTAGTGGTAGCTACAAAGGTTAGAGGATTGTGTGGATGTAAGAGACTAACAAAGATCATAATTTGATATGAAACCGGATTCATATATTTGAATAGGAGATCATAGTGTTTTAAACATTGCATGCATGAATATAGCGGTGATACATGTGATGTGCACATGTTATACCATAATGTGATAATGCATGGCATTTTCAACTCACAGCTAAATGCCGAACAATCTAAACCATACTATACATCAAACAATCTCACATTTTATTTGAATTTGTGATAATGTGTGGTGTTTGCACCTTACAACTAAATATCGAACAATCTAAACAATACTATATATTGAACATTCTCACATTTTATTTGAATTTGTTGTAATGTGTGGTGTTTGCAACTCACATCTAAATACTTGTAGGCGTAGGGGGCGGGGCACCATACATAATGTGAAAAACACATTATACATATGAGACATGGTTTAGATTCTGAAGATCTAGCTAGAGCTAGAAATGTAATATGATTTGAAATCAAAATAAAGTGGATTCAAAAAATCTAGTTCGAGTTCATATAGTACACATAGTTCATATCTAACTCGAGACTAATCATGTGGTGTGCGGTGAAGATAATACACAAACGTTGGTTTGACTTGACAATAATGATGATTGTAGATCTTATTAAAACAGAGAAATGAATTCAAATGCTTTAACTTCACAACAATCATTACTGTAGATCTTATTCAAATAGAGAAATGTATTCAAATTTAGTTCATATTGAAGCGGTAGTATATACGTTTGGAATGCACTAAAACGTTCATTTGAGTAGTAGGTTGCATGCATTATACACGTAGCGAAATATTTTAATTGAACATAACATGAATTCAAAGTTTTGAATGACATTTGTAGTGCGCATTGATTTGGTACAGTACACGTTAGGCTTGTCCAGAAATTTCAACCCGTGCCTTGTTAGCCCGAAATATTTAAGATATATCTTTGTCTTGTTGTGCTCCGACAACTCCCTCCATCTCAACCCGTGCCTTGCTATTCCGAAATTACAACGCGCGCGAAAACTCCCACCTCCTGTGAAATCCCGACAGGCCAAATGCCTGTGGTACCCCTGAACCGAAAGAACCGCCTCAAATCGGTGGGGGTACTTTCGTAACTTACACCACATTTCAGACAAGCGCATCTCTAAGCCATGGTTCCCCACTGCCATCCCATCCGCCCACCCATTCGTACACCAAGGCCGCGAAAACCTGCGATGAAACACCATACCCTGCTCCGTCCGCCACCCAGCCGGAGCCTCTTCCCGATGACGTCGTCCACAGCAACACCTCGACGTCCCTCATCCACCGTACCGGATGAGGATTCATCGTCGATCTCATCGTCCTACCGGTTCAGCCTCCTCGTCCTCCACCTCCAAGGAGCTGCCCTGACGTTCCCCTCGTCTTTCGCGCCACCTCCATTCCCACACCGCCGTCTTCACCTACACCATCGGAAGAGCATCATCATCACCGTTTCCTCGGATGAAGCTGCAGCCTAATTGGCGCCACCAAAGAGGTTGTACAGTAATCGCCGCATTTTCTTGTTGATTCGATCTCACGGTGCTGCCGGCGCTCGGTCCCGAGCCGACACGGCGCGGCTCCATCCACGGCGGCGTCGCCGGCCACTTCCTCCACGGCGTCGCTCCCTCGGCGGTGACGTCCACATCAGTAGGAGCTGCTACTGCTTTAGCTCTCGCTCGCTCGCGCTGCTGCTCTGCTCTTGCTCTCGGTCCCCTGCCTGGTCTGCTCTTGCTCGCGCTGCTGCTTTCGCTCTTGCTCTTGCTTGCGATGCTGCTCCGATTTAGCTACACTTTAGTCGACTGAATCGACTTTTGGGTCAGTCGATTTTCAGGGGGTGGGGGGGCTCACTTGGGTGAAGGAAGAACCAGCCGCAGCGGGGAGGGGGGCTCGCCGGAGAGGTACCCCACTATCTATCTTAGGGTTTAGGATGGGGGCGGTGGTCGCCAGCGGTGGTGAGGCGTTGGCGGGGTGGTGGCATGGGGATCGCCGGAGAAAAAGCTCGGCACGGGGGGGGGGCCTAGAGGGATGGCCGGGGCGGCGGCAGACCGGTGGTGGGGAGTGTTTTCGGGGAGGGCGGGGCGGCGCACCGCCGGCCACGGGCGGCGGGGGGATGCTGTTTGGCCGGTGGTGGCTGGCGGCTCAGGGGGTGGAGGTTGACGATGAACCACAGGCTCTTGATTTCATATCCAACGGCTACAAAATCGACTGACCACAGATGAAAAATTCAGTCGACCGACGTGTAGCCTCACCTTGGTAGTGCTTTAGTTTCGACAGCAAAATTCAGTTTCGACAGTTAAGTTCAGTTTCGACAGTTAAGTTCAGAGATAAGTGGCTGATGTATTTTACATCTAGCACTTTGTGGTTATGTATTTTACGTCATGTATTGGAGATGCTATTAGAATTCCACTCAGGTTAACATTGTTCGTTGTCTCTCTTGTCCTGCTTCAGCCTCGGCGTTGTACAACTCATCGGAGCTGCTCCAACGACGAAACCCTCCATCACAGCGGAGCAGTACCTCGGTCTCCATCTCTAGACGCCTAAGATCTTCTTCCACTCCTCCGAAAGCAAAGTCAGCCGGAGCATCCTCACCGGCCAACCCAATCACGCTGAGATCGACATGGCTTCGCCAAAGAGGTTGTACACTTGTTGCATCTCTTTTTTACTCTACATGTTATATATATTGTCCACTAAGCACACAGATTTGTTCCTTTAGTGTCTCCTTGAAAGAAAAAACATAGGAATTTTAATTTTCACTTGTCCTCCTTTTCAAATTCCTATTCATGAAGCACAAGACTAAGAGATAGTAGCATAATAGCATTATAACCGTACATTTTCTTGTGGTTTGACTTAATTTCACCATGCTTCTTTGCATCATGTGATCTTCCAATTGTTGTGAATCAAACACCCAGATTGGCAGAAATCCTGTGTTTTTAAATTCTCTCTTTTGCACGTGCATTCCTATCCTATTCATGTCTACTTCCTATCCCTGCATTGTTGGAATCCTCCAATTCAAACGAGCCCTTACAGAATTACTTCTCTTATAGATAGTTGTCAAAGAAAACCTTGTGTGGTTTGTCCCGCTCCTGTTGCATCGTCGTCCACCCCAGCTCAGCTGCTCCAACGACAGAAGGGTCCAGCACAGCAAGGATCCGGCCTCCAGACTATCTTTCGCCGCCTCAGATCTTCTTCCCCGCCGCTGGCAGCCATGAAAACTGCATTACCATCATCAACCGAGCAGATGACCTCGAGGATTACACGGATCCGCAAGAGAGGTCGCACTCTTTCATGTCTGCTTATGTTATGCATCGCTTAATATTACATGCTACTTTATCATCATGTTCACCGATTAGACTCTGAGTTAGCTCCAAACTAATGGTCAAACTTGAGTTTTTAAATGGTTGTGGGGTACATATCGGGGACGCTATCAATAGTATCTATCTACTATCTGGTTATGTATCTATCTACTATCTGGTTAATCTCTAGTGTCTACTATGAGTTTCATGTTGGGTGGGAAACAAACAGTAAAGAAGCCATTATCTGTCTTTTTTAACTGAAGCCATTATCTGCCTGCTATTATTGGTTTTTGGTCTATCCACAGGTTGATACCATCACTCTGGATTTCTGCATGCACTCTTTACATAATCACACTATGTTTTATTCCTATGCATGACAGTTATTGTAAACAATGGAACTGAACATGTAGAGAAAAAGAGACGAGCCTTGCGTGGCAATAAAATTTCATGCAGACGTCGCTCCATGGTAGGCGCAAAGGCAGCCCCCCTCCACGCATTTCGGATTGTAATAGAGAGGAAGATATCTGTTTTGAGGGGGATTTAGAAGGAGAAGATAACTCCTATTTACCCCCTGAGCTGTTCGCTCTAACTTGGCATGCTGATGTTGGTTATATCATGCATATGGTGTCTTGTTTGCTTACTTTATACATCAAATATGTCATCTGCTTAGTTTAGACATCCTTTATGCAAATGCCATCTGTTTAGTTTATTCATCATCTATGTGAATTATGCAACGCCATCTTGTTTAGCCAGGCATCATATATGTGAATTTTGCAATGCCATCCTGCTTAGCCAGTCATCTTATATGTATATTATATCAGGCCATCCTTTTTTCGTTACATATTACATTTGTCAACAATGTTAGTACATTCAACTGCTCTTCGTGTGCATCAGTCATTTGATACGGTGATGGCAAATTCTGGAGTGAAAACAAGGTCTTTAGAGCATACTATGCTATCTGACGAAGCGCATATCTCGCTGGTTACGGATAGCTCCTCGTAGGAGAATTCAGAGACAGATGACCAGTCCTATCCCCCCCCCCCAAGGTGTATGCTCTAACTTGGCAGGGTTATGTTGCTCATATCGTGTGTATGGTGTCTCGCATTGCTATGTCATTCGATTAGTTTAGACATGCTTTGTGTGAATGCCACCTGTTTAGTGTCTAATTACCATATATGTGAATTATGCATTGCCATCTTGTTGCAAGACATTATATATGTGAATTATACAATGCTATCTTGTTGCAAGACATTATATATGGAATGCTATCTTGGCAGGGTTATATTACCCATGTCATGCATGTTGTCTTGCATTGCTTAGTTTTTACATCATATATGGATTGCCATCTGCTTACTTGCTTACTATATAAATCATATATTTGAATTATATCATGCCATCATGTTTACATAGTACATACACATCATCTATCTGAATTATGGCATGGCAACCCATTTAATAAAGACATCATATAGTTATATCATCTCATCCTGTTTAGTGTTTACAGTCATCATATTTTGAATTATGGCATTCTATCCGTGAATGTATGTGAATTATGGCATGCCAACCTATTTAATAAACACATTATATAGTTATGTCATGTCATCCTGTTTACAGAGTCTCATATTTTGAACTATGTCTTTCCATCTTTTTTAGTTAGCCGTCATAATGTGAAAATGTGTCATGCTATCCTGTTTAGTTAGCCATCATATATGTGAAATTGTGTCATGCTATCCTGTTTGGTTAGACAACATAAATATGAATTATTTCATGCCCTCTTTTATTCTCCACTATCCATTGCACCTGTCTATCATACAATGTCTATACTTTCAATTACTTTTCTTGTTTATCAGCCATTTGAATTGGAGAGCGTGATGGCAATATCTAAGGGAGTAACAACACAGTCTTCAGAAAAGATAGTGCTACCAGTTGATGCAGATAGAACCGCGGTTGTACTTGCCTAAGGACCAGATCCACCACACATAACCCAGACTCTCGCAGATTGTAACCCTACCCAGTTGGACAGAGAACCAGCTACACCCCTTCTAACCCCAACCCTAGAAGATAGTAACCCAGTTCCAGTTGACACAACACCGTCTCCACCACAGAGCACCCCAACACGAGCAGTTAGTAAGGGAACTACAGTGCCCAAAGCACGAGGAGCACCACTCTGAATCCCAACTCAACGCTTAAAGGAGAAGAAGATTTGTTCTCAGGTCAGGTTCTGTAGCTATGGTTCATACCCCTTTGCTCTTGCATTACTGTATTTACTCATGCCAACTATTTTCAAATTTGAAGGATGGAATTGAAACTCCAATGGCGCAATAGGTATGTTTTAAACCTGTTTCTTTAACAGGTTTGCTGTTGTAACCTGCTCTATGTTGATTTCAGTTTCAATTGAATAAACAGTTATGTTCGCATGTCATGCACATTACAAGTGTTGTTATTGCTCTATAGTTACCCACACTTATATTCTGTCTATTCTGCTTTGTCTTGAACAAATATTATTTGAACCGTGTCTCTATCTTGATTTGGCAACAAAAACTAGAATGATATAGACAATAAAGCGACCATGGTACATAGATATATGTTTGTTCCATGTTGTTATCCTGTCCACTTTACTACTGAACTCATTTACCAAAATGAGTTTCATATACAACATGGTAAATATGTGCTTGTTTCTCTTTTAGAATGCGGACAAAATATTGGAGAACAATACCGCGTTATCCAATGGTAAAGGAAGTAATGCAGATAAGGTTCAAGATAGTGAGACATCCCTGTTGATCTCCAAGAAAGCTGATAAAAACTATCTTGATGACAGTGAGGGAACCCAAAAGTCTTGTCTTGATGTAGAGTTCGAGTTACTGGCCACTACTGCTGGCACAAGCTCTTCGAACTCGCTGCCTGAATCAGTTCGTCTTCTTGAGTCTCAACTTCAAGTTGAAAGACATCGATCAGATGTGCTGTGACAGGAAGCTGAAGGACTGAGGAAGTCCCTGCAGAATTCAGATGTATATTCTCTGGTGCAACAGCAAGCGCTGGAGGATTTAAGCGCCAAATAAGAGAAAGTTAATAAGCTTGCTAAGCATCTTGCTAGCATTATGGGTACCCAGGATATTGTTTCTTGAGATCTTCTGAAGTGGTTTCAGTTCTGGATTTGTTTTGCTGCGGCGTTTATTTGCGCTGGTCGCCAACTTTGACAACCAGTGTATATGATATGCTGCTTTGTTCCCTATATTTGCACTGGTGGCGAACTTTGATGCCCAATGGATGTAATATGTGTAATAGCCGTGATAGCCTAGCGTTAGTTGCTTGCTTATTTATTTCCTTGTTGTCTTGTTTATTTGTTTGCTTGTAGTCATTGCAGTTCTTTTTCCGCGGTTAGCTAGTGGCTGCAATAACCTATTTTCTAAAACTAGGCCATAATAACCATGGGCTAATATTTACTGTAGTGACACTGGGCCTCCTACTGGTCGTAGAAACAGTGGGCCTTCTACGGGCCATAGAAACAATGGGCCTTCTATGGGCCGTAGAAACAACGGGCCTTCTGCGGGCCATATCATCAATGGGCCTTATACGGGCCGTATGATCGATTGGCTAAAGATGGGCCAAACAGACCGCATTATGGCTGTAAATGGGCTAGAGTTGGAATCGTCCATTCATGGGCCGACCATAACAGGCCATCGTTAATAGGTCGTATTTGATGACGCTATGAAAACGGCCCAACGTATTAACGGACCACAAACAGGCCGACTGTAACCACGGGCTGAACATGGCCCACAAGCAGAAAATGACAGTAACGGGCCGTAAGTAAACGAATGCTAGAAATGAGCCCAAGAATAAATGGGCTCTGAGAAGGACGAAAGATAACATTGGCTGGAAACGGCCCAACGGAATAAGGGGCCGTTAATGGGTATAAAGTGATACACTGTTCATTACGGGCCAGTTTCACCACGGGCCGTTGATGGGTGTAAAGTGATACACTGTTCATTACGGGCCAGTTTCCCCACGGGTTGTTAATAGGCCAAGAGTTACATAGGGCCTCATATGGGCCGAAAGAGGTCATGGGCCATACATGCGCCAGAAGTGAAAATGGGCTGGAATCATATTGGATGGCCCAAATGACGCTACTGGGCCTAATTCGGATAGGGCGTAACGGGCCTTGGGTAAGCGGGCTGTAAATGGGCTATATGCGAACAGGCCGTTAACAGACTTTCCATGGGCCAGCCCGCCACCTTTTGACCAAGTCAAACGGGCCGGCCTTTTCATAGGAATGGGCCTCTGTTGGGCCGTGCCATGTGTCGACGTATCATAGGCGCCTTCCGTCCAATGAGTGGATGACATCTGTCCCAACGATGAGCCGACACATGTTTCCTCCAGCCAATGAAGATTTTACACGTGGAAAATCCCCATTTGTCTGGGCTGTTAACGGGTTATCGGATCCAAAACCCGACCCGATAGCTTAACGGTGTTCCGTTACGGTGGATGCCATGTGTCGGTCACCCTTGACGAAAGCACTTCTGTGACGCGCGATTTATCGTCATGGAAGTGGACACTTTCGTGATGATAATTTTGGTAATGTCATGGAACACTTCTACGACAGCACAGGTATGACTATCTTAATTCTGTCATAAAATCATCATGGATGTACATGCATGAAAAAAAAACACGACCTACTGTGACAAACACGTATCATCATGGAAGTGTATTTTTTCTGTAGTGTAGAGTCCAAACCAAGGGCATAAGTGTTTGGAAAAGTAGATACGTTGGAGACGTATCAACTCCCCCCAGCTTAAACCTTTGCTTGTCCTCAAGCAATTCAGTTGACAAACTGAAAGTGATAAAGAAAAACTTTTACAAAGTCTGTTTGAGCTTGTTGTTGCAAATATGTAAAACCAACAGTCATGTTTTCAACAAAGATTATGAACTAACCATATTCACAATAACATTTAGGTATCATGTTTACTTATATCAATGGCATAATCAACTAGCGAGCAACAATAATAAATCTCAGATGACAACACTTTCTCAAAACAATCATAACATGATATAACAAGATGGTATCTCGCCAGCCTTTTCTGAGACCGCAAAACATGAATGCAAAGCACCCCTGAAGATCAAGGACTGACTAGACATTGTAATTCATGCTAAAAGAGGTCCAGTCACAGTCATACTCAATGTAAATTAAGAGCAATGCATGTGAATGACAGCGGTGCTCTCCAACTGGTGCTTTTTAATAAGAGGATGATGACTCAACATAAAAGTAAATAGATAGGCCCTTCGCAGAGGGAAGCTGGGATTTGCAGAGGTGCCAGAGCTCGAGTTTTGAAACAGAGATAAAAAATATTTTGAGTGGCATACTTTCATTGTCAACATAACAACCAAGAGATCTCGATATCTTCCATGCTACACACATTATAGGCGGTTCCCAAACTGAATGCTAAAGTTTATACTCCCCCACCACCAACAAACATCAATCCATGGCTTGTCCAAAACAACGGGTGCCTCCAACTAACAACAAACATGGGGGAGTTTTGTTTGCAATTATTTTTATTTGAGCATGGGACTAGGCATCCTGGTTTCCAGCCATTTTCTCGTGAGTGATGAGCGGAGTCCACTCATCATGAGAATAACCCGCCTAGCATGGAAGATATAGACAACCCTAGTTGATACATGAGCTATTTGAGCATACAAAATAAAATTTCATTTGAAAGTTTAGAGTTTGGCACATACAAATTTACGTGGAACGGCAGGTAAATGCCTCTTATAGGAAGGTATGGTGGACTCATATGGAATAACTTTGGGTTTTATGGAAGTGGATGCACAAGAAGTATTCCCGCTTAGTACAAGTGAAGGCTAGAAAGAGACTCGAAAGCGACCAACTAGAGAGCGACAACAATCATGAACATGCATTAAGATTAATCAACAATGAGTGCAAGAATGTGTAGGATATAAATCACCATGAACATAAATATCGTGGAGGCTATGTTGATTTTGTTTCAACTACATGCATGAACATGTGCCAAGTCAAGCCACTCGAATCGTATGGAGGATACCAACCTATCATACCACATCACAACCATTCTAATAGCATGTTGGTACGCAAGGTAAACCATGATAAACTCCTAGCTAATTAAGCATGGCATGGGCAACTATAATCTCTAATTGTCATTGCAAACATGTTTCATTCATAATAGGCTGAATTAGGAACGATGAACTAATCATAGTTACATAAGAAGATAGGTCGAGTTCATACCAGTTTCTCTCATCTCAGTCCATCATATATCGTCATTATTGCCTTTCACTCGCATGACCGAACGGTGTGGATAATAATAATAGTGCACGTGCATTGGACTAAGCTGGAATCTACAAAGATTTAATACATGGGAGAAGACAAGGTAATATGGGCTCTGGATTAAATCAACAATAATGCATATGAGCCACTCAACATTTTCATCATGGTCTTCTCCTCTCGACCCCCAAAGAATAAGAAAATAAATAAAACTATTTACATGGGAAAGCTCCCAACAAGCAAAAGAAGAATGAGAAATATTTTTGGCTTTTCTTTTAATTACTACTACTACAGGCATGGAAAGTAAACTCGCTAAAAGCTACAACTAATTTTTTTTGTTTTTCTTAAGGTTTTTCGAACACACAAGAAGAAGGCTTAGCAAAGAAAATAAACTAGCATGGATAGTACAATGAAAAAGTATGATCACCGACAACTGGAATGAGTGTGTGAACATCAATGTAATGTCGGTGAGAAATACGTACTCCCCCAAGCTTAGGCTTTTGGCCTAAGTTGGTCTATGCCCATGGATCGAAGCTATTCTCTTCGGTGTACTGAGGAGGGTCCTCAGGATGCCACTGGTTGGTGATCTCCTTCGGATCCCACTGATAAACAGACTAACGATAAGGGTCAAGTGCTGGCTCAGGTTCAGGCTCTGGGACTTGTGTCAGCCTCCAGTATGCATAAATGGCCTCTGGCAAGATGAGGTACGTGCCTGGAAGTATGTTAAACAAGGAGGGTGCAGGCAAGGTAATAATCTCACAGTGAGTTTTATCAAATATCAAATTATACTTAAGCATCTTCTTCTTATTTTTAACAATAAAATCGTGTGCTACCATACTCTTATAATCTAGAAAAACAGGGGGCAGCAACTTTCGTCTTTATCATAATGCCAAATAGGTATCTCAAAGTGTTCAGCAAGGCATGAAGCAAAGATGCCTCCAAACATGGGCCGTTTGTACGGTTCAGACTTAATCGTTTAGCAACAATAGCGCCTAAGCTAAAAGTTGTATCACGCAACAAAGCATGGTGCAAAATGACAAGATCAGGAGCAATAAGATTTCCACTGTTCCTGCGGCCTACTAAGCATCTACTAGCAAATATCGCGAAGTAACACAGAACAGGAAAATGTATACTAGTAATTCTTGCATCAGAAACTTTCCTTGTTTCCCCTACAACAGTTCTATCAATAAATCCATCCACATCACTACGATGTGGTTCCTCGAAGCTTCCCACAAAGGGTATCTTCCAGACCCGACAAAAATCATGGAATGACATCTCCTTAACCTCGTCATATAAGTGAAACTCCAATGAAGGTGGTTATTTCATAGCATGGAAATAAAAAAATTGCACGAAAATATAAGTGAGTAGGAGATACTGTTCGTGCTAGGTCATGGAGGAAGTCGGTGAGGCCTGCATTCTCAGCCATGTAATAAAAGTCATCGTCAATTACGGTGGCTCTCAAGAATTCATCACAAGGCCATTCGCACGGCCGAACCTCCGCACTGCGAGGAAGATTGTATTTGGGCTTTTTATTCTCCTCATTCTGCTTATTCATCAAGCTTCAGTTCGAAGAGCCTCTCAACAATCTCTTCAACATTTTCTCCCTCGAAGAACAATCTCCCCAAACAGTTTTGGGAATGGAGTTTTGAGCAAGGAGATCAAAAATGGCAGCAATATGAGCTAGAACACGAGTTTGAGCTATGGGAGGATTTTTTCTGGAGGAAGACGAAATGAGTGGGTGCTGGAATAAGTGGAGGGGGTCCACGCAGGGTCCACGAGGCAGTGGGCGCACCCTAGGGGGGTGGGCGCGCCCTATGCCCTCGTGGCCAAATGGTGGGGCCCCTGCTGTGTTCTCAGTGCCAGTAATTCTTAAATATTCTACAAAAAATCATATTTCATTTTCAGGACATTTGGAGAACTTTTGTTTTCAGGGTATTTTTATTGCAAGGGTAATTCAGAAAACAGACAGAAAATACTATTTTTGCTTTATTTAATCTAAATAAAATAAATTAAAAGGAGGGTATAGAGAGTTGTGCTTTCTAACTTCATCCATCTCATTCTCATCAAAAGGAATCCACTAACAAGGTTGATCAAGTCTTGTTAACAAACTCTTTCCGAATCACATGAAACCAGAGAATTTTTGAATAACACTAGGTTACCTCAACGGGAATATGCATGTCCCCAACAATAAGAATATCGTATTGCTTCTTGACAGTAGGAAGAGGGAATTCAAAACCTTCGATAGTAATCGTTGAAATTTTTCCAATAGAATTGATACTCTGGACTTGAGGTTGTTTCCTCAGAAAGTGTACCGTATGCTCATTACCATTAACATGAAAATTGACATTGCCTTTGTTGCAATCAATAACAGCCCCTGCAGTATTCAAAAAGGGTCTACTAAGGATAATTGACATACTATCATCCTCGGGAATATCAAGAATAACAAAGTCCGTTAAACTAGTAACGTTTGCAACCACAACAGGCACATCCTCACAGATACCGACAGGTATAGCAGTTGATTTATCGCCATTTGCAAAGATATTTCAGTAGGTGTCAACTTATTCAAATCAAGTCTACGATATAAAGAGAGAGGCATAACACTAACACCGGCTCCAAGATCACATAAAGCAGTTTTAACATAGTTTCTTTTAATGGAGCATGGTATAGTTGGTACTCCTGGATCTCCTAGTTTCTTAGGTATTCCACCTTTAAAAGTATAATTGGCAAGCATGGTGGAAATTTCAGCTTGCGGTATCTTTGTTTTATTTGTAACAATATCTTTCATATACTTAGCATAAGGATTCATTTTAAGCATATCAGTCAAACGCATACACAAAAAAGACTGGTCTAATCATTTCAGCAAAGCACTCAAAATCCTCATCATCCTTTTTCTTGGATGGTTTAGGAGGAAAAGGCATGGGTTTCTGAACCCATTGTTCTCTTTCTTTACAGTGCTTCCTAGCAACAAAGTGTCTCTTATCATAACGTTGATTCTTTGATTGTGAGTTATCAAGATCAACAACAGGTTCAATGTCTACATCATTGTTATTGCTAGGTTGAGCATCAACATGGACATCATCATTAACATTATCACTAGGTTCATGTTGATTACCATATTATGTTTCAGCATCAAAAATCAAAATATCATTGGGATTCTCATGTGTATCGACAACAGGTTCAATGCAAGCATGCAAAGTCCTATCATTTTTCATTTTCTTCTTCTTAGAAGGAGTAGGTGCATCAACATTAGTTCTCTGAGAATCTTGATCAACTCTTAGTGTGGCCCTCAGGATACAAAGGTTCCTGAGTCATTTTACCCCCTCTAGTCACAACTCTAACAGCATTATCGTTTTTCTTATTATTCAATTCATTAAGCAAATCATCATGTGCTTTAAGCACTTATTCTACCTGAGTGGTAATCATAGAAGCATGTTCACTAATAAGTTTAAGATCACCTTTAACTCTAGATATATAATCACTTAAGTGTTCAATCATATAAGCATTATGTTTCAATTGTCTACCAATATAAGCATTGAAGTTTTCTTGTTTAACAATAAAATTATCCAACTCATCCAAGCATTGGTTAGCAGACTTATTATGAGGAATATCACCTTCATCAAATCTACAGAGAGAATTTACCTTTACTACTCGTGTCGGGTTATTAAGACCATGTATTTCTTCAATAGGTGGTAAACTCTTGAAATCGTCAGCTTTAATACCCTTTTCTTTCATAGATTTCTTTGCCTCTTGCATATCTTCAGGACTGAGAAATAGAATACCCCTTTTCTTCGGAGTTGGTTTAGGAAGTGTCCAATAATTATCATTACTCAATATATAATTCAATAGAAATTCAGCTTGCTCAACAGTTCTTTCCCTGAAAACATAACCAGCACAACTATCCAAGTGGTCTATAGAAGCATCGGTTAGTCCATTATAAAAGATATCAAGTATTTCATTTTTCTTGAGAGGATGATCAGGCACAGCATTAAGTAATCAGAGAAGCCTCCCCCAACCTTATGGGAGACTCTCTTCTTCAATTTGCAAAAAATTATATATTTCCCTTAAGGAAGGTTGTTTCTTATGAGCGGGGAAATATTTAGCAGAGAAGTAATAAATCATATCCTGGGGACTATGCACACAAATAGGAGCAAGAGAATTAAACCATGTTTTAGCATCACCCTTTAATGAGAACGGAAATAACTTAAGGATATAGTAGTAACAAATTTTTTCCTCATGAGTGAATAGGGTGGCCATATCATTCAATTTAGTAAGATGTGCCACAATAGTTTCAGATTCATAGCCATAAAAAGGATCAGATTCAACCAAAGTAATTAACTCAAGATCGACAGAGAAATCATAATCCTTATCAGAAATACTGATAGGTGAAGTAGCAAAAGCAGGGTCATATTTCATTCTAGCATTCAAAGACTTTTCTTTCAGCTTAGCTAATAGTTTCTTAAGATCATATATATCTTTGCAAGCAAAAAGGTCTCTAGCAGTGTATTCATCCATAACATAACCCTCGGGAACATCAGGCAATTCATATCTAGGGGGAGAATCTTCATCATCACTTTCATCAATATTATCTGTTTCAATAATTTCATTCTGTCTAACCCTAGCAAGATGTTCATCAAGAAATTCACCTAATGGCACATTATTATCAAGCATAGAAGTAGTTTCATCATAAGCATCATAACAGAAGGTGAATCAAGTGCAAAGCTAGATGGCAGTTCCTTACCTCCCCTCGTAGTTGAGGGAAAAATCTTGGTTCTTTCATCTTTCAAGTTCCTCATAGTGATCAACAGATATAAATCCCAAGTGAGTCAAAGAATAGAGCTATGCTCCCCGACAACGGTGCCAGAAAATGGTCTTGATAACCCACAAGTATAGGGGATCACAATAGTTTTTGAGGGTAGAGTATTCAACCCAAATTTATTGATTCGACACAAGGGGACCCAAAGAATATTCTCAAGTATTAGCAGTTGAGCTGTCAATTCAAGCACATCTAAAAGACTTAATATCTGCAGCAAAGTATTTAGCAGCAAAGTAGTATGGAAGTAATGGTAACGGTGGCAAAAGTGATAGTAGTAGTTTTTGTAGCAATCATAATAGTGGCAACGGAAAAGTAACTAAGCAAAGATCAATATGTGAAAAGCTTGTAGGAAATTGATCAATGATGGATAATTTTGTCGGATGCGATTCCTCATGCAATAGTTATAACATAGGGTGACACAGAACTAGCTCCAGTTCATCAATGTAATGTAGGCATGTATTCCGAATATAGTCATATGTGCTTATGGAAAAGAACTTGCATGACATCTTTTGCCCTACCCTCCCGTGGCAGCGAGGTCCTATTGGAAACTAGACGATATTAAGGCCTCCTTTTATAGAGTACCAGAGCAAATCTTGAACACTTAGTGAATACATGAACTCCTCAAACTATGGTCATCGTCGGGAGTGGTCCCGATTATTGTCACTTCGGGGTTGCTGGATCATAACACATAGTAGGTGACTATTGACATGTAAGATAGGATCAAGAACTCACATATATTCATGGAAACATAATGGGTTCATATCTAAAATCATGGCACTCGGGCCCTAGTGACAAGCATTAAGCATAGCAAAGTCATAGCAACATCAATCTTAGAACATAATGGATACTAGGGATCAAACCCTAACAAAACTAACTCGATTACATGGTAAATCTCATCCAACCCATCACCGTCCAGCAAGCCTACGATGGGATTACTCACACACGACGAAGATCATCATGAAATTGGTGATGGAGGAAGGTTTATGATGACGATGGTGATGGATTCCCCTCTCCAGAGCCTCGAACGGACTCCAGGTCAGCTCCTCCCGATGAAGATTAGGGCTTGGCGGCGGCTCCGTATTGTAAAACGTGATGAATCCTTCTCCCTGATTTTTTCCTCCCTGAAAGTTAATATATAGAGTTGGGGTTGAGGTTGGTGGAGTCTCACGGACAGGGTGTGGACAGGGTGTGGCCCCCTGATGCTGATTCTTTCGCCAGTATTTTTGTTAATTCCAAAACGTGTCTCCTTGGATTTTCAGGTCATTCCGAGAACTTTTATTTCTACACAAAAATAACACCATGGCAATTCTGCAGAAAACAGCATCAGTCCGGGTTAGTTCCATTCAAATCATGCAAGTTAGAATCCAAAAACAAGGGCAAAAGTGTTTGGAAAAGTAGATACGTTCGAGACGTATCACCAAGTTAGGCCAAAAGCCTAGGCTTGTGGGAGTACGTGTCTCTCACCGACATTACATTCATGTCCACTTATTCATCTTGTCAGTGTTCACACTTTTTCATTGTATCATCCATGCTTAGAATTATTTTCTTGATTTCTTCTTGTGTGTTTGAAAAACTTTAGAAAAAACCAAAAAAAATAGTTGTAGCTAGTTTACTTTCTATGCATGCTTACTAGTAGTAGTAAAAATAAAATCCAAAAAGATTTCCTTGTTCTTCTTTTGTTTGTTGGGAGCTTTCCCGTGTAAATAGTTTTTCTCATTTTTGATTTTCCCTTTTATTTGCTTGCTAAAGAAAACCAAAAAACTCCAAAAATATTTCAGTGTGTTTCTCTAAATTTCTTTTCTTTTTATTCGAGTGGTACCGAGGGGAAGACAACGATGAAAATGTTGATTGGCTCTCATATGAATAATTGTTGAACTATTAAAGAGCCCATTGTACCTTGTCTTCTCCTGTTGAATAAAATGTTTGCAGATTCCAGCTTAGTCCATGGCACCCTTGCACTATTATTATTTTCATATCATTCGGTCGCGCAAGTGAAAGGCAATAATGATGACATTCGATGAACTGGTCGTGGCAAAGAGAAACTGGTATGAACTCGACTTGTTCTGTTTGTGTAAATATGTTTAACCTAGTACCCATGATTCAGCCCATTATGATTAAGGGCCAATTCCAGTTCTGCCCCTAACTCGAACCCACTACTCAGTTTTGCCCCTAATTTTCAGGTATGCTCAGTTTTGCCCCTCCGCCGTTAGTTTCACTTATAGAAATGCCCTTTTGCGCCGTTACCGTCCGGTCAAAGTACTTTGACCATCCAGAAAAAAATAGCAAAAAAAATCAAAAAAATATGAAATTTGGTGGGATCGAAGATAGTCATGTCCGCAAGGCGCGTGCACATTTTTGTGTTGGTTGGACACTCCGGGAGCTCGTGGCAAAGGAAAACAAAAATAATTTATGCCTATGAACAGTAAATTCGAAAAAAAATAGCAAAAAAGTTCAAAAAAAATTTGAATTTATTTGGCGTCAAGGAGGCTTGAGTGCACAAAGTGCTTGCAAGTTTTGGTGATCAAATGACGTACGGGGCACTCTAGAGAAAAAAAATAGTGCATTTTTTCAAAGTTTTTTTGAGCTAAAATTTGTTTTTTTCTCCACGAGCTCCTACAATGTCCAAACACAACAAAAACGTGCACACATCTTGCGCACCTGGATATCTTGAGTCCCACGAAATTTCATATTTTTTGATTTTTTTTCTATTTTTTTTAATTTACTGCTCGCATGCGTACAAAATTTATGTTTTCCTTTGACACGAGCTCCCGGAGTGTCCGAACGGCATGAAAATGTGCAAGCGCCTTGCGGACATGACTATCTTCGATCCCACCAAATTTCATATTTTTTTGATTTTTTTTGCTATTTTTTCAGGACGGTCAAAGACCTTTGACCGGACGGTAACGGCAGAGAAGGGCATTTCTATAAGTGAAACTAACGGCGGAGGGGCAAAACTGAGCATACCTAAAAATTAGGGGCAAAACTGAGTAGTGGGTTCGAGTTAAGGGCATAGATGTAAATGTCCCTATGATTAAACATGTTTGCAATGACAATTAGATATTATAGTTTCTCATGCGATGCATAAGTAGCTGGAAGTTAATAATAATTTATCTTGGATATCAACATAGCATTAAGATGATTGTGATGTAGTATGATGATATGGTATCCTCTTCTGAATGTTCAAGTGGCTTGACTTGGTACATGTTCATGCATGTAGTTGAATCAAAACCAACATAGCCTCTATAATGTTTATGTTCATGGTGTTCATATCCTACTCATGCTAGTGTCCAATGTTACTTACGCATAATGCATGGTTATGATCGTTGTTGCTCTCAGCTGGCCGCTTCTCAATCTAAATTGCTATCTTTCGCATGTACTAAGTGGGGATTCTGCTTGTACATCAAAAACCTTTAACCCAAAGTTATTCCAGATGAGTCCACCATACCTACCTATATACAGTATTACCCTGTCGTCCTAAGTAAATTTCCATGTGCCACCTCTAAAAACTTCTTAAAAATTATCCATTTTGTGTGCCTGGATCGTTCATGGAACGACGGGAGGTGGTCGGTATCTTCCATGCTAAGAGGTTTATTCTCTGGTCAAGTGTTTATTCACTCGCCATCGCACGAGAAAATGGGCGGTAATAGGGATTCCCAGTCCCGAACTAAAAATGCAAATAATTAAACAAAACTCCCCCAGGACTATTGTTGGTTTGGAAGGCACCTATTGTTTTGGACAAGCCGTGGAGTGTGACCGTTGGTGGAGGTGGAGTGAACCTTTACTTTTATCGCTTGGGAACCGCCAATAGCGTTCTTAGCATGGAAGATGTTGATAATTGATGGTTGTGAAGTAAATGAGAATGGTGCATGTCTCAAAATTGCATTTACCTCTGTTTTCAAAATTGAGCTCTGGCACCTCTGCAAATCACTACTTCCCTCTACGAAGGGACTCTCTATTTACTTTTATATTGTGTCATCACCTTCTAAAACATGCGCCGGAAACTGAGTAGAGTACAGCGGTCATGATTTATGCATTGTGTGTAGCTAATGTTCGGTGCATCATGACTGGATCTTTTCTACCATGAATTACAATGTTTAATTGCTGCTTGAACTTTGGAGGTGCTCTGCATTTATGTTTTGCGGTCTCAGAAAGGGCTAGCGAGATAGCATTTTTGTCATATTATATCATGGTTGTTTTGATAACGTGTTGCCGTTTGAGATATCTTATTATTGCTCGCTTGCTAATTATGTCATAGATATGAGTCATTATAATCTTTAAGAGTTATTATCTACATGGTTAGTTATAATGTTGGCTAAAAACCTGGGTGTTGTTTAAGCTTATTTATGCAAACAAGAGCAAAAGAGTTCGTAAAAGTTTTTATTTCTCACTTTCAGTTTATCAACTGAATTGCTTGAGGACAAGCAAAGGTTTAAGATTGGGGGAGTTGATATGTCTCCAACGTATCTACTTTTTCTCATGCTTTTCCTCTTGTTTTGGACTCTAATTTGCATGATTTGAATGAAACTAACCCCGGACTGACACTGTTTTCAGCAGAACTACCATGGTGTTGTTTTTGTGCAGAAATAAAAGTCTTGGAATGGAACGAAAATTTGCGAGGATTTTTTTATATCAATAATAATAATTTCTGGAGCCAAGACCTACCGGAGAGGGGCCCCTGCGTGGGCACAACCCACCAGGGTGCGCCCCCCTCTCCTGGCGCGCCCAGGTGGGTTGTACCCACCTGGTGGCCCCGCAGACCTCAACCCTGACACTATAAATTCTTATTTTCGAAGGAAAAATCGGGGAGAAAGAATTATCGTGATCCATGAGATGGAGCCACCACCAAGCCCTTTTCTTCCTTGGGAGGGCAGATCTGGAGTCCGTTTGGGGCTCCGGAGAGGGGGATCTTCGTTCTTCGTCATCACCAACCCTTCTCCATCGCCAATTCCATGATGCTCCTCACCACGAGTGAGTAATTCCTTCGTAGGCTCGCTGGTCGGTGAGAAGTTGGATGAGATTCATCATGTAATCGAGTTAGGTTTGTTAAGGCATGATCCCTAGTACCCACCATGATCTTAGATTGATGTTGCTATGACTTTGCTATGCTTAATGCTTGTCACTTTGGGCCCGGGTGCCATGATTTCAGATCTGAACCGTTTATGATTTCATCATTATATCCATGTTCTAGATCCGATCTTGCAAGTTATAGTCACCTACTATGTATTATGATCCGGCAACCCCGGTGTGACAATAACCGGGCCCACTCCCGATGTTGACCATAGTTTGAGGAGTTCATGTATTCACTATGTGTTAATGCTTTGTTTCGGTTCTGTATTAAAAGGAGACCTTAATATCCCTTAGTTTCCAATATGGATCCCGCTGCCACTGAAGGGTAGGACAAAAGATGGCATGCAAGTTATATTAATAAAGCATGTATGACTATTGACGGAATACATGCCTATATTATATCGATGAACTGGAGCTAGTGTCGTATCGCCCTAGGTTATAAATGTCACATGATGAATATCATCCAAGAAGTCACCGAACCAATGCCGACAAACTTTTTAGTATTGTTTCTGCTGAGTTACTACTGCTATCATCACTTTTACACTTGCTACGAAATTACTGCTACCACTATTACTGTTACTATTGCTGCTGCTACTACTATCAAAACTATCAAACTACTTTGCTACTGATCACTTTGCTGCAGATAATTAATCTCTAGGCGTGGTTGAATTGGCAACTCAGCAGCTAATACCTTCAAATATTCTTTGGATCCCCTTGTGTCGAATCTATAAATTTGGGTTGAATACTTTACCCTCGAAAACTGTTGTGATTCCCTATACTTGTGGGTTATCAGTGTCGTGCATCCAGGTCGCCATGGCGCTGATGCTTGACATGTGCTGCTACAGGGGATCAAGGAGAGAGATAAGAAGCCCCCAGGAACCCTCGATGAACCCTAGCTCTCTTCGTTTCCCCCCTCACGCCGTTCTCCACCAAATCGAGCCGCGCTCGAGACCATAGTTGTCGCCGCCTTCGTCGATCCCGCAGCCACTGTGGTTCCCGTGCCACGGGAGCACGTCTACGAGGTCCACAACGGCCGACTTCACCTGTTTTGGATGCCGCATCAAGCTAGGAAGCTCCATAACCGACACCGTCTTCATCTTCCTCATTCGTCTGTCGCCGTCTCGCCACCGATCCATACCATCCCCTCATCTCTGGCCTCCCCGACCATGTCCCCGGGCTCCATGGTGAGATTCTCCTCTGAATCCCCTCCTTCTTGGTCCCGATTCATGCCATATGTCGCCACCCCACGACTTTGATTACCTGTCGCCGTGCCCGCACCTCGCATCGTGGCCGCGCCCTCGCGTGCCCCCCGACTGCAACCGTCATGCTTCGGCCCCGTCCCGCCACGCCCGTGCCTCACTGGCCCGCACCGCCCGCAGCCGCTCCTGGCCACCCGGGGCGCTGCAGCTGCTGTTAGTTGCTTCTGCCGCCGTCGCTATTGGTTGATGCCTGCCTCTGTTGTCGCTTGCTCCACCCGCGATGCTGCTGTTGCTTATGACCCTGTCCACGTCACGTGCGTCATGGCCTCGCGCCATGTCGGTGCACCGTCCTCCCTTCCTGCCCCATCGCCTACTGCCCCCCCCTTGTGCGTGTTGCGTCCTACTGCCGGCGTGTACTGCTCTTGCTGATGTGCTACTACTCTCATGTATTGCTGCTTGTTCTACTGCTTCTGCTCACTAGTTGTTGCTGCTAATCGCCGGCTGTTGCTGCTGGCGCGTACTGCTCTTGCTAATGGGCTGCTACTCTCCTGTGCTGCTACTTGTTCTACTGCTTCTGCTCACCAGTTATTGCTGCTAATCGTCGGCTGCTGTTTCTCACCTACAAAGGCTGCTGCTCGCCCATAGCTACTACGGTTGTAGCTGCTGCCTTTATCTAGGAGGCCGACCCATTAGATTAGTTTAGGATTAGGTTGATTAATTAAATTGCTTAATTAGTATAATGTGTGGATGACATATGGATCCACCTAGTTAGATTAGATAAATCTTTGGAAATTAATAAAATGGTGACATGTGGGCCACCACCTCCACATTTGACTTGTCAAGAGGACTTGGTCAATTTGGATTAAAAATTAATTACAAAATTCGAGAAAATGTTTAAAACTTTGATAAATCATAGAAAAATAACCGTAACTCCGATGAAAATACTTTGTACATGAAAGTTGATCAGAAAAATATAACAAATCCAAATACACCTTCCACATATCTGTCACACCCCTCCAACACTACAAACATGCAACCACGCCCCTCTGTTTCATCTGTCCAAAAACATCGAACATCAGGAATACTTTCCCAGATGTTTTCCCCCTTCGCCAGAATCACCTAGTACCGCGTTAGGTCACACATAGCACCGCTATTTGCTTTGTCATGCATCTGTTTGCATTGTATTCATTGATTCTCCCCCCTCTTCTCTCTGGTAGACGTCGAGACTAACACCACTTCTCCAGACGTCGACTACACCCTTGACAATCAAACCTTTTTAGCAGAGCTTCTAAGTAAGCAAGCCCCCATTAATCATCCCGATATCGCCTACTCTTTCCCTCTAGTGCTTGCATTATAGTTTTACTGTTTCATCGGTTTGATCCTATACTACTGCATAGCATGTCCTTGTTATTACTGTTGATACCTTTACCTGCAATCCTAAATGCTTACTATAGGTTGCTAGAATGTCATCAGTGGCCTTACATACTTGTCCGCCTACCATGCTATACTATTGGCCCGTGATCACTTCCGGAGGTGATCACGGGTATATACTATATACTATTACATTACTTATGTTACTGTTCAGATGTGGGGGGCTGAAGGGGCGGGTGGTTCCACCCAGGTAGTTGTGGGCCTGGGTTCCGACGACCCCTGATTGTTACTTTGTGGCGGAGCGACAGGGCAGGTTGTGACCACCTAGAAGACAGGTGGGCCTGATCCCTGGTCGGCGTCTGTGGTTACTTCAAATATGATGCTAACAAGATTGGGAATTGGTTTGAGTTGTCCACTAGCCTATACGCACTACCCATCATGCGGGAACAGTTATGGGCAGTCGACGTCGTAGTATCAGCCGAAGCCTTCTAGACGTCAGTAACTGAGCGAGGCATGCCGGATTGGACTAGAACGTCTACTCTTGTATTAGGGGGGCTAGGTCTGCTTCCAGGCACCCACGCAAAATGCAGGAGTGCAAAGGTCGATGGGCCCAAGACCCCTGCGCGCTTAGGATTTAGACTGGTGTGCTAACCTCTCTGTTAGGCCTAGGTAGGGCTGCGACGTGTTGATCTTCCGAGGCCGGGCAAGACCCAGGAAAGTGTGTCCGGCCAGAGTGATCGAGCGTGTTGGTTAATGTGGTGCACCCCTGCAGGGAAGATTGATCTATTCGAATAGATATGTCCACAGTAACAGGATGACCCGAAGTTGTATTCCGACCTCATGACAACTAGAACCAGATACTTAATAAAACACACCCTTTCAAGTGCCAGATATAACCCGGTGATCGCTTTCCCACAGGGTGAAGAGGGGAGGATCGTCGGGTAGGATTATGCTATACGTTGTTTGGTGAACTTACCAGCTACTCTCGTATTCTGGCATTCTGAAGTTCAGTCCACACATATTACCCATTTCATTGATACCACTGCATATGTAGTGTAGATCCTTGCTTGCGAGTACTTTGGATGAGCAATCACGGTTGCTTTGCTTCCCCCTTTTCCCCTTCGATACCTGGTTGCTGCAATCAAACTTTGGAGCCTAGGAGCCAGACGCCACCGTCGACAATGACCCCTACTACACCGAGGGTGCCTACTAGTACGTTCAGGCCACCGACGACTAGGAGTAGTTAGGAGGTCCCAGGCAGTAGCCCTTTCCCTTTCGATCATTGCTACTTTTGTGCTAACCTTATTAAGGAAAACTTGTTTAACTTATGTCTTTACTAAGATATTGTTGCTTCTGCTGACTCGTTTATGATCAAACTTATGTATTCGAGCCCTCGAGGCCACTGGCTTGTAATATAAAGCTTGTATTATTTTAATTGGTGTCTAGAATTGTATTGTGATATCTTCGCTTGAGTCCCTGGTCTTGATCGTACACATTTGCGTGTATGATTAGTGTATGATTGAATCGGGGACGTCACATTAGTTTTCCACGAAATCAATACCAGACGAAGTCCAAATGCCACAAAAAATTTTGAAAAAAAATTCTGGACAAATGAGACCGTAGAAGCTTCGGGAGGAGACCAGACGTGCAATGAGAAGGCCACAAGGCACTAGGGCACGCCCTAGTAACTTGTGGGCCCACCATGGCTCCGTTTGACCTAATTCCACCTTTATAAATTCTCTAAAATCGGGAGACCAACAGGGAGCCACTCCAAATACTTTTTACGCCACCACAAGTTTATGTTCTTCAGAGATCCCATCTGGAGGCCTTTTCCGGTACTCTGCCGGAGGGGGAATCGATCACGGAGAGCCTCTACATCAACCTTGCTGCCCTTCCGATGATGTGTGAGTAGTTTACCACAGACCTACGAGTCCATAGCTAGTAGCTAGATAGGTTGTTCTCTCTCTTTGATCTTCAATACATTGTTCTCCTCGTTGTTCTTGGAGATCTATTCGATGTAATCTTCTTTTGCGGTGTGTTTGTTGGGATCAGATGAATTGTGGGTTTATGATCAGATTATCTATGAATATTATTTGAGTCTTCTCTGAACTATTTTATGCATGATTATTATAGCTTTATATTTCTCTCTGATCTATCTATTTGGTTTAGCCAACTAGATAGATTTATCTTGCAATGGGAGAGGTGCTTTATAATGTGTTCAATGTTGCGGTGTTCTATATCCCAGTGACAGAAAGGGACAAGACACATATTTGTATTGTTGCCATTAAGGGGGAAAATGGGGTTTATTCATATTGACTAGATTTACTTTGTCTACATCATGTCATCTTGCTTTAGGTGTTACTCCGTTCTTTATGAACTTAATACTCTAGATGCATGCTGGATAGCAGTTGATGTGTGGACTAACAATAGTAGATGCAGGAAGGTGTCGGTCTACTTGTCTCAGACGTGATGCCTATATACATGATCATTGCCTTGGATATCATCATGACTATGCGCTTTTCTATCAAGTGCCCAATAGTAATTTGATTACCCATGATATGCTTTTTGTTCAGGAGAGAAGCCTCTAGGAAAAACTATGGCCCCTAGGTCTATCTTTATCATATATAAAATCCAAAAATACCTTGTTATAATTTATTTACTGTCATTTTATTTTATTTTTTTCATTTATCTATCTATCACCACGAGATTTGATCTTTGCAATTAATCACCAAGGGATTGACAAACCCTTGTTTGCGTTGCGTGCAAGTATTTGTTCTTTTGTGTGTAGGTGCTGTTCACGAGGTCTTGCGTGGTTCTCTACTGGATTGATAACCTTGGTTCTTAGCTATGGGAAATACTTACCTCTACTGTACTACATCATCCTCTCCTCTTCAAGGAAATCCCAATGCAACTCACAAGTAGCAGGAACTATGCAAATGTAATATACAATACATGCCCATATATTATGGCATCTTGTGCAACTTTTACCAGGTGCATCTATTATATCTTCTTGTGATTCATGTGTAGGGAACACGGGGAATCATATGCTTCAAGTACTGCACCACCCAGGCCACCTAATACAAGTCTGCTCTAGGTCCATCCAGAGCACCTGCTGCTTCTGGTCCTGCAAGAGTTGCAGCTAAGGCTACCAAAGTAGGTGCAAGAGCTGCAAGTAGGGCCACAAAATCTTGTGCAAGAGTAGCTAAGGCCAGAAAGGCTGCTGCCACAGCTCCAACTAGGGCTACCCAACCTCCAAGGGCATCAACTAGGGCCACCCAAACTGCATCAACTACTACTACTGTGGTCCTAACAGTAGCATCAAGAAAGAGAAGAGCACATCTTCAACACCTGCCAAGAACACCAGGTCAAGCGCATCATCTCCAGCAAAGAACACTAGGTCAACAGTTAGACTAGGAAGAGGTTTCAATGCTCCAAGGGTAGCATCAACATCTGTTGAACCAGGTCTTGGCTCAAAGAGGAAGAGGAAGGCCCCAAGCAAGTGGGATTTGTATTTTATAGCTAGTGGCCACCACCACTAACTTAACTATGACATGCTTGTAAAACTTCTATTTATCATGCCATGAACTGTGCTTGTTCGGCATTGCTTAGCCAGCAGAATTTTGGGGAGGTCCGTGAGAACGAAAATGAGGGGGGATCGTGGGTGGGGTTGTAGAAATCGTACGAGGGAAACAGGAGGCGTCGCTTAGTGCCCACAGATTAGAACGAGGTGTTCGGCGTTGCACGAATCTCGCGGGATTTGGATCGGGCTCGCTACAGCTGTCGTGCACGGGTAGGAGACTGTGCGGAGGTAGGGGATGAGTTGCGGGTCCCGTGAGTCAGTCGAACGGGGAGAGGAGACAGGCTGGCAGGTGGGCCACTAGGCGCTGGCATCAGTGCTGACACAAGCGCGGGCGCTAGCTAGGCTGATGTTGCACTGCGATTGTTGATGGGCCTCTTGCGATGCGCGCTGCTCGCACACGGGCGACAGATAGCCAGATAGGCTGCAGCTTAGGTTAGGAATAGGTTTAGATATTTCCTAGTCTGGCAAAT
Source organism: Triticum urartu (assembly GCF_056163025.1). Lineage (NCBI taxonomy): Eukaryota > Viridiplantae > Streptophyta > Magnoliopsida > Poales > Poaceae > Triticum > Triticum urartu. The sequence continues at coordinate 173,479,502 of NC_141873.1, read as the reverse complement.
TTAAAGAAATGACTTTTGGCTCGAAACAAATGATCCAAAACATTTTATAAAAATACTAGGACATCCACAAAAACAAATATTGTTACATACAACATAGTGGACCTTTTTCCAGTCCAAAATACTTATATATAATACATATAATATTTTCATGAACTTTATTTTTGCACCTATAAATGTTCCATAAAATATTTTTTAACTCCGACAAATATCAAAATTAAAACTGAAACAACTACCAACTCTTTTATAATGAAGGAGTCATATTACCTTCTCTCACTAAACTTAGTTTTTGAGTTGGATTTGTTTTAAAAAATCCAATAGAAAGAGTATTTGAATAATTTCATATTTAATTATTGAGGAAGTCATCTCATCCTCTCTAGTATCGAATTTGAAACACTTTTGAATATCCTCAAAGTTCAAAATAAGATCAAGAAGAATCTTCGGGAAAGTCATTTTATTCCCTCTCATTTTAATATTCAATAAATCCAAAATAAGAAACAAATGAATAATTGGGAAAGTCCTTTTATTCCCTCTCATTTATTATTCATTTAAACTCCAAAAGTTTCAAATCCTTGTCCAAATTTACTAACAACAAGAAAGTTTTAAATTAATTCTATTTAAATAATTAACATTCCAAAATTTAGAATTTTGGGATGTTACTGCGCCTAGCTTGTCAGGCGCGCCCAGGTGGGTTGTGCCCACCTCGGTTACCTTTCTGACTCCATTTTTCTTCCGTTTGCTTGTTTTTCCAAGATAAAAAATCTTTATATACCCCTCGAACCTATTGACCACGTATCACGGAGAAATCTTCTGTTCTTTTTTCTCGCTGTTTTTTGTCAACTCTGAAAATATGTCATCTCAAGATTCCGAGGAGGATTGTCCAGTTACTTATCGGCCTTTGGATCAGAATATCTTCAAGGATACCTATCCCTATATGTGGTACACCGATGAGGAAGATGAAGATGAACCAGTTCTTCCTCGCTTCAAGCATGAAAGCAAAGAGGCATTATGCAAAAGGATAATAAAGCTTGACATAGAAAATGATGAGTTGAGGATGGAAAATTTCACTCTCAGACGCAAGTTGGAGAAATAGAAGGATAGGACCACTACTTGTTCACCACCACCTCCTTCTTCCACTACAAAAAAATACACTCCCATGACGATACGTGTTTGTCATAGTAGGTCATGTTTTCTGTCATGCATGTACATCCATGACGATTTTATGACAAAATCAAGATAGTCATACATGTGCTGTCGTAGAAGTGTTCCATGACATTACCAAAGTTATCATCACGGAAGTGTCCACTTCGATGACGATAAATGGCGCGTCATGGAAGTGCTTCCGTCAAGGGTAACCGACATGTAGCATCCACCGTAACGGGTCACCGTTAAGGTATCGGGTCCAATTTTGGATCCGATAACCCGTTAACAGCCCGGACCAATGGGGATTTTCCATGTGTAAAATTCTCAATGGCCAGAGGAACCACGTGTCGGCTCACCGTTGGGAAAAATGGCATCCACTCATTGGACCAGAGGCGTCTATGATATGTCGACACGTGGCACGACCCAACAGAGGCCCGTTCTGGTGAAAAGGCCGGTCCATTTGACTTGGTCAAAAGGTAGCGGGCGGGCCCACGGAAAGCCTGTTAATGTCCTGTTTGCATATAGCCCATTTACAACCCACAAACTCATGGTCCATTAAGGCCTATCCGAATTAGGCTTAGTAGCGTCATCTGGGCCATCTAATATGATTCCAACCTATTGTAACTTCTGGCCCATGAATGGCTCATGACGTCTTTCGGCCGATATGAGGCCCTTTGTAACTCTTGGCCCATTAATGAACCGTGGTGAAACTGGCCCGTAATGGAATAGTGTATCGCTTTATACCCACTAATGGCCCATTATTCCTTTGGGCCGTTTCCAAAAAATGTTATCTTTCGGCCTTCTCAGGGCCCATTTATTATTGGGCTCATTTCCAGCATTCGGTTATTTATGGCCCGTTACTGGCCTTTTTTGCTTGTGGGCCAAATTCAGCCCATGGTTACAGTCGGCCCATTTGTGGCCCGTTAATCCGTTGGGCCATTTTCATAGCGTCATCAAATACAGTCGATTAACGATGGCCCATTATGGTCGGCCCATGAAGGGACGATTCCAATTCTAGCCCATTTACAGCCCATAATGTGGTCCGTTATTGGCCCATGTTTGGCCAATCAATCATACGGCCCGTAGAAGGCCCATTGATGCTATGGCCCATAGAAGGCCCATTGTTTCTATGGCCCCTAAAAGGCCCATTGTTTATACGACCTGTTGGAGGCCCATGGTCACTATAGTAAATATTATGTAGCCCATCACTACTGCAGGATGCTGCTAACGCGACACTACGATCAGAGACCCTTCGAGAAACTGTGTGCGATGCAATGATCGCAAACGGTGGTGTAGGAAAACCGTCAGAAATATATAAAATGTTTGTGATGACGTATGCATCAAACACGGTTCTGGTTTTAGTTGCGTGTGCGATGAAGGGCATACGGTTATGTTCAATTAACTGTTTGTGATGAGGAGGAAAAAAAGAAACGGTCGGCCAGATGAAGGTGTGTGCGATGTACAGCATACGATGAACTATTTGTGATTAGGCAACACAAAAGAAATGGACAGCCCGATCAAGGTGTGTGCGATGTACATCATACGGTTCACTCGGATGAACTATTTGTGATTAGGCAAGAGAACAGAAACGGTTCAATATAACAAGATGTGTATGATACACGACAAACATGTCCGTAATCAGAAATGTGTGCGAAGACCGAGAATAACACAGACAATTGCTTCTAATAAGACGTATGTGATATGCTCTGTCTACACAACATCTATTGGCCATTGTGGGATGGGCGGTCATACGGATATGCCATAAGGATGCGAAGAGGCATTCCTATCAGCAAGGACTAGCTGTTCCACCAGTAGCTCATGTAATAAAACTATCAAGTTAAGTGTGCTCAGGCTGGAACAGCCATTAGATGGGTGACTAGATGGGAAGTTGTGCCGATGTTAAATTAGGTGATGGGATGGGTCATTTCGGTCAAATGACCGAAATGCCCCATTCCCTCAGCTAATTTAACCTCTAGGTCCTTGTTTTTTTAACACATGTTAAAGAAGGTCTACCGCATTACTTTTTGACAATGTGCGATACATGGCATACAGTTGATCCATCCGACTTATTTGTGATGGAATAGGTCGTGTGTGTTGTGGGAAAACGTTTGCTAGTATTCAACCGTTTGGGATTGATGAATTCATCACCGACAGGATCCCTAGTGTGGTCCGTGTTCATCTGATCACCATCTACTTCTTGTGCTAGCTCGATGCTAGGTTTCCATTAATTGATGGCGTTTTATGAACACGCCATTGTTTCCCGCCATTTCCTCACCTGTTTCTCGCCACCCTGTTATATTGCGCATAGGGGGTGCGCGACACACGGAGGCGACAAGCGCAGCCTGTAGCACATCCACCTTTTCCAAGCATGCCAACCGACCAAAGCATCGCTTCTGCCATGAACCTCATCGACGAGAAAAATGAGCAGGCGCCACGCCCATCAAGGCCGAGGCGCTCCCCGGCAACGCGATGGACGACGCTGTGATGTGCGTCATCGCCAGGGTTGAGCAGACCTTTGGCGCATGGCGCTTGAGCGCCGCGGATCAAGATAGGCATGTCAGTGCCGACAGGCTACAGCTCGCCGCACAACATGATCGATGGCGCGCCACAGAGCAAGAAAGGCGCGTTCGTGCTGATAGGCTGCGGCTCGCCGCATGGCGAGACCGTTGGAGCGCCGCAGAGCGAGTGGCGCGGCGTACCGCACAACAAGAGCGGATCCATCGGCGCTTGCCTGATGTCGACATGACATCGCAGCTGGGTACACGTCTTGTCAGTACCCTCATTCCTCGCCAAGAGTGGGAAAAGGCCCTCAGCATTGTACTTGCACCAGATGCCGGCCACGCCGTACTTGCAACGGACGCCCGTTGCGCTGTTCGCATGGGTGCCGCCATTCGCCATGTCAGCGGCCCACTGGATGCCAATGCGCTGGTACATAGGCTCGGCCGCCTCCTTGGCCCAGGTGTCCACCTGGGCGCCGTAGAGGAACATGGCTGTCGCACCCTCGAGCTGGTGATATCCGATGAAATAGCCAACTTGGAGCTCGAGATCGCGCTCTAGATGTACCACGAGCGTGTCGACCGCTTGGACGAACACATGCACGAGTTCAGGCAGAGCCAAGAGCTGCTGGTCATGGTCTCATGGACGCATTTTATTTTGAAAAGTTGTTTCGACGTGGATAGCTTTGTATTCACAGCAATCATAGTATTACTCTGTTTATTTCTATGTTTCAATGTGTGTACTCTGTTTTCCGATCATATATGTTCTGTTTCAATGTGTGTATATACACTTTCCATTCTGTATATGTGGATGATAACAGCTAGATTCAAATTAGTATACAAAAACAGACAGAAAATGGAATTCATGATATATATATATATAATATCATCACATATACGTGATGATACTTAACTACTAGGTACAATGCATAAAATTGAAAACGAACAATACTAAAACTAACAATCCCTCCTGGAGCCAGTATTTCGGCAGCCCCTCGCCAGCAGCTCCCTGGTGCGTGGCGTCTTCCCATTGCGGAGGCAGTACACCAACTCCTTCGCCTCGCAGCGCTTGACGTACCGATCTGACTCTTGTTGGCGGACTGTAACACCCACGATGTGGCTATATCTCCCACGTGTCGGGGCACGACTTAGAGGCATAACCGCATGGTACGTATGTCGCAAGAGGGGTAATCTTTACACATCCCATGTATTGAATAAGAAAGGGATAAAGAGTCGGCTTACAATCGCCACTTCACACAATACATAAATATATCATACATCATCCAGAATACAATCAAAGTCCAACTACGGAACCACAATAAAGAAAGACAACCCAAAATGCTAGATCCCCGATCGCCCCAACTAGGCTCCTCTACTGATCATACGGAAAAGAAACACAGTAACGGCCCGAATCCTCGTCGAACTCCCACTTGAGTTTGGTAGCGTCCCCTGCACTGGCATCATCGGCACCTACATCTGTTTGGACGTATCTGTGAGTCACAGGGACTCAGCAATCTCACACCCTCGCAATCAAGACTATTTAAGCTTAAAGGTAGGACAGGGTAGTGAGGTGGAGCTGCAGCAAGCACTAGCATATATGGTGGCTAACTTACGCAAAAGAGAGCGAGAAGAGAAGCAAAGCACGGTCGATAAACTAATAACGGTCAAGAAGTTATCCTGAAACTACTTACGTTCAAGCATAACACGAGACCGTGTTCTCTTCCCGGACTCCGCCGAAAAGAGACCATCACGGCTCACACGCGGTTGATTCATTTTAATTAAGTTATGTGTCAAGTTTTCTACAACCGGATATTAACAAATTCCCATCTGCCCATAACCGTGGGCACGGCTTTCAACAGTTCAAAATCCTGCAGGGCTGTCACAACTTAGCCCATCACATGCTCTCACGGTCAACGAAGGATATTCCTTCTCCCAGGAAGACCCGATCACACTCGGAATCCCGGTTACAAGACATTTCGACAATGGTAAAACAAGACCGGCAAAGCCGCCCGAATGTGCCGATAAATCCCGATAGGAGCTGCACATATCTCGTTCTCAGGGCACACCAAATTGTCCAAACTTCTAATAGGCCAGCCCAGAGTTGCCCCTGGTGGCCACTGGCGGCTGACAAGTTGGACCAACACTCAAAGGAGCACTGGCCCGGGGATTTAAAATAAAGATGACCCTTGAGTCCGCGGAACCCAAGGGAAAAAGGCTTAGGTGGCAAATGGTAAAACTAAGGTTGGACCTTGCGGGAGGAGTTTTATTCAAGGCGAACTGTCGATGGGTTCCCATAACACCCAACCGCGTAAGGAACGTAAAATCAAGGAACATCACACTGGTATGACGGAAACTAGGGCAGCGAGAGTGGAACAAAACACCAGGCATAAGGCCGAGCCTTCCACCCTTTACCAAGTATATGGATGCATTAAAGTAAACAAGATATAATAATAATGATATCCCAACAATAACCATGTACCAACATGGAACATACTTCATCTTCACCTGCAACTAGCAACGCTATAAGAAGGGCTGAGCAAAGAGGTAACATAGCCAAACAACGGTTTGCTAGGAAAGGTGGGTTAGAGGCTTGACATGGAAATATGGGAGGCCTGATATAGCAAGTGTTAGGTATCATGGCATAGCAATAGAGCGAGCAACTAGCAAGCAAAGATAGAAGTGATTTCGACGGTATGGTCATCTTGCCTGCAAAGTTCTCGGAGTTGATGAAAGCTTGATCCTCATTAGCGTACTCAACAGGTTCCTCGATCACGTACTCGTCTCCCAGCTCTACCCAAAGCAAGAACACAAGCAAAGGACCAACAATGAATCATGATGCAATGCACAAGCAACATGACGGAAAACATGGCATGACATGCGGGATGTGATACGGAATGCCTATGCATGCTCCGGAAGGGAAATATTGAACAAGGCATCAACTTGTCAAACCAAGTCTTCCGCTAGAAAGATGAGTTGATTTCGGTCGAAATCGATATAAAGATCACCGGAATCGGATGCACCGTTTGCAAATGGCAAGCAAAACAAGAATTGCACAATTCTGCGATTAACAACACGATGCCATCTAGAATGCAACAAGAAACTAAGCTACGGCACTCCAACATAACAACAAGGCGTATGGTAGTGATCTACTCAAGATGGTTGACAAAACATGAACACTGAGCTATGGCTAAATCACACAAGAGCAGGTCCAAACAAGCATGGCAAAAGTGCAGAATATATCAGCTTCATAGACTTAGTGCAAATACTAACATGCCAGGAATAACATCAGGAAGCAATGTTTAGAGCAAGCAAACAACATGCTACAGGAACATATCATAGAAAAGTAAGGAATGGAATGAATCTATTAAATGCATAGAACAAAAGTCCCATACTGACCAAGAGCCAAAAAGGCACAGAATATATGATGGCACCCATGTAAACATAGCAAGTTTTATTAACAGTTTCAGACTTAGCAGAAAAACAGAGCATGGCATAAACAGAATTATGAAGGCATCTTTCTGAGCTCGATTCACTCATCACAAGGCATTGCATGACAAGACAAGAATAGAATCAGCAAGAAGACATGTCCATGAAGCTAACCATGACAAGAACAAGTTCATAGCATGCATGGATCAACTACAACAACCATGGAAAAATTAATTAACATGTAAAGAATATTCCAGGAACATTTTATAGCCAGAGTAGAGCAAGATTAAGTCATGCTAGGGCACTCCATAATTTCAAACAGGGGTATGGCTGGATAGAGCACAACCATATGTCCAAATCATCCTCACTGAAGCAACTCAAAACAAGCATGGATCTCACTGTAGCATCATGTTTACATGGCATAAAAATGACAGCAGGAAAAGGACTTTGCAAAATCCTAAGTCCCAGAAATCAGCAATATCACGAAGGCTACTTTGCATGCTTGTGCTCATGTTCACAAAAATACATGTCAAACACCCCTGTAAAGATGGCATGGCATAGATCAAAACACATGTAGAGCTCATGTTCATATGAAGCACCCATCAAATGTGACAAAAATGACAAATCCTCATATTCTATTAAGTAACAGGAGCTAACATTTAATAGCACTCTTGCATCAGTGATTTGGGCATCAAGATGGACTCAAACACGCAGACCACAATGGAATTAAATGAAGAACACATCATGATGAAAATTTTCATATAATACACGCACAAAACGGAGCAGCACACATGATGTTATGGCATGATGAACAGGGCCTGAAAAAGTTAGGGGGAAAAGGACTTAGTGAAATCTTAGGCCTCCAGATCTAGGGTTTGACCGCGAGTGCGCGAACCGAGGCAGATCCGGAGCTCGCCGGAGTTGGAGGGAGTCGCCGGAGTCGGGGAAGAAGGGTGGGCCGGCGGATCTGGTCGGCGCCGGCGCTGGCGGCGGGCGCGGCTCCGGCGGGGGCGGCGCTGGGCGGTGAGGGGCGGCGGTGCAGGCGCGAGGAGGCGGTGCGGCGAGGCGGCGGCGTAGCCGTGTCGGGCGGCGCGGCGGAGCCAGCGAGGTGGCGGCGGCCGTCACGGGCGAAGAGCGGCGGCGCGCGCGGGCATGCGCGGGAGGGCGGCGGCAGAGGATCGGGCCGCGGGGGCCGGTGGCGGGCCCGAGCGGGCCGTGGCGGGGCGCAGGCAGCACTGCCACATGTCAGGCCCCTGTTGGCTGCTGGCGGTGGCGGTGATCTGTCTGGCGCGGACGGACACGTCCGGCGCGGAGAGGGGAGAGGTGGCTAGGGTTGGACCCGGAATTTGGACAGGGTTGCACATATATATATATATAGGTAGGAGGAGGTAGGAGTGTCCAAATGACGTGTAGTTTTCGCCCACGCGATCGTGATCCGATAGCAGAGGACATGGAAGGGGTTTGGAAGGGTTATTGGGCCTTTTTGGAGGGGTTTGGGCTGCAACACACACGAGGCCTTTACGGTTCCCCGGTTAACCGTTGGAGTATCAAACGGACTCCAAATGACACGAAATTTGACAGGCGGTCTACCAGTGGTGTACCAAGGCTGCTTGGCAAATCTTGGTTCATTTCGAGAATGTCTAACACCTGCTCACGAAAAGAGGAAAAAGGGGTACGCCGGTGCATGTAGGAGTGTCAGATTGCAAAACGGACAACGGGGAAAATGCTCGGATGCAAGAGACGAACACGTATGCAAATGAGATGCACATGATGGCATGATATGAAATGTGTGGCAAGAACAAAATGCAAAATGGAGACAAAAACCCAACCACGAAGGAATCTCATAACTTAAAGCCAGAAATGGCAAGAGTCGGAGTATAAATATGGCAAGTTACATCTGGGGTGTTACAACACTCCACCACTACGAAAGGATCTCGTCCCGAGATCTAGGACTGAAAGAACTCTGGATATTCAGAACGGAGGTGATCCTCGCGTTCCCAGGTGGCTTCTCGGTCGGAATGGTGTGACCACTTCACTTTCAGGAATTTGATAGACTTGTTGCGAGTCTTGCGCTCAGTTTCTTCAAGAATAGCAACGGGATGCTCATGATAAGACAAGTGTTCTTGGAGATCAATCTCTTCGAAGTTGATGGTGCAGTCAGGAGTCTTGAAGCACTTGCGAAGCTGTGACATGTGAAACACGTCGTGCACATTTGCGAAGTTGGACGGAAGCTGAACTTGATAGGCGAGGTCGCCTCTTTTGCCAACGATCTTGAAAGGACCCATGTATCTAGGGGCAATCTTCCCTTTGATATCGAAGTGACGTGTACCTTTCATTGGAGAGACGTGGAGGTAGACATGGTCTTCGATCTCGAAAGCCAAGTCACGGTGCTTGCTATCATAGTAACTCTTCTGGCACGATTGCGCGGCTTTGAGATTTTCGCGGATGACTTTGCACATTTCTTCAACCTCTGTGATTAAGTCATTGCCAAGAAGTTGGCGTTGACCAGTCTCTGACCAATTAAGAGGAGTACGACACTTTCTGCCATAGAGAATCTTGAATGGGGCCTTGCCCGAACTCGCTTGTAAGCTGTTGTTGTAGGAGAACTTGGCATATGGAAGACAATCTTCCAACTTCATACCAAAGGAAATGACACAAGCCCTGAGCATATCTTCAAGAATTTGATTGACTCGCTCGACTTGGCCACTAGTTTGAGGATGGAAGGCTGTGCTGAAGCGAATGTTGGTGCCCATGGCCTTCTGGAAGGAGTCCCAGAACTTAGAAGTGAAGATGCTTCCACGATCTGAAGATATCAATTGCGTAATGCCGTGCAAGGAGACAATCCTGGAGGTGTATAGCTCTGCCAACTGAGCTGCTGTGATAGATTCTTTGATTGGAAGGAAATGAGCCACTTTAGTAAGCTTGTCGATGACAACAAAGATAGCATCATTTCCACGTTTGGACTTGGGAAATCCAGTTACGAAGTCCATCTCAATATGGTCAAACTTCCATTCTAGAATAGCAAGAGGTTGGAGGAGACCAGTTGGACGTTGGTGTTCTGCTTTCACTCTTCTGCAGACATCACATTCATTCACGAATAGAGCAATTTCTCGCTTCATTCGAGTCCACCAATACGACTGCTTGAGGTCATGGTACATCTTCGTACTTCCAGGATGAATGGATAGAAGGGAATTGTGAGCCTCGTTCATAATGACTTTCCTTAGATTGCCTTTAGGAACCACAATTGGATCCTCGAAGAAAAGAGTGTCTTTGTCATCAATGCGATAGCACTTGTATTTGGGTTGGCTCTTGGCGATCCCATTCTTCACTTTCTTCACCATTGCATCAAGAAGTTATGCCTCATGAATCTGATCTTCCAAAGTAGGAGAGACTTGTAGGTTGGCAAGAAAGCCTTGAGGAACAACTTGGAGATTCAGTTTGCGGAAAGCTTCACAAAGGTCCGGTTGGAAGGGCTTGAGAATTAAACTGTTGCAGTAAGCCTTCCTGCTCAAAGCGTCTGCGATGACATTGGCCTTGCCTGGAGTATATTCAATACTCGGATTGTATTCTTGAATCATTTCAACGCAACGAGTCTGCCTAAGATTGAGGTTGGGTTGAGTGAAGATGTACTTGAGGCTCTTATGATCAGTGAAGATGTCCACTTTCCTTCCCAACAAGAGATGTCTCCACGTTAATAGAGCATGGACAACTGCCGCCAACTCAAGGTCATGAGTGGGGTAGTTCTTTTCGTTGGGCTTCAACTGGCGAGAGGTATAAGCCACAACTTTCTTCTCTTGCATTAACACAACACCAAGACCTTGCAGGGAGGCATCACAAAAAACTTCGAATGGTTTGGATTCATCAGGAGGAGTCAAAATAGGAGCTGTGACTAGCTTCTCTTCCAGGGTGTTGAAAGCCACGTCAAATTCAGGCGTCTATACATACTTGACATGCTTCTGGAGAAGTTTGGAAAGAGGCTTTACAATCTTACAGAAATTCTCAACGAATCTTCGACAGTAGCTTGCAAGCCCAAGAAAGCTGCGGAGCTGCTTGACATTCTGAGGCGGTTCCCAATTCACAATTGCAGACACCTTCTCAGGATTAACAGAGATGCCTTTGGCGGAGATGATATGGCCAAGGTATAGAACCACATCAAGCTAGAACTCACACTTTGAAAACTTCGCATAGAATTGATGCTCTCTGAGTTTGTCGAGTACCAATCTCAAATGCTTGGCATGATCCTCCTTGTTCTTGGAGAAAACCAAGATATCATCGAGATACACCAAGACGAAATCATTTGTGTAAGGGTTGAAGATGAAGTTGATCATGCGAGAGAACGTTGGAGGAGCATTGACAAGGCCGAAAGACATGACAGTATATTCATAAGAACCATAGCTTGTTCCGAATACTGTCTTGGGGATATCTTTTTCACGAATGTGAATCTGATGATAACCCATACGAAGGTCATGCTTGGAGAATACTTGGGCACCCTTAAGTTGCTCGGAAATCTCATTGATGTTGGGAAGTGGATACTTGTTCTTAATTGTCTTCTTGTTCAATGGACAGTAGTCGACACAAAGTCGGTATGTGCCATCCTTCTTCTTGACAAAAATAACACCACAACCCCATGGAGAAGAACTCGGTTTGATCAGACCCATACGCTCTTGTTCATCGAGTTGTTTCTTAAACTCCTTCAACTCTTTTGGTCCAAGCTTGTAAGGACGTTTGCAAATAGGTTCCGTGCCAGGCTCAAGATCGATAACGAATTCAACTGGCCGGTCAGGAGGCATTCCTGGAAGCTCTTCTGGAAATACGTATTGATATTCACAACGACTGGAATCTGAGAGATGGCATTCAACTCGCCCTTCTCATTGAGAGAAAATAGTCGAATGGTATCATCACGAGTGGCATAGATGATCACATCCTCAGAAGAGTCTATCAATTGAATCTGCCTGGCAGAACAATCAAGCTGAGCCTTGTGCTTAGAAAGCCAGTCCATGCCGAAAATTAGATCAATATCCGAGTTACCCAGAACAATTGGAGAAGACAGGAACTTATAGTCACCCATCTTGATAGAAACCTCCGGAACCATGTAGCTTGCGTACAAGCATTTACCCGAGGAGACAACTGATAACGGTCTAGGCAAATCTTGGAACAGCAATTCATGCTTAGATGCAAATGGTCTTGAGATGAAACTAAGCGATGCAACAGTGTCAAAAAGAACTTTTGCAGGGAAATCATTAACAGGAAGATTACCCATGATTACTTCTGAAGAGTCCTCTGGCTGAGCTGCGTTCATTATGTTGACCTTTGCAAACTTGGAATGAATTATGCATGACCACTGCATTGCGGGAAGATCTCATAGGAGGAGGAGGCGGAAGGCGCCTTTGGTTGAAGCATTTTTTGCATAGTGCCCTTTCTACTGACACTTGTTGCAAGTGACCACTGAGAGCCGACGGTGATACGGAGCACTTGACCTTGGAGTATGAGACTGCGCTTTGTTCTGATAGCCTGGGTTGGGTGGGTGGGAAGATCCATTGCCACCTTTACTCTTCTACTGGTAGGGCTGACGGAACGGAGGAGGAGGAGGCAACCGAAACTTCTGTTGCTTAGCTGCCACTTGAGTTGAAGAAGAAGATGGAGCTACATCCCTGACTCTCTTCTTAGATGCATCACACTTGAGCTGAGCAGCCTCTTGCTTTAGTGCCATGTTGTAGAATTCATCATACTTGGTCGGCACATAAAGAATGAGAGCTAATTGCAGATATTCTCTGAGGCCACCTCTGAATTGATAAATCATGGTCTTCTCATCAGGGACGTCTTGTTTAGCGAAGCGGGCGAGTTTCTGAAACTGGATATTGTATTGGTAAATAGACATGCTGCCTTGGATGAGATTGCGGAACTCCTCACGCTTACTCTCAGCAACACTTTGTGGAATGTGGTGAGCTTTGAAGTCTCAGCGGAAATCATCCCAGGTAACCACATGACCTCCTCTGGAATCTTTGTATTGTTGATACCACTCAGCAGCTTGGTCTTTGAGTTGGAATGAAGCAATCTTGAAAAAGTCCTCAGGCCTGACATTGCTCCACTCAAAATGTTTGCAGATATCCACGAGCCAATCGTCGGTGTCTATGGCCTCGACACAGTTGCTAAAGGACTTCGGCTGGTTTGCGAGGAACTGATTAAGGGTAGCAAACTGAGGTTGATTGTTGCCTTGGCCTTGATTTCCTTGGTTGGCTTGCCCTTGGTTGCGCTCTTGCAAGAGCTGCAAAAGCCTCTAAGTGTTGGCGTTGGTGGCTGCCATGACAGCTTGCCATGCCTCCGGAGGTGGAGGTGGTGGCGGAGGTTCCAGATTCTGACGCGTTGGAGGAGCCATCCTGAAGAGGTTGACATCCGTTAGCATCTTGAAAGACATATATTCAAGCTGAATCAAAGGGTCGAAATTGCAACATATAGCCTTAACATTCGAACAAGAATGAATGAATGAATTCCAAAGTAAATCCTCACACTTCCACAAGGTTGAGAAGCCACATAGATAAATGTAGAAGAAATAAAGCAACAAGGTATGGATATGAACAAATAAGTGGTAAGGATTACCCAATCACAAACCAAATATCTGCGGGAAGAAATACTAGTGCTACATGAATTCCCACCTATGGAACTCCCGAAACTTTCTGGTTATGCAATCAGGTGTTGGGGATACAGGGGAAGCATAATATCTCACCCAAAACTAGCAAATCCTACATCCAGCTTTATCCATCCTTCAACACATAACCAAGAAACCTTCGGAAATCATGTACCTCAACCTTCGAAAAGCATCCGTTATACGAGTTATGGCAATACTCCTGAACTCCCACCCAAGTACTAGGTGACGTCGAGGTTATCTCACCAAAAACTGCATAAAGGAGATTTTCGATGTCGGCGAACTCAGGTATTCCAGAACTGCAACGATAAAATTGTGAGGACAACACCACGGTGCTCAACTCCTTGGGACACTACCACAACCCCTAAATGTCAGGAGGCACCAAGAACAATGTTCTTGTCACAAAACCATCGGAACGATTCCAAGATACCCGCGTGATCCTAAAAAAATCGTGAAATTTGAGGAGAGAACAGTCAAAACTCTACGTTAGGAGGCCTCACCAGAGCGACGAAGGGACTGAGGAGTAAAAATAATCCTACTCTCCAATATATATAATCCTAAGACTCAAAACATTTTGTTCTAGACTCAACAACGTTAGCGATTCGATCAAGCAGGGGGATCCTAAGTCGGGGAAGGCTTTGATTACCAACTTGTAACACCCACGATGCGGCTATATCTCCCACGTGTTGGGGCACGACTTAGAGGCATAACCACATGGTAGGCATGTCGCAAGAGGGGTAATCTTTACACATCCCATGTACTGAATAAGAAAGGGATAAAGTGCCGGCTTACAATCGCCACTTCACACAATACATAAATATATCATACATCATCCAGAATACAATCAATATCCGACTACAAAACCACAATAAAGAAAGACAACCCAAATGCTAGATCCCCGATCGCCCCAACTGGGCTCCTCTACTGATCATACGGAAAAGAAACATAGTAAAGGCCCGAATCCTTGTTGAACTTCCACTTGAGTTCGGTAGCGTCCCCTGCACTGGCATCATCGGCACCTGCATCTGTTTGGAAGCATACGTGAATCACGGGGACTCAGCAATCTCACACCCTCGTGATCAAGACTATTTAAGCTTAAAGGTAGGACAGGGTAGTGAGGTGGAGCTGCAGAAAGCACTAGCATATATGGTGGCTAACTTACGCAAAAGAGAGCGAGAAGAGAAGCAAAGCACGATCGATAAACTAATAACGATCAAGAAGTCATCCTGAAACTACTTACGTTCAAGCATAACGTGATACCGTATTCTCTTCTCGGGCTCCTCCGAAAAGAGACCATCACGGCTACACACACGGTTGATTCATTTTAATTAAGTTATGTGTAAAGTTTTCTACAACTCGATATTAACAAATTCCCATCTGCCCATAATCGCGGGCACGGCTTTCGAAAGTTCAAAACCCTGCAGGGGTGTCCCAACTTAGCCCATCACAAGCTCTCACAGTCAATGAAGGATATTCCTTCTCCAAGGAAGACCCGATCAGACTCGGAATCCCGGTTACAAGACATTTCGACAATGGTAAAACAAGACCAGCAAAGCCGCCTGAATGTGCCGATAAATCCCGATAGGAGCTGCACATATATCGTTCTCAGGGCACACCGGATTGTCCAAACTTCCGGTAGGCCAGCCTAGAGTTTCCCCTAGTGGCCACCGGCGGCTGACAAGTTGGACCAACACTCAGAGGAGCATTGGCCCGGGGGTCTAAAATAAAGATGACCCTTCAGTCCGCGGAACCCAAGGGAAAAAGGCTTAGGTGGAAAATGGTAAAACCAAGGTTGGGCCTTGCGGGAGGAGTTTTATTGAAGGCAAACTATCGAGGGGTTCCCATAACACCCAACTGCGTAAGGAACGCAAAATCAAGGAACATAACACCGGTATGACGGAAACTAGGGAGGCAAGAGTGGAACAAAACACCAGGCATAAGGCCAAGCCTTCCACCCTTTACCAAGTATATAGATTCATTAAAGTAAAAAAGATATAATAACAATGATATCCCAACAATAACCATGTTCCAACATGGAACATACTTCATCTTCACCTGCAACTAGCAACGCTATAAGAAGGGCTGAGCAAAGCGGTAACATAGCCAAACAACGGTTTGCTAGGAAAGGTGGGTTAGAGGCTTGACATGGAAATATGGGAGGCACGATATAGCAAGTGTTAGGTATCGTGGCATAGCAAAAGAGGGAGCAACTAGCAAGCAAAGATAGAAGTGATTTCGAGGGTATGTTCATCTTGCCTGCAAAGTTCTCGGAGTTGACGAAAGCTTGATCCTCGTTACCGTACACAACAGGTTCCTCGATCACGTACTCATCTCCCGGCTCTACCCAAAGCAAGAACACAAGCAAAGGACCAACAATCAATCATGGTGAAATGCACAAGCAACATGATGCAAAACATGGCATGACATGCGGGATGTGATATGCAAGGCCTATGCGTGCTCCGGAAGGGAAATATTGAACAAGGCATCAACTTGGCAAACCAAGTCTGCGGATGGAAAGATGAGTTGATTTCGGTCAAAATCGATATAAAGATCACCGGAATCGGATGCACGGTTTACAAATGGCAAGCAAAACAAGAATGACACAATTCTGCGATTAACAGCACGATGCCATCTATATGCAACAAGAAACTAATCTACGGCACTTCAACATAACAACAAGGCATATGGTCGTGATCTACTCAAGATTCTTTACAAAACATGAACACTGTGCTATGGCTAAATCACACAAGAGCAGGTTCAGACAAGCATGGAAAAAGTGCAAAAGATATCAGCTTTACAGACTTAGTGCAAATACTAACATACCAGGAATAACATCAGGAAGCAATGTTTAGAGCAAGCAAACAACATGCTACAGGAACATATCATAGCAAAGAAAGCCATGGCATGAATCTACTAAATGCATAGAACAAAAGTCCCTTCCTGACCAAGATCCAAAAAGGCACAGAAGATATGATGGCACCCATGTAAACATAGCAAGTTTTATTAACAGTTTCAGACTTAGTAGAAAAACAGAGCACGACATAAACAGAACTATGAAGGCATCTTTGCGAGCTCGATTCACTCATCACAAGGCATTGCATGACAAGACAAGCATAGAATCAACAGGAACACATGTCCATGAAGCTAACCATGACAAGAACAAGTTCATAGCATGCATGGATCAACTACAACAACCATGGCAAAATTAATTAACATGTAAACAATCTGCCAGGGACATTTTATAACAAAAGTAGAGCAAGATTAAGTCATGCTAGGACACTCCATCATTGCAAACAGGGGCATGGATTGATATAGCACAACCATATGTCCAAATCACCCTCACTGAATCAACTCAAAACAAGCATGGATCTCATTGTAGCATGATATTTACATGGCATAAAAATAACAGCAGGAAACGGACTTAGCAAAATTCTAAGTCCCAGAAATCAGCAATATCACGAAGGCTACTTTGCATGCTTGTGCTAGTCACCACATTGATCACAAAAATACATGTCAAACACCCGTGTAAAGATGGCATTGCATATATCAAAACACATGTAGAGCTCATGTTCATATGAAGCACCCATCAAATATGACAAAAATGACAAATCCTCATAGTCTGCTAAGTAACAGGAGCTAACATTTAATAGGACTCTTGCATCAGTAATTTGGGCATCAAGATGGACTCAAATGAGCAGACTTTAATGGAATTAAATGAAGAGCACATCATGATGAACATTTTCATATATTACACACATAAAACGGAGCAGCACACATGAAGTTATGGCATGATGAACATGGCCTAAAAATGTTAGGGGGGAAATTACTTAGTGAAATCTTAGACCTCCAGATCCAGGGTTTGACCCTCGAGCGCGCGAAACGAGGCAGTTTCGGAGCTCGCCGGAGTTGTAGGGAGTCGCCGGAGTCAGGGACGAAGGGGGCGTCGGATCTGGCCGGCGCTGGCGACGGGCGGCGGACGCGGCTCCGCTGGGGGCAGCGCTGGGCAGCGTGGGGCGGCGGTGCAGGCACGAGGAGGGGGCGTGGCGAGGCGGCGGCGTAGCGGCGTCGGGCGGCGCGGCGAAGCTGGCGAGGTGGCGGCGGCCGGCGCAGGCGAAGAGCGGCGGCGCGCGGGCGTGCGCGGGAGGGCGACGGCGGAGGATCGGGCCGTGGGGGCCGGTGGCAGGCCTGAGCAGGCCGCGGCAGGGCGCGGGCGGCGCTGCCATGTGGCAGACCCCCGTTGGCTGCGGGCCGCGGCGGTGATCTGTCTGGCGCGGACGGACACGTCCGGCGCGGAGAGGGGAGAGGTGGCTAGGGTTGGACCCAGAATTTGGAAAGGGTTGCACATATATATAGGTAGGAGGAGGTAGGAGTGTCCAAATGAGGTGTAGTTTTCGTCCATGCGGTCGTGATCTGACGGCGGAAGACATGGAAGGGGTATGGAAGGGTTATTGGGCCGTTTTGGAGGGGTGTTGGGCTGCAACACACACGAGGCCTTTACGGTTCCCCAGTTAACCGTTGGAGTATCAAACGGACTCCAAATGACACGAAATTTGACAGGTGGTTTACCAATGGTGTACCAAGGCCGCTTGGCAAATCTTGTTCCATTCCGGGAACGTCTAACACCCGCTCATGAAAAGAGGCAAAAGGGGTATACCGGTGCACGTAGGACTGTCGGATTGCAAAACGGACAACTGGGAAAATGCTCGGATGCAAGAGACGAACACGTATGCAAATGAGATGCACATGATGGCATGATATGAAATGCATGGCAAGAACAAAATGCAAAACGAGGATAAAAACCCAACCATGAAGGAATCTCATAACTTAAAGCCGGAAATCCCAAGAGTCGGAGTACAAATATGGCAAGTTACACCCAGGGTGTTACACGGACACGCGCAACCGATCTTGCCATTTCGTTGGGAGCCCACCGGAGCTCCTTGTCGGTGGCACGCTAGAGCTTATCGGCCCACCTCCATGCATCGATGGGGCACCCAGCGCCTATGACCTTCCTCGCGAAGTACCTGTCTTCGTACACCTCCTCGGCACGACGACGAGCCCGCCCCCAAAGCTCTGCCGCCTCCTTTTTCCAGGAGGCATCATGGGCTTCACAGGCCGCCTGGTACCTGGCTTCCTCCTCCGCCATTTCCTTCTTGAACGCAACTTGCCTAGCTTTCTCAGCCGGCGGCAGCGACTTCCACAGACAAAGATTGTACTGGCCCCAAAACCAATCCAAAGTTGGGGGGTCCGGCGTAACCTCGTCAGGCAGCGCGTAGGGGTCCACGTCACCGCTAATCGAGTGAGCGTCCTCGGGGGGCGGTGACACCTCGTCGGCGCGTGGGTAGACCGGTGGCGCCATGGCATAGATTTGAGAGAGAGAGAGGGCGAGTGAGGGGAGGATGTAGATGATAATGCAGGCGGGACGACATGAGCAAGGTAGTATTTATTGGCGGCCGGAATCTAGATCGACGGGGACAGTACACACGCCGGTCGCCAGAATTTACGAGTACTGTAGTTTGAATTACACACAATTCCCACCGCAAATCCGTGTGTGAACATAATAGCTGACAGTTTCCAATACAGAACCGTGTCTAATTAATGATCCCCGCCAATCATCTACCAAACCTCGAGCCGCGAGATAGAGTGCCAACCGTGTGGGGGCCGGTTGTCTTGCCAGATATTTACATTTTCTTTTTTGGACACCAGATATTTACATCGTCTGATGATTTTTTAACTCGCACACAAGTACATAAAAATATGATTTTTCAAACCGTTTAGGTTAGGCGTTGGATGTAGATGTAGTCCAAATTTGAATTACGTCATTAAATGGTTAGAAAATCACTTAAATGTTTTTAAAAGGTCAAATGACCCCAGAACATTTCCAATTTTTCACATGACAGTTGTATTAGTGCACGTTAAACATAGGAAAAAAATTGAAGGCCGTAAGAGGAAGCTATCTCCCGTTCGTCAGCAAACATGCATTGTTCCCTCTCGGAACCACCAACTTCTAGTGAGTTGCTCCGGTTTGTGAGGGGTGTGTGTCCAAACTTTCGTCAAACAGGCCAATTTTTTTACCACATCATCTTGGTGGCATGACATTAAATCAAGCAAGGTTTCATGTTTTTCTGATCATTTTTTAGTTTTTTGGAATTAAAATGCCATGGCATGCACTCCATGCATGTGCCCATGCCTTGACACCAATATGTTTGAAAATTCTTTCGAATTTACTTCACGTGGAATTAACTCGCACACAAGTACACAAAAATATGATTTTTCAAACCATTTTGCTTAGGCGTTGCATGTAGATATAGTTCAAATTTGAATTACGGTCATTAAATGGTTAGAAAATCACTTAAATGTCTTTAGAAGGTCAAGCGACCCCTGAAATTTACCAAATTTTCACATGACAGTTGTATTAGTGCACGTTAATCATAGGAGAAAATTTGAAGGCCATAAGAGGAAGTATCACCCGTTCGTCATCAAACATGCATTGTTCCCTCTCGGAACCACGAACCTTCTAGCGAGTTGTTCCGGTTTGTGAGGGGCCTGTGTCCAAACGTTCGTCAAACATGCCAACTTGTTTACCACATCATCTTAGTGGCATGACATTACATCAACCAAGGTTTCATGTTTTTCTGATCATTTTTCTATTTTTTTAATTAAAATGCCATGTCACTCCCTGCATACTTATGCATGTGTCCATGTCGTGAGACCAATACGTTTGAAAATTCCTTCTAATTTACTGCACATGGAATTAACTCGCACACAAGTTCACATATATGATTTTTCAAATCGTTTTGGTTAGGTCTTGCATGTAGATGTAGTTCAAATTTGAATTACGGTCATTAAATGGTTAGAAAATCACCTAAATGTCTTTGAAAGGTAAAATGACCCCTAGAATTTTCCGAAATTTTACATCACAGTTGTAGTAGTGCACATTAGACATTGAAAAAATTTCAAGGCCCTAAGAGGAAGCTATCTCCCGTTCGTCATCAAACATGCATTGTTCCCTCTTAGAACGACGAACCTTCTAGCGAGTTGCTCTGGTCTGTGAGGGGTGTGTGTCCAAACTTTCGTCAAACATGCCAATTTCTATACCACATCATCATGGTGGCATGACATTAAATCAAGCTAGGTTTCATGTTTTTCTGATCATTTTTTAATTTTTTGGAATTAAAATGCCATGGCATGCACTCCATGCATGTGCCCATGCCTTGACACCAATATGTTTGAAAATTCCTTCGAATTTACTACACATGGAATTAACTCTCACACAAGTACACAAAAATGTGATTTTTGAAATCGCTATGGTTAGGCGTTGCATGTAGATGTAGTTCAAATTTGAATTACGGTCATTAAATGGTTAGAAAATCACTTAAATGTGTTTAAAAGGTCAAATGACCCCTGAATTTACCAAATTTTCACATGACAGTTGTATTAGTGCACGTTAAACGTAGGAAAAAAAATTGAAGCCGTACCAGGAAGCTATCTCCCGTCCGTCAACAAACATGCAATGTTCCCTCTCGGAACCACGAACTTCTAGTGAGTTGCTCCGGTTTGTGAGGGGTGTGTGTCCAAACTTTCGTCAAACATGCCAATTTTTTTACCACATAATCTTGGTGGCATGACATTAAATCAATCGGGGTTTCATGTTTTTCTGATCATTTTTTTATTTTTTTTGGAATTAAAATGCCATGGCATGCACTCCATGCATGTGCCCATGCCTTGACACCAATATGTTTGAAAATTCATTCGAATTTACTGCACATGGAATTAACTCGCAGACAAGTACACAAAAATATGATTTTTCAAACCATTTTGGTTAGGCGTTGCATGTAGATGTAGTTCAAATTTAAATTACGGTCATTAAATGGTTAGAAAATCACTTAAATGTCTTTAGAAGGTCAAGTGATCCCTGAAATTTACCAAATTTTCACATGACAGTTGTATTAGTGCACGTTAAATGTAGGATAAAATTTGAAGGCCGTAAGAGGAAGCTATCTCCCGTTCGTCATCAAACATTCATTGTTCCCTCTCGGAACCATGAACCTTCTAGCGAGTTGGTCCGGTTTGTGAGGGGTGTGTGTCCAAACTTTCGTCAAACATGCCAATTTCTTTACCAATTCATCTTGCTGGCATGACATTAAATCAAGCTAGGTTTCATGTTTTTCTGATCATTTTTTAATTTTTTGGAATTAAAATGCCATGGTATGCACTCCATGCATCTGGCCATGCCTTGACACCAATATGTTTGAAAATTCCTTCTAATTTACTACACATGGAATTAACTCGCACACAAGTATACAAAAATATGATTTTTGAAATCGTTATGGTTAGGCGTTGCATGTAGATGTAGTTTAAATTTGAATTACGGTCATTAAATGGTTAGAAATCACATAAATGTCTTTAAAAGCTCAAATGACCCCTGAATTTACCAAATTTTCACATGACAGTTGTATTAGTGCACGTTAAACGTAGGAAAAAATTTGAAGCCGTAACAGGAAGCTATCTCCCGTCTGTCTACAAACTTGCAATGTTCCCTCTCGGAACCACGAACTTCTAGTGAGTTGCTCCGGTTTGTGAGGGGTGTGTGTCCAAACTTTCGTCAAACATGCCAATTTTTTTACCACATAATCTTGGTGGCATGACATTAAATCAAGCAAGGTTTCATGTTTTTCTGATCATTTTTTTTATTTTTTTTGGAATTAAAATGCCATGGCATGCACTCCATGCATGTGCCCATGCCTTGACACCAATATGTTTGAAAATTCCTTCGAATTTACTACACATGGAATTAACTCTCACACAATTACACAAAAATGTGATTTTTGAAATCGCTATGGTTAGGCGTTGCATGTAGATGTAGTTCAAATTTGAATTACGGTCATTAAATGGTTAGAAAATCACTTAAATGTCTTTAGAAGGTCAAGCGACCCCTGAAATTTACCAAATTTTCACATGACAGTTGTATTAGTGCACGTTAATCGTTGGAGAAAATTTGAAGGCCATAAGAGGAAGTATCACCCGTTCGTCATCAAACATGCATTGTTCCCTCTCGGAACCACGAACCTTCTAGCGAGTTGCTCCGGTTTGTGAGGGGCCTGTGTCCAAACGTTCGTCAAACATGCCAACTTGTTTACCACATCATCTTAGTGGCATGACATTACATCAACCAAGGTTTCATGTTTTTCTGATCATTTTTCTATTTTTTAATTAAAATGCCATGTCACTCCCTGCATACGTATGCATGTGTCCATGTCGTGAGACCAATACGTTTGAAAATTCCTTCTAATTTACTGCACATGGAATTAACTCGCACACAAGTACACATATATGATTTTTCAAACCATTTTGGTTAGGTCTTGCATGTAGATGTAGTTCAAATTTGAATTACGGTCATTAAATGGTTAGAAAATCACCTAAATGTCTTTGAAAGGTAAAATGACCCCTAGAATTTTCCGAATTTTTACATTACAGTTGTAGTTGTGCACGTTAGACATTGAAAAAATTTCAAGGCCCTAAGAGGAAGCTATCTCCCGTCCGTCATCAAACATGCATTGTTCCCTCTTAGAACCACGAACCTTCTAGCGAGTTGCTCTGGTCTGTGAGGGGTGTGTGCCCAAACTTTCGTCAAACATGCCAATTTCTTTACCACATCATCTTGGTGGCATGACATTAAATCAAGCTAGGTTTCATGTTTTTCTGATCATTTTTTAATTTTTTGGAATTAAAATGCCATTGCATGCACTCCATGCATGTGCCCATGCCTTGACACCAATATGTTTGAAAATTCCTTCGAATTTACTACACATGGAATTAACTCTCACACAAGTACACAAAAATGTGATTTTTGAAATCGCTATGGTTAGGCGTTGCATGTAGATGTAGTTCAAATTTGAATTACGGTCATTAAATGGTTGGAAAATCACTTAAATGTGTTTAAAAGGTCAAATGACCCCTGAATTTACCAAATTTTCACATGACAGTTGTATTAGTGCACGTTAAACGTAGGAAAAAAATTTGAAGCCGTACCAGGAAGCTATCTCCCGTCTGTCAACAAACATGCAATGTTCCCTCTCGGAACCACGAACTTCTAGTGAGTTGCTCCGGTTTGTGAGGGGTGTGTGTCCAAACTTTCGTCAAACATGCCAATTTTTTTACCACATAATCTTGGTGGTATGACATTAAATCAATCGGGGTTTCATGTTTTTCTGATCATTTTTTATTTTTTTGGAATTAAAATGCCATGGCATGCACTCCATGCATGTGCCCATGCCTTGACACCAATATGTTTGAAAATTCATTCGAATTTACTGCACATGGAATTAACTCGCACACAAGTACACAAAAATATGATTTTTCAAACCATTATGGTTAGGCGTTGCATGTAGATGTAGGTCAAATTTGAATTACGGTCATTAAATGGTTAGGAAATCACTTAAATGTCTTTAGAAGGTCAAGTGGCCCCTGAAATTTACCAAATTTTCACATGATAGTTGTATTAGTGCACGTTAAACGTAGGAGAAAATTTGAAGGACGTAAGAGGAAGCTATCTCCTGTTCGTCATCAAACATGCATTGTTCCCTTTTGGAACCACGAACCTTCTAGCGAGTTGCTCCGGTTTGTGAGGGGCGTGTGTCCAAACGTTCGTCAAACATGCCAACTTGTTTACCACATCATCTTGGTGGCATGATATTACATCAACCAAGGTTTCATGTTTTTCTGATCATTTTCTATATTTTAAATTAAAACACCATGTCACTCCATGCATACGTATGCATGTGTCCATGTCGTGAGACCAATATGTTTGAAAATTCCTTCTAATTTACTACACATGGAATTAACTCACACACAAGTACACATATATGATTTTTCAAACCGTTTTGGTTAGGCATTGCATGTAGATGTAGTCAAATTTGAATTACGGTCAATAAATGGTTAGAAAATCACCTAAATGTCTTTGAAAGGTAAAATGACCCCTAGAATTTTCCAAAATTTTACATTACAGTTGTAGTAGTGCATGTTAGACATTGAAAAAATTTCAAGGCCCTAAGAGGAAGCTATCTCCCGTTCGTCATCAAACATGCATTGTTCCCTCTCAGAACCACGAACCTTCTAGCGAGTTGCTCCCGTTTGTGAGGGGTGTGTGTCCAAACTTTCATCAAACATGCCAATTTCTTTACCACATCATCTTGGTGTCATGACATTAAATCAAGCTAGGTTTCATGTTTTTCTGATCATTTTTTAATTTTTTGGAATTAAAATGCCATGGCATGCACTCCATGCATGTGCCCATGCCTCGACACCAATATGTTTGAAAATTCCTTCGAATTTACTACACATGGAATTAACTCGCACACAAGTACACAAAAATATGATTTTTTTTGAAATCGTTATGGTTAGGCATTGCATGTAGATGTAGTTCAAATTTGAATTACGGTCATTAAATGGTTAGAAAATCACTTAAATGTCTTTAAAAGGTCAAATGACCCGTGAAGTTTACCAAATTTTCACATGACAGTTGTATTAGTGCACGTTAAACGTAGGAAAAATTTGAAGGCCGTAACAGGAAGCTATCTCCCGTCCGTCAGCAAACATGCAATGTTCCCTCTCAGAACCACGAACTTCTAGTGAGTTGCTCCGGTTTGTGAGGGGTGTGTGTACAAACTTTCGTCAAACATGCCAATTTTTTTACCACATAATCTTGGTGGCGTGACGTTAAATCAAGCTAGGTTTCATGTTTTTCTGATCATTTTTTATTTTTTGGAATTAAAATGCCATGGCATGCACTCCATGCATGTGCCCATGCCTTCACACCAATATGTTTGAAAATTCATTCGAATTTACTGCACATGGAATTAACCCGCACACAAGTACACAAAAATATGATTTTCAAACCATTTTGGTTAGGCGTTGCATGTAGATGTAGTTCAAATTTGAATTACGGTCATTAAATGGTTAAAAAATCACTTAAATGTCTTTAGAAGGTCAAGTGACCCCTGAAATTTACCAAATTTTCACATGACAGTTGTATTAGTGCATGTTAAACGTAGGAGAAAATTTGAAGGCCGTAAGAGGAAGCTATCTCCCGTTCGTCATCAAACATGCATTGTTCCCAATCGGAACCACGAACCTTCTAGCGAGTTGCTCCGGTTTGTGAGGGGTGTGTGTCCAAACTTTCGTCAAACATGTCAATTACTTTACCACATCATCTTGGTGGCATGACATTAAATCAAGCTAGGTTACATGTTTTCTGATCATTTTTTTAATTTTTTGGAATTAAAATGCCATGGCATGCACTCCATGCATGTGCCCATGCCTTGAAACCAATATGTTTGAAAATTCCTTCAAATTTACTACACATGGAATTAACTCGCACACAACTACACAAAAATATGATTTTTGAAATCGTTATGGTTAGGCGTTGCATGTAGATGTAGTTCGAATTTGAATTACGGCCATTAAATGGTTAGATAGTCACTTAAATGTCTTTAAAAGGTCAAATGACCCCTGAAATTTACCAAAATTTCACATGATAATTGTATAGTGCATGTTAAACGTAGGAAAAAATTTGAAGGCCGTAACAGGAAGCTATCTCCCGTCCGTGAGAAAACATGCAATGTTCCCTCTCGGAACCACGAACTCCTAGTGAGTTGCTCCGGTTTGTGAGGGGTGTGTATCCTAACTTTCGTCAAACATGCCAATTTTTTACCACATAATCTTGGTGGCATGACATTAAATCAAACAAGGTTTCATGTTTTTCTGATCATTTTTTATTTTTTTGGAATTAATATGTCATGGCATGCACTCCATGCATGTGCCCATGCCTTGACACCAATATGTTTGAAAATTCATTCGAATTTACTGCACATGGAATTAACCCGCACACAAGTACACAAAAATATGATTTTTCAAACCATTTTTGTTAGGCGTTGCATGTAGATGTAGTTCAAATTTGAATTACGGTCATTAAATGGTTAGAAAATCACTTAAATGTCTTTAGAAGGTCAAGTGACCCCTGAAATTTACCAAATTTTCACATGACAGTTGTATTAGTGCACATTAAACGTAGGAGAAAATTTGAATGCCGTAACAGGAAGCTATCTCCCGTTCGTCATCAAACATGCATTGTTCCCTCTCGGATCCACGAACCTTCTAGCGAGTTACTCCGGTTTGTGAGGGGCATGTGTCCAAACGTTCATGAAGCATGCCAACTTGATTACCACATCATCTTGGTGGCATGACATTACATCAACCAAGGTTTCATGTTTTTCTGATCATTTTTCTATTTTTTTAAATTAAAATGCCATGTCACTCCATGCATAAGTATGCATGTGTCCATGTCGTGAGACCAATATGTTTGAAAATTCCTTCTAATTTACTACACATGGAATTAACTCGCACACAAGTGCACATATATGATTTTTCAAACCGTTTTGGTTAGGCGTTGGATGTACATGTAGTTCAAATTTGAATTACGGTCATTAAATGGTTAGAAAATCACCTAAATGTCTTTGAAAGGTAAAATGACCCCTAGAATTTTCCAAAATTTTACATTACAGTTGTAGTAGTGCACGTTAGACATATAAAAAATTTCAAGGCCCTTAGAGGAAGCTATCTCCCGTTCGTCATCAAACATGCATTGTTCCCTCTCGGAACCACGAACCTTCTAGCGAGTAGCTCCCGTTTGTGAGGGGGGTGTGTGTACAAACTTTCATCAAACATGCCAATTTCTTTACCACAACATCTTGGTGGCGTGCCATTAAGTCAAGCTAGGTTTCATGTTTTTTTTGATCATTTTTTAATTTTTTGGAATTAAAATGCCATGGCATGCACTCCATGCATGTTCCCATGCCTTGACACCAATATGTTTGAAAATTCCTTCGAATTTACTACACATGGAATTAACTCGCACACAAGTACACAAAAATGTGATTTTTTAAATCGTTATGCTTAGGCGTTGCATGTAGATGTAGTTCAAATTTGAATTACGGTCATTAAATGGTTAGAAAATCACTTAAATGTCTTTAAAAGGTCAAATGACCCCTGAAATTTAACAAATTTTCACATGACAGTTGTATTAGTGCACGTTAAACATAGGAAAAAACTTTGAAGGTCGTAACTGGAAGCTATCTCCCGTCCGTCAGCAAACATGCTGTCGGGTTTCGGGTTCCGGCAGACCCTTGAGGTTCGAACTCTGGGGTGCGCATGGAGATCTCTCCCCTACCGATCTACGTCCGATCCTCTCGTGCGAACTAAGATGAAAATGATGAACAACACAAGGGACACGATGTTTATACTGGTTCGGGCCACCATTGTGGTGTAATACCCTAATCCAGTGTGTGGTGTGGTGGATTGCCTCTGGGGCTGATGATGGACAGTGCAAGGGAAGAACAGCCTCGCGAGAGGTGTTCTTGAGCTGGTGCGATGAACTGCTAGGGTGAGTTCAGTCGCCTCTCTCTCTCTCTCTCTGTTGCGGTTCTACCAGATCTCTCCGGGGGTCTCCCCTACTCTGTGGTGGCAAGCTCTATTTGTAGAGGCCCTGGGCCTCTCCCCAAATAATGAGCGGGAATGGCGCCAAGAATTGGCCATTTCAAAGGGGAACATCTAGTACAAGTTATCCTGACAAAAGGTGGTCTTCGGCTGCCAAAAGCACTGGTGATGACGCCGTCTTGGGCTCCACGGTGACCTCCGTCCTGCCGTCCGGCTGGTCTTGGTCTCGTTGCATCGGAATGTTAACCTTTGCCTGATGCCTTAGCCTGTGCTTGCCCCCTTTGCACCAAAGGGGAAACAAGAACATTGCGCAGGCCGGCGCCCGCCTGGTCTTGATCGTCATGGCTTGCGTCACGGGTTCCTCACGAGGTACCCCTGCCTTGATCTCACCGCCTCCTCGCGAGCCTGCCTGATGAGGCTGCCTCTGAGGAAGCTTCCTGTCATCCGCCCCGCGAGGCTTGGCCCCTCGCGGGGGTCTTTGAGCTCGAGCTGATGAAGATGGGTCGCGCTGGGCCCCCGCTTGAGCCACGCCGCAGGCCGCAGGCAGGCAAGTCTGGGGACCCCCATTCCCAGAACGCCTACAGTAGCCCCCGAGCCCAAGGTGCGCGCGGGCTTGGCTTAGCAGAGAAGCGAAGGGGCAAGCGCGAAGCGCCGCGGGCCCTAATAGTATGCGGCTTTGGGCGCCGCGTGGCGGATGATTGGGCGTGGGCGTCTGCACTTCCCACGACGCCTCGGCAACTGCATGACTGACAAAAGGGGGTGCCCTGGCCAGGCTTACTTGCCCCGCTCTCATCCGTCTTTCCCTAGATCCCCTTTCTCGGTTTCCTCCTTCTTGCTCCCGAAATCCTCCAGATCCGTCTCAATCCTTCGCGTCCGGCACGCCATGGCGACTCGCAAGTCCCCGGCTGATGCTTGGTACTCGCCGGTCCTGGATTCCCCAAATTTGTCGGAGAAGAACCTCGCCCTCGCGCTCCTGATGATGGTGGCGCAGGGTAGCGAGGGGGCGACTGTGGTCAAGGTTGGCTCCGACCAGCCTGAGGGCAAGGGGAGTACCTTCTACCCGTTCTTCGTGAGCGCAATCGTCGCCGGTCTGGTGCCTCCTTTCTCTGAGTTCTTCTTTGCCGTTCTCCGCCAATACAACTTGCAGGCCCTGCATCTCCACCCCAACTCTGTCCTTCTCCTGGTGATTTTCGCCTACTATTGCGAGGCTCATGTTGGTGTGAAGCCCTCGGTGGCCTTTCTGCGCCACTTTTTCTCCCTCCGGGTTTCTGGCGCTCAGGTCTCCGCATGCGTGAGCTTCATTGCATACTCCAGCTCCAACGCCATCTCGAAGCCTGGGAAGAGGATCGAAGGCTACCGGAGCAAGTGGGTCATGATGGATGTCGGGCGCCTCCACCCTCGTCTGGTATTGCCCACGGGGCAACCTAAGTCTGTTGACGCATGGTCCCGAGCGGAGCTTGTCGACCCTCGCGCGAAGGCGGTGTTGAGGAGGATGAACGCGGACCAGAGGACAACCAACTTGGGGGCGGCGAAGCTGACCGGGGCCACGCTCCTAAGGGAGTTCTTGGAGCACCAGGTGGCTCCGCTCCAGGAGCACTTGCTCCCACTGTGGAGGCTTGGAGGAGCAGACGCTGCCCTGTGCCTGAGCTCCGAGGCCCTGACCAATGAGGATCTGACTGCGTCCCTCCATTCCTTGGTTGGGGGAGACGTGGCGAGCCCGGTGGACGCCCCCGTCCCCCTGTTCCTCCGTGACGACTAGGAGCAGATGGTGGACGCCATGCCCACCTTCAATGGCGAGGGGCTGGTGCCCGCGACAGCTCCCGAAGACCTGGCGGTCCTGGCGATGGTGAACTTGTCCTCCGGCAGCTCTAGTGGGGAAGAAGAGGCGGGCGAGGAAGCGTTCGACTCGGAGGAGACTGGCAAGGATTGGGGGGAGTCCTTCCCTCGGCGCAGGTCCCAGGCCCTCCGCTCCATGCCGGACGACGACGAGGCCAACGCCAGGCGAGGAAGGGAGGGCTCTTCCTCGGTCACGAGGAAGGGCAGGTCGAGCCTGGTTCCCCCAGGGTCTGCTCTGGTCCCTGGGGGTCCAAGGCCAGCTCCATCTCTCCTGACGCACCTTCTGCTTCCGGGCCCTCCAAGTCTGACCCCCGTTGCAGGCTCTCGGGCTTCATGTATGACCAGAAGTTGCTTGAGTCCACAGACGACGTCCACTCAGTGCTCGATTCGTGCTCTGCTTGGCTTCTGCCGCTGAGGCTTGACGTTTGCGCTCTTTTACCAGGCCGGCACCTGCGGCCAAGAGGTTGAAGGAGGCTTCTGCGGCCCTGCTTGGGGCGAATCCGTCTGCCGAGGAGACGCCTTCGGCTGTTGGGGGAGGGGACGGCAAGGCCCGCGCCTCTCCGACCCAGCCTCCCTCGCGAGGCCAACTGGGGCACCCCGGCAAGGAGTCAGCCCCCATGGCCCCGCTGGACCTGGAGTCGACTGTGCCCGATGCTGCGGCCGTGGCGGCCAAGCCTCAGGAGGTCCCTTCCTGCCAAGTCGTGGCTACGCTGCCATCTTCTCCGCCTGCTCCATAGGTTCTTGTCTCTTATGCTCCCTCCGCTGCTGTCCTGGACAAGGTTGCCAACGAGCTGAGCCAACTGCGGGGGGATCTCCTGAGCGCGGACCCTCGTCTGGTGGCCGGGCGCCTGGAGTTGGCCTCTGGCTAGGCCTGTTCTGCTGCTTTCGTTCGAGCGGTGCTGAGCCAGGCCGTGTCGTCCTCCGACGAGGAGAGGTGGGCCGCCAACCAAGCCAAGGCCGCTCGCGATGCTGCCCTAGGCGACGTCGCAAATGCCCAGGGCCGCTGCAAGACGCTTGAGGACGAGCTGCAGGGCTTGCGCGATGAGCTCGCCAAGGAGGTGCGCAGCCGCCAGGAGAAGGAGAAGGAGATGAAGGTTAGGGAGACCGCCGCCAAGGACCGGGACGCCAAGCTTGATGTCCGCCACAGCCGACTGGAGACGCTGGAGCGGTCGCTAAAGGCGCAGAGGACTGAGCTGGACGCCAAGGCAAAGGTCATGACGGAGGACCGGGCGGCCTTCGCGGAGCTAGAGAAGAAGGCTCGAGGCATGCTAAAGACGCTGTATGAGAGCGGCCTGGAGGAGCCATTGGCTGGTGTGGAGGACGGCCCCGCCAAGCTGCTCCCCTTCCTGGTTGATGCGCTTGAGGATGTCACAGATGGCCTTGGCCCCACGGTCGAGGCCGAGGCGCGTGCCCTATCTTCTGCGGCGCTGACGCGTGTCCTCAGCCATGTCTACCTGTGTGACCCCAACGTCGACTTCGACAGCTTGCTGGAGCCCGTGAGCGGCGACCGTGCCGCTTCCGCCGTTGAGGCCGTGAGGGGCCGAGCCGAGGTTTTGCTGGGGAAGTTCCGCTCCCCCAGCGTCCTGCCAGGGCACGGTGCCGCCGGCCTTGCGACCTCGAGAGGCGAAGCCGTCCAGCGTGACTCCACCACCGGTGACGGCGTTACTGGGGAGTGATTCCTTCGCGACTTCCATCCTGTTTTATTCCTGCACATGCACCATGCCTCACGGAGGCGTTAAAACTTGTGTTTGGCGTTGTGGAACAATCTTATGGCTTGTAATATTTGCTTTGAATTTCCCGGAATTTGCATTTTCCTCTCCTACTTGTTTACGCTCTAGGTCTGCAGGGCCCGGCCCCGCGCGTACCTCACCCAGCGTAAACCCCGACCGGAAACCAAGGACGGGACTAAGGAGTGAGGGGCTACGTGGAAAGTTAGGATCCTGAGTCGCGATGCTCAGGAGTCCCCCTTGACGCGCGAGCAAAAAGTAGGGAAGGGGGGAGCGAGGAGTGGATTGATCGTTCTACGTCGGCAGGGCCCGGCCCCGCGCGTACATCACCCAGCGTTAGCCCCGACCGGAAACCAAGGACGGGACTAAGGAGTGAGGGGCTACATGGCAAGTTAGGCTCCTGAGTCGCGATGCTCAGGAGTCCCCCTAGATGCTCGAACGGCTTTCGTACATTGGCTCCGCTTGGGGAGTGGCACGCGACGACCAGGTCCAAGGGACCTGGCTGGGTGGCGTGCGCTCGGGCGAGGCCCGGGCGAGGCCCGGGCGTAGCCCCCGTGTCTAGCCCCCTTGCACGGCACTCCCGAGGGGAGGCATTGCGATGGTGCCGGACACTGAGCCCTGGGCTCCCTGAGGTTGGTACGGCCATGGGCCGCCCTTAGTTGTTTATCACCAGCGCGGAGCATAGCGCTTCCGTATGTGTACGGGCATAGCCGCTCCTCGGCAGTGTCGTCAGCCAGCGCGGAGCATGGTGCTTCCACTGGTGCGTGGGAGGGGGCTCCCCTCCGGGAGGAGCCTCGGGGCGTGTACAGCCCCGCCCTGACACGTGGCCGGCACGGTAGGGCTAGGAGAGGTGTATCTGGGCACCCATGAGCAAGCGTGGGACTCACAAGGCCCTACCTCGAGGCGGGTTGCGCCTGGCTCTGGGCCTTGATCAATTGGTGTGTTCCTACAGGGTTGTTAGAATGCAAATTCTCTACGTCCTCAGGCCCCGGCCCCCGAGCGAGCTCAGCCGCCGCTGGTATGACAGGTCACGATGTCGTGGGTCAAGGCCTGGGGGTGAGGGCTGGAGAGCCAGTAAGAGCGCATGAGTCACGATGCTCAGGCGCCCCCCTTTTAACATGCAAGCGCTTTGCACGATGACAAGCAGTAGGTGATAATTATGGGAATTAGATTAAGCGTGAAAGAACAACTTCATCCTAGGGTAAACGCTGGAAAAGCAACTGCCGCTGGGTCGGGCCCGAGCGGCGTGGGGATGATGCAGCCCGAGGGGCGCCCCCAACAGGGTAAATAAAGAGCATAAACAAAATGGATACATGCCGCGGGGACGGACCCACGCGGCCTGGGAATTGTGCAGCCCTGTGGGCGCTCCCAGCTGAAGGTAGAACTCTGAAAGATGTCACCTGGTGCTGTTGAAGATGAAGTGATGCTGAGGAAGTGAGCGATGCGCGGTGAAGATGTCGGCCCTCATCAGCCCCCAGGCCCAGGGGCCTCGGGAGGCTCTGGTGGCACGTGCAGGTCTTCGGGGACCATCGCCACCACCGCCAGGACCGCGCGATGCCTGACCTCCTGAGCCTCCAGAATGCTCCTCAACAGGCACTAATGTGCGGCGACCACGCTCGGCAGGCCGAAGGGCATGCGAACGTAGCTGTGGGGTGGTCCCACGCAGCGCTCTACGGCCGAAGGCCATAGGCGCTCCTGGGACGCAGCTCGGTTGAGCCATGGTACGTCGACGCAGACGCGCAGTCCTCCATCCTCGCCTGGATATGGGGCCACGGCAGGTAAGCGGCGGCTGCCGCGCATGACTCTGACTCTTGTAGCTCTTGGGTGTTCCTTGCAATGAACTCCTGAGGGTTTTGTCTCCTTTGACTTGTACCTTTCTAAGGGAAGCGTGCCTGAAAGCACCCCTCCAAATGGTGCCCGAGCGCCTCCCCCGCGACCTTGGCAAGGTCGGTGGCTCTCCAAGAGAGAGCCCCCGAGCCCTGCCTGAGGAGGGCGCCGGGCGCACCTTCCTATGTGCGAGAGGGCGGCGCTCCCTGATCGGGTGCGAATCCTGATGCAATACCTCCCAAGGTGCCTGCTTCCTTGTGGCTCTGACTAGGTGAGGTCTTCTTCTTCTTGAGGGTCGCCTCGGGAGGCCTCCCGCTCCTGCGATTTGGGTCTTCAATTGCTGCGGCTTGGAACGCACGCTCGAGCGAGCACACTGCGTCCCTTTCTTCACAGGGTACGGTGATGACTCCACCGCTTCCTGGCATCTTGAGGACATTGTAACCATGGTGAGTCACTGCCATAAACTTGGCTAGGGCTGGGTACCCGAGGATGGCGTTGTACGGCAGGCAGATGTGAGCGACGTCGAAGTCGATGAGCTCGGTGCGGTAGTTGTTGCATTGTCCGAAGGTGACCGGAAGGCGAACCTGCCCAATTGGAATAGTGGAACCATCGGTGACTCCTGAGAAAGGCTTGGTCGGCTGAAGCTGGTCGTATGGCACTTGGAGATTGTCGAACGTCTCGACGGACAAGACGTTAAGTCTTGCTCCGCCATCGATGAGGGTCCTGGTGACCTGCACGTTGTTGATGACTGGGGAGCAAAGCATCGGGAGGACTCCGGCCGTTGCCGCACACTTGAGCTGGTCTGCGGAACTGAATGTGATCACGCACGAAGACTACCTAAGAGGGCGCATCGTCTTGGAAGCCCCCAGCCCCATCGTCTTGGTGTTGGTCTTCGTTCCTCCTCGGTGGAGGCGGCAGAGGAGGGAGGCCTGCGTTGTCGTGGGGACGGTCCTCATGAGGATGGTCCCTCCAGCCTCCCTCGCGAGGCTGGTCCTGCCAGTGGTCCTCGCGAGGGAGGTCACGCCATCCCTGGCGAAGGCCACGATCTTCCCATCGTCCGCCGCCTCTTCCTCCTCCTCGGCCATAGCCCCTGTTGTTGCGCTCTGGGCGTCGGCCGATTCGCCCATCTCGCACAGCGCTGAGCTCTTGACATTCATTGGTGTTGTGGGTGTGGAGGTCGTGGTACACGCAGTACCGTCTGCCCTTAGATGACTCAGGCTGATCCCTACCTCGCTTGGTGTCCGGTTCCGCTGCTAGCACGGCAGCCCCCTTGCGCTTCACGTCCTTGGCCTTGAGCTTCTTTTCTTCTGGGTCGGCTGCCGGGAGCTCGAGAAGGGAGAGACGCCCTTCCTCAGCCCTGGCGCACTTGGTCGCCAAGTTGAACAGCTCTAGGGATGTGCACAGGTCTTCATGGATTGCTAGCTCTTCCTTCATCTTGACGTCGCGCACGCCGTCGGAGAAGGCTGAGATGATGGCTTGTTCAGTCACCTTGGGGATCTTGAGGCGAGCGTAGTTGAAGCGCTGGATGTACTTCTGCAGGGTTTCTCCTGGCTGTTGCTTGATGCGGCGCAGGTCGCTCACGGCTGGGGGCCAGTCGCGAGTGCCCTGGAAGTTGGCGATGAAGTGGGTGCGCATCTCGCTCCAGGAGGAGATCGTGCTGGGAGCCAGGTTTAGGAGCCAGGTGCGAGCGCCGTCCTTGAGCGCCATGGGGAACCAATTCGCCATGACCTTCTCATCTCCGTTGGCGGCTATGATGCCCAGCTCGTAGAGCTGCAGGAACTCCGCAAGGTCCGCTGTGCCATCGTAGCGAGGAGGGAGGTCAGGCTTGAACTTGCCCGGCCATGTGACGCCGCGCAGCTCGGGGGTGAAGGCGAGGCAGCCCGCCGTGGCCACCGGCGCCCTTTGCTGGTGCTAGACGCGCCGGTGCTGGGAGCACACGAGCACCTTCCCAGGGACGTGGGATCTCTTGGCAGCTCCCTTCTTGCTGCGCAGGTGCCGGACGTGGAGGGTCTCGCCCTGGGGCTGTGCGCCTTGGAGTCAAGGCACCTTCTTGGGGAGGAGGCGACGGAGGCGCCTCCTGATCCTCACCCCCTGCACGGGACGGAGGGCGAGGCAGCGAGAGGGACCGCACGGGGGAGCCCCCTGCAGCACTGACGAGCTCGGTGATCCAGGTGAGCCAGTCCTCGTAGAGGTCGTCGACGGAGCGATAGTGCAGGAGCTCCCGCGCCAAGAGCAGTGAGGCGTGCGCATCCATGGGTGCGCGACGGGCGTGGGACGACGAGCCAGCTGGAGTCAGCGACGTGGTGGCGGTGCGGCCATCCCGCCGCACCGAGGGTGCTGGGACGAGGCCTGCTGCTCGTTCCCCGCCGGGCAGGTGGCGGCGTTGGCGGCGGGCAACGGGGAACGACGAGGGGGCCGCCGACGGGCGCCATCAGGGCGACGCGAGCGGCGTGAGCAGCCCGGCGCTCTGCGCGAGCCCGACGAGCGTCAGCCATGGACATGACGGAAGATCACACGCGAACAGCGGATGGAAGATTCCGGCGCCCCCCTACCTGGCGCGCCAAATGTCGGGTTTCGGGTTCCGGCAGACCCTTGAGGTTCGAACACTGGGGTGCGCGTGGAGATATCTCCCCTACCGATCTACGTCCGATCCTCTCGTGCGAACTAAGATGAAAATGATGAACAACACAAGGGACATGATGTTTATACTGGTTCGGGCCACCGTTGTGGTGTAGTACCCTACTCTAGTGTGTGGTGTGGTGGATGGCCTCTGGGGCTGATGATGGACAGTGCAAGGGAAGAACAGCCTCGCGAGAGGTGTTCTTGAGCTGGTGCGATGAACTGCTAGGGTGAGTTCACTCGCCTCTCTCTCTCTGCCGGGGTTCTACCAGATCTCTCTGGGGGTCTCCCCCTACTCTGTGGAGGCTAGCTCTATTTATAGAGGCCCTGGGCCTCTCCCCAAATAATGAGCGGGAAGGGCGCCAACAATTGGCCATTTCGAAGGGGAATATCTAGTACAAGTTATCCCGACCAAAGGTGGTCTTCGACTGCCAAAAGCACTAGCGATGATGCCGTCTAGGGCTCCATGGTGACCTCCGTCCTGCCGTCCGGCTGGTCTTGGTCTCGTTGCACCGGAATGTTAACCTTTGCCTGATGCCTTGGCCTATGCTTGCCCCCTTTGCACCAAAGGGGAAACAAGGACACTACACAGGCCGGCGCCTGCCTGGCGCCCGCCTGGTCTCGATCGTCATGGCTTGCGTCACGGGTTCCTCGCGAGGTACCCCTGCCTTGATCTCTCCGCCTCCTCGCGAGCCTCCCTGATGAGGCTGCCTCTGAGGAAGCTTCCTGTCGTCCGCCCCGCGAGGCTTGGCCCCTCGCGAGGGTCTTTGAGCTTCAGCTGATGAAGATGGGCCGCGCTGGGCCCCCGCTTGAGCCACGTTGCAGGCCGCAGGCAGGCAAGACTGGGACCCCCGTTCCCAGAACGCCGACGCATGCAATGTTCCCTCTCGGAACCACGAACTTCTAGTAAGTTGCTCTAGTTTGTGAGGGGTGTGTGTCCAAACTTTCTTCAAACATGCCAATTTTCTTACCACATAATCTTGGCGGCATGACATTAAATCAAGCAAGATTTCATATTTTTCTGATAATTTTTTATTTTTTGGAATTAAAATGACATGGCATGCACTCCATGCATGTGCCCATGCCTTGACACCAATATGTTTGAAAATTCATTCGAATTTACTGCACATGGAATTAACTCGCACACAAGTACACAAAAATATAATTTTTCAAACCATTTTGGTTAGGCGTTGCATGTAGATGTAGTTCAAATTTAAATTACGGTCATTAAATGGCTAGAAAATCACTTAAATGTCTTTAGAGGGTCAAGTGACCCCTGAAATTTACCAAAT
Organism: Triticum urartu; assembly: GCF_056163025.1. Taxonomy (NCBI): domain Eukaryota; kingdom Viridiplantae; phylum Streptophyta; class Magnoliopsida; order Poales; family Poaceae; genus Triticum; species Triticum urartu. The sequence continues at coordinate 173,442,007 of NC_141873.1, read as the reverse complement.
TTTCACATGACAGTTGTATTAGTGCACGTTAAACATAGGAGAAAATATGAAGGCTGTAAGAGGAAGCTATCTCCCGTTCGTCATCAAACATGCTTTGTTCCCTCTCGGAACCATGAACCTTCTAGCGAGTTGCTCCGGTTTGTGAGGGGCGTGTGTCCAAACGTTCGTCAAACATGCCAACTTGTTTACCACATCATCTTGGTGGCATGACATTACATCAACCAAGGTTTCATGTTTTTATGATCATTTTTCTATTTTTTAATTAAAATGCCATGTCACTCCGTGCATAAGTATGCATTTGTCCATGTCGTGAGACCAATATGTTTGAAAATTCCTTCTAATTTATTGCACATGGAATTAACTCACACACAAGTACACATATATGATTTTTCAAACCGTTTTGGTTAGGCGTTACATGTAGATGTAGTTCAATTATGAATTACGGTCATTAAATGGTTAGAAAATCACCTAAATGTCTTTGAAAGGTAAAATGTCCCCTAGAATTTTCCAAAATTTTACATTACAGTTGTAGTAGTGCACATTAGACATTGAAAAAATTTCAAGGCCCTAAGAGGAAGCTATCTCCCATTCGTCATCAAACATGCATTGTTCCCTCTCGGAACCATGAACCTTCTAGCGAGTTGCTCCGGTTTGTGAGGGGTATGTGTCCAAACTTTCGGCAAACATGCCAATTTCTTTACCACATCATCTTGGTGGCATAACATTAAATCAAGCTAGGTTTCATGTTTTTCTGATCATTTTTTTAATTTTTTGGAATTAAAATGCCATGGCATGCACTCCATGCATGTGCCCATGCCTTGACACCAATATGTTTGAAAATTCCTTCGAATTTACTACACATGGAATTAACTCCACACAAGTACACAAAAATATGATTTTTTTTAAATCGTTATGGTTAGGCATTGCATGTAGATGTAGTTCAAATTTGAATTACGGTCATTAAATGGTTAGAAAATCACTTAAATGTCTTTAAAAGGTCAAATGACCCGTGAAATTTACCAAATTTTCACATGACAGTTGTATTAGTGCACGTTAAATGTAGGAGAAAATTTGAAGGCCGTAATAGGAAGCTATCTCCCGTCCGTCAGCAAACATGCAATGTTCCCTCTCGGAACCACGAACTTCTAGTGAGTTGCTCCGGTTTGTGAGGGGTGTGTGTCCAAACTTTCGTCAAACATGCCAATTTTTTTACCACATAATCTTGGTGGCATGACATTAAATCAAGCAAGGTTTCATGTTTTTCTGATCATTTTTTTATTTTTTTGGAATTAAAATGCCATGGCATGCACTCCATGCATGTGCCCATGCCTTGACACCAATATGTTTGAACATTCATTCAAATTTACTGCACTGCACATGGAATTAACTCGCAGACAAGTACACAAAAATATGATTTTTCAAACCATTTTGGTTAGGTGTTGAATGTAGATGTAGTTCAAATTAGAATTACGGTCATTAAATGGTTAGAAAATCACTTAAATGTCTTTAGAAGGTCAAGCGACCCTTGAAATTTACCAAATTTTCACATGACAGTTGTATTAGTGCACGTTAAAAGTAGGAGAAAATTTGAAGGCCGTAAGAGGAATCTATCACCCATTCTTCATCAAACATGCATTGTTCCCTCTCGGAACCACGAACCTTCTAGCGAGATGCTCCGGTTTGTGAGGGGCGTGTGTCCAAACGTTCGTCAAACATGCCAACTTGTTTACCACATCATCTTGGTGGCATGACATTACATCAACGAAGGTTTCATGTTTTTCTGATCATTTTTCTATTTTTTTAATTAAAATGCCATGTCACTCCATGCATATGTATGCATGTGTCCAAGTCGTGAGACCAATATGTTTGAAAATTCCTTCTAATTTACTACACATGGAATTAACTCGCACACAAGTACACATATATGATTTTTCAAACCGTTTTGGTTAGGTGTTGCATGTAGATGTACTTCAAATTTGAATTACGGTCATTAAATGGTTAGAAAATCACCTAAATGTCTTTGAAAGGTAAAATGACCCCTAGAATTTTCCAAAATTTTACATTACAGTTGTAGTAGTGCACGTTAGACATTGAAAAAATTTCAAGGCCCTAAGACGAAGCTATCTCCCGTTCGTCATCAAACATGCATTGTTCCCTCTCAGAACCACGAACCTTCTAGCGAGTTGCTCCAGTTTGTGAGGGGTGTGTGTCCAAACTTTCGTCAAATATGCCAATTTCTTTACCAGATCATGTTGGTGGCATGACATTAAATCAAGCTAGGTTTCATGTTTTTCTGATCATTTTTAAATTTTTTGGAATTAAAATGCCATGGCATGCACTCCATGCATGTGCCCATGCCTTGACACCAATATGTTTGAAAATTCCTTCGAATTTACTACACATCGAAATAACTCTCACACAAGTACACAAAAATGTGATTTTTGAAATCGCTATGGTTAGGCGTTGCATCTAGATGTAGTTCAAATTTGAATTACGGTCATTAAATGGTTAGAAAATCACTTAAATGTCTTTAAAAGGTCAAATGACCCCTGAAATTTACCAAATTTTCACATGACAGTTGTATTAGTGAAGGTTAAACGTAGGAAAAAAAATTTGAAGGCCGTAAGAGGAAGCTATCTCCCCTCCGTCAGCAAACATGCATTGTTCCCTCTCGGAACCATGAAATTCTACTGAGTTGCTCCGGTTTGTGAGGGGTGTGTGTCCAAACTTTAGTCAAACAGGCCAATTTTTTTACCACATCATCTTGGCGGCATGACATTAAATCAAGCAAGGTTTCATGTTTTTCTTATCATTTTTATTTGTTTGGAATTAAAATGCCATGGCATGATCTTCATGCATGTGCCCATGCCTTGACACCAATATGTTTGAAAATTCATTCGAATTTACTGCACATGGAATAACTCGCACACAAGTACACAAAAATATGATTTTTCAAACCATTTTGGTTAGGCGTTGCATGTAGATGTAGTTAAAATTTGAATTACGGTCATTAAATGTTTAGAAATTCACTTAAATTTCTTTTGAAGGTCAAGTGACCACTGAAAATTACCAAATTTTCACATGACAGTTGTATTAGTGCATGTTAAACGTACGAAAAAATTTGAAGGCCGTAAGAGGAAGCTATCTCCCGTTCGTCATCAAACATGCATTGTTCCCTCTCGGAACCACGAACCATGTAGCGAGTTGCTCCTGTTTGTGAGGGGCGTGTGTCCAAACGTTCGTCAAACATGCCAACTTGTTTACCACATCATCTTCGTGGCATGACATTACATCAACCAAGGTTTCATGTGTTTCTGATCATTTTTATATTTTTTAATTAAAATGCCATGTCACTCCATGCATACGTATGCATGTGTCCATGTCATGAGACCAATATGTTTGAAAATTCCTTCTAATTTATTGCACATGCAATTAACTCGCACACAAGTACACATATATGATTTTTCAAAATGTTTTGGTTTGGCGTTGCATGTAGATGTAGTTCAAATTTGAATTACAGTCATTAAATGGTTAGAAAATCACTTACATGTCTTTAAAAGGTCAAATGACCCCTAGAATTTTCCAAAATTTCACATTACAGTTGTAGTAGTGCATGTTAGACGTAGAAAAATTTCAAGGCCGTAAGAGGAAGCTATCTCCCGTTCGTCATCAAACATGCATTCTTCCCTCTCGGAACCATGAACCTTCTAGCGAGTTGCTCCGGTTTGTGAGGGGTGTGTGTCCAAACTTTTGTCAAACATGCCAATTTCTTTACCACTTCATCTTATTGGCATGACATTACATCAACCAAGGTTTCATGTGTTTCTGATTTTTTTTGGAATTAAAATGCCATGCCACTCCATGCATATGTGTCCATGTCCTGATACAAATATGTTTGAAAATTCCTTCTAGTTTACTGCACATGGATTTAACTCGCACACAAGTACAGAAATATGATTTTTCAAACAATTTCGGTTACGCTTTGCATGTAGATGTAGTTCAAATTTGAATTACGGTCATTAAATGGCTAGAAAATCACTTAATTGTCTTTAGAAGGTCAAATGCCCCCTAGAATTTTCAAAAATTTCACATTACAGTTGTAGTAGTGCACGTTAGACATAGAAAAAATTTAAAGGCTGTAAGAGGACGCTATCTCCCATTCGTCATCAAACATGCATTGTTCCCTCTTGGAACCACGTGCCTTCTTGTGAGTTGCTCCAGTTTATGAGGGTGTGTGTCCAAACTTCGATCAAACATGCCAATTTTTTTACCACATCGTCTTGGTGGCATAACATTACATCAGCCTTCATGTGTTTCTGTGTAATTACTGAAATTCCTTGATTCAATAAGTCTGGTCTGTCTGCTAGATGCTCTTTTGTGTGCCCAAATTAGCAAGCGATGTTAAATTATGCAATTACGTACCCAGGGAAATTTTCAGCAAATTTTGAATTACCATACTCATCCCATGCGCGTAAAGCAGAAAAATCATTTGCGATGCACACAATCGTTCAAAGTGAATGGTCCGGCGGCACTGTGCGCGTTCAAATTGAATGTGCCCATGCCTTGAGACCAAAATTTGAATTATCAAACTCATCCCATGCGCGTAAAGCAGAAGAATCGTTTGCAATGCACACAATCGTTCAAAGTGAATGGTCCGGCGGCACCGTGCGCAAAGTTTCCCTCCACATTTCCAAAATTTTGGCCTACCGCCAAAATATCGACCACCGCCCCCCTTCCCCACCCCCTTTTCTCCCCGACCACAAGTCACATTTCCCCTATTTCCTCCTTCTTTCCTTCCTTGCTAAGCTATAGCCGATTCCTCGCTCTCGCCATCTCGCATGCTACCGCCGGGGTCGCCATGGTATTCTTCAAAGATATCTCCAGCGGTTCCTCCTCCGGCGACTACTCCTTCACCACTTGGGTATGCCTCTCTTCTCTCTCTCGGACTATGACTTGGAATGAAGGATTTTTACTCGGAGGTTGATTTGAGTCGTTTCTTCCTCTTGTAGCTCCCTAAGACCATCAATGGCAACGAATGGAGCGGGGTGGCTGAAGATCTATCTGCTCGTTGTCACCATCAATCTCCATGCGTGAAGCTACTTGCGTTTGATTATGTGGACACTGGGAGGAAGTTTCTGGCATGTGCAAAGAAGGTTAGACCCTCTTCCATTGTCACAAATCATTAGTTAGATGTGATTCAGACACTGTCATGGTCCCAACCCATTCATACCACACCTTCAAACAAACGCATCCTAAGACAGTGTCACAGTTTGTACCTAGTATCTTAAATTGTTGCCATCTCATCAGCGGTGCCATTAGAAAATTATTTGGCACCGCTTTCAGCAGTTTGTGCAGCCAACTTTGGTCCACACATCCGAGCAGACAAGCAGTAAAATACTAAATCTTTATGGCACGAAGGAACTGGCATCAGAGCAACTACATGCTTCCGAGTCCGGGTCCATGACTTTTTTCTCCGCTGCATCGGCTCGCCAGTTCAGGGCACCGGTGTGAGATGTAGCAACAGTTGTCTTTACACCAGTTTTGGCATACATAGTGGACGGCCTTAATGCTATTAGTTCTATGTTACTAAATTTGTGCATGTACACACCTGTTAGTATCAATTTACCTTCCTCATAAAATGTTCAATTTGTTATTTATTCTACATGAGTAAGAACTTGTAGCCTCGTTGTAGTTAATTATAGCTTCTGATGTTCCAAAATTTGGTTGTTGTCTCAGTACCAGTTATTTAATTTGCACATTGATCTTTTGAGAAGATACGTCATAATTAACATGTTTCTTCAGTTTTTCAAAATAAGCATTGGTGATTTTCTATGTTGCTATAAACCCATTTCCCCTACAATTGTTATTGATCTAGTTTTAAATATTATAGGATGAACGGAAGTGTTTTTACTTGGAGTGGGTTGATCAAGAGTAGCCACAGTCTTTGAAGATGTGCCTAACGAAGCTCTGGAGCATGTATGAGGAAGTGAACACATCTAGGCTTAGAGAAAGTCTTGTCAACGTTGAAGCATATTTCAAGATGCGGGATAAAAAGTTGAAGGTGGAGAATGAGCTCAGATTTTTTTAAAGACTTTGCTAAGATGGTGTTGGTGAAGGAGGAGGCACTTTCGCAGTTAGCCCGTGCAAAACGGGTTCTTACTGAACTCAAAGCAGAGGTGGATAAGATGAGCCTGGATGATCTCGATTAGGGAAATGAATAAATTGTTCTTATGAAGTTGAACTAGCTATATGTTGTACTGTGATGTTTTCATGTAGCTACCGTACTGTGATGTTATAAATATATTTATGCGCCTGATATGAAATTGGCAAACAATTGTTCGATATGAAATGTGAATTTGCGTAATACTGGAATTTTTAATTGTAAACTAATAATCCTGCTAAATGTGTCATGGACCTTTGCAAACGGTTCTAGCAGTAAAAGCGGTTGCGATGGATAGCCCAATGCGACATAGTTTTCTTCATCAAATCATGTGTGATATAGTTGATAAAAGCAAACAGTTAACCAAGGAAGACCGTGTGTGATAGTTACACCTTTCACACACGAGCCTACACATAAAACTGAGTGGGATTTACGTCCGAACAGAAACGTTTTCCCTGGATTGACTATGTGGGATGTACATAAGAACGAAAACGTATTCCTTGGATTGACTGTGTGTGATATACATACGAACAGAAATGTTTTTCTAGGATTCACCGTGTGGGATGTACATACCTACGGAAATGATTTTCTTGGATTACCGTGTGGGATGTACATACCTAGGGAAATGATTTCTGGGATTCACCGTGTGCGATGTACATACCTACGGAAATGATTTCTGGGATTCACCATATGAGATGTACATACCTACGGAAATGATTGGGTTTCGATGCCTCGCCCGATCGCACACGGCCCCAGCCTGGGTCCTAGGAGGGCCTATTCCCGATGATTTCTAGGTCATGTGGGAAGGACACCCTATCGCACACACTCACTTGGCGACGGTTCCAAATTCCATCGTGGAAAGGGGTAAAAAAAACGTTTGTTTAGGACCGACGCGCACCAGTGCATGGTTATTATGGCCTAGTTTTAAAAAATAGGTTATTGCAGCCACTAGCAAACCACGGAAAAAGAACTGCACTATCTACAAGCAAACAAAACAACAAGGAAATAAATAAGAAGCAACTTACACTAGGCTATCACGACTATTACACATATTACATCCACTAGGCATCAAAGTTCGCCACCAGTGCAAATATAGGGAACAAACCAGCATATCACATACACTGGTTGTCAAAGTTGGTGACCAGTGTAAATAAACGATGTGGGAAAACAAGTCCAGAGCTGAAACCACTTCAGAAGAGCTCAAGAAACAATATCCTGGGTACCCATAATGCTGGCAAGATGCTTAGCAAGATTATTAACTTTCTCTTGTTTGGCGCTTAAATCCTCCAGCGCTTGTTGTTGCACCAGAAAGTATGCATATGAATTTTGCAGGGACTTCCTCAGTCCTTCGGCTTCCTGTCACAAAACATCTGATCGATGTCTTTCAACTTGAAGTTGAGATTCAAGAAGCCGAACTGATTGAGGCAGCGAATTCGAAGAGCTGGTGCCAGTAGTAGTGGCCAGTAACTCGAACACTACATCAAGACAAGACTTTGGGGTTGTCCAAGTGTCTTCAATATAGTTTTTATCAGCTTTCTTGGAGAGCAACAGGGATGTCTCACTATCTTGAACCTTATATGCATTACTTCCTTTACCATTGCATAATGGGGTACTCTTCTCCAATATTTTGTTCGCATTCTAAAAGAGAGACAAATAGACACATCACAGGTTTACCATGTTGTATATGAAACTCATTTTCGTAAACAAGCTCACTAGTAAGGTGGACAGGATAACAACATGAAACAAACATATATCTATGTAGTATGGTCACTGTATGGTCTATATCATTCTAGTTTATGTTCCCAAATCAAGATAGTGATAGTTCAAATCATATATATTTATGACAAAGCAGCATAGGTAGAATATAAGTGTGGGAAACTACACAGCAATAACAACACTTGTAATATGCATGGCATGAGAACATAACTGTTTATTCATTTGAAACTAAAATCAACATAGAGCAAGTTACAACAGCAAACACGTTAAAGAAACAGGTTTAAAACATACCTGTTGCGCCATTGGAGTTTCAATTGCATCCTTCAAATTTGAAATTAGTTGGTATGAGTAAATACAGTGATCCAAGAGCAAAGGACTAGGAACTATAGCTACGGAACCTGACCTGGGAACAATTATTCGTCTCCTTTAAGCGTTGACTTGGGTTTCGGAGTGGTGGTCCTCATGCTTTGGGCATTGCAGTTGCCTTAATAACTGCCCGTGTTTGGGTGCTCTGTGGTGGAGACGGTGTTGTATCAACTGGAACTGGGTTACTATCTACTGGGGTTGGGGTTAGAAGGGGTGTAGCAGGTTCTCTGTCCAACTTGGTAGGGGTACAATCTGCATGCGTCTGGGTTATGTGTGGTGGGGCTGGTTCTTGGGCAAGTACAACCGTGGTTCTATCTGCATCGACAAGTAGCACGATCTTTTCTGAAGATCGTGTTTTTACTCCCATAGATACTGTCATCACCCCCTCCAATTCAAATGGTTGATAAACAAGAAAAGTAATTAAATGTACAAACATTGTAAGATAGACAGGTGCAATGGATAGTAGGGAAGAAAACATGGCATGAAATAACTCACATTTATGTTGTCTAACCAAGCAGGATAGCATGACATAATTTCACATATATGATGGCTAATTAAACGGGATAGCATGACACAATTTCACATGTATGATGGCTAACTAAACAGGATAGAATGACATACTTCAAAATATGATGACTATGTAAACAGGATGACATGATATAACTATACAATGTGTCTATTAAAGTGGTTGGCATGCCATAATTCGCAAACATGCTATTGATGGAAGTATGATGGCATGATATAATTCACGGATAGAATGACATAATTCAAAATATAATGACTATGTAAACAAGATGAGATGATGTAACTATAGTATGTCTTTAGAAAATGGGTTGGCATGCCATAATTCCGATACATGTTGTCTATGTAAACATCATGGCATGATATAATTCAAATATATGATTTATATACTAAGCATGTGAGCAGAGGGCAATCGCATATATGATGTGTCAACTAAGGAGATGGCATTCAATATTGTGTATATGATGTAAAAACTAAGCATTGCAAGACAACATATGCATGATATGAGTAATATAACCTTGCCAAGTTTGAGCATACACCTCAAGGGGAAAATAGGAGTAGTCATCTGCCTCTGAATCCTCCTCTGAGGAGCTATCTGTAACCAGCAAGATATCTGCTTTAGCAGGTAGCATTGTCTGCTCTGAAGACCTTGTTTTCACTCCAGATTTCTCCATCACCAATTCAAATGGCTGATGCACAGGAAGAATAGTTGAATATACAAACATTGTCTACAAATGCAATGAGTAATACAAAAAAGGATGGCATGATATAATTCACATATATGACGCTTGGCTAAACAGCATGGCATTGCATAATTCACATACATAATGCCTTGCAACAAGATAGCATTGCATAATTCACATATATAATGTCTTGCAACAATATGGCATTGCAAAATTCACATACACGGTAATTAGACACTAAATAGGTGGCATTCACACAAATCATGTCTAAACTAAGAAAATGACATGCCAATGCAAGACACCATATGCATGATATGAGCAATATAACCCTGCCAAGTTAGAGCATGCACCTCGGGGGGATAGGACTAGTCATCTGTGTCTGAATCCTCCTCTGAGGAGCTATCCATAACCAGCAAGACATGCGCTTTGCCAGATAGCATTGTCTCCTCTGAAGACCTTGTTTCCACTCCAGATTATTTCATGACCATGTCGAATGGCTGATGCACAGGAAGAGTAATTGAATGTACTAAAATTGTTGACTAATTTAATATGTAATAAAAAAGGATGGCATGATATAATTCACATATGAGATGACTGGCTAACCAGGGTGGCATTGCAAAAAATTCACATATATGATGCCTGACTAAACAAGATGTCATTGCATGATTCACATATATGATGTAGAAACTAACAGATGGCATTCACACAATGCATGTCTAAACTAAGAAGATGACATATTTTATGTATAAAGTAAGCAATGCAAGGAACCATATGCATGATATGACCAACATCAGCATGCCAAGTTAGAGCAAAAGACCTCGGGGGGTAAATAGGAGTGGTTTGCTCCCTCTGAATCCCCCTCTGAACTGTTATCTTCCTCTTGATTATAGTCTGGAATGGGGGGAGGGGGTTGCTTTTGTGGCGACCATGGAGCGATGTCTGCATGAAATTTTATTGCCACGCAAGGCTCGCCTCTTTTGCTCTACATGTTCAGTACCATTGTGTACAATAACTGAAATGCATACGAATAAAACATAGTGAGATTATGTAAGGAGTGCATACACAAATCCAGAGTGATGGTAGCAAACTATTGATAGACCCAAAACCAATGATAGCAGGCAGATAATAGCTTCATGCCGGGGTTTATGATCCACGGGCACCTATGGGACCGGCGGACCGGGTCCCTTTTGGTTCGGCGGGGGGCGGAGGTCGCTCAAAGAGCAGATCGAGGCGAAGCAAGCGGGCAGTTGGTCGTGCGAGGAGTAAATCGAGGCGAAGCACGCGAGCGATTTACCCAGGTTTGGGCCGCACGGATGCGTAAAACCCTACTCCTGCTTTGTGGATTGGTATTGATTTCTAGCTCGGGAGCGAGCGTGAGTGTGTGGAATTGCTGAACCTCGCGAGAACTCTCGAGATGGCCGACCCCCCTCTACGTTGCCCCGGGCCTCCTTTTATATGCTCAAGGGGTTACCGACATAGGGCAACGGAGGGCAAAAGTGGAAAAGGTGCCGTGGATAGGCACAGCTAGGTGCTGTAGTAGGCACAGCTAGCTGCTACAGTGCTATCATACCTAACCCTGACGGCAGGGGACAAGGTCATTAAATGCCCGTCCGTGTCGCCTAGACAGCACCGAGAGGGACCGCTAGGGACGCCACCGTCCTGCCACGATGGTTGTCTTGTCAGCGCCTGCGTGCCACCGCACGCCCCTAGCTGCACAGCCTCCTGCCACGTGCGCTCGGGAGGGGCCCCGGAGTGACACGTGGGTGGATGTGCTGGAGCGCGGGCGTGGAGTGGGGGCTTGCCGCGGCAAGCGCCTTGCCGCGGCCGCCGACTCGTCGCTCCCGGGAGCTTGTTGCTCACCGGGCCTTGCCGGGGCGCGTAGCGCGCCGCGGCAAGTTCCTTGGAATGCCTTGGATGGCCTTCCCGGCAAGCGCCTCTTGCCGGGGCCTTGGGACGCTTCTGATGGCCTTCCCGGCAAGCTCCTCTTGCCGGGGCCTTGCCTTCTTCCCGGCAAGCTCCTCTTGCCGGGGTCTTATCTTGAGTACTTTGTTCTTGAATGGTCTTCAAAGGGACCACGGAGGTTCTTGGCGGTGACCTGGCAGGCCTTGCCGCGGGACGCTGCGACTGCCCGTGCACAAGTTCAGGGTACTAAGGGTACCCCTACTTTAGTACACCGACAGGAGCCCCCGGGCCTGGGCCAGACACGGTGCCGAGCGCTGTTGGGCCAGGCCCAAAACAGTGCACGGGCACGCGCGGCCTAGGTCACGCCGAATATCTCTCCGCTTCTATCGCGCATGCTCGGAACGGCGCGCGTCAAACGCGGCGTCGTGGGTGACGCGAGTGGCGCGCGCGCGTGGGGCTGAGCCCCGCGAGCATGCGTCAAGCCATGATGAAGGGGAATGGCCCACGCCCTCTTCTCCAAACGGAGGTAGGCGTGGGGGCATGGCGCATTTACTGGACGGGGCCGGTGCGCGGTTTCCGAAGCGCCCACTCCCCGAGATCACGGAGTAGGGCGAGGCCGCCCCATCCGTCGCCTCAGTTCTGCATCTCCGCCACGCGGCTCCCATGCACTTGGGATCGCGGACGGCGGGAGCGGGAACCTGGGCCGTTGCGAGCAGAGGGGGCGGGTCGGCCCGCCTCCCTGCTCTTCCTGTGCCTTGATTCGCTGAGAGGGGCGGCTGGGCTCCCACTTCGCTCCTTTATAAGGAGTGGGAAGGGAGCACCGAAGCCTGCACTCTCCCGTCTCCTCCTTTCTTCAGCTTCTGCTCCCCTTTCTCTCATTCGCCATGGAGAAAGGTAATCCTGGGCCTTCATCGGTGGTGGCGAGGGTCGCCGCCAGACAGCGCACCCTCCCCTTTTCCTCGCTCGTGGTGGCAGAGCCAGCCATAAGGGTAAGAGGGAGGGGGCGAGGTCGTGGACGAGGTCGAGGACGAGGTCGAGGACGAGGTCGAGGTGCTCGGGGAAGAGGCGGACGGGGCGACGCGCCAGCTTCGCCCCCGCCGGCGGCTCCTCCCCCCGCGGCGGTCCATATATGGGACAACCCTTGCGAGTTCTTCGTCAAGCTGCGCCGGGCGCCTCATCGTCGCCTCCGGCTTCCAGCTCCGTTCGCGAGCGCGATGGAGTCGGACCCGCCCGAAACTCTTCCATTTTAAGCTGGTGGAGGGCGATCTCCTCTCCGTCAAGGTCTTCGGGTGCTTCGGCACCCTGGCGAAGTGCTGCGTGGACAGCTCCTCCGATAGCGAAGGCACCTCCTCGAGCGAGAGTGACGAGGAGGAGAGCGGCAGTGATGGTGAGGGTGGCGGGCGGCAGGACGGCGGCTCCGACTAGGTGTCGGGCGCCGTCTCGTGCGGCACCGGCGACCCTATCATCCGCGGCGCCGGCTTCTTGAACTCCCCGGGGGCATCTCCTTGGGCGGCTGGCGTAGGGAGGTCGCGGAAGGGGAAGAGGGCTGGCGATAACGCCGTCAGGTCGGAGTACGAGGGCGTGGTTCCCTCGACAGCGTGCTGACGTCCTGCCGCCCCTCCTTCGCACCCTTCTCCCGGCGTCGCCATCACCGTCCGGCCCCCGGGATGTTCTCTTGGTGTCTTCTGGCACCTGTAGCTCGCCTTGGCGCCCCTTTTCCCTTTTCGCCTGCTTGTTCTACCTCCTGAAGAGAGGGACAGGAAAAGGATTACGGGCACCTTATCTTTTTAATTGTAAGCCCTCGGGCCTTAGCTGTATCTTGTAATCCTCTCTTTCATGTTTTTCATCCTCTATGGACTGTACCTGCATGGGATGTTTTTAATGAAAAGGGGAAGTTTGCCGGGTTATTTGCCTCGCGGGTTGAACCCACGCCAAGGAACAGATCCTTGGTGTCTCTCGGACAGACGTCCCCGGCAACAGGCCCTGCCGCCTTCCCACGTCGCTCGACCTTTCTCGCGCCTTTGACGGAGGCGGGAACGAGGTGGGTGCGGCCTCCCCGTTTCATCCCTTCGCTGTCGCGGCTACGACCAAACTTGGCCCCGGGAACGCGCTCCAGGGCCTAGAGTCGGGGGAGCACGGCAGTTTTTGGGAAGAAACGCGGTTTCACATTCCCCAGTCCATAGGAGGATGCATGAAGAGGGATGAAAGACTTATCTGATATTGCAGCCCCCGGCAACTCTGGCTTGCCGGGGGTGACATTTTGGCATCCGCAGCCCCCGGCGTTCTTGCCGGGGCCCAGGTGCCGGCGTGCCCTTCTTCTCCTTTTCGTCTCCAGGTGGTCTGGCCAGGACGTGCGAGCCCTGCGAACGAAGGAAAAGCAAAGGGACGGACACTCGACCTCTAAGCTAGGGGTTAGCCGCTGTTAGGGACTATCGACCCTAACCAAGGACGAGACTCAGACTCAATCTAGCATGCATGCTATAGCCCCCGGGGTATGCAGGGCCTCATTTACTGGTGCTCAGGGTCTGCGCCTGGCTCTGTACAGAGGATCACATGCAACAGCGGCAAGACTCGTACAGAAAGGTGGTTGCCGGACGGGGTCCGACAACCGCGCCTTACGGGTAAAACTTATGAAGATGCTCGATGTTCCAGGAGTTGCTCACTGGAATGCCATCTTCGGTCTCAAGGCGGACAGCGCCAGGCCTTGTGACTCGTTTCACCCGGTAAGAGCCTTCCCACTTCGGCGTCAACTTGTTGGAATTCTTGGCCGACTGAACGCGCCGAAGAACAAGGTCGCCTTCCTCGAAACTCCTGGCACTGACTCTGCGGCTATGGTAGCGGCGCAGAGCTTGCTGGTAGTGAGCAGCTCGCACAGCAGCCTGGAGACGATCTTCCTCAAGGAGCAGCGCGTCATCTTGCCGCAGCCGCTCTTGCTCAAGCTCATCGTAAGCGAGCACTCGAGGTGACCCGTATACGAGTTCCGTGGGGGTAACTGCCTCTGCTCCATAGACTAGAGCAAAGGGTGTCTGTCCAGTGGCTCGATTTGGCGTCGTTCTGATCGACCAAAGAACCACCGGTAGCTCCTCGATCCAGTTTCTTCCGCACTTGCGCAGCCTGTCGAAAGTTCTGGTCTTGAGCTCGCGTAGCACCTCAGCATTTGCCCTCTCCGCTTGACCGTTGCTCCTTGGGTGAGCAACAGAAGCGAAGCAGACTTTGGCACCGAGATCTTGGATGTACTGCATGAAGGTGTGGCTTGTAAATTGTGTGCCGTTGTCGGTGATTATCCGGTTAGGGATCCCGAAGCGGCAAACAATCGACTTGAAGAACTTGACGGCTGACTGTGCGGTCACCTTCCTCACTGGTTCCACTTCCGGCCACTTTGTGAACTTGTCGACTGCGACGTACAAGTACTCAAAGCCCCCGACAGCTCGGGGGAAGGGGCCGAGGATGTCGAGCCCCCAGACCGAAAATGGCCAGGATAAAGGGATCGTCTAGAGAGCTTGAGCTGGCTGGTGTATCTGCTTGGAATGGAACTGGCACGCTTCACACTTGGTTACTTGTGCAGTTGCATCCTGGAGGGCTGTTGGCCAGAAGAAACCTTGCCGGAATGCTTTGCCGACGAGTGCTCTTGCGCCAATGTGGTGACCACATATGCCTCCGTGTATGTCTGCCAACAGCTTCTGTCCGTCTTCCCGGGGAATGCACCTCAATTTCACACCGTTGAGTCTTCTTCTGTACAGCGTCTTGTCGACGAACTGGTACATACTTGACTGGCGGGCTACTCTTTCGGCTTCTTCTTGCTCTTCGGGAAGTTCTCCTGTCTGAAGGAAACGGACAATCTGCTGCGCCCATGTTGGAGCCTGTGGCTCGACAACAAGGACTAAAGGCAACTCTGCTGCTGCGGGAACGTCCGCTTCTACGGCGAGAAGCTGTGTCTCTGCCGGAGCTTGACGTTCCGCGACAAGCTTGCCGGGAGCTTCAGCTTCAACGGAACAAACCCTAGGGCTTGCCGGAGCATCTGGCTCACCGGCGCTCTTGGCGTTGATCTTGGAGGTTGCTGCGGGAATATCTGCTTCTACGGCGAGAAGCTGTGTCTCTGCCGGAGCGTGACATCCCGCGACAAACTTGCCGGGAGCTTCTGCTTCAACGGAACAAACCCTGGGGTTTGCCGGAGCATCTCGCTCCTCAGCGCCTTCGGTGTTGATCTTGGGGACCTTCTTGGCGGCGGCTTCGGGAAGCTCTGCCGGCAGGTAGTCACCAGGAATCAACTTCCTCTTCTTGCTTTGTCCAGTTGATGGTGTTACGGACGGTTGAGTCAGCTTGAGCACAAAGGTCCCTGGTTCTACAGGTAACTTAAGTGCGGCGCACTTTGACAGGCCATCAGCAATGGCGTTCTGAGTTCTCGGAACGTGCTCCATTTGCAGGCCGTCAAAGCGCTCTTCTAGCTTTCTCACTTCGTCGACGTAAGCTTCCATCAACGGACTCTGATAATTCTTGTTTACTTGGCGGACGACAAGCTGTGAGTCACCCCTGACAATGAGCTTCTTAATCCCAAGGTCCGCCGCGATCCTGAGACCGGCAAGCAATCCCTCATACTCTGCAGTATTGTTTGTAGCTTGCTCCTTGGGAAAGTGCATCTGGACTATCTACTTGAGGTGCTCTCCGGTGGGCGCGATAAGCAGCACACCAGCGCCGGCGCCTTGCAGCAAGAAAGCACCATCAAAGTACATCAGCCACTCTTTGCTTGCTTCTTTGTCGGGGATGCTCGTCTCCGGGATTTCTTCGTCCGGATTTGGCGTCCATTCCGCTATGAATTCTGCCAATGCTCTGCTCTCGATAGTTGAAGTGCTTTCAAACTTGAGACCAAAGCTTGACAGTTCCAGTGCCCACTCAACAATCCTGCCTGTCGCTTCAGGATTCTGCAGTATCCTCTTCAGCGGAAAGCGAGTGACCACTGTGATCTCATGTGCTTGGAAGTAATGGCGCAGCTTTCTCGAGGCCATGAGAAGGCCGAAAAGCAGTTTCTGCACACCAGAGTACCTTGACCTAGCCCCCTGCAAGAGGGAACTGACAAAGTAAACTGGGCGCTGCACCGTTTTCTTCCGTATCTCCTCGTGTATCAGCACGGGTTCATCTTTGTCGGGACCGGAGCTTGTCGGGGAAGCGCCCTGCTTGTCGCTGGATGCGCTTGCCGCGGTTGCTGGCTCCTCATCCGCCTCCCTCTCTGCCACTAACGCAGCACTAACCACTTGATTGGTTGCCGCTATGTACAGCAGCAACTTCTCTTGTGGCTTAGGCGCGACAAGTATTGGAGGGGAGGACAGGTATCTCTTCAGGTCTTGCAGCGCAGCCTCCGCTTCCGGAGTCCATTTCATCAGACCTGCCTTTTTCGATAATTTGAAAAATGGCAAGGCGCGCTCGGCAGACCGAGAGATGAACCTGCTGAGAGCAGCCACGCAACCGGCAAGTTTCTGTACATCCTTGATGCGCTTCGGTGCTTCAATCTGCTCAATGGCCTTGATCTTGTCGGGATTGGCTTCAACCCCCCGCTGAGACACGAAGAACCCCAGAAGCTTGCCGGAGGGAACTCCAAACACACACTTCTCTGGGTTGAGCTTGAGGCTGATCTTGCGCAGATTTGCAAAAGTCTCGTCCAAGTCTTGGATCAGGGTTGCTCTGTCCTTGCTCTTGACCACTATATCATCCATGTATGCTTCCACATTTCTGTGTATTTGTGACTCAAGAGCAATATGGACTACTCTTGCAAATGTCGAACCAGCATTCTTTAATCCAAAAGGCATCCGTATGAAGCAGTACGTGCCACATGGAGTAATAAATGGGGTCTTCTCTTCATCCTCCTCTGCCATGAAGATCTGATGATACCCGGAGTACGCATCAAGAAACGAAAGCAAATCACATCCAGCTGTGGAGTCAACAATCTGGTCAATGCGTGGCAAAGGAAATGGGTCTTTGGGACAAGCTTTGTTAACATCGGTGAAATCGATGCAAAGCCTCCATTTCCCGTTTGCCTTGCGCACGACTACAGGATTGGCCAACCACGTGGGATGGAGCACTCCTCTGACGAGGCCTGCTGCTTCCAGTTTCTTGATTTCCTCCGCAATGAATTCTTGGCGCTCCACCGCCTGCTTCCGGACTTTCTGCTTGACGGGCAGCGCATGAGGACAGACGGCAAGGTGGTGCTAAATCACTTTCCTGGGAACACCGGGGATGTCGGACGGTTGCCATGCAAACACGTCGATGTTCGCCCGCAGGAAAGCAACGAGCGCGCTTTCCTATTTAGGATCAAGCGCGGCACTGATGGTGAAGGTACCACCAGTGCCATCCTCCTTGGCGGACACCTTCTTCGTCTCCGGCGGAGCTGCCATCGTCTTCTTGTGCTTGTCGGCGGAGCTCGATGGTGCGTCCCCGACGGCAGCACAGCACTCCGAAGAGGCGCGCTTGCCGGAGTGGGCACCAGAGCTTTTGCCGGACTTGGTCTTCTTGCCGGTGGAGCTCGATGGTGCGTCCTCGACGGCAGCGCAGCACTCCGAAGAGGCGCGCTTGCCGGAGTGGGCATCAGAGCTTTTGCCGGACTTGGCCTTCTTGCCGGTGGAGCCCGATGGTGCGTCCTCGACGGCAGCGCAGCACTCCGAAGAGGTGCGCTTGCCGGAGTGGGCATCAGAGCTTTTGCCGGACTTGGCCTTCTTGCCGGTGGAGCTCGATGGTGCGTCCTTGACGGCAGCGCGGCACTCGGAAGAGGTGCGCTTGCCGGAGTGGGCATCAGAGCTCTTGCCGGGCTTGGTCCTCTTTCCCCCGGGAGCTTCAGCGGCAAGTGGATGGCGATCTGTCGTGGCTGCTGCTTCCCGGTAGATCTTGTCGGCACAGATAAGAGCGTCCTTCTTGTCGCCAGGGACGGAAATGACGCTTATCGGGCCTGGCATCTTCAGCACGTTATACGCGTAGTGAGAGGCCGCCATGAACTTGGCGAGTGCTGGACGGCCGAGTATCCCATTGTAAGGCAGCGGGATATCGGCAACGTCGAACGTGACCCTCTCAGTCCTGAAGTTTAACTCGCTGCCGAATGTTACCGGCAGCGTGACCTTCCCCTTCAGCTTGCTCCTTCCCGGGTTGATTCCTTGGAATGTGCCGGTCTCTTCGAGCTCGCCGTCAGGGATCTGGAGTTTTCGGAGCACAGCGGAGGAGATCAGGTTTAAGCCGGCCCCGCCGTCGACTAGCATCTTGGTGACCTTGAGGTTGCGGATGGTTAGTGAAACCAACATCGGCAGACACCCGACCGCGGTTGTGCGATCAGGGTGGTCCTCAATGTCAAAGATGATAGGCGTGCTGGACCACTTCAGAAGCTTGCGCGATTCGATGGGTGGTTCCGCTGCATTGACTTCCCGCACCCACTGTTTGAGTTGGCGGTGCGAGGTATGCAGGGAAGCACCCCCGTCAACGCACAAGACCTCTGTGGCCTTCTGAAACTCCTGCTCACTGGTCTCACCGTCATCCATGTCTTCATCCCCACCGTCGTCTTCGTCGTTGTCGCGACCGCGGGGAGGTCTGTCTCCTTGCCGCTGCTTGGCCTTGCCGCGGCGTCCTTCCTGGCCGGTGCACTTCTGGCCAGGTTTCTCGGCACCCCCTTGGGCTCTCTCCTTGTCGCGCCGCTCGTACTCAGCCCTCTGTTGCTGGACGAGCTGCTCAACTTTCTTGCAGTTCTGGAGGTCATGGCCCTTGGTGTGGTGAATCTTACAGTATTGCTTGCCGGAGCCGTCCCGCTTGTCGGCGACCGCCACAGCCTGATAGTTGGTGCACGCGGCAACTTCCTTGCCGGAGCTACCAACTGTAGCCTTCGTGGCGTCACCTTCATTGCTGGACTGCTCAACGACCAGCACCTCGCTGTTCTGCTTCTTCCTGTTGTTGCGCCGCCGGCTTCTCTTTGCCGGGGCGGCATCCTCACTGTCAGATCCTCCTACTCCAGTGCTTTCTCCGGGGAATCTCCTCCCCTCCTCAGCGCGTGCACACCTGTCGGCCAGGGCATAAAGCTCGCTGACGTCCCGAATCTTGCACATCGCCAACTCCTCCCGCATCCTGCGGTTACGCATGTTCTGATGGAACGCGCTGATTACCGCGGCAGGGTGGATATTTGGGATGTTGTGGTGTACACGGCTGAACCTCTGGATATACTGGCGCAAGGGCTCCCCTTCCTTCTGGACGAGCAGATGAAGATCGCTCTCTTGGCCATGAGGTTTGTGGCCGCCTGTGAAGGCGCCAACAAACTGATGGCATAGCTCAGCCCAGGAGGATATGGAGTTGTCCGTCAAGTGCATGAGCCAGGACCTGACGTTGGGCTTGAGTACCAATGGGAAGTAGTTGGCAAGGATCTTGTCATCCCGCCCCCCAGCAGCCTGCACCGCGATGGTGTAGATGCTGAGGAACTCCGACGGATGCAACTTGCCGTCGTACTTCTCTGGTACGTCGAGCTTGAAGTTCTTCGTACTGGGCCACTGGACTTGCCGCAGCTCACGAGTGAACGCAGGGCAACCTACCGGGTACGGCAAGTCGCCTGGTTCCCCTGGCGCATGCATGTCGACAGAGGGCCCAGCGCGCTGGTCTGACTGACGTCGCGCTTCTCTCCGGCGCTCGATGCGTGTACGAGCGTCTTCCCGCTGCCGTTCTTGAAGAACTTGTCGTTGGTCGCGACGAGCTCGCGGATCCGACGACGCGGTGGAGTCGCTGTCGTGGCGGATCCGGCGGGTCGGCGATCTTGGCCTTCGGGGTGGGGAGTGCATAGTGGTTGCACCCCCACCAGTCTTGTCTCCACCGGTTTGCGCCTGGCTGACTCGCTGCGGCTGCAACGTGCTCGGCTGCCGAGGAGTGTCGCCGTTGGCGAAGCTGATGAGACTCTGGATAGTGGCCCTCCAGTCGTCGATCTTGTCCGCCGCTGGAGGGTAGTCTAGTAGCAGCTGAGCTCATGCCAGAGCTTCCGCTGCGGTGGCGGGCGGCGGTAGCGAACGGTGCGAGGAGCGGGATACGCTCGGACTCCTAACCATGTTAGGAGGAGCAGTATCCCGTCCAGGCGACCGCGTCTCGCTCGCGCCGGCTTGTTGACGCGCATGGTGGTCCTGGGCGCTCTGGGATCCACCAGCTCGATCTTGATCCAGCAAGCGCATGATACCGTGAGTACCATGACGCTGCCGGTCCCGTGCCTCCTGAGATGGGCGCGGTGCATGCACGGACGCCGAGGTCTTGGAGTGCGCCCGGTCGTTGTGGGAGCCGGCCACGCCGCCGATGGGCAGCGCAGCCTTGCCCTGGGACCTGGCAGCACCAAGAGTTCCCTCGTCAGTGCGTGCCCTTCCGCCGGCGCCTGCCCCACCATCCGTTTGCTCCGGCGGCGGGTGGCTCAGCGCGGATGGAGCAGCTGCCTCCGAAACCTTCTTCTTCGGTGGCATGTTGATGAAGATGGTGAAGATCGATGAAGAAGATGAAGATCTAGCCCACAAGAACGCCGGATCTGATTCACACAACTTCGACGCCCCCTACCTGGCGCGCCAGAGATGCCAGGGTTTCTGATCCACGGGCACCTATGGGACCGGCGGACCGGGTCCCTTTTGGTTCGGCGGGGGGCGGAGGTCGCGCAAAGAGCAGATCGAGGCGAAGCAAGCGGGCGGTTGGTCGTGCGAGGAGTAAATCGAGGCGAAGCACGCGAGCGATTTACCCAGGTTCGGGCCGCACGGATGCGTAAAACCCTACTCCTGCTTTGTGGATTGGTATTGATTTCTAGCTCGGGAGCGAGCGTGAGTGTGTGGAATTGCTGAACCTCGCGAGAGCTCTCGAGATGGCCGACCCCCCTCTACGTTGCCCTGGGCCTCCTTTTATATGCTCAAGGGGTTACCGACATAGGGCAACGGAGGGCAAAAGTGGAAAAGGTGATGTGGGTAGGCACAGCTAGGTGCTGTAGTAGGCACAGCTAGCTGCTACAGTGCTATCATACCTAACCCTGACGGCAGGGGACAAGGGCATTAAATGCCCGTCTGTGTCGCCTAGACAGCACCGAGAGGGACCGCTAGGGACGCCACCGTCTTGCCACGATGGTTGTCTTGTCAGCGCCTGCGTGCCACCACACGCCCCTAGCTGCACAGCCTCCTGCCACGTGCGCTCGGGAGGGGCCCCGGAGCGACACGTGGGTGGATGTGCTGGAGCGCGGGCATGGAGTGGGGGCTTGCTGCGGCAAGCGCCTTGCCGCGGCCGCCGACTCGTCTCTCCCGGGAGCTTGTTGCTCACCGGGCCTTGCCGGGGCGCGTAGTGTGCCGCGGCAAGTTCCTTGGAATGCCTTGGATGGCCTTCCCGGCAAGCGCCTCTTGCCGGGGCCTTGGGACGCTTCTGATGGCCTTCCCGGCAAGCTCCTCTTGCCGGGGCCTTGCCTTCTTCCCGGCAAGCTCCTCTTGCCGGGGTCTTGTCTTGAGTACTTTGTTCTTGAATGGTCTTCAAAGGGACCACGGAGGTTCTTGGCGGTGACCTGGCAGGCCTTGCCGCGGGACGCTGCGACTGCCCGTGCACAAGTTCGGGGTACTAAGGGTACCCCTACTTTAGTACACCGACACTTCAGTTAAAAAAATACAGATAATGGCCCCTTTAATGTTTGTTTCCACCCAACATGAAACTCATAGTAGACACCCAAGATTAACCAGATAGTAGATAGATAGTATTGACTGCTGCCCCAATATGTACCCCACAACCATTTAAAAACTCAAGTTTGAGCGTTAGTTTGGACCTGACTCGGCGTCTAATTGGTGAAAAGGATGATAAAGTAGCATGTCATAATATTAAGCGACGCATAATGTAAGCAGACATGAAAGAGTGCGACCTCTCTTGCGGACCCGTGTAGTTCTCAGGGTCATCTGCGCAGTTGATGATGGTAATGCAGTTTTTGTGGCTGCGGTGGCGGGGAAGAAGATTTGAGGCGGCAAAAGATAGTATGGAGGGCGGATCTCTACTGTGGTGAACCCTTCCGTCGTTGGAGCAGCTGAGCTGGGGTGGAACACAGCGTAGTAGGAGCGAGACAAACCACACAAGGTTTTCTTTGACACATATCTTAAACAGAAGTAATTCTGTAATGGCTTGTTTGAATTGGAGGATTCTAACAATACAGGGATAGGAAATACACAGGAATAGGATGGGAATGCACGTGCAAAATAGAGAATTTAAAAACACAGGATTTCTACCAATCTAGGTGTTTGGTTCACAAGAATTTGAAGATCACATGATGCAAAGAAGCGTGGTGAGATTAAGTCAAACCACAAGAAAGTGTACGGTTATAATGCTATTATGCTACTATCTCTTAGCCTTGTGCTTCATGAATAGGAATTCGAAAAGGAGGACAAGTGGATATTAAAATTCCTACGGTTTTGCTTTCAAGGAGACACTAAAGGAACAAATCCTGCTGTTTTCCTTTGCTCCATTCCTTTGAACCAAATGCATGAATAATAGTACCATAGGAAACTTTCCAATTCCAATGTTTTTCCTTCACTTTTCCTTTGAAGCACTGGCGATTCTAGTAGGCAGGCTTGAACAGGGAAAATCCTACACTCAAAAAATGTTTTTGTGCTACTTCTACTACTTTGGACCCAGCTCACTGCCCTGCTAGCTCAACTCCCAGGCCCATCTACAAATGCACAGCTCAAACACGCAGAAATAAATAATGATGGCATTCAAGAGAGTCCATCATGGATAGCTAAGTTGCCTGGTACCTCACTGCTTGTCATATAGTAGGTGAAAATAATCATATTTCACATTACTACATGTGCTCAGTGGACAATATATATAACATGTAGAGTAAAAAAGCGATGCAACAAGTGTACAACCTCTTTGGCGAAGCCATGTCGATCTCAATGTGATTGGGTTGGTCGGTGAGGATGCTCCGGCTGATTTGGCTGTCGAAGGAGGGGAAGAAGATCTTAGGCGTCTGGAGATGGAATCGGGGGTACTGATGGAGGGTTTCGTCGTTGGAGCAGCTCCGGTGAGTTGTACGAAGGCAAGGCTGAAGTATGACAAGAGAGACAACGTTAACCTGAGTGGAATTCTAATATCAACTCCAATATATGATGTAAAATACATAACCACAAAGTGCTAGATGTAAAATACATCACCCACTCATCTCCGAACTTAACTATCGAAACTGAATTTAACTGTCGACACTGACTTTTACTGTCGAAACTGAATTTTTCGTCGGAACTAAATTTTACTATCGAAACTGAATGCACTAGTAGCAAAAAAGCAGGAGCAGCAGTAGCGCCCGGAGCAGCAGCGCGTGCGAGAGCCGGGGCAGCTGGTCGTGTAGCAGCATCTCGGGTAGCAGCTGCAGGGGCTCAAGCGAGAGCAGGATCTTCTGCTCATGCAGCAGCAGCGCACGCAAGAGTAGAGCAGCAGTGCAAGCAAGAGCAAGAGCGAGAGCAACAACGTGAGCAAGAGCAGACCAGGCAGGGGACCGAGAGCAAGAGCAGAGCAGCAGCGCGAGCGAGAGCCAAAGCAGCAGCAACTCCTACTGATGACGGCGTCACCGCCGAGGGAGTGATGCCATGGAGGAAGTGGCCAGTGACGCTGCCGTGGATGGAGTTGCGCCATGTCGGCTCGGGACCCAGCACCGGCAGCACCGTGAGATCAAATCAAGAAGAAAATGCAGTGATTAGTGTAGAACCTCTTTGGTTGCGCCGATTAGGCCTTAGCTTTATCCGAGGAATCGGTGATGAAGCTGCTCTTCTGGTGGTGCAGGTGAAGACGGCGGTGTGGGAATGGAGGTGGCGCGAAAGGTGAGGGGAACGTTGGGGCAGCTCCTCGGAGGTGGAGGACGGGGTGGCTGAACCTACGGGACGATGAGATCGACGACGGATCCTCATCTAGTGCGATGGATAAGGTACGTCGAGGTGTTGTTGTGGACGACGTCGTCGGGGAAGAGGCTCCGGCTGGGTGGTGGACGGAGGAGGGTGTGGAGCTTCGCTGGTTTTCGAAGCCTCAGTGTACGAATGGGTGGGCGGATGGGATGGGAGGGGGAACCATGTCTTAGGGACGCGCTTGTCCAAAATGTGGGGTAAGTTACAAAAGTACCCCCACCGACTTGAGCTAGGCGGTTCTTTCGGTTCATGGGTATCACGGGCATTTCGTGTGTCGGGATTTTACAGGAGGTGGGATTTTTCGCGCGTGTTGTAGTTTTGGGATAGCAAGGCGTGGGTTGCGATGGAGGGAGTTTCCGGAGCTCAATGAGACAAAGATATATCTTAAAATTTCAGGATAACAAGGCGCGGGTTGAAGAGGCGGGAGTTTCGCAGCACGATAGACAGAGATGCTAGCTTGAAATTTCGGTAGGACAAGCTTAATGTGTATAAAAAAAGACAATTCGCACCTCACTAGAGAGAGCCATGTCCCGTTTTACTATATTACTAGAAATGCATTCAAATACAACAACAACAAAACTAAAAAATCGAGACAACAAACATAACATGTACAGTACCAAATCAATTTGCACTTCCCTCAACAATAAAAAAATCGTGTTGTCTAGCATATGGACTAAATTTGAGTACATTTTCCCTGTTTGAATGGGATTGTACTCGCGTTAGTTATACAACCATCTAAATATTATCTTCACAACACATGACATGAATATAGGACTAGTAAATTCCTATATAAATACGAACTACATGTACATACGATCTCAAATTCAAATATATGTATCCATTTTATAGCAATAGTACATGTATGCTCTAGCTAGATGTTCGGAATCTGAACCATGTATGATACTACCTACAATGTGTTTAACACGCACAACTCAAGCACACAAACACCATTTAGACTTGTAAGGTACACGTGCATTGCACGCATGAGATTTGGCAACCAAATTATGAATAAATAGCACATTATATCATCTATGCTTTGAGTCATATATGCATGATGTAGATGTTCATTTAATTCTTATAGTTCATCTCATTCCAAATCAATTAGTTTTTACAAAAAAAGCCAATCTATTTTAAGATTGATGGAATTGTGCGTTGTAAAGCATAAATTAAAAAACAAATAATGGCAATTCATGTAGAAAAAATTTTGGGCAATTATGGTACGGAAGATTCTAGAACAAAGGAGAAGTGCTTGTGGTTTGAGGTTTGTGCATTATGCTTAAGTTCAACCATGGAGTCTTCTAGATTGTACGTGTGGCAAAATCTGGTGGACTGCTACATGATATCCAATGGCTAGTAGTGCTCAAATTTGCCATCTCTGCACCATCGGATTGGCTTCATCCAAAGACCATCTTTCAAAGTTATTCGCACACTATATAGGGGTAGAGATATAGATATGTGATGCGAAAGCCACCCATCATCTCCAATTTGAATAGTGTGTCCATGCACGGATGCAATGTGGCCAAACGATGCCTGCCATCGGTATCTCAAATTCAAATCAGTCTGACCTTGTTCAATGTGTATACATTATAGCATGCTCGCTTACAAACCACAACGCGCATATCTCAATTATATTCATGCATGCATGGGTTTCAAACATCATGATCTCTTATTCAAATATTTGAATTCAACTTTACATTGATTAGGACCTCACCTAGTCTTTTACACCCACGCAGTCGTCTTCTCTTTATAATTGTACCACTAACTTCCTCTTGTGCATGCATGCACACACACTATGTAGCGACCCGACCTTAGACGGTCAAGTCTCTGTGTATCTGTGCCATCCCTGGATCAGTATGCTGGCACACACAGTACATCAACATATATATCAAAGTGCAATCACATGTATAAATAATGTAAAATTGATATATACCTCATAAGTCTCAGTGGAAACAATCAAACAGGTGTGGAGTCCCATTAACGCCATCGGCAAGTTGAGTGTAGACAGTAACCCTGTATCGTAACTTTTACTCGTCGAAGAAATATCTGCAACATGAGACATTGCAGCCGTGTAGGTCAGTACATTGAATGTACCGGCAAGATCACAATAAGAGAAAGCAGATGATAACCTATTCTATATGCAATATGGCTTTGTGGCTCTGTGTCTGAGGTTTTTGTGTAAAAGCTAATTTTATTTTCCCTACAACAAAGGAATATCGGGATTCTATACTACAGAGTTTTCTATCATGAAATGCTTCCGCCAACCGATGTCCCAAAGCCCAAATCATCATAAGTTGGCCACAATTATGTTATCAGTCCGGTGTTGAGAGTTCCAAGATAGTTCCAAGTCCAGAGGCTCAAATTGTCCGTAAACGGGGACACGGCTAATCGATTAGGTTTTAACCCTCTGCAGAGGTTTGTACATTTTACCCGCAAGATTCGATCCCTCTTTTTACATTCTCGCACTTTAGGGTGTTTGAGAACAAGACGAACGAAACATGGTCTTCTGAAGAGTTCCACTGACCACTGTCCGGTGCTCAGAATCCTATGTAGTTCTACATCTGCTAGCATCGTCCCAGCCAGAGTCACAACTAAGATCAACCAAGCTAGAACCCATAATGACTTGCGGTTGCACGGGTAAGCTTCCAGGCATGAAGTATTCTTCCATCTCTTTGAGTCTGGGTGAAGCTTTCCGCAAGATGTCATGGCGCTTCTCCATGCATCCCGGGTCATCCACTGGTTGCTCAAGGGTGCCCATCTAAACCATCCTTCACCTAGTAGTGTGTATTGAATTCTTGTCTCGAGCCTTGAGGTCCTGAAGATGCAGTCTTTGCAGATGCCATCATGAAGTTGTTGTCATTGACGTAGAGTCCTCCTTCTTCGCACCACTCACGAACACTCATACGAACCCCGTCTACTATAGCGTAGCATTTAAAACTAAACAATGTCCTGGGCTTGGTAGCAGGGTGATGGGTTCCGACCTCATGCATACTACTCAACTACAAGGATTCAATATCACTACTGGAGGGATTGTTGCAAAGATGACACTAAATGCAATAAAACATAGGTACTAAAAGCATGGTCAAAGTGAACTTGCCTGGTATTACTTGATGAAGATAATAATGCTCTCAGACCAATGACTTGGTAGAACTATTCGACACTCCGTTGAAAATCTATATTAAACAGACATATCATTCATATAAGCAAACAAACTAGCAAGCAATTCTGGCACTCATATTAAAATCAACAAGGGATATCAAATAAAACCATGGAAAACTACACAACAAAACTAATAAAGAAAACTTTAAGACATAACACAAAATAGTTTCGTCCTAAGTAAAACCTTAACAACAATTAAAACACTAAACTAATAAATTAACAGAAAACAAAATGTAAACAACTAATTTAACAGAAATTATTTTTCATAAACTTTTAGTAGCAAAAAGAAACACATAAAAAGCTTTTATAAAACTCTAACTATGACCTATACAAGCTTTCCTACAAAACTAAAGAAAATAAAATTGTAAAATAAGAATAAAATTGTCTACTTTTCAATAATAGAAACAAAACTAAATTTGTCAAAAGTGACAAAAAGAAATAATTTAAAAACAATTAAAACTATAAAGAAAAGGCTAAAACAAAACTAGAACTAAAACAGTACTATTTTTTCCTAAAACTCTAATTTAAAATAAACTAAAAATAAATCACTATATCCTACTGGATAGACAAAACAATAACAAAATCGTAGAAAAAAGAATCAACCAAAAATACTTTGTAAAACTCAAAATATGACCAAATTAGTGATTTAAATTTTATCAAATTCAAAGTTAAACTACTCAATTTTGAAAAAATAAAGGCACAAACGGAAACTTCATAAAATTTTGAAACTACAGGAAAAAGAATCACTGAATTTGGATTAAAACCCTAAAATATATTGATTTTCTAAAAACAGAACTCTTCTGTTTTTGAAACAGAAACGAAATAAAATAAAACAAAACAAAACTGGCAGGTGCTACGTGGCCTACTGCTACTGGGCTAAGAGATGGGCATTCGGTAACTAAACTACGCTCGGCCGATACTTAACAAAACCACACGTGCTAGTAAAACAAAAACCGACCGGCTAAACCGATTAGATCTAGACCATAAATATACCGAAGCTAAACCGATCTAGTAAAAAAACTAACTATTTAGTAGATCTAATCTAGGTCATTTATTTTAGATCGGACAGTGTAGGGAGAGGCGAGAGCTTACAGCGGCGGCGGACGAGCTCTGGTAAGGTGCTCCAGCTTCGGTGGTTGACGGGGATGGCGCTCTGGTCGTCGGCGAGCTCGGTGAACTCGTCGGGAGGATGTAGCAGATGAAGGAGATCATGGTGGTGGCCCAGGTGGAGCTCGGGGATGTCGGAGGAGGACGACGATGAGGTTGAGGCGGCGATGGCGTTCGGGGCATCGGCGGATGACGGCACTCCGGTGGGTTTCGGGCTTGGGCGAGGGCATGGGGAGATGCGGAGGAGCGAGGGGGTTACGGTGGTGATCTCAAGTGGCGGCGAGGTGGTTGAGGTTGAGTGCTGCGGCGGCAATGGCGTGGCTGCGGAGCTCGGGCTCCGGTGAGGCAGTACGTGCGGGGGAGAGGGTTGGGGAATCTTTAGGGCGGAAACGGACGAGGGAGCACTACAAAAAAAGACACATCCATGACATTTTGGGCCGAATGAAAAAAAATTGTCATGCTTATGACACTTCTATGACGATAATTGTGACAAAACCCGATATCATCATAGATGTGGTGGGATCCTACTTCTATGACAAAAAATCATGACAAAGGGCGAGCCGGAGAGGGGCTGGATGACATTCTTTGGGGCCTCCATGACGAAAAAAACCGTGGTAGAAGCGAGGGCGAGGAAAATTTCGGGGAGTTCCCAGTTACGGTGGGCGGTCGGGGCCGAGCGATGAACGGAGGTTTGCGCGTTTCTCTCGTACAGGTACGCACGTGTGTGCGAGGCGTTGCGCTCTAACTGAACCCAAGCAAGGCATTGGGCTCTAACTGAACTCGAGCGATTGCACTAGCTACGTTAATCAACCCCGATTGATCCCTTGCTGTTAACTGAACCCCAGTGATTCCTTTCCTACTGCTTCTAACTAAAGCCAATCAAAGCTGCCTCTTGATGAATAGTTCTTGGTGGGGGTTCGATGTGAAGGAAATATGCCCTAGAGGCAATAATAAAGTTATTATTTATTTCCTTATATCATGATAAATGTTTATTATTCATGCTAGAATTGTATTATCCGGAAACATAATACTTGTGTGAATACATAGACAAACTAAACGTCACTAGTGTGCCTCTACTTGACTAGCTCGTTAATCAAAGATGGTTATGTTTCCTAACCATAGACATGTGTTGTCATTTGATTAACGGGATCACATCATTAGGAGAATGATGTGATTGACATGACCCATTCCATTAGCTTAGCACCCAATCGTTTAGTATGTTGCTATTGCTTTCTTCATGACTTATGCATGTTCCTATGACTATTAGATTATGCAACTCCCGTTTGCCGGAGGAACACTTTGTGTGCTACCAAATGTCACAACGTAACTGGGTGATTATAAAGGAGCTCTACAGGTGTCTCCAAAGGTACAAGTTGGGTTGGCGTATTTCGAGATTAGGATTTGTCACTCCGATTGTCGGAGAGGTATCTCTGGGCCCTCTCGGTAATGCACATCACATAAGCCTTGCAAGCATTGCGACTAATGAGTTAGTTGTGAGATGATGTTTTACGAAACGAGTAAAGAGACTTACCGGTAACGAGATTGAAGTAGGTATTGAGATACCGACGATCGAATCTCGGGCAAGTAACATACCGATGACAATGCGAACAAAGTATGTTGTTATGCGGTCTGACCGATAAAAGATCTTCATAGAATATGTGGGAGCCAATATGAGCATCCAGGTTCCGCTATTGGTTATTGACCGGACACATGTCTCGGTCATGTATACATTGTTCTCGAACCCGTAGGGTCCGCACGCTTAACATTGCGATGACAGTTTCATTATGAGTTTATATATTTTGATGTACCGAATTTTGTTCGGAGTCCCGGATGTGATCACGGACATGATGAGGAGTCTCGAAATGGTTGAGACATAAAGATTGATATATTGGACGGCTATATTCGGACACCGGAAGTGTTCCGGGTGATTTCGGAGAAAACCGAAGTGCCGGAGGGTTACCGGAGCCCCCCCGGGAGAAGTAATGGGCTTTATGGGCCCTAGTGGAGAGAGAGGGGCAGCCAGGGTGGGCCGCGCGCCCCCTCCCCCTCTGGTCCGAATTGGACTAGGAGAGGGGGGCGGCGCCCCCCTTTCCTTCTCCCTCTCCCCCTTCCTTTCCCCCTCCTAGTAGGAGTAGGAAAGAGGGGAGTCCCCCCCTCCTAGTAGGAGTAGGAAAGAGGGGAGTCCTACTCCTACTAGGAGGAGGACTCCTCCTCCTTGGCGTGCCCCAAGGGCCGGCCGGCCTCCCCCCTTGCTCCTTTATATACGGGGGCAGGGGGGCACCTCTAGACACACTAGTTGATCTTGAAGATCGTTATCTAAGCCGTGTGCGGTGCCCCCCTCCACCATAGTCCTCGATAATATTGTAGTGGTGCTTAGGCAAAGCCCTGCGACAATAGAACATCAAGATTGTCACCACGCCGTCGTGCTGACGGAACTCTTCCCTGACACTTTGCTAGATCGGAGTCCGGGGATCGTCATCGAGCTGAACGTGTGCTAGAACTCGGAGGTGCCATAGTTTTGGTACTTGATCGGTCGGGCCGTGAAGACGTATGACTACATCAACCACGTTGTCATAACGCTTCCACTGTCGGTCTACGAGGGTACGTAGACTACACTCTCCCCTCTCGTTGCTATGCATCCCCATGATCTTGCTTGTGCGTACGAAAATATTGAAATTACTACGTTCCCCAATAGTGGTATCAGAGCCTGGTTTTATGCGTTGATGTTGTGCACGAGTAGAACACAAGTGAGTTGTGGGCGATATAAGCCATACTGCTTACCAGCATGTCATACTTTGGTTCGGCGGTATTGTTGGATGAAGCGGCCCGGACCGACATTACACGTATGCTTACGCGAGACTGGTTCTACCGACGTGCTTTGCACACAGGTGGCTGGCGGGTGTCAGTTTCTCCAACTTTAGTTGAACCGAGTGTGGCTACGCCCGGTCCTTGCGAAGGTGAAAACAGCACCAACTTGACAAACTATCGTTGCGGTTTTTGATGCGTAGGTAAGATTGGTTCTTGCTTATGCCCGTAGCAGCCACGTAAAACTTGCAACAAACAAAGTAGAGGATGTCTAACTTGTTTTTGCAGGGCATGTTGTGATGTGATATGGTCAAGACATGATGCTAAATTTTATTGTATGAGATAATCATGTTTTGTAACCGAGTTATCGACAACTGGCAGGAGCCATATGGTTGTCGCTTTATTGTATGCAATGCAATCGCCCTGTAATGCTTTACTTTATCACTAAGCGGTAGCGATAGTCGTAGAAGCATAAGATTGGCGAGACGACAACGATGCTACGATGGAGATCAAGGTGTCGCGCCGGTGACGATGGTGATCATGACGGTGCTTCGAAGAGGGAGATCGCAAGCACAAGATGATGATGGCCATATCATATCACTTATATTGATTGCATGTGATGTTCATCTTTTATGCATCTTATCTTGCTTTGATTGACGGTAGCATTTTAAGATGATCCCTCACTAATTATCAAGAAGTGTTCTCCCTGAGTATGCACCGTTGCGAAAGTTCTTCGTGCTAAGACACCACGTGATGATCGGGTGTGATAGGCTCTACGTTCAAATACAACGGGTGCAAAACAGTTGCACACGCGGAATACTCAGGTTATACTTGACGAGCCAAGCATATACAGATATGGCCTCGGAACACGGAGACCGAAAGGTCGAGCGTGAATCATATAGTAGATATGATCAACATAGTGATGTTCACCAATGAAACTACTCCATCTCACGTGATGATCGGACATGGTTTAGTTGATTTGGATCACGTGATCACTTAGAGGATTAGAGGGATGTCTATCTAAGTGGGAGTTCTTTCGTAATATGATTAACTGAACTTAAATTTATCATGAACTTAGTACCTGATAGTATCTTGCTTGTTTATGTTTGATTGTAGATAGATGGCCCGTGCTGTTGTTCCGTTGAATTTTAATGCGTTCCTTGAGAAAGCAAAGTTGAAATATGATGGTAGCAATTACACGGACTGGGTCCGTAACTTGAGGACTATCCTCATTGCTGCACAAAAGAATTACGTCCTGGAAGCACCGCTGGGTGCCAGGCCTGCTGCTGGAGCAACACCAGATGTTATGAACGTCTGGCAGAGCAAAGCTGATGACTACTCAATAGTTCAGTGTGCCATGCTTTACGGCTTAGAATTGGGACTTCAACGACATTTTGAACGTCATGGAGCATATGAGATGTTCCAGGAGTTGAAGTTAATATTTCAAGAAAATGCCCGGATTGAGAGATATGAAGTCTCCAATAAGTTCTATAGCTGCAAGATGGAGGAGAACAGTTCTGTCAGTGAGCATATACTCAAAATGTCTGGGTATAATAATCACTTGATTCAATTGGGAGTTAATCTTCCAGATGATTGCGTCATTGACAAAATTCTCCAATCACTTCCACCTAGCTACAAGAGCTTCATGATGAACTATAATATGCAAGGGATGGTTAAGACAATTCCCGAGCTCTTCGCAATGCTGAAAGCTGCGGAGGTAGAAATCAAGAAGGAGCATCAAGTGTTGATGGTCAACAAGACCACTAGTTTCAAGAAAAGGGCAAAGGGAAGAAGAAGGGGAACTTCAAAAAGAACAGCAAGCAAGTTGCTGCTCAGGAGAAGAAACCCAAATCTGGACCTAAGCCTGAAACTGAGTGCTTCTACTGCAAGCAGACTGGTCACTGGAAGCGGAACTGCCCCAAGTATTTGGCGGATAAGAAGGATGGCAAGGTGAACAAAGGTATATATGATATACATGTTATTGATGTGTACCTTACTAATGCTCGCAGTAGCACCTGGGTATTTGATACTGGTTCTGTTGCTAATATTTGCAACTCGAAATAGGGACTACGGATTAAGCGAAGATTGGCTAAGGACGAGGTGACGATGCGCGTGGGAAATGGTTCCAAAGTCGATGTGATCGCGGTCAGCACGCTACCTCTACATCTACCTTCGGGATTAGTATTAGACCTAAATAATTGTTATTTGGTGCCAGCGTTGAGCATGAACATTATATCTGGATCTTGTTTGATGTGAGACGGTTATTCATTTAAATTAGAGAATAATGGTTGTTCTATTTATATGAGTAATATCTTTTATGGTCATGCACCCTTGAAGAGTGGTCTATTCTTATTAAATCTCGATAGTAGTGACACACATATTCATAATGTTGAAGCCAAAAGATGCAGAGTTGATAATGATAGTGCAACTTATTTGTGGCACTGCCGTTTAGGTCATATCGGTGTAAAGCGCATGAAGAAACTCCATACTGATGGACTTTTGGAACCACTTGATTATGAATCACTTGGTACTTGCGAACCATGCCTTATGGGCAAGATGACCAAAACACCGTTCTCTGGTACTATGGAGAGAGCAACAGATTTGTTGGAAATCATACATACAAATGTATGTGGTCCGATGAATGTTAAGGCTCGTGGCGAATATCGTTATTTTCTCACCTTCACAGATGACTTAAGCAGATATGGGTATATCTACTTAATGAAACATAAGTCTGAAACATTTAAAAAGTTCAAAGAATTTCAGAGTGAAGTTGAAAATCATCGTAACAAGAAAATAAAATTCCTACGATCTGATCGTGGAGGAGAATATTTGAGTTACGAGTTTGGTG
Organism: Triticum urartu; assembly: GCF_056163025.1. Taxonomy (NCBI): domain Eukaryota; kingdom Viridiplantae; phylum Streptophyta; class Magnoliopsida; order Poales; family Poaceae; genus Triticum; species Triticum urartu. The sequence goes on along the minus strand of NC_141873.1, from coordinate 173,407,852 downwards.
TACATTTGAAACAATGCGGAATAGTTTCGCAACTCACGCCACCCGGAACACCACAGCGTAATGGTGTGTCCGAACGTCGTAATCGTACTTTACTAGATATGGTGCGATCAATGATGTCTCTTACTGATTTACCACTATTGTTTTGGGGTTATGCTTTAGAGACGGCCGCGTTCACGTTAAATAGGGCACCATCAAAATCCGTTGAGACGACGCCTTATGAACTGTGGTTTGGAAAGAAACCAAAGTTGTCGTTTCTGAAAGTTTGGGGCTGCGATGCTTATGTGAAAAAGCTTCAACCTGATAAGCTCGAACCCAAATCGGAGAAATGTGTCTTCATAGGATATCCAAAAGAAACTATTGGATACACCTTCTATCACAGATCCGAAGGCAAGACTTTTGTTGCTAAATTCGGAAACTTTCTAGAGAAGGAATTTCTCTCGAAAGAAGTGAGTGGGAGGAAAGTAGAACTTGATGAGGTAACTGTACCTGCTCCCTTATTGGAAAGTAGTACATTACAAAAACCGGTTTCTGTGACACCTACACCAATTAGTGAGGAAGCTAATGATGATGATCATGAAACTTCAGAACAAGTTACTACTAAACCTTGTAGATCAACCATAGTAAGATCCCCACCAGAGTGGTATGGTAATCCTGTTCTGGAAGTCATGCTACTAGATCATGATGAACCTACGAACTATGAAGAAGCGATGGTGAGCCCAGATTCCGCAAAATGGCTTGAAGCCATGAAATATGAGATGGGATCCATGTATCAGAACAAAGTATGGACTTTGGTTGACTTGCCCAAAGATCGGCAAGCAATTGAGAATAAATGGATCTTCAAGAAGAAGACTGACGCTGACGGTAATGTTACTGTCTACAAAGCTCGACTTGTTGCAAAAGGTTTTTGACAAGTTCAAGGGATTGACTACGATGAGACCTTCTCACCGTAGCGATGCTTACTCTGTCCGAATCATGTTAGCAATTGCCGCATTTTATGATTATGAAATTTGGCAGATGTATGTCAAAACTGCATTCCTGAATGGATTTCTGGAAGAAGAGTTGTATATGATGCAGCCGGAAGGTTTTGTCGATCCAAAGGGAGCTAACAAAGTGTGCAAGCTCCAGCGATCCATTTATGGACTGGTGCAAGCCTCTCGGAGTTGAAATAAACGCTTTGATAATGTGATCAAAGCATTTGGTTTTCTACAGACTTTTGGAGAAGCCTGTATTTACAAGAAAGTGAGTGGGAGCTCTGTAGCATTTCTGATATTATATGTAGATGACATATTACTAATCGGAAATGATATAGAATTTCTGGATAAGAGTTTTTCAATGAAAGACCTCGGTGAAGCTGCTTACATATTGGGCATTAAGATCTATAGACATAGATCAAGACGCTTAATTGGACTTTCACAAAGCACATACCTTCACAAAATTTTGAAGAAGTTCAAAATGGATCAAGCAAAGAAAGGATTCTTGCCTGTGTTACAAGGTGTGAAATTGAGTAAGACTCAATGCCCGACCACTGCAGAAGATAGAGAGAAAATGAAAGATGGTCCCTATGCTTCAGCCATAGGCTCTATCATGTATGCAATGCTGTGTACCAGACCTGATGTATGTCTTGCTATAAGTCTAGCAGGGAGGTACCAAAGTAATCCAAGAGTGGATCACTGGACAGCGGTCAAGAACATCCCGAAATACCTGAAAAGGACTAAGGATATGTTTCTCGTATATGGAGGTGACAAAGAGCTCATCGTAAATGGTTACATTGATGCAAGCTTTGACACTGATTCGGACGATTCTAAATCGCAAACCGGATACGTGTTTACATTAAACGGTGGAGCTGTCAGTTGGTGCAGTTCTAAACAAAGCATTGTGGCGGTGTCTACATGTGAAGCGGAGTACATAGCTGCTTCGGAAGCAGCAAACAAAGGAGTCCGGATGAAGGAGTTCATATCCGATCTAGCTGTCATACCTAGTGCATCGGGTCCAATGAAAATCTTTTGTGACAATACTGGTGCAATTGCCTTGGCAAAGGAATCCAGATTTCACAAGAGAACCAAACACATCAAGAGACGCTTCAATTCCATCTGGGATCTAGTCCAGGTGGGAGACATGGAGATTTGCAAGATACATACGGATCTAAATGTAGCAGACCCGTTGACTAAGCCTCTTCCACAAGCAAAACATGATCAGCACCAAAGCTCCATGGGTGTTAGAATCATTACTGTGTAAATCTAGATTATTGACTCTAGTGCAAGTGGGAGACTGAAGGAAATATGCCCTAGAGGCAATAATAAAGTTATTATTTATTTCCTTATATCATGATAAATGTTTATTATTCATGCTAGAATTGTATTATCCAGAAACATAATACTTGTGTGAATACATAGACAAACTAAACGTCACTAGTGTGCCTCTACTTGACTAGCTCGTTAATCAAAGATGGTTATGTTTCCTAACCATAGACATGTGTTGTCATTTGATTAACGGGATCATATCATTAGGAGAATGATGTGATTGACATGACCCATTCCATTAGCTTAGCACCCGATCGTTTAGTATGTTGCTATTGCTTTCTTCATGACTTATACATGTTCCTACGACTATGAGATTATGCAACTCCCGTTTGCCGGAGGAACACTTTGTGTGCTACCAAACGTCACAACGTAACTGGGTGATTATAAAGGAGCTCTACAGGTGTGTCCAAAGGTACATGTTGGGTTGGCGTATTTCGATATTAGGATTTGTCACTCCGATTGTCGGAGAGGTATCTCTAGGCCCTCTCGGTAATGCACATCACATAAGCCTTGCAAGCATTGCGACTAATGAGTTAGTTGCGAGATGATGTATTACGAAACGAGTAAAGAGACTTACCGGTAACGAGATTGAACTAGGTATTGAGATTCCGACGATCGAATCTCGGGCAAGTAACATACCGATGACAAAGGGAACAAAGTATGTTGTTATGCGGTCTGACCGATAAAAGATCTTCATAGAATATGTGGGAGCCAATATGAGCATCCATGTTCCGCTATTGGTTATTGACTGGAGACATGTCTCGGTCATGTCTACATTGTTCTCGAACCCGTAGGGTCCGCACGCTTAACGTTACGATGACAGTTTCATTATGAGTTTATATATTTTGATGTACCGAAGTTTGTTCGGAGTCCCGGATGTGATCACGGACATGACGAGGAGTCTCGAAATGGTCGAGAAATAAAGATTGATATATTGGACGGCTATATTCGGACACCGGAAGTGTTCCAGGTGATTTCGGAGAAAACCGGAGTGCCGGAGGGTTACCGGACCCCCCCCCCCGGGAGAAGTAATGGGCTTTATGGGCCCTAGTGGAGAGAGAGGGGCAGCCAGGGTGGGCCACACGCCCCCTCCCCCTCTGGTCCAAATTGGACTAGGAGAGGGGGGGGGCGCCCCCCTTTCCTTGTCCCTCTCCCCCTTCCTTTCCCCCTCCTAGTAGGAGTAGGAAAGAGGGGAGTCCTACTCCTACTAGGAGGAGGACTCCTCCTCCTTGGCGCGCCCCAAGGGCCGGCCGGCCTCCCCCTTGCTCCTTTATATACGGGGACAGGGGGGCACCTCTAGACACACAAGTTGATCTTGAAGATCGTTGTCTTAGCCGTGTGCGGTGCCCCCCTCCACCATAGTCCTCGATAATATTGTAGTGGTGCTTAGGCGAAGCCCTGTGACAGTAGAACATCAAGATCGTCACCACGCCGTCGTGCTGATTGAACTCTTCCCCGACACTTTGCTAGATCGGAGTCCGGGGATCGTCATCGAGCTGAACGTGTGCTAGAACTCGGAGGTGCCGCAGTTTCGGTGCTTGATCGGTCGGGCCGTGAAGACGTACGACTACATCAACCGCGTTGTCATAACGCTTCCGCTGTCAGTCTACAAGGGTACGTAGACTACACTCTCCCCTCTCGTTGCTATGCATCACCATGATCTTGCGTGTGCGTAGGAAAATTTTGAAATTACTACGTTCCCCAACAGGATGAAGAGTTTCTAGTGGGGGTTGGATGAACAGGATCCTGTGGTAGTAGAGGTTGTTGCCGCTGGATGAACAGGACCCCGATCGAGGAGGCATGGGGTGGATGAACAGTAGCCGGTCGAGGGACCCCGTACGTGGACGGTTGGTTGAACAGGACCCCGTGGAGGGGCTAGTTGAACATGACCCCGTGCAGGGCTAGTTGAACAATAGCCGGTGGAGGCTTGATGAACAGGACCCCGTGGAGGGCTGGATGAACAGTAGCCAGGGAGGATGGATGAACAGGACCCCATGGATGAACAGTAGCTGGTGGAGGCTGGAGGAAGTCGACGGTGGATGAATAGTAGCAGGTGGAGACTAGAGGAAGTCAATGGTGGATGAACAGTAGCCCGTGGAGTTTTGTTTTTGTAACGCCCCGGACACACCCGCCAGTGGTCGTTACTCCTGGCGAGATCTAGACTGGCCCCACAGATCAATACTAGTCTTTTCTGCGCACTTTGTCCTCACTCGTGCGCACCCGGGAGCAACTTCCCAGTCGGTCACCCATCCTGAAACTACTCCAAGCTGAGCACGCTTAACTTTGGAGTTATGTCTGAATGGGCTTCCAGAAAAGAAGGAATTCCTTATTGATATGAGTAGTCTATCATCCCTAATAAGCCAGGCTATCACATACACCCCCACTCCGAGGAACCGACGTCCTCGTCGGGCCACAGGAACGTTCCCTCTTGGCACAAACGTCTGTGCATCCAGTCCGATACATGTGTCATGTCATGTGCCATGATGGGTCACAAACTTCATGAACAACATGACCGTGCACCTGTCCGCAACCATCCGTGTAACCGCGAGGGTCGGCTCTGATACCAACTTGTAACGTCCCGGACACACCCGCCGGTGGTCGTTACTCCTGGCGAGATCTAGACTGGCCCCATAGATCAATACTAGTTTTTTCTGCGCACTTTGTCCTCACTCGTGTGCACTCGGGAGCAACTCCCCGGTCGGTCACCCATCCTGAAACTACTCCAAGCTGAGCATGCTTAACTTTGGAGTTATGTCTGCATGGACTTCCAGAAAAGAAGGAATTCCTTATTGTTATGAGTAGTCTATCATCCCTAATAAGCCAGGCTATCACAGTTTTGCGGTACGCCACACCCCTCCCGATTAACAAGACCGCATTTCGACCGTAGGCGCTCCAACACTAGTCTGTTTCCTCCGTTTTGCAGTACGCAACACCCCTCCCGAACAACAGGACCCCGTTTCGACCATACGCAGTCGAACACAAGTCCATTTCCTCTGTTTTGCAGTACGCCAAACCCTTCTCGACGAACAGGACCCCGTTTCGACCGCACACGGTCGAATAGAAGGCCCGTTTCCTCTGTTCTGCCGTACGCCAGACCTCGTTTCGGCTGTCCCCGTCCAAGCCGGTTGGCTTCCGATGAACACGACGTATTCCGTTGCTTCCCGATGAACATGATGCATTCCATTGCCTCCCCATGAACACGATGCAGTTTATCCGTTCCGACCCAGCCGGTTGGCTTTCGATGAACAGGATTAGTCGTTGTACATACGTAGCCGTATTTACTATCTTGCAACGTGGTCGTACGTATGTGTACATGACATAGATGGGACTATGTGACATGTTGCGTCAACGCCTCTACTTCAACACATGCCGATCCTTACTGGGCCACGGTACGTTGCTGCAGAGACACCGATCGACTGCTATGTACATACACTTTCACGGCTGGACAGATAACACTACCTTCGCGTCAACCTGGTGGGTCCCAGCTGTCAGGGGGTAAGAAGGCAGTTCCTTCCGTGCGAAGATAAAGGCGCTGGGTCCCAGCTGTCAGCAGGGAAACGTTTTTTTCGCGAAATACAGAGGCCCTTCTAATAGGTCCGAGGTGTCAGGTGGAGTAATCATTTTTTTGCGCGTAATAAGGAGGCACTTCCTTGCATGCGTCATGGACCCAGCTGCCAGCCTCTCCACTTATAGTCCTCTTCTGATGGCTGTCGTTCATTGACCGCGTTGACGATGCCATACCGCCCGAGAGCACCAAGGTGGTGGACGATGGCACGACCTAGGAAGCGAATGACCCAGAGCCGGGGAATACGCAGCAGTGGATGCCCACATGGAGGGGAGTAAGAGGGTTGACTACTTCGGCTGTGGTTTGAGGCTGCCGTCTCTGGAGAATAACAGGGGATCTGGTTGAGTAGAGGGAAGGCCTAGCCAGTAGTAGTATGGTCGGGCGGTGAGGCCTGCGCGGCAGCACAGCCAGCCACGGGAGGCTAGAGTAGGCGATACGGCGGGCACAGGTTTGGGCGGCTGGAGCAACAAGACTAGAGGTTGAGGACGCAACTTGGCCATTGGATTAACATCAAATTGTCAGTGCAGCTAGAATCGTTTATTGACTAAGTTGATAAAGCCCTACGGACACGTTAACTTAGTAGGCCCACAAGTCAGCCTACAAATCTGGTGGGTCCCAGCTAGCAGGGGGAATCAATTTTTTGGCGTAATAAGGTGGCACTTCCTTGCGCGCGAAGATATTTTCTGGGTTTTTTATTTCTTCTTTTTTGAGTTAGAATAAAAATAAAACAATTTAAGATCTTCTGTACAATCTACATTTTCATGAAAATTATCATAATAAAGCTGGTGGGTCCCCTGTCAGGGAGAGGAAACTTTTTATTTCCGTGTAATAAAGGAAGCACTTCCTTGCGTGCGAAGATTTAGCTGGAGGGTCAAACTGAAGGAAATATGCCCTAGAGGCAATAATAAAGTTATTATTTATTTCCTTATAATCATGATGAATGTTTATTATTCATGCTAGAATTGTATAAACCGGAAACATAATACATGTGTGAATACATAGACAAACAAAGTGTCACTAGTATGCCTCTACTTGACTAGCTCGTTAATCAAAGATGGTTATGTTTCCTAACCATGAACAATGAGTTGTTATTTGATTAACGAGGTCACATCATTAGTTGAATGATCTAATTGACATGACCCATTCCATTAGCTTAGCACCCGATCGTTTAGTATGTTGCTATTGCTTTCTTCATGACTTATACATGTTCCTATAACTATGAGATTATGCAACTCCCGTTTACCGAAGGAACACTTTGGGTACTACCAAACGTCACAACGTAACTGGGTGATTATAAAGGAGTACTACAGGTGTCTCCAATGGTACATGTTGGGTTGGCGTATTTCAAGATTAGGTTTTGTCACTCCGATTGTCGGAGAGGTATCTCTGGGCCCTCTCGGTAATACACATCACATAAGCCTTGCAAGCATTACAACTAATATGTTAGTTGTGAGATGATGTATTACGGAACGAGTAAAGAGACTTGCCGGTAACGAGATTGAACTAGGTATTGGATACCGACGATCGAATCTCGAGCAAGTAACATACCGATGACAAAGGGAACAACGTATGTTGTTATGCGGTCTGACCGATAAAGATCTTCGTAGAATATGTAGGAGCCAATATGGGCATCCAGGTCCCGCTATTGGTTATTGACCGGAGACGTGTCTCGGTCATGTCTACATTGTTCTCGAACCTGTAGGGTCCGCACGCTTAAGGTTACGATGACAGTTACATTATGAGTTTATGCATTTTGATTTACCGAAGGTTGTTCGGAGTCCCGGATGTGATCACGGACATGACGAGGAGTCTCGAAATGGTCGAGACGTAAAGATTGATATATTGGAAGCCTATGTTTGGATATCGGAAGTGTTCCAGGTGAAATTGGGATTTTACCGGAGTACCGGGAGGGTTACCGGAACCCCCCGGGAGCTATATGTGCCATAGTGGGCCTTAGTGGAAAAGAGAAGGGGCTGCCCTAGATGGGCTGCACCCCCCCCCTTCCCCTAGTCCTATTAGGACTAGGAGAGGTGGCCGGCCCCCTCCTCCTCTTTTCCCCCTCCGCGAATCCTATCCCGACTAGGATTGGGGGGGGGGAATCCTACTCCCAGAGGGAGTAGGACTCTCCTGCGCCCTCCTCCTTGGCCGGCCAGCCCTCCCCCTTGGATCCTTTATATACGGGGGCAGGGGGCACCCCTAGACACACAAGTTGATCCACGTGATCTATTCCTTAGCCGTGTGCGGGGCCCCCTGCCACCATATTCCTCGATAATACTGTAGCGGAGTTTAGGCAAAGCCCTGCTACTGTAGTACATCAAGATCGTCACCACGCCGTCGTGCTGACGGAACTCCTCCCCGACACTTTGCTGGATCGGAGTCCGGGGATCGTCATCGAGCTGAACGTGTGCTCGAACTCGGAGGTGCCGTAGTTTCGGTGCTTGATCGGTTGGATCGTGAAGACGTACGACTACTTCCTCTACGTCGTGTCAGCCCTTCCGCAGTCGGTCTGCGTTGGGTACGTAGACAACACTCTCCCCTCTCGTTGCTATGCATCACATGATCTTGCGTGTGCGTAGGAAATTTTTTGAAATTACTACGTTCCCCAACAGTGGCATCCGAGCCTAGGTTATTTATGTTAATGTTATATGCACGAGTAGAACACAAGTGAGTTGTGGACGATACAAGTCATACTGCCTACCAGCATGGCATACTTTGGTTCGGCGGTATTGTTGGACGAGACGACCCGGACCAACCTTACGCGTACGCTTACGTGAGACCGGTTCCCTCGACGTGCTTTGCACATAGATGGCTTGCGGGCGACTGTCTCTCCAACTTTAGTTGAACCAAGTATGGCTACGCCCGGTCCTTGCGAAGGTTAAAACAGAGTCTATTTGACAAACTATCGTTGTGGTTTTGATGCGTAGGTGAGATTGGTTCTTGCTTAAAGCCCGTAGCATCCACGTAAAACTTGCAACAACAAAGTAGAGGATGTCTAACTTGTTTTTGCAGGGCATGTTGTGATGTGATATGGTCAAGGCATGATGCTAAATTTTATTGTATGAGATGATCACATTTTGTAACCAAGTTATCGGCAACTGGAAGGAGCCATATGGTTGTCGCTTTATTGTATGCAATACAATCGCGATGTAATGCTTTACTTTATCACTAAACGGTAGCGATAGTCGTGGAAGCATAAGATTGGCAAGACGACAACGATGCTACGATGGAGATCAAGGTGTCGCGCCGGTGACGATGGTGATCATGACGGTGCTTCGGAGATGGAGATCACAAGCACAAGATGATGATGGCCATATCATATCACTTATATTGATTGCATGTGATGTTTATCTTTTTATGCATCTTATCTTGCTTTGATTGACGGTAGCATTATAAGATGATCGCTCACTAAATTATCAAGAAGTGTTCTCCCTGAGTATGCACCGTTGCGAAAGTTCTTCGTGCTGAGACACCACGTGATGATCGGGTGTGATAGGCTCTACGTTCAAATACAACGGGTGCAAAACAGTTGCACACACGGAATACTCAGGTTATACTTGACGAGCCAAGCATATACAGATATGGCCTCGGAACACGGAGACCGAAAGGTCGAGCGTGAATCATATAGTAGATATGATCAACATAATGATGTTCACCGATGAAACTACTCCATCTCACGTGATGATCGGACATGGTTTAGTTGATTTGGATCACGTGATCAGTTAGAGGATTAGAGGGATGTCTATCTAAGTGGGAGTTCTTAAGTAATATGATTAATTGAACTTAAATTTATCATGAACTTAGTACCTGATAGTATCTTGCTTGTTTATGTTGATTGTAGATAGATGGCTCGTGCTGTTGTTCCGTTAAATTTTAATGCGTTCCTTGAGAAAGCAAAGTTGAAAGATGATGGTAGCAATTACACGGACTGGGTCCGTAACTTGAGGATTATCCTCATTGCTGCACAGAAGAATTACGTCCTAGAAGCACCACTGGGTGCCAGGCCTGCTGCTGGAGCAACACCAGATGTTATGAACGTCTGGCAGAGCAAAGCTGATGACTACTCGATAGTTCAGTGTGCCATGCTTTACGGCTTAGAATCGGGACTTGAACGACGTTTTGAACGTCATGGAGCATATGAGATGTTTCAGGAGTTGAAGTTAATATTTCAAGAAAATGCCCGGATTGAGAGATATGAAGTCTCCAATAAGTTCTATAGCTGCAAGATGGAAGAGAACAGTTCTGTCAGTGAGCATATACTCAAAATGTCTGGGTATAACAATCACTTGATTCAATTGGGAGTTAATCTTCCAGATGATTGCGTCATTGACAGAATTCTCCAATCACTGCCACCAAGCTACAAAAGCTTCATGATGAACTATGATATGCAAGGGATGAACAAGACTATTCCCGAGCTCTTCGCAATGCTGAAAGCTGCGGAGGTAGAAATCAAAAAGGAGCATCAAGTGTTGATGGTTAACAAAACCACTAGTTTCAAGAAAAAGGGCAAGGGGAAGAAGAAGGGGAACTTCAAGAAGAACGGCAAGCAAGTTGCTGCTCAAGAAAAGAAACCCAAGTCTGGACCTAAGCCTGAAACTGAGTGCTTCTACTGCAAGCAGACTGGTCACTGGAACCGGAACTGCCCAAAGTATTTGGCGGATAAGAAGGATGGCAAGGTGAACAAAGGTATATATGATATACATGTTATTGATGTGTACCTTACTAATGCTCGCAGTAGCACCTGGGTATTTGATACTGGTTCTGTTGCTAATATTTGCAACTCGAAATAGGGACTACGGATTAAGCGAAGATTGGCTAAGGACGAGGTGACGATGCGCGTGGGAAACGGTTCCAAAGTCGATGTGATCGCGGTCGGCACGCTACCTCTACATCTACCTTCCGGATTAGTATTAGACCTAAATAATTGTTATTTGGTGCCAGCGTTAAGCATGAACATTATATCTGGATCTTGTTTGATGCGAGACAGTTATTCATTTAAATCAGAGAATAATGGTTGTTCCATTTGTTTGAATAATATCTTTTATGGTCATGCACCCTTGAAGAGTGGTCTATTCTTATTGAATCTCGAGAGTAGTGATACACATATTCATAATGTTGAAGCCAAGAGATGCAGAGTTGATAATGATGGTGCAACTTATTTGTGGCACTGCCATTTAGGTCATATCGGTGTAAAGCGCATGAAGAAACTCCATGCTGATGGACTTTTGGAACCACTTGATTATGAATCGCTTGGTACTTGCGAACCGTGCCTCATGGGCAAGATGACTAAAACACCGTTCTCCGGTACTATGGAGAGAGCAACAGATTTGTTGGAAATCATACATACAGATGTATGTGGTCCGATGAATATTGAGGCTCGTGGCGGATATCGTTATTTTCTCACCTTCACAGATGATTTAAGCAGATATGGGTATATCTACTTAATGAAACATAAGTCTGAAACATTTGAAAAGTTCAAAGAATTTCAGAGTGAAGTTGAAAATCATCGTAACAAGAAAATAAAGTTTCTACGATCTGATCGTGGAGGAGAATATTTAAGTTACGAGTTTGGTGTACATTTGAAAAACTGTGGAATAGTTTCGCAACTCATGCCACCCGGAACACCACAGCGTAATGGTGTGTCCGAACGTCATAATCGTACTTTACTAGATATGGTGTGATCTATGATGTCACTTACTGATTTACCGCTATCATTTTGGGGTTATGCTCTAGAGACGGCCGCATTCACTTTAAACAGGGCACCATCAAAATCCGTTGAGACGACACCTTATGAACTATGGTTTGGCAAGAAACCAAAGTTGTCGTTTCTGAAAGTTTGGGGCTGCGATGCTTATGTGAAAAAACTTCAACCTGATAAGCTCGAACCCAAATCGGAGAAATGTGTCTTCATAGGATATCTAAAGGAAACTATTGGATACACCTTCTATCATAGATACGAAGGCAAGACTTTTGTTGCTAAATTCAGAAACTTTCTTGAGAAGGAGTTTCTCTCGAAAGAAGTGAGTGGGAGGAAAGTAGAACTTGACGAGGTAACTGTACCTGCTCCCTTGTTGGAAAGTAGTACATCACAGAAAACTGTTTCTGCGACACCTACACCAATAAGTGAGGAAGTTAATGATAATGATCATGAAACTTCAGAACAAGATACTACTGAACCTCGTAGATCAACCAGAATAAGATCCGCACCAGAGTGGTACGGTAATCCAGTTCTGGAAGTCATGCTACTAGATCATGATGAACCTACGAACTATGAAGAAGCGATGGTGAGCCCAGATTCCGCAAAGTGGCTTGAAGCCATGAAATCTGAGATGGGATCCATGTATGAGAACAAAGTATGGACTTTGGTTGACTTGCCCGATGATCGGAAAGCAATTGAGAATAAATGGATCTTCAAGAAAAAGACTGACGCTGACGGTAATGTTACTGTCTACAAAGCTCGACTTGTCGCGAAAGGTTTTCGACAAGTTCAAGGGGTTGACTACGATGAGACTTTCTCACCTGTAGCGATGCTTAAGTCTGTCCGAATCATGTTAGCGATTGCCGCATTTTATGATTATGAAATTTGGCAGATGGATGTCAAAACTGCATTCCTGAATGGATTTTTGGAAGAAGAGTTGTATATGATGCAACCGTAAGGTTTTGTCGATCCAAAGGGAGCTAACAAAGTGTGCAAGCTCCAGCGATCCATTTATGGACTGGTGCAAGCCTCTCGGAGTTGGAATAAACGCTTTGACAGTGTGATCAAAGCATTTGGTTTTATACAGACTCTCGGAGAAGCCTGTATTTACAAGAAAGTGAGTGGGAGCTCTGTAGCATTTCTGATATTATATGTGGATGACATATTACTAATTGGAAATGATATAGAATTTCTGGATAGCATAAAGGGATACTTGAATAAGAGTTTTTCAATGAAATACCTCGATGAAGCTGCTTACATATTAGGCATTAAGATCTATAGAGATAGATCAAGACGCTTAATTGGACTTTCACAAAGCACATACCTTGACAAAGTTTTGAAGAAGTTCAAAATGGATCAAGCAAAGAAAGGGTTCTTGCCTGTGTTACAAGGTGTGAAGTTAAGTAAGACTCAATGCCCGACCACTGCAGAAGATAGAGAGAAAATGAAAGATGTTCCCTATGCTTCAGCCATAGGCTCTATCATGTATGCAATGCTGTGTACCAGACCTGATGTCTGCCTTGCTATAAGTTTAGCAGGGAGGTACCATAGTAATCCAGGAGTGGATCACTGGACACCGGTCAAGAACATCCTGAAATACCTGAAAAGGACTAGGGATATGTTTCTCGTATATGGAGGTGACAAAGAGCTCACCGTAAAAGGTTACGTTGATGCAAGCTTTGACACTGATCCGGACGATTCTAAATCGCAAGCCGGATACGTGTTTACATTAAATGGTGGAGCTGTCAGTTGGTGCAGTTCTAAACAAAGCGTCGTAGCGGGATCTACATGTGAAGCGGAGTACATAGCTGCTTCGGAAGCAGCAAATGAAGGAGTCTGGATGAAGGAGTTCATATCCGATCTAGGTGTCATACCTAGTGCATCGGGTCCAATGAAAATCTTTTGTGACAATACTGGTGCAATTGCCTTGGCAAAGGAATCCAGATTTCACAAAAGGACCAAGCACATCAAGACACGCTTCAACTCCATCCGGGATCTAGTCCAGGTGGGAGACATAGAGATTTGCAAGATACATACGGATCTGAATGTTGTAGACCCATTGACTAAGCCTCTTCCACGAGCAAAACATGATCAGCACCAAGGCTCCATGGGTGTTAGAATCATTACAGTGTAATCTAGATTATTGACTCTAGTGCAAGTGGGAGACTGAAGGAAATATGCCCTAGAGGCAATAATAAAGTTATTATTTATTTCCTTATAATCATGATGAATGTTTATTATTCATGCTAGAATTGTATTAACCGGAAACATAATACATGTGTGAATACATAGACAAACAAAGTGTCACTAGTATGCCCCTACTTGACTAGCTCGTTAATCAAAGATGGTTATGTTTCCTAACCATGAACAATGAGTTGTTATTTGATTAACGAGGTCACATCATTAGTTGAATGATCTGATTGACATGACCCATTCCATTAGCTTAGCACCCGATCGTTTAGTATGTTGCTATTGATTTCTTCATGACATATACATGTTCCTATAACTATGAGATTATGCAACTCCCGTTTACCGGAGGAACACTTTGGGTACTACCAAACGTCACAACGTAACTGGGTGATTATAAAGGAGTACTATAGGTGTCTCCAATGGTACATGTTGGGTTGGCGTATTTCGAGATTAGGTTTTGTCACTCCGATTGTCGGAGAGGTATCTCTGGGCCCTCTCGGTAATACACATCACATAAGCCTTGCAAGCATTACAACTAATATGTTAGTTGTGAGATGATGTATTACGGAACGAGTAAAGAGACTTGCCGGTAACGAGATTGAACTAGGTATTGGATACCGACGATCGAATCTCGAGCAAGTAACATACCGATGACAAAGGGAACAACGTATGTTGTTATGCGGTCTGACCGATAAAGATCTTCGTAGAATATGTAGGAGCCAATATGGGCATCCAGGTCCCGCTATTGGTTATTGACCGCAGACGTGTCTCGGTCATGTCTACATTGTTCTCGAACCCGTAGGGTCCGCACGCTTAAGGTTACGATGATAGTTATATTATGAGTTTATGCATTTTGATGTACCGAAGGTTGTTCGGAGTCCCGGATGTGGTCACGGACATGACGAGGAGTCTCAAAATGGTCGAGACGTAAAGATTGATATATTGGAAGCCTATGTTTGGATATCGTAAGTGTTCCAGGTGAAATCGGGATTTTACTGGAGTACCGGGAGGGTTACCGGAACCCCCCGGGAGCTATATGGGCCATAGTGGGCCTTACTAGAAAAGAGAAGGGGCTGCCCTAGATGGGCTGCACCCCCCCCCCCCTTCCCCTAGTCCTATTAGGACTAGGAGAGGTGGCAGGCCCCCTCCTCCTCTTTTCCCCCTCCGCGAATCCAATTCCGACTAGGATTGGGGGGGAATCCTACTCCCAGAGGGAGTAGGACTCTCCTGCGCCCTCCTCCTTAGCTGGCCAGCCCTCCCCCTTGGATCCTTTATATACGGGGGCAGGGGGCACCCCTAGACACACAAGTTGATCCACGTGATCTATTCCTTAGCCGTGTGCGGTGCCCCCTGCCACCATATTCCTCGATAATACTGTAGCGAAGTTTAGGCGAAGCCCTGCTGCTGTAGTACATCAAGATCGTCACCACGCCGTCGTGCTGACAGAACTCCTCCCCGACACTTTGCTGGATCGGAGTCCGGGGATCGTCATCGAGCTGAACGTGTGCTCGAACTCGGAGGTGCCGTAGTTTCGGTGCTTGATCGGTTGGATCGTGAAGACGTACGACTACTTCCTCTACGTCGTGTCAGCGCTTCCGCAGTCGGTCTACGTTGGGTACGTAGACAACACTCTCCCCTCTCGTTGCTATGCATCACATGATCTTGCGTGTGCGTAGGAAAAATTTTGAAATTACTACGTTCCCCAACACAAACCTATTAGGGTGAGAAATTATTTGTTTTGGCATAATACGAGGGCACTTGCTGCGTGCAGCCATGGGCTATGTGGGTCCCTACTGTCAGCCAATCCACGTACACGCCTCATATGAGCTGCCCCCCTGATCCAACGGCCGGCTGGCTGCCAATTACGCCGTGCCTTGCTGTGGGCAAGGCACTGGATCTCTATCCCCGATGGTTGTCGTTTGTTGACAAAGTTGACCACGCCGCATCGAGAGAACCAACACAGTGAATGATGGCGAGTATTACGAAGGGAACGACCCGGAGCCAGGGAAGACATAGAAGTGGATGCCCACGTAGAGGGGAGTACGAGGGTTCACCGGTTCGGTTGCGGTGTGAGGCTGCTGTCGCCGGTGAAGAACAAGAGGTGCTGGTGAGTAGAGGAATGGCCTGGATAGCGTTTGGGAGTAGAGTGGGCCGGTGAAGCCTGCGCGGCCGCACAACAAGCCATGGGAGGCGACAGCAGGCGGTACCGCCAGCAGTGGTTTGGGAAGCTGAAGCAAGAGTATCTATGATTGAAGAAGCACTACAGCCATTGGATGGACATCCAACGACCACTACTGCTAGAATCGTGTCTTGACTATAAGTTTACAAAGCCTTCCGTACGCCTTAGTAGGCCCACAAGCCTTCAGTACGCGTCACTGACTATAATTCTCAAAAAAATAGTAGGTCCACAAGTGAGCATCACATCTGTGGCAGAGAACATATAGCCCATTTGCGATTTGTAATAGTGTACAACCCATTTTTGAATTCTAATGGAATTTACTACAACCCATTTACGGTCTGTTAAAATTACAGCCCATTTCCTAGCCAGGACAATGATTAATAATTTAAGCCAACCTCTCAAAACAGAATTCAACCAAAAATCCCATGTTTTGATGGGATCCGAAAAAAATTATTCTGAAATTTTGAGTCAGATTAAATATAATTTCAAAATGAATTTGTATTAGGTAAAAATCTAAAGAAATACTGCGCGCACAATAAGTAATGAAATGAAAATTTCCAAATTGAAACAATAATATTTTTGAAACTAATTACCTGCTTGGTGCGTTTTTGTATATTTATAGCCCAGTTTTTATAATTACATCCCATTTATTATTTCTTAAAGCCCATTTTCTTGTTAGGCCTAATGCATCCCTCGTAGGAAAGATTTATAGCCTAGCGGGGCAGAGAATAACAAGTTGACCTGGGTTGGGTATTCTGCAAAAAAAGTATAGCTGGGCTAGCCATTTTCACCTTGAAAAAATAATATCTGGGCTGGATATTTGTTCGACATAAAATAATATCCTGGGCTAGACAGGCCACAACCCGCCCAGTTGATACCCTGCTCCTCTGAACAACAACAAAAATATCGCTCAAGAAAAACTCCGCTTACACCTAAAAAAACAAATACTGCTTGAGCTGCTGGGTCCCAACTGTTAGGCGCTCCTTGTGTAATTCTCTTGTTTATTGACTATATATGTTGACGATGGTGTGGGACTGTGATGACCGGAAACCAGGAGGAAGCAAAAAATTGTAGTTTGTATATAATGAGGAACTTGCGTACATACGGCTATGGCCCTAGTGGGTCCCTACTGTCATCCAGTCCAAATAAATTCATCTCCTGATTCCTCATGTTCATTGACCATGTTGACAATGCTCGGCGCCACGGCGAGCGCAACAACTTGAAGGACGATGGAGAGGGCCTCACGGGCCCTACGGATGGTCTGATACAGCGCCCGCTGCTCATTCAGGAAGCCAGGATCATTGGACACCTATGAGCACCTTCGAGAGACTGAGACGGCATGAAACGGTAAGGCCGCGCTTGGGAGCTCTGGATTGTTTCACACCTGTATTAAGATACAAGTGTAATTTACTCGTCATCGGAAACAACACGTAAAATATAGGCGTAATGAAACTGAGGGCCCGAGGTCTATAACGAAAACCGGCGAGTTACGCGTGTAATTTGAGAGACCAGTGTATATTTTACTAGTCGAAATCAACCAACCAAGCGCTTCACCCAAGACCATCTACTTTTATTTACAAGCGTCAGTTTTACAAGTGGTTTTGGTTGGAAAACGACGATCCAATCACGGCCTAAGATGATGAGTTGGTCGGAAGATCATATGGTTTCACCTCTAACCTACCTGAGTCGTCGTATACGCTATGAATGAAACATAAGACAATGAACTTCTTAAGCATAGAAACAATAGAAGAGGATGATCTTGTTAACATGAAAATCACAAGCATTAGATCAACATGCAAAACAATATGAAGCATTTTTCTCAGGAGGCACGGTGAACAGCTCGTGATGCCGCATGCCACAACATTGCATGCTCAAGTTTGCAATCAAACTCACAAGGCCTGGCATTACATAGACAACATTCAGAACAAACTCTCAAAATACCTTACATAAGTCAACATTCATGTGATTATGCATCTCAACAGAGTAAATATTTACTTCTGAACTGAAGACAGGAATAGGACAAAAACGATTGAGGTTGCTCACAGCAAAGGGCACCAAACTAAAAAATATCAAATGCATGTCTTCTGGCTAACATCAATGAGCAAAATTTGACAAGGTTTTCCAATTCCAATATATTAAACGAATGTCTTCTTGCTAACATCAATGATTAAAATTTGACAAGCTTTTCCCATTCAAAATATGTAATGCCTATGATTGTGGAACGGGTAGGGTTTGTCAATAGTTTGTCACCTGATAGTTCGGTGGCTCAAGGTGACGACGAATGCTTAGTGTACCATTCAATGTATTGTGCATGATGAAGTATTATGGAGGACATGAACCATCTGAACATTTTGTGCAGTTCCACTAAAATCAAGTTGAGCATCCCTGTGGATTTTGTATTTATATGCTGCAAGAAAACAAAGACACATCAGCACACACATGAATATTGGCCCTAGTGTCAACCCACCAATCAGTGGACTAACAAACTGAAAGTACGGTAAACAGATTACCATACCTAGATGCCCCATCATTGTTGCTTAGAGTGACATTAACAGACTTGGAGTCCTGTCCTGGCTTCTTGTACTTGTTTGGGCACTTGTTTGCCCAGTGTTCCTCCAAACCACAAGTAAAGTAGCCATCTCTCTTTTTTTTCTTTTTTCTTACCCTTTCTTAATGGCCGATGTTGGCAGCTCCATTCAAAAAGATAGTCTGGTGGCTCAAGGTGACGATGAATGATTAGAGAACCATTCGATGTATTGTGCATGATGAAGTATTATGGAGGACATGAACCATCTGAACATTTTGTGCAGTTTCACTAAAATCAAGCTCATCATCCCTGTCTGCATAAATACAGAAACAGCGTGATGAATATAATAGTGGTACTAGTTGATTAAACATACACTTACAACTATAATCATCTTCACTATCTTTAACGGGAAAAGACAATAATACAATAGCTTGAATTAAACATTTATTCAAAGCAATACAACAATATAAGTAGCACAACATAACAAAGCACAATCATGCGGATGAAGTTCGATACTGACCTCGGTTGTTACAGATGCATCGGCAACTGACTTGGTCATACCTTTCCTTGTAGAGTGAATCGCCCATGCTCTCTGAAGACTAGTCATGTCACCAATGTCTACTAATACTCTGTAAAGATTCTCGATCATTCCTTGTGTAAAATGTAGCGAAAATAGTGACTGCTTCTTTCTGCAAAGTGGTAAGACCAACTGGACCCACTAATGCGGCAGTTTGCCTTAGACACATTGGCTCCTTTTGTGCAGTTCAACTAATATCAAAGTCGAAATAAAACCGAGTAGAAATTTTGATATCCCTGTAAGCAACAGTAGGTATAAGGGAAACAATTACTAAGAAATAACGGTTGATGCCTTGTACTCCCAGAAGAAAAACATATATTGATCTACCTTATCTTAATGGGAAACAAAGAAGGAGAGTAGAACTTCTCAATCAGTGTGATTCATTCATATTAACTGAGACATTATCTTAACAATGCCTTGTTTCAACATGTACAAAGAACGACAAAGCAGAAAAGTACCATTCCTAAAACAAGGCGACTGATTCATTTTAACGGACATTATCTTAACAATATGTTGGTTAAACATGTAGAAATAACTATAAAGTAGGATAGTACCATTTGTAAAACATTGTAACTAATATATAATAACAAAGACATTATCGCAACAATACATTTCTTAAACATGTACTTCGGCCGATCCCTGACAGAAATTGTACTCCCGCCGATCCCTAACAAGTGTTGCAGCTTTGAACTAAGATTCAGTAGTTAATTCTATGAGTGGCATCGATTAATTTTACCAGCGGCAATAGATTAACAAAAAGCATAAACAGTTCTAGGGGAGAGTGGATGCAACAACACCATGTGCTTCCATCTACTTATAAAGGGGGTGATGCAGAGTTTTGTTGTAACAAAGAAACAAGCATCATGTCTGGGTTGGAACAATTTTTACTCACTTAATGGTAAAAGACTACAGTTCAATATCTTTAATTCAACATTTATCCAAAACAATACCAATACAAGCAGCAAAACATCTCAAAGCACACTGCAGCATCATGTGGATGAAAGTCGGTACTGACCTTTCTTGACCAAGATTTGAAACAACTCGCAAGGAAGACCTGAAAGAGATCTCAACACATATATGGAAATCCGGTCTCCTTTTGTCCAGTTCCACCAAAATTAAGCAAAGTCGCCGGTGTGACATTCAAGTTGAACTGCACAAAACACTCTTAAAACAAAAGTGTTTCGTGTAGCGAAGCGAAATGTCGCAATAGCAAAAAGTTGAATAGATATCCCTATTTTAACATAGGCAATAAAGGAATCAATTGGTGGCAAATTAAGGAGGATGAAACATGCGGCCACAAAAATGGTACTCCCGCCGATCCCTAACAAGTGTTGTAGTTTTGAACTAAGATTCAGTAGTTAATTCTGAGAGTGGCATTGCTTAATTTTACCTGCGGTATTAGATTAACAAAAAGCATAAATAGTTCTAGGGGAGAGTGGATGCAACAACACCATGTGCTTCCATCTACTTATAAAGGGGTTGATGCAGAGTTTGTTGTAACAAAGAAACAATCATCATGTCTGGGTTGGTCCCATTTTTGTTCACTACTTAATGGGAAAAGACAGCAATACAATAGCTTCAATTCAACATTTATTTAAACCAGTACCAATACAAGTTGCACAACATCTCAAAGCACACTACACAATCATGTGGATGAAGGCATGTACTGACCTTTCATGAGACAAACAAGATAAAAAATGAATCTACCAACACGAATAGGAAATCCAATCTCGTTTTGTGCAGTTGCACTGAAATCAAGCAAAGTTGCTCGTGTGACATTCAAGTTGCTATAGCAACAAGTTGAATAGATATCCCTGTTTTAACAGAGGCAAAAAAGGAAACATTTACTGGCCAATAAAGGAGGATGGAACATACGGCGACAAAAAGAAGCATCTAACTTTTTGTCGAAACAACATGTATACCTCCACCGAGGCATAAACCAGGACAACTTTTCGAGTGGCATCTCCTCTATAATAGGAAAAATAGTAGGTGATATTGGACCAGCCGACGAACCCTAGCTATTGTACATGGGGAGCTAGGGAGTAGTCACATAGAAGAAAACCCGGATGCAACGACCTGGGGAGCTGGACTAGTACAAGTTGTACCTCAGGTGGGTGAGATGTCTCTTAGGCGGGCAAGCGGGATCTGCCCACACGACGGCAGTGAACAAGGGAGCGGAGGACCTTCATCCGTGCCAGCACCGGCTCAGAGAGGACGGTGCGCATCGGCTTCCTCCATCGCCGACGACGAAAGTGTCAACGCTGCACCTCCTCACCTCCCGCGGCGGACGGGATTCGGCCGGATCTGTGACCACCGGTGAGGAGAGAGATAGAGTGGACACTATCATCTTGTTTTGGTATGGAGAGGGTGAGAAAGCGAGATGCGAGAAACCCTATCAAACAAGAGGCTATATATACAATGGAGTACAAAAAATCTCTCCAGAGCAGTGGTTTTAAATAGAATACGCACGTTCCTAGAAAAAAGAAACGAAAACTGGCGGACACATTTTTTAACGTACTAAGAAAGAGAACTCGATCAAAAACATGCCCCCGCTTCCAGGTCGTCACGCACACACACATAGACATAGACATGCATATCCGTGTTTACGTAAAATTCCATCTCCAGCTCCATCTCCAATCATATTTGTCCAACTGGCACATTATTTATGTTGTTAATTATATATGCAGCAATATTAATGTACATCATCTCTTTTTTGCGGGCGTCCAGACCACTGCCACGCATGCTCCTGACCAAACCGAACCCTCTTCATCACCCGCGCGTGCTTCCTTCCTGAAACGGCCAGTGCCGCATTCATGCCCGGCCAGAGCGGACGCGACCTCTCACTAGGGCCGGCATTGAAGCTGCGCGCCGGTCGAGAGAGCATCTCCTGTGCCGCTTCCCGGTGCACGTGACTGCTCCACCTTGAAAGGTCGCAATAGCCGGCCACAACATGCATGTAAAAAGTTCTTGGGAGTCCGTGCTACATCTAGCTGTCCTCCTCCTCATCATCAATCTCTTCGAGTAGTGCTAGTACTCCATGGCGCGATCCATCGACAAGCAGGCAGGAAAGGTACCGCATACTCGGTTTGAAGTGAGTGGCATGCCGAGTGACCGTGTGGTGTGGAGCCGTGGAGGAGGGTGAGACACGAACGCAACAGACGTGATTTAAGCATTGGTTTTGCTCGATGGCGCGATCTAGTGAAACGAAATGTTGGTTTTTCTGCGTTTCCATTTTTTCTCTGGAAAAACAGAAACTTTCCACTCCATTTTCATTCCTGCTCCAAGGTTGCCCCATTATAACATTCCATCAAATACAATGGAAAACTGACATGCATGCTGATGCATCTCAATGATTCACAGATCATAGCCAATATTTACTTTGCAACTAAAGACAAAAGTTGTGAGAGTGTGTACAAAAGAAAAACTACTGATGGGGTCACTATGACTTAAACCCTAAACCCTAAACAGGATTTAATTTCCTGGCTAGGTAGAACCTATCGAAGGAAAGACGGCTGGCACCCTCGGATCATACGATGCTTTTGTGCAGTTATGCTAAAATCAAGTTGAGCATCCCTGATGACAAACATATTGAAGAAGTGTGATTAGAATAGTAGTATTGGCACTAGTTCATGAGACATAAACTCATCACAAATAGAAGCCGGTAGAAGTAGAGAAAGATCGACGTGGAGATGGAGCTACATGGGGAGCTGCGGCAGTGGAGCAAGCCGGCTCCAAAAGGGAGATGTACCTGGGACGTCGGGCTGTAGCTAGAAGGGCGGTTGGGACGCGGCATCAGCCCATACCGCGGGCACCCCCGATTGGGATGCACGTACTATGGGTTTTATCCCTCGCCGATGTCGACCGCGTCTACGCAGAACATCGTTCCCTTCCCCCAGCGGCGGGATCAGGCCGGATCTGTGACTAGCGGTGTGGCCACCGTCGTTCTATTCTTGTGAAGAGAGCAACCCAAGCAAGCAGGCTTGTATCTTAGGCTCCTGCTAGTGTATATATAATGGTTTTCTTTTACTCTCCTTATCAACCATTTTATATTGCGTACGTGTCATTGAAGAGTGAAATGATGGTTGCTTCTTCCGACTAACTTACTGTGTGATTTGACTGCTCCTTAGTGGCCCCTACACGTACTCCCCCTACATGTATGACCGTTCCTGAGTCTCACTTGTACTTATCTCTATTTTCTTGTATGACACGTAGACAGGATGAGCATGGAGGAATTTTGTTACTGCATGTTGTTATGTAGTACTGCTAGTACCTACTCCCTCCTTCTGGTTCACTACTAGTACTCCCTCCATCCTGGCTTATTGGTCCCCTGTGTACTCAATTCATGGGCTCATTTTCCTCAAGAAATTGTCTTTACCAACGTATTAATATCGGGAATACATGCATGAATAGTGAATGATTAAACCATGCGTCCAACGTTTTGACAAAGCATTGACTTGTGAACATGTGAATGTGAGGGACTACAACCTCGTGCATGCATGCAACAGTCGCAGGTACACATGGACGCAAAAACTCACGCGACGCCCTAATGCATACATGTCCGAGCACACGACAGAACACACACGGTCACGCTCAAGTGCTCAATCTACACTCGCATGCACACACATACTCAGCCAGGGTGAGCTAGTGATCGTATAAACACCATAAAATGTATATATTGAGCGCAATGAGCGTATTATGAAGTCCACTGACCATATTTTTTTCAAATATATAGTGACAGCCAGTGTATTTATCTCGTTTGAAATTAAGCCATATTAACCGGAAAGGAGGCAGTATTGACTAGCATTACTTTGTTGTGTCCCATCAACTTGCCGAACGAGGAGAAGCTTGTAGGACGGGAGAAGCTTGTGCGCGGTGGTTCGCAGGACAAGGGGCAAATTTTGACTAATGCAAGCTCTCCCTCGCTCAGGCGGTGGACGTGCAATAGTTAATTTGTTGTCAGATTGCCAGAAGCATACACTGTACTAGTACCATTATTGTTTGACTTCCCGAAGAGGCGAACAGCCAAGCACAAAGTTTACTAGTACTAGTACTACTACTATAGAGGTATGTACTACTACTAGGAACCGCATGGAGGAGCGTCTGCACTCTTATTTTATTTTAAAATGTGATAAAGCAATCTTCAACACATTTGGTTCTCTTCAAGGGTTCTCGCATGTGATAATGGAAGTTGATTGCATGGAACACTCGCCACAATTCTCGCTTAATTCTGGCTCATATCCTGTTACAAATAGGAGCGCTCGGTAATATTTTCTCTTTTTGTTATTTAGCATGTAAATAGGTCATAAAACCTTGCGGTACATTTTTGTGTGAACCGTGCTTGCTGCACTTTGAATGTGACCGAGAGCTGGCTTGATGAAACACCTCGCTTCCTTCTCTTTTTTTGCGGGGTACCTCACTTCCTAGTGACCAGTCTCTTGACTGATCATCCTAAGAATGCGTATATATGAATAAAGCTCTCTCATTTACCTGCAAAAAAGATTAAGCCATATTAACCGGAAAGGAGGGGGTATGGACTAGCACTACTTTTAGGTGTGTCCCATCAACTCGCAGAACGAGGAGAAGCTTGCAGGACAAGGTGAAGCTCGCTTACGCCCACTACATCTACCTCAAGTCTAGTGGCTCGCGGGACGAGGAGAAGCTTTTGACTAATGCAACCTACCCTCGCCTAGGCGGTGGACCTGGAGCAGTTCATTCGGTGTCAGATTGCCAGAGCCATACACTGTAGTACCATCATTATTCGACTTCACGAAGAGGCGAAGAGCCAAGCGCAAGGTTTAGTAGTACGAGTAGTACTACTACTAGAACCACATGGTGGAGCGTCTGTACTCTTATTTTATTTTAATCTCTGATAAAGTACACATTTATTTGGGAAAAGTGCGGAAAACGGCAGCCCAATAGTAGTATTAAAAAACATCAAACATGTAATGATGATATCGATCAACCATACTCGAATATATCTTGGCTTCCGTGTGAGCCCGTCCGTGTGTTCTCGCTCCTCGTCTCTCTCAAGGAACGGCGGGTTGGCCATTTTGTCATCAATTGAGATCCATTTGCTCACACTCCGGTCCCACATGTCAGTGATATGCCAAGAGGAAGTGCGTTGACCGACTAGCTATACGCGTACTTGGTTATGCACCTTCATACTACTCCTCCCTCCGTCACAGTTTACAGGGCGCGCTTCATTCTCATGCATTTCTCTCCATGCAATTCCACCACCAGAGAGACTTTAGACGCCTTTGGTTTAATGCTCAATTAATTAGGGTGTGGTAACCGCAATCAAGTCCACAATTTTCTCTCGATGTACTACGTGTGTACGCGGAGTGGAGTAAGTGCATGCATGTGTGTACCCGAGGTGGAAGCACTGCATGCATGTGTGTACGCATTATTTCCTCTAGTAATAGACGCCGTGCTATAACTACCAATGCTATTTTTCAGGCCGATCGCTAGTTGCCTTGGTCCCAGAGATTGTTTTTTTAAGCGGGCTCTTTAAACAATGACAAAGGGAGTAGTATGAGCGGATTCAAAGAAGAGCGTATTGATGGTTGCTTCTTCCGAGCAACTTACAGTGGGAAAGGTGGGGCTTATGATTCGACTACTCATTACTCACTATTCGTGCGGCGCAACGACCAGGCTGAGTCTCCCATGCGGTTGTGCACTACTCCCTCCGTTCTTAAATATACTGCGGAGTATTTGTCTTTCTAGAGATTTCAACGAGTGACTACATATGAAGCAAAATGAGTGAATCTACACTCTAAAATATGTCCATTTGAAATTTGTCAAAAGATAAATATTTAGGAATGGAGGGAGTATAATTTTGTGCATGGCACATGGACCCAGATGCTGAAGAGGCTTCTGGCAATTCTATCAAGCTTCCAACATTTGTTACATAATTGATGTACTATACAAATAATTTTCCAGTGACATAAAATTGTACAATGCTCTGGGCTTTCATGTTTTGTTTCATGTGTCTTGCCATCGATGCTCTTTCTAAAAAAAATTAAAAAAATAACTTCCTTGCTAATGCATCTGAATGATTAGCAGATCAGAGCTAATATTTACATCACAATTGAAGACAAAGTTGTGAGAAGGTGTTAAATTAAAATTGATCCATGCTTTCATTGGCAGCAAATTCCCCCCAGCTATGTCTAAATTAACAAGGCATGTTGGGAAAAAAGTAGCTGTCTGGAGCATGCAACATTCCGATCATTTTGTGTAGTTCCACTAAAATAGAGCTGAGTGTCCCTATTCCAAAGATAATGTAACGCCCCGAGACCGTTGTGCCAGGTGTCCTCCAGTTATTCCCTGTTGTTGCCTTGTCATTGCTTGCGTGTCATGCATTGCATATCATGTCATTATGTGCATTTCATTTGCATATCATGTCATCCGAGCATTTTCCCCGTTGTCCGTTTTGCATTCCGGCGCTCCGATCTCCTCCGGTGGTCATTTCTACCTTCTTCTCGTGTGTGGGGGTTAAACATTTCTGGATTGGACTGAGACTTGGCTTACTACCGGTAGACCGCCTGTCAAGTTTCATACCATTTGGACTTTGTTTGATACTCCAATGGTTAACCGAGGGACCGAGAAGGCCTCGTGTGTGTTGCAGCCCAACACCCCTCCAAAGTGGCCCAAAACCCACTTAAACCTTCTCCATCACCTCCGTCGTTCGATCACGATCGTGTGGCCGAAAACAACACCTCATTTGGACTCTCCTAGCTCCCTCTACCTATAAATATGTGATCCCCTCCGAAATTCGCGATGCAAACCTTAAAATCCCTCCCCTCGCGCCACCGGACAAATCCTCCCACGCCGGACAATGTCCGCACCGCCGCGTCGGACGAATCGCGTCGCGCCACCTGTCCTCCGTCGCCGTCCTCGCGCCGCCGGCCTGCGGAGCCCATCGCGGGCCCGCGTGGGCCCAGATCCGCGCCGTCGCCCAGCGCCTGCCCCGCCACCATGCTTAAGCGCCGCCACCGCGCGTACTGGACGCGGTCCCTTCCCGTCGGCGCCGCCATTGCTGGTGCAGCCGTCTTCGCCGGAAGCTTGCTGCCTCCGCGTCCCTACCGCCCCCTTCACCGGAGATGACCGGATCCGGCCGGCTGCCGTCAGATCCGGGCACCTCGCGCCACCTCCGGCCGTCCCGCGCCTCGAGCTCGCCGGAGCCGCGCCGGGAACCGCCGCCGCCGCCCCTGTCTCCCCGAATCCAGGCGGGATCGGGACGACGACCTCGCACTGGCCATGTGGGCCGCGGCCCAGCTCCACCCCTGCCGGCTCATTTTCCCTACGGCCCGGTGTATTTTTTTCCTCTCGCAAGGGTATATTTCTACCAAGGCACCGAAATTCCCAGATCCATTTTCCCATGTTCATCATGCCGTATCTTTGCATCCGTAGCTCCGTTTTGCGCGTATAGCATATCAAAATGTTCGTCTCAGAGAGTACATCATTTCATCTCATTGCATCATTTTCATTTGAGTTCATATTGATGCCCGAAATGCTGTTAGAAGACTGTTACTTGAGTTAATTGTCGGATCTGCTGCTCCATTTAGATATTTGTCATTTTTGCCATGATTATTGTGTGCATGTTATGCCCATAAGCTCTACATGTGTTTTTTTATATGTTTTGCCATATATCCATAGGTGCAACCCATGTATTTTTGTTATGTGTGTGGTGACTAGCACAAGCCTGCAAAGTGAGGCACTTGGTAATGCTGATTGCAGGGACTTAGCATTTCCACCAAGTCCTTGAGCTGTTTATCTCATATTGCCATATGTTCATGTTGTTTCCTAGTGATCCGTGCCTTTTTTGAGGATGATCAATAAGGATGTTTTGTTAATCTTGTAGTGCTCTATCCATCCATGTCTTTTTTTGCAATTATGGAGCACCCTAGCTTGAGTCAATCGAGCTCTTCTTTTGCTATTTCGTGAATCTGGGCAGATTGTCTACTTGTTAGCGATTTTGCCGAGGATGTTGTAGTTGATCCGTGCATGCCATGTTATTATTCTTGCCATGTCTAGCTTGTATTTTGTGTATTCTTGATGGGTGTATGCTTAGTTTGTCATGACTTGCTCTGTAGTGAGTGCATCGAGCTCGTAAACATTCCTACTTGATATCTGATTTGCATGCTCCAGTTTTTCACTAAGTCTGTGATCTGATTGTGTTTTTGCCATGTTCACATGCTTGCAAATATATTTTCTGATCCCTTTTGGCTCAAGGTCACTAAGGGACTTTTGTTAAGCTCTTTGAGTAGCTCCATGCCATGCTTTACTTTTCCATGTTTAGGTACTGTAGCATATAGTTTTTGATGCTCCAAAGTGAGCTACCTGATCTGAAATTCCAGACAAGTGTTAATTTCACTAAGTCTGAGATCTGTTTACCAAATGCATTTTTGCCATGCTTGTTTGAACCTTTTATTGGATGAATTGGCCATAGCTCAGTGTTCATCTTTTGTTAAGCATCATGAATTGATCCCTTCCATGTATTTTGATGCCATGTTTGAGTGCTGTAGCGTGTTCATCTTGTTGCATTTAGATGGTTACTTGCTGTAAATCGCAGACCGGTGCCATATTTGAATTGCTTGCCATTTCCAAACCGTAACTCCGATTCCGGTGATCTTTATATCGTTTTCAAGAGATTTCACCTCACCTTTCCAGTGGCACACTTGGATTTCCATGTGGAGGCCAGATCCTATCATTCCTTGTCAAATCATGCATATGCATCGCATATCGCATCCCGCATATCATATCATGTTCATATGTTGGTTGTTTACTATGTTGTGTGCTTCTTTTCCGGTGTTTGCTCCTTCGGGTTGGTTATGGTTACGTCGCGTTTGTGAGGACCCGTTCGTCTACATCCGTTTGTCTTCTTCATGGACTCGTTCTTCTTCCTTGCGGGATTTCAGGCAAGATGACCATACCCTCGAAATCACTTCTATCTTTGCTTGCTTAGTTGCTCGCTCTTTTGCAATGTCTATGCTGCGATACCTACCACTTGCTTTTCATGCCTCCCATATTGTTGAACCAAGCCTCTAACCCACCTTGTCCTAGCAAACCATTGTTTGGCTATGTTACCGCTTTGCTCAGCCCCTCTTATAGCGTTGTTAGTTGCAGGTGAAGATTGAAGTTTGTTCCTTGTTGGAATATGGAGATGTTGTTCCTTGTTGGAACATATATATACTTGGTAAAGGCTGGAAGGCTCGGCCTTATGCCTGGTGTTTTGTTCCACTCTTACCGCCCTACTTTCCGTCATATCGGTGTTATGTTCCCGGATTTTGCGTTCCTTACGTGGTTGGGTTATAATGGAAACCCCTTGACAGTTCGCTTTGAATAAAACTCCTCCAGCAAGGCCCAACCTTGGTTTTACCATTTGCCACCTAGCCTTTTTTCCCTTGGGAGTCGCGCATCCCGAGGGTCATCTTTATTTTAACCCCCCCGGGCCAGTGCTTGTCTAAGCGTTGGTCCAAACTAGAGCCCCTTGCAGTGCCACCTAGGGGAAACTCGAGGGCTGGTTTTAGTTGTACGGATTGCTTATCCGGTGTTGCCCTGAGAACGAGATATGTTCAGCTCCTATCGGGATGTCGGCGCATCGGGTGGTCTTGCTGGACTTGTTTTACCATTGTCGAGGATGTCTTGTAGAACCGGGATACCAAGTCTGATCGGAATGTCTCGGGAGGAGGTCTATTCCTTTGTTGACCGTGAGAGCTTGTCATGGGCTAAGTTGGGACACCCCTACAGGGATTTGAACTTTCGAAAGCCGTGCCCGCGGTTATGGCAGATGGGAATTTTTAAATGTCCGGTTGTATAAAACCTGAAGTTGACCTTAATTAAAATGCATCAACCGCGTGTGTAACCATGATGGTCTCTTTCCGGTGGAGTCCGGGAAGTGAACATGGTTGTTGGAGTTATGCTTGACATAGGTTGCTATAGGATCACTTCTTGATGATACTTTTATCGACCGTGCTTTGCCTTCTCTTCTCGCTCTCATTTGCGTATGTTAGCCACCATATATGCTAGTCGCTTGCTGCAGCTCCACCTCATACCTTTTACCTTACCCATAAGCTTAAATAGTCTTGATCACGAGGGTGTGAGATTGCTGAGTCCCCGTGACTCACAGATACTTCCAAAACCAGCTTGCAGGTGCCGATGAGTCCGTGCAGATGACGCAACCAAGCTCAAGAGGAGCTCGATGAAGATGTTGTCCTTTATGTTGATTCGTTCTAGTTGATCAGTAGTGTAGCCCAGTTGGGGTCGATCGGGGGACCTTTGTCGCATTTGGGGTTCTTCTTTTATTTTGGTTCCGTAGTCGGACCTTGATTGTATTTGGATGTTGTAATGTTTTATTCATGTAATTGTGTGAAGTGGCGATTGTAAGCCAACTATGTATCTTTTCCCTTATGTATTACATGGGTTTTTTGCGAAGATTACCTCACTTGCGACATTTCTTTCAATGCGGTTATGCCTCTAAGTCGTGCTTCGACACGTGGGAGATATAGCCGCATCGAGGGCGTTACAAGTTGGTAATCAGAGCCTTCCCCGACCTTAGGAGCCCCATTGCTTGATCGTTTTTAGCGGCCGAGTTGTGTCTAGAAAAATGTTTTGAGTCATTTAGGAATTATATATCGGAGAGTTAGGAATTCTTTTACTTCCCAGTCCCTTCATCGCTCTGGTAAGGCATCCTGACGTAGAGTTTTGACTCTTCTCTTCTCAAATTTCACTAAAAAAAATTTAGGATCACGCGGGTATCTTGGAATCGTTCCGATGGTTTTGTGACGAGAACATTGTCTTGGTGCCTCCTGTCAGGGGTTTTGTGGAAGTGTCTCGGGGAGTTGAGCTCTGAGGTGTTGTCGTCATAATTTTATTGTTGCAGTTCTGGAATACCTGAGTTTAGTACGCCGACATCGAAAATCTCTTTTATGCAGTTCGTTGGTGAGATAACCTCAACGCCACCCAGTGCTGGGGCGGGAGTTCGGGAGTATTGCCATAACTTGTATAACGGATGTTTTTCAAAGGTTGAGGTAGACGATTTCCGAAGGTTTCTTGGTTATGTGTTGAAGGATGGATACAGCTGGATGTAGGATTTGCTAGATTTGGGTGAGATATTATGCTTCCCCTATATCCCCAACACCTGATTGCATAACCGGAAAGTTTTGGGAGTTTATAAGTGGGAATTCAAGTAGCTCTTAGGATATCTTTCCGACAGATGTATGATTTGAAATTGGGGTTCGACGTCTAGTGGTCCGCCTATTCACGGTCGGTTTTAAAGTGGTCTCATTGTGTCTTAAAGAGTCCTTGGCTATGCCGACTCGGGGACGCTTCATATGTCATGTGCACTTCCTTGTACATGATGGTGCTGTACGATCGAGCCCGTGTAGACCCCACCACGAAAACTTCGGACGAAATCTCTATCATATGTTTGTTATGCTTATTCTGCAAGCCAATCCTTTGTTTTGTTTTCAGTTGTGGTATTCGAGTTGCTTCGAAGTCAAATGTTGATTCCATACCTTCCCCAAATGTTGCTCTCATACTCCGATGCGAATACTAATCCTTCTCGATCATCGAGTCTATCATGTCAATCCTTGTCAGCTGGTGCGATTCACTTCAAGATGATCCTATCATTTGTCTCATCCGTAAGAGAAACTCTAACTCTTCTCAAAGGTGTTTGTTTCATCCATCTCCAAGTTACCTTTGTTTTTTTCCCCGCCCTCCCACCCTTGTTTTTCTTCAAGGATTCAGATTTCTTAATCACTATCCATTTTATTGATGGAAGTCCCTCCGTTCTATTTCCTTCATGTTCTTATCCGGTGATTCTCATGAAGATACTAACAGAGCTTCTAGTTCATCATTCTTTGTTTCTTTTATCTTCTCCGGTGGTTTCAAGTCAAGCTTTGTTGATCTTACCCTTTCCTCTTTTCAATGCCTTCTCATACCGGTGCACCTCATAATAATTCACTTCTCACTATTCTTTTGTTCTGGCGTGCTCAAGCTTTCTCAAAAGGCTCGTCTTGTCATTCAAGATCCGTTTAACCTAGTTTGAGATTGTTATCTTATTCAAGCCATTTAATTCAACTGGTGCAATATCTCTTTTCAAGTAATCATTTCAACGGTGTTTCTTTTGAGTGGGCCCTAACCCACAGGTCTTTTCCCAGGATCTTACCTGACTCTTCTTATTTCCCGGGGATATCCTTAAAGTTCTTGTCAAAGTTTGACGTAAGAATGATTTATCATTAGTCAGATGCCCTTGTCCAAGATCTTTCTAATCCTTTTCATCGTTGGCTCAACTTTTCCATTCTTCATTCCGGTGTGCCTCAATAATTCTTGGTGCTGTACTCGTCGTCATTCTCGAATGTTGAAGACCGAAGAAGAGTTTCTCTTTAATCTTGCTCTTTTCTCTTCAAGATTCGTGATTCTAGCTTGTTTCCATCCTCTCATAATTGTCTTGATCGTGAGAATTCTTTTCACCTATCCGGAGCAATTCAAGATTCTGCTAAGTTTGATTATCCGGAGGCCATCATTTCGGGATTATTCATTCTCAGCTTTCAGCTATCATTCTCCAATTTTACCGGTGTTTCGCTCAAGTGATCTTTAATCGGCTCGTGATCTCTTCGTTCTCTTTTATGTAAATTCCCCTCAAGTATCTTCATTTGCTCTCTAATTCTTCCCGGTGCTTCTTTATTTTTCTTCTTCGTTCATTTTCAATTCTTACGGTGGTTCGCTCAAGATTCTTCTTACCTTGTTATCATATCAATTCATTCATTGTTTTCAATCCTACCGGTGGATTCGTTAAAGACCTTTCCAAGTTTATGTTATATCTCTCTTGATCTTTTACGAGAATAACTGATATGCCAAATCCATTGATTATCATCAATTTAATTGGTGAAGGATAAGCATAATGTAATTCTTATTCTTGTTTCATCCAAATGATTAATTCTTATTCCAGAGGCCCTTCAAACTCTCGGTTTCATTTGTTTCATCTTCTCTTTTTGCCCGGAGTTCCAACCTCTTTCAATTATATTATCACGGAGTTCTCTATCTAAACCATTGCGAGGCTTAAATCTTATTCTTTTCATCATTCAATTATTTTGGATCATTCTTTTATTACCGGAGTTCTTCATGAAGGTTCTACATGATGGATTCATGAAGGATTTAATCCCTTCTCGAAGTTTTCATCGAGATTCTTTTCTAAGGAGCTCAAGCATTCTCATCTTGCAATCCGGAGTGCAATTCTTTCTTCCTTATCATTGGAGATGGTATTATGTCATTCTTGATAATTTGAATTCATGTTTCTTGATTCACATGTTGTCATGAATGAGATATTTCAAATCCATCAATCTCGTCATTGGAGTTATCTTGGGTTATATTTCACCTTAAGCCTTCCCTAAGGATGGTTGTTATTATGGTGCTTATAAATGATCCTTTTATCCTTTCTAGTGGGATATTTTTCTCGTCTCCTTGTTCTTATCAATCCAATTATTTTCCCATGAGTGGCAGGTTGTCACCTCATATTTTGAGCTGTATTCCATAATACTATATCAAGCTTATCTTTTCGTTGTTGTGTTTCCATCAACTCCGTTCGACCCTACTCCTAAGGATACCTTTTCAAGTTCTTTTGTGGCAGAAGTTGGCATTTTCTTCTCCATTCTTTTATTTCAATTATCTATATTCTATTCTTCCGTTCCAGAGGCATTATGTTGTTGCTCTTTTCAATCAATCATCTCTTTTTGTCAAAGATCATGCTTTTTTTCATGCCTATCCATTTAACCGGAGTGTCGTGTCCTCTGCTCAAGTTCTTTTCACCGTATCAAGTCTTGCATAACTTCTTAACAAGAGTGCTTTCAATATATATCTTGCCCTTCAACCTTGAGGTTTTTCGCAATGTTCTTTGTCCCTCCTTGCTAACGGAGTGTTTTCGACTTTGTTCACCTTCGTTGTATTCTTTTCTTGAATTTGTTCAACCTCTCAAGGTTATTTGGTTTCACTTGTTTGTCAAAGAAGCAACTTAGTTTTACCTCTTCTCTTTCTCTTCCGTTTGTCCCTCCGGTGCCATTCTAGATCTCGGGACGAGATCCTCTCGTAGTGGTGGAGTGTTGTAACGCCCCGAGACCGTTGTGCCAGGTGTCCTCCAGTTATTCGCTGTTGTTGCCTTGTCATTGCTTGCGTGTCATGCATTGCATATCATGTCATCATGTGCATTTCATTTGCATACATGTTCGTCTCATGCATCCGAGCATTTTCCCCATTGTCCGTTTTGCATTCCGGCGCTCCTATCTCCTCCGGTGGTCATTTCTACCTTCTTCTCGTGTGTGGGTTTAAACATTTCTGGATTGGACCGAGACTTGCCAAGCGACCTTGGCTTACTACCGGTAGACCGCCTGTCAAGTTTCGTACCATTTGTACTTCGTTTGATACTCCAACGGTTAACCGAGGGACCGAGAAGGCCTCGTGTGTGTTGCAGCCCAACACCCCTCCAAAGTGGCCCAAAACCCACTTAAACCTCCTCCATCATCTCAGTCGTTCGATCACGATCGCGTAGCTGAAAACCGCACCTCATTTGGACTCTCCTAGCTCCCTCTACCTATAAATATGTGATCCCCTCCGAAATTCGCGGTGCAAACCTTAAAATCCCTCCCCTCGCGCCACCGGACAAATCCTCCCACGCCGGACAATGTCCGCACCGCCGCGTCAGATGAATCGCATCGCGCCACCTGTCCTTCGCCGCCGTCCTCGCGCCTTCGGCCCGCGGATCCCAACGCAGGCCCGCGCGGGCCCAGATCCGCGCCGCCGCCCAGCGCCTGCCCCGCCGCCATGCTTAAGCGCCGCCACCGCGCGTACTGGACGCGGTCCCTTCCCGCCGGCGCCGCCATCACCGGTGCAGCCGTCTTCGCCGGAAGCTCGCTGCCTCCGCGTCCCTGCCGCCGCCCCTCACCGGAGATGACCGGATCCGGCCGCCCGCCGCCAGATCCAGGCACCTCGCGCCTCCTCCGGCCGTCCCGCGCCTCGAGCTCGCCGGAGCCGCGCCGGGAACCGCCGCCGCCGCCCCTGTCTCCCCGAATCCAGGCGGGATCGGGACGACAACCTCGTGCCGGCCATGTGGGCCGCGGCCCAGCTCCGCCCCTGCCGACCCATTTTCCCTCCGGCCCGGTGTATTTTTTTCCTCTCGCAAGGGTATATTTCTACCAAGTCACCGAAATTCCCAGATCCATTTTCCCATGTTCATCATGCCGTATCTTTGCATCCGTAGCTCCGTTTTGCGCGTATGGCATATCAAAATGTTCGTCTCAGAGAGTACATCATTTCATCTCATTGCATCATTTTCATTTGAGTTCATCTTGATGCCCGAAATGCTGTTAGAAGAGTGCTACTTGAGTTAATTGTCGGATCTGCTGCTCCATTTAGATATTTGTCATTTTTGCCATGATTATTATGTGCATGTTATGCCCATGAGCTCTACATGTGTTTTGTTATATGTTTTGCCATATATCCAGAGGTGCAACCCATGTATTTTTGTGATGTGTGTGGTGATTAGCACAAGCCTGCAAAGTGAGGCACTTGGTAATGCTGATTGCAGGGACTTAGCATTTCCACTAAGTCCTTGAGTTGTTTATCTCATATTGCCATATGTTCATGTTGTTTCCTGGTGATCCGTGCCTTTTTGAGGATGATCAGTAAGGATGTTTTGTTAATCTTGTAGTTCTCTATCCATCGATGTCTTTGTTTGCAATTATGGAGCTCCCTAGCTTGAGTCAATCGAGCTCTACTTTTGCTATTTCGTGAATCTGGGCAGATTGTCTACTTGTTAGCGATTCTGCCGAGGATGTTGTAGTTGATCCGTGCATGCCATGTTATTATTCTTGCCATGTCTAGCTTGTATTTTGTGTATTATTGATGGGTGTATGCTTATCTTGTCATGACTTGCTCTGTAGTGAGTGCATTGAGCTCGTAAAACATGCCCACTTGATATCTGATTTGCATGCTCCAGTTTTTCAGTCTGTGATCTGATTATGTTTTTGCCATGTTCACATGCTTGCAAATGTATTTTCTGATCCCTTTTGGCTCAAGGTCACTAAGGGACTTTTGTTAAGCTCTTTGAGTAGCTCCATGCCATGCTTTACCTTTCCATGTTCAGGTCCTGTAGCATATAGTCTTCATGCTCCAAAGTGAGCTACCTGATCTGAAATTCCAGACAAGTGTTAATTTCACTATGTCTGAGATCTGTTTACCAAATGCATTTTTTCCATGCTTGTTTGAACCTGTTATTGGATGAATTGGCCATAGCTCAGTGTTCATA
Source organism: Triticum urartu (assembly GCF_056163025.1). Lineage (NCBI taxonomy): Eukaryota > Viridiplantae > Streptophyta > Magnoliopsida > Poales > Poaceae > Triticum > Triticum urartu. Next base: position 173,371,520 of record NC_141873.1, on the reverse strand, counting down.
TTTTGTTAAGCATCATGAATTGATCCCTTCCATGTATTTTGATGCCATGTTTGAGTGCTGTAGCGTGTTCATCTTGTTGCATTTAGCTGGTTGCTTGCTGTAAATCGCAGACCAGTGCCATATTTGAATTGCTTGCCATTTCCAAACCGTAACTCCGATTCCGGTGATCTTTATATCGTTTTCAAGCGATTTCACCTCACCTTTCCAGTGGCACACTTGGATTTCCAAGTGGAGGCCAGATCCTATCATTCCTTGTCAAATCATGCATATGCATCGCATACCGCATCCCGCATATCATATCATGTTCATGTGTTGGTTGTTTAATATGTTGTGTGCTTCTTTTCCGGTGTTTGCTCCTTCGGGTTGGTTCCGGTTACGTCGCGTTTGTGAGGACCCATTCGTCTACATCCGTTTGTCTTCTTCATGGACTCGTTCTTCTTCCTTGCGGGATTTCAGGCAAGATGACCATACCCTCGAAATCACTTCTATCTTTGCTTGCTTAGTTGCTCGCTCTTTTGCTATGCCTATGCTGCGATACCTACCACTTGCTTTTCGTGCCTCCCATATTGTTGAACCAAGCCTCTAACCCACCTTGTCCTAGAAAACCGTTGTTTGGCTATGTTACCACTTTGCTCAGCTCCTCTTATAGCGTTGTTAGTTGCAGGTGAAGATTGAAGTCTGTTCCTTGTTGGAACATGGAGATGTTGTTCCTTGTTCGAACATGTTTACTTGTTGGGATATCACTATATATCTTATTTAATTAATGCATCTATATACTTGGTAAAGGGTGGAAGGCTTGGCCTTATGCCTGGTGTTTTGTTCCACTCTTGCCGCCCTAGTTTCCGTCATATCGGTGTTATGTTCCCGGATTTTGCGTTCCTTACGCGGTTGGGTTATAATGGGAACCCCTTGACAGTTCGCTTTGAATAAAACTCCTCCAGCAAGGCCCAACCTTGGTTTTACCATTTTCCACCTAGCCTTTTTTCCCTTGGGAGTCGCGCATCCCAAGGGTCATCTTTATTTTAACCCCCCCGGGCCAGTGCTTGTCTAAGTGTTGGTCCAAACTAGAGCCCCTTGCAGCGCCACCTCGGGGAAACTCGTGGGCTGGTTTTAGTTGTACGGATTGCTTATCCGGTGTTGCCCTGAGAACGAGATATGTGCAGCTCCTATCGGGATGTCGGCGCATCGGGTGGTCTTGCTGTACTTGTTTTACCATTGTCGAGGATGTCTTGTAGAACCGGGATACCGAGTCTGATCGGAATGTCTCGGGAGGAGGTCTATTCCTTTGTTGACCGTGAGAGCTTGTCATGGGCTAAGTTGGGACACCCCTGCAGGGATTTGAACTTTTGAAAGCCGTGCCCACGGTTATGGGCAGATGGGAATTTTTAAATGTCCGGTTGTAGAAAATCTGAAGTTGACCTTAATTAAAATGCATCAACCGCGTGTGTAACCATGATGGTCTCTTTCCGGTGGAGTCCGGGAAGTGAACATGGTTGTTGGAGTTATGCTTGACATAGGTTGCTATAGGATCACTTCTTGATCATACTTTTATCGACCGTGCTTTGCCTTCTCTTCTCGCTCTCATTTGCGTATGTTAGCCACCATATATGCTAGTCGCTTGCTGCAGCTCCACCTCATACCTTTTACCTTACCCATAAGCTTAAATAGTCTTGATCGCGAGGGTGTGAGATTGCTGAGTCCCCGTGACTCACAGATACTTCCAAAACCAGCTTGCAGGTGCCGATGAGTCCGTGCAGATGACGCAACCAAGCTCAAGAGGAGCTCGATGAAGATCTTGTCCTTTATGTTGATTCGTTCTAGTTGATCAGTAGTGTAGCCCAGTTGGGGTCGATCGGGGGACCTTTGTCGCATTTTGGGTTCTTCTTTTATTTTGGTTCCGTAGTCGGACCTTGATTGTATTTGGATGTTGTAATGTTTTATTCATGTAATTGTGTGAAGTGGCGATTGTAATCCAACTATGTGTCTTTTCCCTTATGTATTACATGGGTTGTTTGCGAAGATTACCTCACTTGCGACATTGCTTTCAATGCGGTTATGCCTCTAAGTCGTGCTTCAACACGCGGGAGATATAGCCGCATCGAGAGTGTTACAGATAATAAGTGTGATTACAATAATAGAGGATAGTTGATGAAAAAATAAACACACAAATAGAAGCCGGTCACCTTTGCAGTCTCTCTTAAGACTAACTAGTTGGAGAAGATTAAGCAAATAGTTGGAGAAGATTAGGCTCGGAGTTGGATGAGGAGTATAGAGCAAAACTAATCTCCCTTTGTGCAGTCGCACTGAAATGTAGAGACGTTGCCCGTGTGACATTTTAGTACAATTGCACAAAACACTCTTACGAAAAAAGTGATTTGTGTAGTTCACCAAAAGGTCACAATAGCAACGAGGTGAAATGGATAGCCCTGTTTGCAAAAAAAGAGGTAGAAAGGAAACAATTACTGGCCAATAACAGTCGATGACACATACGATGACAAAAAAGAAGCATATTCCTTGTCCTAAGGGAAGATAACAACACGGTTGTGTTTGTCTAAAACAGTGTGGGGAAGAGATTGCAATATGGAAAGTACGCTGGACAAGCTACGTTTTGGGCAAAGAACTATGGAAGATCCACATGCAAGATTTTCCACATGCAGCGACGTGGGAAGACGGGTAGTGGAGAAAGGCCGGAGGGGATACCCAGGGGTCGTCGGGATGTAACTAGGAGAGCGGCAGCGGGTGGGATCTTCCCATACTGCGGCAGCAAGTAGGTGGCGTAGGCCCTACCGTGCCGGAGCTTGGTCAGAGAGAACGGCGGGTATCGAAGATCGGGACGTGTTGCCTCGGTGCCATCGAATGGAGAAATGATGCACATCCTCCCTTTCTGCCGGCAGATGGGATGCGGCCGGATCAGTGACCAACGGTGAGAGAGAGAGGCCACCGCCACCTTGTGTGAGATACTCTGAAGAGAGAAAAACCCCGGCAGGCAGGCTCCATTGTATATAGTGGAGCGGACTACCTTTTTCTCCATAAAAATCGTTTTATATTTTGTGTACGTGCCATTGAGCAATATAACTTTATTTAAAAATAACGCGCCAACACATCAAGTTGAACTTTGTTTCGTGCACGCGTGGTACACGACCTCCGTAGGTAAACAACCACCACACACGCTCAAATTAGCACGTGGGCTGCCATTTCTTACAGAAATGAGCTCCACCATGTACCTGCATGGGTGTGGCTGGGCACGAAGCATGAGTATGTGCACCTATTCTCTTCATGTACGTACACCACCTACGTGGGGTTGTGTGAGAGAGATACAAACGTACAGAGATATAGTGTGTGGGTTCATGAGTGTTTTTGGGGGGGGGCATGAGAAATAGACAGGAAATATGTGTCGATGATATTTCAATCGAAAAACGTAACATATGCAATGTGTGTGAAATAGAGGCCAGGATATATCATATATATTGAGGGGGCGATCCACGAGAAGAGAGTGGAGCTATCATTGGCGTGAGGTATCCATGGAGTCGAAGAGAGGGATGATGTGTGTGTGTGTGCGCACGCATGCGATAGATAAAGAGTGCCATCAAATTTGTGTGTGCGCACGTCAAAGATATAGGGTGGCTGGCCTACTAGAACATGAGAGGTGACAGGCGCAGTTTGTCTCTGTGGCATGGATACCTACCTACAGCGCTCAACTATCATTGTGTGGTGGGGGGTGGGAGGGGAGACCTAATTAACTAGAGGTACAATGGCTGGTATATGTGTGGAGGAGAGAGACCTACCTTTATGTATTGAGGGAGATCGATCGACATCCATGCATATGTGTAGGAGAGGAATAAGGTTGGGAGAGAGACAGAGCTAGAGTGTCGGAGGGGTTGGTGGTGGGTTTGCTTCTAACAAATTCTAACAAATGGTGGGAGAGGCTTGCTAGACAAACGGAGGACACACCTGCAATATCAATAAGAGAGGGGATGCCTGCCTGTCTGTGCACGTGCGTGTGAGAGACGGGTCAGGAGGCATGCACGAATGATGAGGGGGGACGATATGGCTGTGGTAAGAAGACATAACTACATAGGAAGATCAATTGTCCTCTGTTAGATAAAGGAGAGACATAACTTGTGAGGTACGTCGATCGATGGGTGGTGGAAAATAGTAAAAGTTGACCTAGGTATATGTAGGGAGATCGATCGGTATACTGCATGTATGTGTTAGAAGCAAATAAGGCTCGGAGAGAAGGATGGAGAGAGAGGGATGCAACTAGGAGGTGGTGCGAGAGGCATACTATATCAAGGGGGAAGGAGTGTGCGAGTACGAGATCGATGAAAAGAGGGGTGGGAGTGAGGCATGGACGGTGAGAAGAGAAGAGGGAAAGCTTGTGTTTGTGATAGGCACACCTGGCTAGAGAGGCATATCGATCGATGTGTGCCGTAAAGAAGGAGCTGGGGGGCTACACACACCGTGGGTGAACGACCAAAAGTGAAAAGACACATTTGTGCGATGGAGCTAGAGAATGTTGAGGGAGGGTGAGAGGGATGCGGGTGTGTGCATGCACGAGAGAAAGTTAGTGCTAGCTACAAAGATAAGAGGATTGTGTGGGTGTAAAAGACGAATAGAGATCATAATTCAATATAAAAAGTGAATTCGGATATTTGAAGAATTTATCATAGTGTTTTAAACCGACGCATGCACATGGTGTGGTTATGAACATGTTATACTACACATAATATATTTTATCTCTACTCTTATAAAAAACAGAGTTGTTGATGATGGTGTGCCTGCCATCCTGCAATATAGGCCGTCTGATTTATATCTGACGGATAGGAAGGAAACTATGGCAATTTTGAAAAATATACCCACAGCCCTCTCCACATTTGCAATAAGGCCTCCCCTCGATCATCTTGATGTTCCGTGGAACACATGGTCATCTTGCTAGTACTACATATAATATATAGAACATTGATTATAATTTGGGATAATGTGTGGCTTTTGCAGCTCAGGGCTAAATACTTGTCAAAATGTAGGGGGCGGGGCACTATACTTTGTGTGATAAATGTTGGGGAACGCAGTATTTCAAAAAATTGACCTACGATCACACAAGATCTATCTAGGAGATGATAGCAACGAGGGGCGAGAGTGTGTCTATGTACCCTCATAGACCAAAAGTAGAAGCGTTTAGTAACGCGGTTGATGTAGTCGAACATCTTCGTGATCCAACCGATCCAAGTACCAAATGCATGGCACCTCCGCGATCAGCACACATTCAGCTCGAGGACGTCCCTCAAACTCTTGATCCAGTTGAGGCCAAGGGAGAGTTCCGTCAGCACGACGACATGGTGACGGTGATGATGAAGTTACCGACGCAGGGCTTCGCCTAAGCACTACAACGATATGACCGAGGTGTGTAACTGTGGAGGGGGCACCACACACGGTTAAAAGATCAACTTGTGTGTCTTTGGGGTGCCCCCTCCCCACGTATATAAAGGGGGGAGGAGAGGAGGCCGGCCCAAGGAGGGGGCGCGCCATGGGGGGATCCCTACTTGGACTCCTATTCCAAGTAGGATTCGGTCCCTCCCCCCTTTACTAGACCAAGTAGGAGAAGAAGGGAAAGAGGAGAGAAGAGAAGGAAGGAGGGGGCACGCGCCACCTCTGGCCGGCCCTCTTTATTCTCCACTAAGGACCATTGTGGCCCATTAATCCCCCGGGGGTTTCCGGTAACCCCCCCCCCCCCCCGGTAATTCGAAAAATGTCTGAACCTATCTGAAACCATTCCGGTGTCCAAACATAACCTTCCAATATATCAATCTTTATGTATCGACCATTTCGAGACTCCTCGTCATGTTTGTGATCTCATCCGGGACACCGAACAAACTTCGGTTCATCAAAACACAAAACTCATAATACAAATCGTCATCGAACGTTAAGCGTGCGGACCCTACGGGTTTGAGAACTACGTAGACATGACCGAGACACAATAGAGGAACCTGGATGTTCATATTGGCTCCTCCTACATATTCTACAAAGATATTTATCGGTCAAACCGCATAACAACATACGTTGTTCCCTTTGTCATCGGTATGTTACTTGCCCGAGATTTGATTGTCGGTATCATCATACCTAGTTCAATCTCGTCACCAGCAAGTCTCTTTACTCATTCTGTAATGCATCATCCCATGGCTAACTCATTAGACACATTGCTTGCAAGGCTCATAGTGATGTGCATTACCGAGAGGGCCCAGAGATACCCCTCCGATGCACGGAGTGACAAATCCTAATCTTGATCTATGCCAACTCAACAAACACCATTGGGGACACCTGTATATAGCATCTTTATAATCGCCCAGTTACGTTGTGACGTTTGATAGCACACAAGGTGTTCCTCCGGTATTCGGGAGTTGCATAATCTCATAGTCTGAGGAACATGTATAAGTCATGAAGAAAGCAATAGCAGAAAAACAAAACGATCATTATGCTAAGCTAACGGATGGGTCTTGTCCATCACATCATTCTCTAATGATGTGATCCCTTTCATCAAATGACAACACATGTCTATGGCTAGGAAACTTAACCATATTTGATTAACGAGCTAGTCAGGTAGAGGCATACTAGGGGCACTCTATTTGTCTATGTATTCACTCATGTACTAAGTTTCTGGTTAATACAATTCTAGCATGAATAATAAACATTTATCATAATATAAGGAAATATAAATAACAACTATATTATTGCCTCTAGGGCATATTTCCCTCAGTCTCCCACTTGCACTAGAGTCAATCATCTAGATTAGATAGTAAAGATTCTAACACCCATGCAGTCTTGGTGCTGATCATGTTTTGCTCGTGAGAGAGGCTTAGTCAACGGGTCTGCAACATTCAGATCCGTATGTATCTTGCAAATCTCTATGTCTCCCTCCTTGACTTGATCGCGGATGGAATTGAAGCTTCTCTTGATGTGCTTGGTTCTCTTGTGAAATCTGGATTCCTTTGCCAAGGCAATTGCACCAGTATTGTCACAAAAGATTTTCATTAGACCCGATGCACTAGGTATTACGCCTAGATCGGATATGAACTCCTTCATCCAGACTCCTTCATTTGCTGCTTCCGAAGCAGCTATGTATTCCGCTTCACACATAGATCCCGCCACGACGCTCTGCTTAGAACTGCACCAACTGACAGCTCCACCATTCAATAAAAATACGTATCCGGTTTGTGACTTACAGTCATCCGGATTACTGTCAAAGCTCGCATTGACGTAACCGTTTACAACGAGCTCTTTGTCACCTCCATAAATGGGAAACATATCCGTAGTCCTTTTCAGGTATTTCAGGATGTTCTTGACCGCTGTCCAGTGATCCACTCCTGGATTACTTTGGTACCTCCCTGCTAAACTAATAGCAAGGCACACATCAGGTCTGGTACACAACATTGCATACATGATAGAACCTATGGCTGAGGCATAGGGAATGACTTTCATTTTCTCTCTATCTTCTACAGTGGTCGGGCATTGAGTCTGACTCAACTTCACACCTTGTAACACAAGCAAGAACCCTTTCTTTGACCGATCCATTTTGAACTTCTTCAAGACTTTATCAAGGTATGTGTGATACCTCTCCATCGTATCTACTTTTCCAAACACTTTTGCCCTTGTTTTGGACTCTAACTTGCATGATTTGAATGGAACTAACCCGGACTGACGTTGTTTTCAGCAGAATTGCCATGGTGTTATCTTTGTGCAGAAATAAAAGTTCTCAGAATGACCTGAAAATCAACGGAGATTATTTTTGGAATATATAAAAAATACTGGAAGAAGAATCCACGTCAAGGAGCCCACACCATGTCCACGAGGGTGGGGGCGCGCCTACCCCCTGGGTGCACCCCCTGCCTCGTGGGCCCCCTGACGCTCCACCGACTCCATATATTCGTGTTCGGGGAGAAAAAATTTAGAGAGAAGGATTCATCATGTTTTACGATACAGAGCCGCCGCCAAGCCCTAAACTCTCTCGGGAGGGCTGATCTGGAGTCTGTTCGGGGCTCCGAAGAGGGGAATCCGCCGCCTTTTTCATCATCAACCTTCCTCCATCACCAATTTCATGATGCTCACCGCCGTGCGTGAGTAATTCCATCGTAGGCTTGCTGGACGGTGATGGGTTGGATGGGATTTATCATGTAATCGAGTTAGTTTTGTTAGGGTTTGATCCCTAGTTTCCACTATGTTCTGAGATTGATGTTGCTATGACTTTGCTATGCTTAATGCTTGTCACTAGGGCCCGAGTGCCATGATTTCAGATCTGAACCTATTATGTTTTCATCAATATATGAGAGTTCTTGATCCTATCTTGCAAGTCTATAGTCACATATTATGTGTTATGATCCGTTAACCCCGAAGTGACAATAATTGGGATCATTACCGGTGATGACCGTAGTTTGAGGAGTTCATGTATTCACTATGTGTTAATGCTTTGGTCCGGTACTCTATTAAAAGGAGGCCTTAATATTCCTTAGTTTCCAATAGGACCCCGCTGCCACGGGAGGGTAGGACAAAAGATGTCATGCAAGTTCTTTTCCATAAGCATGTATGGCTATATTCGGAATACATGCCTACATTACATTGATGAACTGGAGCTAGTTCTGTGTCACCCTATGTTATGACTGTTACATGATCGATCGCATCCGACATAATTTTCCATCACCAATCCATTGCCTACGAGCTTTCCATATATTGTTCTTCGCTTATTTACTTTTCCGTTGCTACTATTACATCACTATAAAACCCAAAATATTACTCTTGCTACTGTTACTTTTTGCCACCGTTACCACTAGTGTCATATTACTTTTCTACTAAATACCTTGCTGCAGATATTAAGTTTCCAGGTGTGGTTGAATTGACAACTCGGCTGCAAATACTTGAGAATATTCTTTGGCTCCCCTTGTGTCGAATCAATAAATTTGGGTTTAATACTCTACCCTCGAAAACTGTTGCGATCCCCTATACTTGTGGGTTATCAAGACTATTTTCTGGCGTCGTTGCCGGGGAGCATAGCTCTATTCTTTGAGTCACTTGGGATTTATATCTTCTTATCACTATGAAGAACTTGAAAGATCAAAGAACCAAGATCTATCCCTCAACTACGATGGGAGGTAAGGAACTGCCATCTAGCTCTGCACTTGATTCACCTTTTGTTATGAGTAAACTTGCGACACCTATACATGCTATTGATTCTGATAGGTTGCATGTTATTGATGATGTCACTTCCGCTTTGCATGATACTTATGATGAAACTACTTCTATGCTTGATACTACTGTACCACTAGGTGAATTTCTCGATGAACAACTTGCTAGGGCTAGAGAGAATGAAATTATTGAAACTGATAATATTGATGAAAGTGATGATTAAGATTCTCCCCCTAGATATGAATTGCCTGTTGTTGCTGAGGGTTATGTTATGGATGAAGAAACTGCTAGAGGTTTCTTAGCTTGCAATGATAGATCTGATCTTAAGAAATTATTAGCTAAGCTTAAAGAAAAGTCTTTGAATGCTAGAATGAAATATGACCCTGCTTTTGCTACTTCACCTATCTTTATTACTGATAAGGATTATGATTTCTCTGTCGAGCCTGAGATAATTACTTTGGTTGAATCTGATCCTTTTTCTGGCTATGAATCTGAAACTGTTGTGGCACATCTTACTAAATTAAATGATATAGCCACCGAGGGAGTCCTGGATTAGGGGGTCTCCAGACTGTTGGACTATGAAGATACAAGATTGAAGACTTCGTCCCGTGTCCGGATTGGACTCTCCTTGGCGTGGAAGGCAAGCTAGGCAATACGGATATGTAGATCTCCTCCCTTGTAACCGACTCTGTGTAACCCTAGCCCCCTCCGGTGTCTATATAAACCGGAGGGTTTAGTCCGTAGGGCAAGATACGATCATACCATAGGCTAGCTTCTAGGGTTTAGCCTCTACGATCTCGTGGTAGATCAACTCTTGTAATACTCATATCATCAAGAACAATCAAGTAGGACGTAGGGTATTACCTCCATCAAGAGGGCCCGAACCTGGGTAAACATCATGTCCCCTGCCTCGTGTTACCATCCGCCTTAGACGCACAGTTCGGGACCCCCTACCTGAGATCTGCCGGTTTTGACACCAACATTGGTGCTTTCATTGAGAGTTCCACTATGTTGTCACCATAAGGGGGGATGGCTCGTCTCGTTGTCAAGGACAGCATCACTTCTGGGAGCCCTGGCTGTAGGCCAAACTCTCCGACTAGGCGGCTTCGTCATGACCGCCCGCTCGGCCGTTGCGCCGACGATGACTTCTCGGGTCATCGAAAATAGCCTCCACATTGTCCAAAGATTCGCCAAGCAGATGGACCCAATGGAGCTCTCCTCTTTGAATGAGCTCTTGGAACGCATCACCGCTCTGGGAGTCGCTACGGACTATGATCGGATCGGGCTTAAACCCGACCAAAGGGAGATTAACTCTCTGCCGGTCACCCATCAAATAGTGGTGGTGGAGGAGCAACGCAGCGGTTCTCCCTCTATCCTGAGGACGAACTATGTCCGGATTCCCGAGCTCTCCGAGCCGGATACCCGCTCATGGGAGGACATCGCCCTAACCCTGGACCTAGAATCAGGTCGCATAGCGAACCCGCCAAGCAACATCCCGGAGCCCGAACTTCCAAGATCGGAAACTCCCCTGCCCCGGGATCTCAGATTGGGTCAAGGTCTGGACTTAAATCCACCCACCCACCCAGATATAAACGATCTTTCCCACATTAGGCAAGCGCCCCAAGAGACAGTACATCACTATTGGGCTAGATTCCTCCTTGTAATGAAATAGGTCAAGGACTGTCGCGAGGAAGACGCAATTTCGATCTTTTGCAACAATTGCACGGACATGGGAATCCTCAACGCCATAAGTCGCTGTGACATAGCACACTTCGCTGACTTGGCGGCCATAGTACGGAAATACTGTGCGATGGAAAGCGCCTAGAAAACCCAAACACAATTTTGGGACAATCCGGCTCTGACAAAAGCCCCAGTCCGAACTAAAAGGGTGCATGATGACCCACAAGTATAGGGGATCTATCGTAGTCCTTTCGATAAGTAAGAGTGTCGAACCCAACGAGGAGCAGAAGGAAATGATAAGCGGTTTTCAGCAAGGTATTCTCTGCAAGTACTGAAATAAGTGGTAACAGATAGTTTTGTGATAAGATAAATTGTAACGAGCAACAAGCAACAAAATTAAATAAAGTGTAGCAAGGTGGCCCAATCCTTTTTGTAGAAAAGGACAAGCCGGAACAAACTCTTATAATAGGAAAAGCGCTCCCGAGGACACATGGGAATATCGTCAAGCTAGCTTTCATCACGTTCATATGATTCGCGTTCGGTACTATGATAATTTGATATGTGGGTGGACCGGTGCTTGGGTGCTGTTCTAACTTGAACAAGCATCCCACTTATGATTAACCTCTATTTCAAGCATCCGCAACTACAACAAAAGTATTAAGGTAAACCTAACCATAGCATGAAACATGTGGATCCAAATTAGCCCCTTACGAAGCAACGCATAAACTAGGGTTTAAGCTTCTGTCACTCTAGCAACCCATCATCTACTTATTACTTCCCAATGCCTTCCTCTAGGCCCAAATAATGGTGAAGTGTTATGTAGTCGACGTTCACATAACACCACTAGAGGCTACACAACATACATCTTATCAAAATATCAAATGAATACCAAATTCACATGACTACTAATAGCAAGACTTCTCCCTTGTCCTCAGGAACAAACGTAATTACTCACAAAGCATATTCATGTTCATAATCAGAGGGGTAATAATATGCATATAGGATCTAAACATATAATCTTCCACCAAATAAACCAACTAGCATCAACTACAAGGAGTAATCAACACTAATAGCAACCTACTAGCACCAATCCCGGACTTTGAGACAAGAATTGGATCCAAGAGATGAACTAGGGTTTGGAGATGAGATGGTGCTGGTGAAGATGTTGATGGAGATTGCCCTCTCCCGATGAGAGGAGCGTTGGTGATGACGATGGTGATGATTTCCCCCTCCGGGAGGGAAGTATCCCCGGCAGAATAGCTCTGTCGGAGCTCTAGATTGGATCCGCCAAGGTTCCGCCTCGTGGCGGCGGAGTCTCGTCCCGAAAAGTTCCTTCTTATTTTTTTCCTCATCGAAAGACTTCATATAGGAGAAGATGGACGTCGGAGAGCCACCAGGGGGCCCATGAGGTAGGGGGCGCGCCCCCCACCCTCGTGAGCAGGGTGTGGGCCCCCTGGCCTTCATCTTTGGCGAGGATTTTTCTTTATTTATTTTAAGACATTCCGTGGAGTTTCAGGACTTTTGGAGTTGCGCAAAATAGGTCTCTAATATTTGCTCCTTTTCCAGCCCAGAATTCCAGCTGCCGGCATTCTCCCTCTTTATGTAAACCTTGTAAAATAAGAGAGAATAGCCATAAGTATTGTGACATAAAGTGAAATAACAGCCCATAATGCAATAAATATCGATATAAAAGTATGATGAAAAATGGACGTATCAACTCCCCCAAGCTTAGACCTCGCTTGTCCTCAAGCGAAAATCCGATAACAATAAATATGTCCTCATGTTTAGAGGTAGAGGCGTCGATAAAAATAAAATATGGACATGAAGTCATCATGATTATTCTCATAACAGCAACATATATAGATTTTTTCATATGATTACTTATGTTCAAGTGATGATCTATTCACAATGCAAAAGTATAAATCATAAACCTTATTGGGCTCCGACAAACCATAATCTCAGTCATTGAAGCAATTGCAATTTATCATAACATCAAAAAGAGTCTATGTCAGAGCTAAAAAGCAAGTCCACATACTCAACTATCATTTAGTCCTCCATAATTGCTAACACTCACGCAATACTTGTGGTTACGGAGTTTTAATCGGACACAGAGAAAGATAGGGGCTTATAGTTTTGCCCCACAACCTTTTACCTCAAGGGTAATGTCAACAATAATGGTTCATGCTCCCCTACATCCAATTAGATATATATATATATCATGTTCTTTCCAACATGCTGAGCTTGCCAAAGGATAAAATGAAAAAGAAAAGGTGAACATCACCATGACTCTTGCATAAGGTAGAAGATAATGATAAAGGATAGGCCCTTCGCAGAGGGAAGCAGAGGTTGCCATGCGCTTTTATGGTTGGATGCATAAAATCTCAATGCGAAAGAACGTCACTTTATATTGCCCCTTGTGATATGAATCTTTATTATGCAGTCCATCGCTTTTATTACTTCCACATCACAAGATCGTATAAAGCTTATTTCTCCCACACCAATCAATCATACATATTTAGAGCAATTTTTATTTCTTTGCACCGATGACAACTTACTTAAAGGATCTTACTCAATCCATAGGTAGATATGGTGGACTCTCATGGCAAAACTGGTTTAGGGATTTTGGAAGCACAAGTAGTATTTCTACTTGGTGCTGAGAATTTGGCTAGCATGAGGGGGAAAGGCAAGCTCAACAAGTTAGAGGAACCATGACAACATACTTTATCTCAGATATAAGAAAGACATAACTCATTACGTTGTCTTCCTTGTCCAACATCAAGTCTTTAGCATGTCATATTTTAATGAGTGCTCCCAATCATAAAAGATGTCAATGATAATATATCTATATGTTAAAGCCTCTCTTTCCTTATTACTTCCTATTAATTGCAACAATGACCAAAGCTATGTCTGCCAACTCCCAACAACATTTAATCATCATACTCTTTCTATGTGAAGTCATTACTCTCACTAAGATCAATATGAACTTTTTGTTTCTTTTTATTCTTTTCTTCTTTCTTTTATTCACCCAAGATCATGGCAAAATAATCAAGCCCTTGACTCAACACTAATCTTTATTATATATAACTCACGGACTCAATTACATACAGAGATCATAAAGTAAAACTCAAAACTAGATCATGCCATAAACTTTTCTTCTACTAGATCAAGATACTACTAATAGGATAGAACTAAGAAAAATGGTAAAGATAGGAGTTGTGATGGTGATGCGATACCGGGGCACCTCCCCCAAGCTTGGCAGTTGCCAAGGGGAGTGCCCATACCCAGATACTCAATTCTTCTTTGTTGGAGGAGACGGTGGTGGTGATGTTGGCTTAGTTGATGGCTTAGGCTTCTCCCTTAATTTGCGCTTGAGGACGGCATTTTGATTCCTCAAATCATCAATCTCCCACTCCACGGTTAATATCTTTTTGCATAGGTACTGCTTATTTTCCTACAAGAGAAGAAAAGGGATAAACTCAAACTTGGGTTTCTTTACCCTATCAAGGAGACTTGACTTTTTGAACTCCACGTGCATGTCCCCAGGTTGAGATAATGGTGCTTCATCTTCATCTGAGCTCATCTCCTCCTTCCCCTTGGGTTCATGGTCCTCTTCTTCCTCCGTGGTCCATCCATCATGTTCTACATCTCCATAGACCTTGGGATTTGCTAAGTAATCATCCACATAGCTTTCTCATTCCGAATCCTGGGAAGACATGTTGATTTAATATGCAACGGGACAGCTCGAAATGAAAACAGAGGATATTTGTGTGATACGGGAGTCAAAACCTTCGGGAGAATATATAATGAATTTTTACCGACCAAAATACGTAACGTGCAAGAAAACGGAGTCCGGAAGGCACACGAGGTGCTCACGAGGTAGGGGCGCGCCCACCACCCTCGTGGGGCCCTCGTGTCCTTCCCGGACTGCTACTTATTTTTCTATTTTTCTAAATATTCCAAAACAGAGAAATATTGCCTTAAAAATTGTTTTGGAGTCGGTTTACATACCGTACCACATACATATTCCTTTTCGGAGTCTGAAACGTTCCGGAAAGTGTCCCTTATGTATTCCTCCGGGGTTACGGTTTCAACATTTATGGGATTACGTGAGATATAATGTTTAATTCTTTGACCGTTTACCACCTTCGGATTTGTGCCCTCGAAGTTGTTGATTTTTATGGCACCGGAACGATAGACCTCCTCGATAACGTTGGGGCCTTCCCATTTAGAGAGAAGTTTTCCTGCAAAAAATCTTAAACGAGAGTTGTATAGAAATACATAATCACCTACATTAAACTCACGCTTTTGTATCCTTTTGTCATGCCATCTTTTAACTTTTTCTTTAAACAACTTGGCATTTTCATAAGCGTGGGTTCTCCATTCATCAAGTGAGCTAATATCAAATAACCTCTTCTCACCGGCAAGTTTGAAATCATAGTTAAGCTCTTTAATATCCCAATATGCCTTATGTTCTAGTTCAAGAGGTAAGTGACATGCTTTTCCATAAACCATTTTATACGGAGACATACCCATAGGATTTTTGTATGCAGTTCTATATGCCCATAATGCATCATCAAGTTTCTTAGACCAATTCTTTCTAGATCTATTAACAGTCTTTTGCAAAATTAATTTGAGCTCTCTATTGCTCAACTCTACTTGACCATTAGACTGTGGGTGATAAGGAGATGCAATTCTATGATTAACATCATATTTAGCAAGCATTTTATGGAAGGCACCATGAATAAAGTGTGAACCACCATCAGTCATTAAATATCTAGGGACTCCAAACCTCGGAAAAATAACTTCTTTAAGCATTTTAATAGAAGTGTTATGATCAGCACTACTAGTTGGAATAGCTTCTACCCATTTAGTAACGTAATCAACAGCAACTAAAATATGTGTGTATCCATTAGAGGCAGGAAAAGGTCCCATATAATCAAAGCCCCAAACATCAAATGGTTCAATAACAAGTTAATAATTCATAGGCTTTTCTTGACGTCTACCAATATTACCAATTCTTTGACATTCATCACAAGACAAGACAAACTTATGGGCATCCTTGAAGAGAGTAGGCCAATAAAAACCATATTGCAGTACCTTATGTGCAGTTCTATCTCCAGCGTGGTGTCCTCCATAAGACTCGGAATGACACTTGAGTAGGATCTGTTCCTGTTCATGCTCAGGTACACAACGTCTAATAACACCATCTACTCCTTCTTTACAAAGATGTGGGTCATACCAAAAGTCATGTCTCAAATCATAGAAGAACTTTTTATTTTGCTCGTATGTGAAGCTAGGTGGTATAAACTTAGCAACAATATAATTAGCATAATCAGCATACCATGGAGTACTACGAGAAGTACTTATAACATTTAATTCTTCATCAGGAAAGTTATCATTAATAGGCAGTGGGTCATCAAGAACATTCTCTAACCTAGACAAGTAGTCTGCAACGGGGTTCTCAGCTCCCTTTCTATCAACAATATGCAAATCAAATTCTTGTAGCAAGAGAACCCATCTAATAAGTCTAGGTTTAGCACCATTCTTTTCCATAAGGTATTTAATAGCAGCATGATTAGTGTGAATAGTTACTTTAGAATCAATAATATAAGGTCTGAAAAAAGCTCTTTTTCAGTAGTAGCATAATTTCTTTGAGCATTGTCTAGAGTCTTACTAGAATAATGAATAACATTTAATTTCTTATCAACTCTTTGCCCTAGAACAACACCTACAGCATAATCACTAGCATCACACATAATTTCGAAGGGTAAATTCCAATCAGGTGGCTGAACAACAGGTGCAGAGACTAATGCTTTCTTAAATATTTCAAATGCTTCTACACAATCATCATCAAAGACAAATGGTATATCTTTTTGCAATAAATTAGTTAGAGGCCGAGAAATTTTTGAGAAGTCCTTAATGAACCTCCTATAAAATCCAGCGTGACCAAGGAAACTTCCTATACCTTTGATGTCCTTGGGACATGGCATCTTTTCAATAGCATCAACCTTGGCTTTATCAACTTCAATACCTCGTTCAGAAACTTTGTCCCCAAGACAATACCTTCATTAACCATAAAGTGGCACTTTTCCCAATTCAAGACAAGATTAGTTTCTTCACATCGCTGCAAAACTAGATCAAGATTGCTCAAGCAATCATCAAAAGAGGAACCATAGACGGAAAAATCATCCATGAAAACCTCACAAATCTTTTCACAAAAGTCAGAGAATATAGCCATCATGCATCTTTGAAAGGTAGCAGGTGCATTACATAAACCAAAAGGCATACGTCTATAAGAAAAAGTACCAAAAGGGCAGGTAAAAGTAGTCTTTGATTGATCTCTAGCCGACACGGGTATTTGAGAGAAACCAGAATAACCATCTAGAAAGCAATAGTGTGTATGTTTGCATAATCTTTCTAGCATTTGATCAATAAAAGGTAAGGGGTAATGATCTTTATTAGTAGCTTTATTTAATTTGCGGAAATCAATTACCATCCTATAACCTGTGATAATTCTTTGTGGAATCAATTCATCTTTATCATTAGGAACAACAGTGATACCTCCCTTCTTAGGGACACAATGGACAGGACTTACCCACTCACTATCAGCAACGGGATAGATTATACCTGCCTCCAGAAGCTTTAGTATTTCTTTTCTTACCACTTCTTTCATTTTAGGATTCAGACGTCGTTGAGGATCATGAACTGGTTTGGCATTTGCTTCCAAATTTATTTTATGTTGACATAGAGTGGGACTAATGCCCTTAAGATCATCAAGAGTATATCCAATAGCAGCACGATGCTTCTTTAGAGTTTTCAATAATCTTTCTTCTTCATGCTCTGAAAGGTTAGCACTAATAATAATAGGATATATCTTCTTTTCATCAAGATAAGCATATTTAAGATTATCAGGAAGAGGTTTAAGTTCAAACACGGGATCACCCTTGGGTGGAGGAGGATCCCCTAAAATTTCAACAGGCAAATTGTGATGCAGAATAGGTTCATGTTTAAAGAATACTTCATCTATTTCCCTTCTTTCATTCATGAACATATCATTTTCATGGTCTAGCAAATAGTGTTCTAAAGGATCACTAGGAGGTACAGCAATAGAAGCAAGACCAATATTTTCATCCTTACTAGGTAATTCTTCCTCACGATGTTGTTTACTAAATTTAGAGAAATTAAACTCATGAACCATATCATCCAAGCAAACAGTAACAACATTCTTTGTGCAATCTATGGTAGCATTGACAGTATTTAAGAAGGGTCTACCAAATATAATGGGACAAAAACTATCTTGTGGGGAACCAAAAACAAGAAAATCAGCAGGATATTTAGTTTTCCCACACAAGACTTCAACATCTCTAACAATTCCAATTGGTGAAATAGTATCTCTATTGGCAAGTTTAATTGTGACATCAATATCTTCTAACTCAGCAGGTGCAATTTCATTCTTAATTTCTTCATATAAATCAATAGGTATTACACTAGCACTAGCACCCATATCACATAAGCCATGATAACAATGATCTCCTATTTTAACAGAAATAACAGGCATGCCTACCACAGGTTTATGTTTATCTTTATCACAAGGTTTAGCAATTCTAGCAGTTTCACCTTCGAACTGAATAACATGCCCATCAATATTATCAGACAAGAGATCTTCAACAATAGCAATATTAGGTTCTACTTTAACTTGCTCAGGAGGTGTATAAGTTGTAATATTGCTTTTACGAACAACAGTTGAAGCTTTAGCATGATCCTTTACTCTAACAGGGAAAGGTGGTTTCTCAACATAAGAAGTAGGAACAATAGGATCATTATAAGTGACAGTCTTTTCTTCAACTTTAATAGGTGCAGCTACTTTTACTTCTAGGGGAGGATGGTATTTAAACCACTTCTCCTTAGGGAGATCAACATAAGTAGAAAAAGATTCACAGAAAGAAGCTACTATCTCAGAATCAAGTCCATATTTAGTGCTAAACCTACGGAAAATATCGGTATCCATAAAAGATCTAACACAATCAAACTTAGATGTCATACCTGAATCTTTACCTTCGTCGAGGTCCCAATCTTCAGAGTTGCGTTTAATTCTATCCAACAAATTCCATCTGAATTCAATAGTCTTCATCATAAAAGAGCTAGCACAAGAAGTATCGAGCATGGTGCGACTGTTTTCAAAAAGTCGAGCATAAAAACTTTGCATAATTATTTCTCTTGGGAGCTCATGATTGGGGCATGAATATAACATTGATTTAAGCCTCCCCCAAGCTTGAGAGATGCTTTCTCCTTCGCGAGGCCAGAAATTATATATATAATTGCGATCACGATGAACAAGATGCATAGGGTAATACTTTCGATGAAATTCCAACTTCAATCTTTTATAGTCCCATGATCTCATATCATCACATAGCCTATACCATATCAATGCGTCTCCCTTCAAAGATAAAGGGAAGACCTTCTTCTTAGCAACATCATCGGGTATACCTTCAAGCTTAAATAATCCACAAACTTCATCCACATATATTAGGTGTTCATCAGGATGCTTTGTTCCATCTCGTGTAAAAGGATTAGCTAGCAGTTTTTCTATCATACCCGAAGGATACTCATAAGGAATTTCATTTTCAATAGGTTCATTAGGTTGAGGAGCAACTCTTTGCTCTACTGGATGGGGTGAAGATACCCCAAACAAGCCCCTCAGAGAATTACTTTCCATAGTAACAAGTGACAGTAAATTTCAGCACACTATATAAATTTTCCTTACCAAATTCCACCTACCAAAGGCGCTACACTCCCCGGAAACGGCGCCAGAAAAGAGTCTTGATGACCCACAAGTATAGGGGATCTATCTAGTCCTTTCGATAAGTAAGAGTGTCGAACCCAACAAGGAGCAGAAGGAAATGATAAGCGGTTTTCAGCAAGGTATCCTCTGCAAGTACTGAAATAAGTGGTAACAGATAGTTTTGTGATAAGATAAATTGTAATGAGCAACAAGCAACAAAAGTAAATAAAGTGCAGCAAGGTGGCCCAATCCTTTTTGTAGCAAAGGACAAGCCGGAATAAACTCTTATAATAGGAAAAGCGCTCCCGAGGACACATGGGAATATCGTTAAGCTAGCTTTCATCATGTTCATATGATTCGCATTCGGTACTTTGATAATTTGATATGTGGGTGGACCGGTGCTTGGGTGCTGTTCTAACTTGAACAAGCATCCCACTTATGATTAACCTCTATTGCAAGCATCCGCAACTACAACAAAAGTATTAAGGTAAACCTAACCATAGCATGAAACATATGGATCCAAATCAGCCCCTTACGAAGCAATGCATAAACTAGGGTTTAAGCTTCTGTCACTCTAGCAACCCATCATCTACTTATTACTTCCCAATGCCTTCCTCTAGGCCCAAATAATGGTGAAGTGTTATGTAGTCGACGTTCACATAACACCACTAGAGGCTAGACAACATACATCTTATCAAAATATCAAACGAATACCAAATTCACATGGCTACTAATAGCAAGACTTCTCCCTTGTCCTTAGGAACAAACGTAATTACTCACAAATCATATTCAAGTTCATAATCAGAGGGGTAATAATATGCATATAGGATCTGAACATATAATCTTCCACCAAATAAACCAACTAGCATCAACTACAAGGAGTAATCAACACTACTAGCAACCTACTAGCACCAATCCCGGACTTTGAGACAAGAATTGGATACAAGGGATGAACTAGGGTTTGGAGATGAGATGGTGCTGGTGAAGATGTTGATGGAGATTGCCCTCTCCCGATGAGAGGAGCGTTGGTGATGACGATGGTGATGATTTCCCCCTTCAGAAGGGAAGTATCCCCGGCAGAACAGCTCTGCCGGAGCTCTAGATTGGATCCGCCAATGTTCCTCCTCGTGGCGGCGGAGTCTCGTCCCGAAAAGTTCCTTCTTATTTTTTTCTCATTGAAACACTTCATATAGGAGAAGATGCACGTCGGAGAGCCACCAGGGGGCCCACGAGGTAGGGGACGCGCCCTAGGGGGGCGCCCCCCACCCTCGTGAGCAGGGTGTGGGCCCCCTGGCCTTCATCTTTGGCGAGGATTTTTCTTTATTTATTTTAAGACGTTCCGTGGAGTTTCAGGACTTTTGGAGTTGCACAGAATAGGTCTCTAATATTTGCTCCTTTTCCAGCCCAGAATTCCAACTGCCGGCATTCTCCCTCTTTATGTAAACCTTGTAAAATAAGAGAGAATAGCCATAAGTATTGTGACATAAAGTGAAAGAATAGCCCATAATGCAATAAATATCGATATAAAAGCTGATGCAAAATGGACGTATCAGTGCACTCTCATAAGTCGCCCGACTAAATTACAAAGAAGCAAAAGCTCACTACAGGGCGTGGAACCGTATTGGAGGGATGGCTTAACGGGCCTTGCAAAATTCATAGTACAGCGGATACCATACCAACACATAGCCTTAGAGCATGTTGGGTACTCCGGCATGTGGCCAAGAGCGGTGAGGATCTCCTCATCCAAAACACCACAGAATACCCTCCCGCGGATAACAATACAGTATTAATAGTCTTCGAGACCTTCGCCTCAAATAATAGGCGTAAGCAAGCACTCCGCAGCCTTGCCGAAGTCTGCCATGTAGCAGCAATAAATCCATGGAGCGGCACGGCCATTACTTTCAATGCGAGTGACGAACCTAAATTCCAAACAGCCCGAGCACTGGCCGCTTTGGTCCTTAGTCCAATTGTGGATGGCTTTCGGCTCACTAAAGTGCTCATGGACGGCGGCAGCGGATTAAACCTCATTTATGAGGAGACTCTTCAAAAATGGAAATAGACAGCAACCTATTGAGCAAAGCACCATGAACTTCCGAGGAATCATCCCTAGTCGGGAGGCACGTTGCGCTGGGAAAATCACACTAGATGTGGTATTCGGCACTCAGGAGAATTACAAGTCCGAAGAAATCACATTCCAAGTGGCCCCGTTCAGTAGCGGATACTACGCCCTTCTAGGGCGGGAGGCATTCAGATTTTTCAAGCCATACCCCATTACGGGTACATGAAGCTCAAAATGCCCGAACCCAATGGAATCATCACTCTAGCTAGTGATCTGGACATGGCACTCCGCGCCGAGAACAAAACAGCCGCACTGGCCCTCGAGGCATTATCCGAAGCCCTTGTGGAGGAGGAGTTAACCGTGCTGCGCTCTACAGTGGACGGGGACGATGTGATACTAGACAAAAGATCCAAGTCCACCTCCTTTAAACCAGCGGATGAAATATTCAAATTCCAAGTCCATCCAACGGACCCCACAAAAACATCATCCATTGGGGCACAGTTAAACCCCGCCGTGGATGCCGCACTACGGGAGTTCCTGCGAGAGAATTGGGACATATTCACCTGGCATCCTTCAAACATGCCAGGAATCCCACGCAGGATGGCCGAGCATAGCCTTAACATTATAAAAGGATTCAGGCCAGTCAAGCAGACTCTTCGGCGTTTCTCCAAACCTAAGCGACAAGCCATGGGAGAGGAGCTAGCCAAATTACTGGAGGCCAGATTCATTAGAGAAATAAAGCATCCGGACTGGCTAGCAAACCTGGTGATGGTGCCAAAGAAGGACAAATCCTGGTGCCTATGCGTCGACTTCAAGGACCTTAATAAGGCTTGCCCAAAGGATCCCTTCCCCCTCCCTCGCATCGATCAAATTATCGACGCTACCGCAGGACACGACTCATTGTGCTTCCTTGACGCATACTCCGGTTAACACCAAATTAAGATGGCGGAGTCCGACCAAGCCGCAACAGCATTTATCACTCCATACGACCCCTTCTGTTTTAACACAATGCCCTTCGGGCTCAAAAATGCCGGCGCAACGTATCAGCGCATGATTTAGACATGTCTGGAAAAGTAGATCGGCAAAACAGTGGAGGCATACATCGACGATGTGGTCGTTAAAACCAGACACGTCGACTCCTTAATACACGACTTGAGGCTCACGTTCGACAATCTCCGAACATATGACATTAAGCTCAATCCGGAAAAATGCATTTTTGGCGTACCCACCGGAAAGCTCCTGGGCTTTATCGTCTCCAGCAAAGGAATTGAAGCAAATCCGGCCAAAATCTGGGCTCTGTCGCAGTTGGCTATCCCAACTGACCTCAAGCAAATCCAGAAGTTAACTGGATGTGTAGCGGCTTTAAGCCACTTTATCTCCCGACTAGGAGAAAAGGCACTCCCCCTTTATCGCCCTTCTTTGGCGCACCGAACACTTCGAGTGGACGAACGCAGCCACAGCTGGACTGGAAGAAATAAAAGCCATCCTCGCCACCAACCCAATCTTGGCTGCGCCAAATGTTGGCGAACCAATGCAATTATATATAGCAGCAACTCACCAAGTTGTAAGCGCAGTGCTCATAGTTGAACGAGAGATGGACGGACATAAATTCCCACTTCAAAAGCCGGTATATTATGTATCCACCGTCCTCACTCCATGCAAATCACGGTACTCACATTATCAAAAGATAGCATACACGGTATTCATGGCATCCCAGAAATTATGACACTACTTTCAAGAGTGTTCAATTAGGGTGGCCTCCGAAGTACCACTCAACGACATAATAAACAACCGTGATGCCACTGGTCGGATTGCCAAATGGGCTATCGAGCTCCTCCCATTCGACATAACATATAAACCACGGTGAGCCATTAAGTTGCAAGTACTGGCCGATTTCGTAGCCAAATGGACAGAAGCCAAACTCCCTAAAGAGTACGGCGCATACTCCAATTGGATCATGTACTTCGACGGCTCTAAAATGCTGGCCGGTCTGGGGGCTGGCGTCGTCCTAACGTCCCCCACCGGAGATACAGTGCAATACATACTCTAAATATTGTATACAGACTCCAATAACGCAGCCGAATACGAGGCCCTATTACACGGTCTCCAGATGGCAGTTTCCATGGGCATTCAACACCTGGAGGTGCGTGGGGACTTGAACCTCGCAATATCCTAAATAAATGGAGACTTTGATCCCAAGGATCCGAAAATGGCAGGATGTCACAATGCCGTCCTCAAAATGTCAGCTTGGTTCGAGGGGCTTGAATTCCACCATGTGGCTCGGCAAAACAACCAGGCGGCGGACATCCTCGCCCGCATCGGTGCTAAACGCGACCCTGTCCCACCTAATATCTTCCTGGAAAAACTGTTTAAGCCATCCGTGGTATGGGAAGGGGACACCGGCAACAATAGTCTGGACCCGGCCACAACACCAGATACCGAACACTCTGACACGATCGGAGGCTCTGCCATCGAAATAACACCTTCAGCCCACGTAATAATGGTCATCATCGCCCTGTGGACAGAACCATCCTGGCCTACGTAACTAGGCAAGAACTACCCGAGGACCAAAATGTGGCTCGCTGCATAGTGCGGCGATCTAAAGCCTACAAGGTTCATGAGGGAGATCTTTATAAGAAAAGCACTACTGGAGTCCTTCAAAGGTGCATCTCCGAAGAGGAAGGGCAGAAGATTTTGGCAGAAATCCATGCCGGACTCGGCGGCCATCACGCCGCAGCCTGGGCCCTTGTAAGCATGGCCTTCCGTACAGGTTTCTATTGGCCGACGGCTCGGGCGGATGCGCAGCATCTGGTCCAACATTGTGTCGGTTGCCAGCTTTTTGCAAACCAAAGCCATATGCCGCCTACCGCTCTCCAAACAATCCCCATTACTTGTCCCTTTGCGGTCTAGGGGCTTGATATGGTCGGACCCCTCAAAGGGGAAACCCATAAGAAAAAATACTTACTGGTCATGATCGATAAATTCACCAAATGGATAGAAGCCAAACCTGTCAAAATGGCTGAATCCGGACCGGTGATAGACTTCATATTCGAGGTCGTACACCATTATGGTGTCCCCCACAGCATCATCACGGATAATGGCACGAACTTTACAGCTGGCGAGGTGAAACTTTGGTGCGGAAACATGGGCATCAAGCTCGATTATGCTTTCGTCTATCACCCGCAAATTAACGGTTAAGTCGAGCGAGCGAATGGTATTATCATGAGCGGCATTAAACCCAGATTAGACGGTCCTTAAAGGAGTCAAACACGCACTGGGTAGAGGAGCTTGACACCGTACTATGGGGGCTGTGGACCACACCCAATCGCACTACCGGATACACACCGTTCTTTATGGTGTACGGTGCAGAGGCGGTTCTGCCTTGCGACATAATTCATGACTCACCTTGAGTGCGCAGGTACGAAGAAAAAGAGGCCAAGCTCGATCAGCAGGACAGTTTGGACGCCCTGGAGGAGGAGCGCGACGTGGCAAAGGCCCGTTCCGCGTTCTATCAGCAACAAGCTCGAAGGTATCAAAGAAGAGAAGTACGGGCCAAAACCTATAATGTTGGCGAACTAGTTCTACGCCTGCCGGAGAAGAAAAAGAACAAGCTCAAGCCCAAATGGGAGGGTCCCTTCATTATTGACCAGGTTCTGACCGGTGGAGCATACCATCTGCGGGATGCATCGGATAATCGACTCGAGCCAAACCCATGGAATGCAGCCAGACTCCGAAGATTCTACGCCTAGCGCCGGACTCTATGTTTGTCTCCTTACCTTCGTCAATTTTTTGCATATCTGTCTTTTCTCTCTTTCTCCCTCTTTACTCTCTTCAAGGCCCTTAAAGGCTATACTTGTGTCTTGGTTACACAATCTTGACGCGCTAACCGTGCTCACTATACCTGGGGCTTCTTATAGAGAAGCTTGATCTAATTATTTTTTCGGGCTTTATGCCCCGCACATGTGTTATTCTTCCGCATGTAGCTTTTTCGCCATTATATGCATCGATATGACTTATGTTTTGGCCAAGCTAGGTTGCCTGGCCCTACGTTCCCGTTAGTTCGGCTAGGGCATAAGGGGAGCACCTCTGCGATTGTTACTGCCGGGTTAGCCGGATGTGTACCTCAGACTGGGTGAAGCCGAAAGCTAGCGTTCTTAAGGGAATATTCGGTCGGTGAATAAAAGATGACTTTTATCTAATTTGAAACATGCCCCCAAATGTTTATATCCTGCGCCTCTTGTCGCAGTTCGAACATGCACATTAGGGCATGCGTACCCATGGAAACGAACCCTTAACGGAACTATTCTCCCTAGAAGATGTTTATTACTACCCATGTAATATAACATAACTAGTTGGGTACTTGTCTGTTCAAGCACTTATGACCCCTACGCCTGGTCTCCATGCATACCCTGGTTTTTACATAACCAAGTGGGTATTCGGATACACTCCGGACTATCGGGTCCAGAGCTCGAAGCGAAAAGGTCCACCATGACAAATGATTTACAATCCGGCTAGGGACATTACATATGTCACTTGAATTACACACTCGCTAAGACTGATTAAATTCTTCTTCTATACCATCCAATAGGCTGTCTAGCCTACAATCCTGTTGGGAATACTTTGCGGCTAACTCTACTTGATCATACACTAAACTGATGGGGTTCTCTTTCCCATCGGGCCCCACAGGTCCTACCTCGGCCATGTGGTTTGGGTCCGCTTTGGTATATCGTGTCTTCACCATAGCCCAGGCTACCCTTGCACCTTGTCGGCAGGCTGATATCTTCCATAATCGGAAGCGCCGCCGCGCTCCCTTGAGCTTCTCTATAAGCTCCCCCATGCCTCCTGGCGGGGATGCGGACGGCCACAAGGCTTGGGCAATACCCTGCATCACCTGCCGACTTGCTCGTGCATTTGTGAGAGCTGTGGTAGAAGATCATTCGAAGACCCAAGCATCTCTTCCGCAGGACGACCCGTCAGCATACTTGCAGACATAACTCTGTTAGCCGGCTTCTTCGCCGAACTCCTTTAAAAGTTCGTTCAAGCACTTACTGAAAATGCCACGCCGAAGCCGTTTATTCTCCTTCAAGGAGTCCGCAAGCTGGGCTCGGACATCTTTCAGTTCCACGCCCAGCCGGATATTGGTGTCTTGGAGATCATGTTTCTCCTGCCTGACTCGCGTGAGCATGCGCTCACCAGCATTTCGTTGTCGATCATCACGTGCCGCATTCACCGCCACGGCCTCTGGATCCACTCCGAGGCCACCTGCAACATCTATTGTTAGATTTGCATATATGCCGCATACTACCTGGTACCCATATTCTTTGCAATGGAAACAAGTGTTACCAGAGGGACCCTTCTCGGACTCCTTCAATGTGGCAACAGCGGCCCCTAGCTGGGACTTTCACTCTTCCAGCTCTTGAGACAATTGGGAATTCTTCTCTGTAAGAACATGCACAAATAATGATCCTTAAATCAGTTGCGTCAACTATTTCAAGTCTCAGGGGCTACTGATACATATAATCGTCAGATTTGCTTACCCGTATATCCCTTACATACTGGTCCGTGGCTCTGGCTAGACCATTTTGAGCAGCACAGATGTACGCGTCTCCGGAATTGAAGGCATCAAATGCCTCTGGTGAGAAACAAGCATCATGAAGTACGGCCCGGCAACGCCTGTGATTCATGGCGCTCTCCACTTCGGAATTTGTAGCGGATAGTCTGCCTGCATCCTCTATAGGAGGAACATCCGGCATCTGCCCCGCATTAGCTTCTGCCTCTATGTCTGGCCTTGGAGCCCGACTGGTCGAGGCGTGATCGGCAGCCTCTCCGGATAGAGTCCGGCAAGCGTTTTTTCTGCTAAGAAACACGGACGTCATTATATATTACGAAAGACGACAACCACGATGTGAGGTTTTGCGTCATACCTCTGTGCCGGCGTCTCCATCCTGACTGCCTTCCTTTTTGGCCTACCCGGCTCCGATGCCTCTTGTTGGAAAGCTGTTGCGGGTTCGGCACGGTGTCCCGAATGCCTTCCCTGTAAAACACCATATGTGTATGATAGGTGAGGTGCATAGAAGGGGATCCTTTTTGGAGTTGGGATTTTGGTTTTTCTTACGTGCGACGCAGGGAGTAGTCCAGGATAGTCGGCCGTTATGGCCACCATGGCGTCGTCACAGCTCAGTTGATAGAATTTCCTGTCTATCAGCTCCACGAATATGTCCGGATCCTCCTCAAATCTGGGATCGAGGGCCTGGTCAAGGTCCTTGGTTGTGGAGGTGGGCTGTTGATCTCCCTTACAGCCTTTCACAGTTCCTGCCGTGAAATGTCAAGGTGAGTACCTATGACGAAGAGTGTGGGAAGGTTGGCAGTAAAGAGGTGCAACTCACCCAGCTTGGAGGGTTGTACATGGAGGATCCATCCCGTGGCTTAATACGGATGAACTCCTCTTCCTCTCCCTTGAACAACTCGGACAGAATTTTTGCTAAGGCAGTAGCGGAGTCCAGTCCCTTGCGCCCGCAACGGGTGGCATCATCTTCCCCGTTAAAACACCACAGGGGGTGCCCTCGATATTGAAGTGGGTGCACCCCCCGCATTATGCATATTGACATAACCTCGATTATTGTCAATCCTGATTGAGCCAGCGCTTTGATCCGGTTCATCAAGTAAAGGACTTCTTCGTTGTCTTCCCCTTGGGGGCTCCGTGGGCGCCAACTTCGGTTTTTCTTCATAGGAGCATTGTTGAACTCAGGAAGACCCCGCCGAACAGGGTCTGGAAGGGGGCGTCCTCCATGTAAAACCACACCGAAGGCCAGTCTTCGGATGTCTTCTTCGGAGTACCGGACAGGTATCTGGTCTCGGCGATGCGCCATATTTCCGCTCCGCCCACCTGATAAAGTGACCCCTTTTGTGTGCGGGGCACAAGGCAAAATAGCCTTTTCCACAGCTTGAAATGAGCCTCGTAGCCTAGAAACAGCTCACAAAGGGCAACATAACCGGCGATGTGTAATATGGAAGCAGGGGTGAAATTATGCAACTAGAGGCCGTAAAACTCCAGGAGCCCGTGGAGGAAGGGATGGATTGGAAATCCGAGTCCCCTCAATAAGTAAGGGACAAGGCATACCCGCTCCCCCTTAGAGGGGTTGGGGAAGCTCTCCGCTTGCTCCCCGCCATTATAAGTGGCGAGCCCGGCTCGGACGGGGATCATATACGCTGGAGGGAGAAATCCCTGGGTCTGCAACTCTACTAATCGGATGTGCGGGACGGAACACTTCTCCCAATCACCGGGCTTAGGGCTACGGGAGAGGGAGGATGAGCTGCGGTGGCTGGCCATGATGGAATGGATTTTCCCGAGCGCGCTCCGATGGATTCTCGCCGTGGGAGGATGGTGTGGATTGGATCTAAGAATCCCCATCCCTTTAATAGACGATTTATTTACCTAGCTAGGGGGCGAATGTAAAAACGCCCTGGCTCCTCACATTCGCTCGACATGTGGAAAATAGCCCTTATTGGGTGCAGAAGCCAAGAAGTCTAACATTTATGGGAGCCGGACACTACTTAGCAGATATTCAGGATTTGGAGAAGAACCCGCCTTGCAATGCCGAAGACAATACAGCGCGCTGGACTCATCGTCATTGAAGCCTGGTTCAGGGGCTACTAAGGGAGTCCTGGATTAGGGGGTCTCCGAACAGCCGGACTGTTGGACTATGAAGATACAAGACTGAAGACTTTGTCCCATGTCTGGATGGGACTCTCCTTGGCGTGGAAGGCAAGCTAGGCAATACATATATGTAGATCTCCTCCCTTGTAACCAACTCTGTGTAACCCTAGCCCCCTCCGGTATCTATATAAACCGGAGGGTTTAGTCCGTTGGACAAGATACGATCATACCATAGGCTAGCTTCTAGGGTTTAGCCTCTACGATCTCGTGGTAGATCAACTCTTGTAATACTCATATCATCAAGAACAATCAAGCAGGACGTAGGGTATTACCTCCATCAATAGGGCCCGAACCTGGGTAAACATCGTGTCCCCTGCCTCCTGTTACCATCCGCCTTAGACGCACACTTCGGCACTCCCTACCCGAGATCCGCCGGTTTTGACACCGACATTGGTGCTTTCATTGAGAGTTCCACTGTGTCGTCACCATAAGGCTCGATGGATCCCTCGATCATAGGTAGCAATGCGGTCAAGGGTGAGGTTTTCCTCCCTGGACAGATCTTTGTATTCGGCGGCTTCACACTGTGGGCCAATTCGCTTGGCCATCTGGAGCAGATCGAGAGCTATGCCCCTGGCCATCAGGTCAGATTCGGAAATTTAAACTACACTGCCAACATCCGTGGAGACTTGATCTTCGACGGACTCGAGACCGTGTCTGGTGAGCCGCACAGTCACGACGAGCACGACGTAACTCTGCCATCGGACAGTGTTCGGGAGATCGCATCTACAACTACTCCGGCCGTCAATCCGGAGCAAATCGTGCCATCCGAGAGCGGAGGGATAGACCCCGCCATGGAGGCCGCACTCTCAGTGGCGATAGAGCCGGATACTGACTTCACCTCTTACGAGAGCCGTGTCGCCGAACCACTGGATTCACCTCCGGCCACGGACTCCGATCTGCTTATATTCGTGCCCGTCGAATCCGACTGGGCGCCGATCATGGAGTTCACCTCCGCGGATATCTTTCGGCACTCGCCCTTCGGCGATGTGCTAAATTCATTGAGGTCCCTCTCCCTGTCAGGAGAACCTTGGCCAAACTATGTCCGGCTAGAATGGGCTACGGACGACGAAGAAATTCGCTGCCCACCCACCACCCACTTAGTAGCCACTGTCGATGATTTAACCGACATGCTCGACTTCGACTCCGAAGACATCAACGGTATGGACGACGATGCAGGAGACGAGCAGGAACCACCACCCACAGGGCGCTGGACCGCTACCTCGTCATACGACATATATATGGTAGACACCCCTAAAGAAGGCAATGGCGACGAGACAGTGGAGGATGACCCCTTCAAGAAGCAACCCAATTGCCGATGTCAGCGGCGCCGCTCTAAGTCCCGCCACAGCAAAAGTAGTGATACCGGCACAGGAGATAATAACACTGGATAGTGCCGAAGACAACCACAATCCCCCCAGCACGATATAGAGCCGGAGGATGAACAAGCCAGCCCTCCAGAGCAGGCAGCAGATGGAGAACCAGAGGAGGACAATTACATGCCTCTCTCTGAAGATGAGGCGAGCCTCGGCGACAAAGAATTTATCGTGCCTAAGGACCCCGTCGAACAGGAGCGCTTCAAGCGCCGGCTTATGAGCCACAGCAAATAGCCTGAAGAAAAAGCAACAACAGCTTCAAGCAGACCAAGACTTGCTAGCAGACAGATGAACCGAAGTCCTTGCGGCCGAGGAATACGAACTCGAGCGCCCCTCCAAGAGTTACCCAAAACGCAGGTTGCTACCTCACCTCAAGGAGGAAGCATTAAAACCTCATGCACTAGTGTACAATGCGGCTGACCGGCCACTGCGAGGCCGAGCTAAAGAGGCGTTCCAGCCTGAAGTTCAGCCTGCACCCCGCCGCCACTCAATCCAAAATACCAAGGCTTGGTGCAACACACGGGACCTGCGAGACGTATTGGACAGTAAGGCAAAACTTGCAAGGTCAATATATGGGTCACAGGCATGTGCGCCAACACGGTACGATGATCGTCGCGCCGGATACGCCAAAAGAAAATCCATCCGGGCCGAATACAGCAGACAAGACTCATATGAACTGCGTCGGCATATAGCCCGGCACAGAGGCGCTGCACACCCCCTATGCTTCACTGATGAAGTTATGGATCATGAATTCCCGGAGGGTTTCAAACCCGTAAATATCGAATCATATGACGGTACAATAGATCCCGCGGTATGGATTGGGGATTTTCTCCTTCACATCCACATGGCTCTCGGTGATGATCTACACGCCAGCAAGTACTTCGCACTAAAACTCAAAGGACCAGCTCGGCATTGGTTGAATATCTTGCCAGCAGACTCTGTCGGCAGTTGGGAGGATCTGGAAGACGCATTACTTGACAACTTCCAGGGCACTTATGTGCGACCACTGGATGCTGATGACTTGAGCCATATAACTCAGTAGCCAGGGGAATCGGCCAGACAATTCTGGACTCGGTTCCTGCCAAGAAAAACCAAATTGTCGACTGTCCGGACGCAGAGGCCCTCGCGGCATTCAAGCACAACATCCGTGATGAGTGGCTTGCCCGCCACCTTGGCCAGGAGAAGCCGAAGTCTATGGCAGCCCTCATGACACTCATGACCCGCTTTTGCGCGGGCAAGGATAGCTAGCTGGCTCGCAGCAATAACACATCAAGGAATCCAGGCACTTTGGATACCAAAGATGCCAATGGTAGACAACGTCGTAACAGACCAAAGCGCCGCAATAACGGCGATAACACCGAGGATATGACAGTCAATGCTGGATTTAGGGGCTCTCAATTCGGTCAGCGGAAAAAGCCATTTAAAAGAAGTGCCCCGGCTCCATCCAGTTTGGATCGCATAATGGATCGCTCGTGTCAAATCCATGGCACCCCCGACAAGCCAGCCAATCACACAAATAGAGAATGCTGGGTGTTCAAGCAGGTCGGCAAGTTAAACGCCGAAAACAAGGACAAGGGGCTGCATAGTGATGACGAGGAGGAGCCCCGGCCGCCGAACATGGGAGGACAGAAGGGGTTCCCCCCACAAGTGAAGACGGTGAACATGATATACGCAACCCACATTCCCAAGAGGGAGCGGAAGCGTGCACTAAGTGACATCTATGCGATGGAGCCTATCGCCCCAAAGTTCAACCCATGGTCTGCTTGCCCGATCACCTTTGATCGCAGGGATCACCCCACTAGTATCCGTTATGGCGGATCCGCCGCACTGGTCCTAGACCCCATCATCGACGGATTTCATCTTACTAGAGTTCTTATGGACGGCGGCAGCAGCCTGAACCTGCTCTATCAGGATACAATGCACAAAATGGGTATCGATCCCTTGAGGATCAAACCCACCAAAACCACCTTTAAGGGCGTCATCCCAGGTGTAGAGGCCCATTGCACGGGCTCAATCACACTGTAAGTAGTCTTCGGATCACCGGACAACTTCCGAAGCGAAGAGTTAATCTTCGACATCGTCCCGTTTCGCAGTGGCTATCATGCACTGCACGGACGAACTGCATTTGCAAAATTCAATGCAGAACCGCATTATGCATACTTCAAGCTCAAGATGCTAGGACCTCGGGGGCTCATAACAGTGAATGGAAACACAGAACGCCCTGGGTCTTTATTACTGATAAGGATTATGATTTCTCTGTTGATCCTGAGATAATTACTTTGGTTGAATCTGATCCTTTTTATGGCTATGAATCTGAAACTGTTGTGGCACATCTTACTAAATTAAATGATATAGCCACCATGTTCACTAATGATGAGAAAACTCGCTATTATTATATCCTTAAGTTATGTCCGTTCTCATTAAAGGGTGATGCTAAAACATGGTTTAATTCTCTTGATCCTGGTTGTGTGTGTACTCCCCAGGATATGATACTTCTCTGCTAAATATTTCCCCGCTCATAAGAAACAAGCTGCTTTAAGGAGAATATATAATTTTGTGCAAATTGAAGAAGAGAGTCTCCCACAAGCTTGGGGGAGGCTTCTCCGATTACTTAATGCTTTGCCTGATCATCCTCTCAAGAAAAATGAAATACTTGATATTTTTTACAATGGACTGACCGATGCTTCCAGAGATTACCTGGGTAGTTGTCCTGGTTGTGTTTTCCGGGAAAGAACTGTTGATCAAGCTGAATTGCTATTGAATAATATGTTGACTAATGAAAATAATTGGACAATTCCTGAACCAACTCCTAAGCCAACTCCGAAGAAAAGGGGTATTCTATTTCTCAGTCCCTAAGATATGTGTCGGTGTACAAAAGTAGGGGCTCTTCTTTTGACCCCTTTACTTGTGCACGGGTAGTCAAAGCCACGCGCCACGGCCACACTTAGTAGAGCAGAGGAGGGAAGCCAGAGAGAAGCCCAAACACGAGGAAACCAAGGCAATGCCAAGACCAGAAGCGCAGGAGAGCAATTGGGCGAGGTGGACTCCCTTGGCAAGATCCTTGCCGAGGCAGCCTCCGCAGCCCCGGCAACAGCCTTGCCGGGTCAACTTGCCTGATGCCAGCGGAGTGAGCCACCCTTGAGCCCACAGGCTCCAACCCAACAAACTACATTGGAACCAAGGCTCGGGAGGCGCCTCTGTGGTGGCATGCAAATCTTTGTCAAGATCATAAACATGTGAGATCAGATGAGGACTAGAAGATGGCGACCCTCGGTGGGATCCTAGCCAAGGAAATCCACAAGACCCCCGGCAAGACCCTTGCCTGGGACGAATGCAACGCCACTGCAAGACCCTTGCCGACGGCATCGGCAGGGCCACTGCCAGGCCCGCGCCAGCCAAGACTCCACCATCATCCCCAAGCAGCTGCTAGCTTAACCAGCTGGGCAGGCACTTGTGTGGCGACGGGCGGCCTCTACACCGACTCAGCAAGAACCTGTGTGGCAGCATGCATCCCTTCATGAAGGCTCCACCACCACGCCAGCTCAGCAGCCAGCCAACGTGGCGCCGCGATGCCTCATCAGCTCGGACGCGTGTCGAGGCCAGGCGAGGCGGCGACCGCTGGGACGTGTTTCCCTGGCATCCCTGATAAAGCAAGGGGGCACATCTGCAGTGCATTAAATGGGTTTGTCCGATGGTCCCAGAGGATAGGCTTATCGACTGTAGACCTTTCCACCTCCTGTGTGCCACTGTGGCAATCCGGTCTGGCAGTCAGCCTAGTGGTTCTTCATCGTCATGGCTCCCAAGAAGGAGGTGGCCACGGTGGTCAGTTCGTCGGGAGCCGGACGGCCCGTACCGATGCGGGCGAGTAGCGGGCCAGTCGCGGACAGGACCCGAGGCGCGGCCCGCGAGCACCAACATTGCTCTGGCAGTCAGAGCCTGGAGAGCAGCGTCGTTCGTGCGCAAGGCAACGGGCCGCACGCCGCGAAATCCAAAGACGGAGTTGGGCCCCCCACAAGCGGCGCGGGACCCTCCAGGAGCGTCGCCATACCACCCACGGGTGGCACGGCGACCTCCAAGACGCCCACCTCGATGCCCACAGCGCGCTCTTCCCAGGTTGTGTGCGACGAGCAGCGTCACCACGCCATGGGAAGAGTTGTGTGCGTCATTTGCGGGACGAAGGAGGCTAGCCGTCGAAGTGCTGGTGAAAATGGCACACAGCCGCCGGGCCGCCACAGAGCTCCTTCTAACGTGGTTAGAAGTCGAAGCGCGCCACGGTCCATGCAGCTTTCGCCGCCACCCATGCCAGCAGAAGCTTTGACGTGCGCGCAACTACTCCTCGACTTCCCTCCTGCCGCGGAGAAGCTCGACAAGTGGAGAGCCACTATCCGGAGGCTCGTTAGCGTCTCCAACAAAGACGATCCACGGCCGGCGGGGCCATCGGGCCGGCGCTCCATTGAGCCACTACATGCCAGCGGTTGAGGGGTTGGAGGCGCCACAGCCACGGTGCACTCTCCTCCTCCACACCAGCCACCACGGATGTCGGTCCGTCGTGATGACGCTTGTGACCATAGCGTCATCCGACCCACACACCCACCGCGACCAATGCAAGGTTCTTCAGGAGCGAGCCCATGAAAACACTCGAACCACCATCGAGCGCCGGCATGATACACGCCACCAGTCAGATAGGCGGGCGGGGCTTGCCATGGACCGCCCAGCGCCGGAGGCTCCAGTGGCCTACCTTACAAGGTGGGTTGCCCCACCTTTACCCATGAGCTGCGGCAGTTCCAGTGGTCGTCCCACCGCATGTTCAAGCCCGATGTCAGCGAGAAGTACAATGGCAAGACTCACCCGTCGGAGTTCCTCAGCATCTAAACCATCGTGATGCAAGCCGCTGGGGATCGTGGCGATAAGGTGCTTGCCAATTACTACTCATTGGCCTGAAACCCAATGTCATGTCTTGGTTGATGCACTTGCTAGCGGATTCCATTTCTTCTTGGACGGACCTGTGTCATGAGTTCATTGGTGCCTTCACTGGAGGCCACCAAGCTCATGGCCAGGCGAGTGATTTGCATATCATTCCCCGGAAGGAAGGTGAAAACCTGCGCAAGTACATACAGAGGTTCAGGCAAGTGCAATACAACATCCTAGATGTTCACCCTGCCGCCGTGATCAGCGCATTCCATCAGAATGTGCGCAACCGCAAGATGCATGAAGAGCTGGCAATGAACAAGGTCAAGGATGTGGCCGAACTTTACGTTCTGGCTAATAGATGCGCTCGGCCAGAAGAGGGGAGGAAGTACCCAGGTGAAGACGCCAGCGCGGAAACCGACTCTATCGACGAAGACACCGCCGCCCCGACGAAGAAGGGCCGGCGTCGCAACAGGAAGCTCAAGGGCAAGACCATGCTTGCCGTCGAGGGATCCGATGACACCAGCGCCAGCAAGAAGGCCAAGGCAGACGACCCCGGTAAGGAGATTGCCGGGTGCGCCGCTTGCCGGGGCTTGGCGGCTACCGACAAGCCAGGGGGCTCCAACAAGCTATACTGCAAGATCCATCGCACCAAAGGACACAACCTCCAGAACTGCCGACAAGTCGAGCTGCTTGTTGAAAAGCAAAAGGCCGAGTATGAGAGGCGGGACAAGGAGAAGGGCCAAGATGGCGCTGAAGGATCCGGCAAGAAGCGTGGCGGCCAAGGAGGTCGCACCGGCAAGGATAACCAGCAGGAGAGGCCTGCTCGGGGCAGCGACAAGAAGCAGGAAGACGATGATCATGACGAGGACGATGAGTCTAGCGAGCATGAGTTCTAGAAGGCTATGGAGGCCATGTGCGTCGATGGTGGCGCCTCGCTGCATACTTCTCAACGCCAGCTCAAACAGTGGGCGTGTGAGATCACAGCAGCGGAGCCCTCGTTCGACGCTCAGAAGCCACTGAAGTGGTCCAGCATGCCCCTCATCTTTGACACTGAGGACCACCCTGACCGCACAACTACGGTCGGGTGTTCGCCGTTGTTGGTTTCACCAATGATACGCAACCTCAAGGTGAACAAGATGTTGGTTGACGGCAGGGCCGGTCTGAACTTGATCTCACCCGTTGTGATCAAAAGGATGCAAATTCCTGATGGAGACCTCGAGAAAACGGGCACGTTTCAAGGGGTCAACCCGAGAAGGAGCCAACCGAAGGGGAAGGTCACATTGCCTGTGACGTTTGGAGGCGAGTTGAACTACAGGACGGAGAGGATTGTCTTTGATGTAGCCGAGATCCCCTTGCCCCACAACGGGATCCTCGGCTGCATAGCACTAGCCAAGTTCATGGTGGCGGCGCACTATGCCTACAACACGCTGAAGATGCCTAGGCCGATGACCATCATCATCGTCCCCTCCGACAAGAAGGACATGCCGATCTGCGCTAACCAACTCTACGGAGAAGCATTTGCAGCAGCTGCCGCCAAGGCACTTGCTCCTGCCACTGAATCCCCAGGAGGGAAGATGAATACCGACAAGACCCCTCACACCCACTCCGGCAAGCGCACTTCTTCGGAGTGTTGTGCTATCGTCGAGGACGTGCCAAAGAGCTCCACCGGCAAGAGCAAGAAATCCATAGCAACATCACCAGAGACCGAGAGGGTGTCCATCAAGGAGGATGGCACGGGAGGGGCTTTCATTATAAGCTCCACCCTTGACAGCAAATAGGAAAGCGCGCTTGTCACTTTCCTACGGGCGAATGTCGATGTGTTTGCATGGCAAGCATCCGACATCCCCGGTGTTCCCAGGGAAGTGATTGAGCACCATCTTGCTGTCTGTCCCCATGCGTGACCCGTCAGGCAGAAGGTCAGGAAACAAGCTTTGGAACAGTAGGAACTCATCACAGAGGAGATCAGGAAGTTGGAAGCGGCAGGCTTGGTGAGAGGAGTGGTCCATACAAAGTGGTTGGCCAATCCGGTGGTGGTGCGCAAGGCGAACGAGAAGTGGAAGCTGTGTATTGATTACACAGATATCAATAAGGCTTGTCCTAAGGACCCCTTCCCATTGCCGCGCATTGACCAAATTGTTGACTCCACGGCCGGGTGCGATCTGTTATCATTCCTCGATGTTTACTTGGGCTACCACCAGATCTTCATGGCAAAGGAAGACAAAGAGAAGACAGCATTCATCACCCCATGTGGTACATATTGCTTTTTATGGATGCCTTTCGGGTTGAAGAGTGCTGGCTGGACATTGGCAAGGGCGGTCCAAATTGGTTTTGAGCCCTAGCTACATACAAATATGGAAGCTTATATGGATGACATAGTGGTCAAAACCAAGGATGAGGCAACCCTTGTACAAGACTTAGAAGAGACGTTTGCTAACCTACGCAAGATCAACCTCAAGCTGAACCCTGAGAAGTGTGTCTTCGGTGTTCCGTCCAGCAAACTTCTCGGGTTCTTTGTGTCACGGCGTGGGATCGAGGCAAACTCGGACAAGATCAAGGCTATTGAGCAGATTGAGGCACCCAAGCGGATAAAGGATGTGCGTCGGCTCACTGGCTGTGTTGCCTCCATGAGCAGATTCATCTCCAAGTCCGCTGAGCGTGCCCTTCCCTTTTTCAATATCTTGAAGAAGGCGGGCCCAATGGAGTGGACCCCAGAGGCCGAGGCAGCATTGCAGGATCTAAAGAAATACCTTTCCTCTACACCAATACTGGTTGCGCCTAAACCACAAGAGTCATTGATGTTGTATCTGGAGGCGACGAATCAAGTGGTCAGTGTTGCGCTAGTGGTGCAGAGGGAGGTTAGTAAAGAGGCAGTGCCAACGGCGGGACTGGCGGATGGCAAGCGAGAGATTCCCCCGCAGGGCTCGATGCTAGCAAGGCAAGGCCCCCGGCGGAGCCTGACACCATCAGGACAGGCCCCATGGAATCAAATGAGGTGGTGCAGAAGAAGAAGATGATGCAGCACACGGTTTACTTTGTCAGCTCCCTCCTGCAAGGGGCTAGGTCAAGGTACTCTGGTGTGCAGAAATTGCTCTTCGGCCTCCTTATGGCCTTGAGGAAGCTGCGTCACTACTTCCAAGCACACGAAATCACCATCGTCACCTGCCTCCCGTTACAACGGATACTACACAACCCAGACGCAACCGGAAGGATTGTGGAGTGGGCCTTGGAGCTTTCGATCTTTGGTTTGAAGTTTGAAAGTACTTCGACAATCCAGAGCAGAGTCCATTGCAGAATGGACCTCAATGCCTGATGAGGAAATCCAGGAGACCACCCTCCCCGGCAAGGAAGCAAGTCACAACTGGATCATGTACTTTGATGGGGCTTTCTCGCTGCAAGGTGCCGGTGCTGGTGTGCTGCTCGTCGCACCAATCGGACAGCACCTCGAGTTTGTAATCCAGATGCACTTTCCCAGGGAGATGTACACCAACAACACTGCCGGGTACGAGGGGTTGCTTGCCGGCCTCAGGATCGCAGCGGACCTCAGGGTCAAGAAGCTCATCATCAGGGGTGATTCGCAGCTTGTCGTCAGACAAGTTGACAAAGATTATCGGAGCCCATTGATGGAGGCCTACGTAGATGAGGTGAGGAAGCTGGAGGAGTGCTTTGACGGTATACAAGCGGAGCACGTTCCCCGAGCGAAGAACAACATCGCTGATTACTTGTCAAAGCGCGCTGCATTCAAGCTACCTGTGGAACCAGGTACTTTTTTGCTTCGGTTGACTCAACCATCCGTCGAACCATCAACGGAGCAGAACAAACAGAGGAAATCAGGCCCCGGCAAGTACTTTCCCGCTGAGCCCCCACGGGCCACCGGCAAGGGTGTTGCCGCGGATTCTGAACATGCCGAGGAGCGACTGATTCCGGCGGGCCATCAAGCCATGGCCGTAGAGACGGACGCTCCCATGGCAGAAGAAATGCCTTTGGTTCTTGTCGTCGAACCCCAGGCTCCGGCATGGGCACAACATACCGTCCGATTCCTCCAAACAGGGGAGCTTCCTGAGGAGCAAGAAGAAGCGGAGAAAGTAGCCCGTCGGTCTGCCATGCATCAGTTCGTCGATGACGTCCTGTACCGGAAGAGACCGAATGGCATGAAATTAAAGTGCATTCCCCAGGAGGAAGGAGTGGAACTGTTGGCGGAGATACATGGAGGCATATGTGGCTCCAACATAGGGTCGAGGGCCCTTGCCAGCAAGGCATTCTGGCAGGGGTTCTTCTGGACCACTGCCCTCCAGGATGCAACGGCACTAGTAACCAAGTGTGAAGCGTGTCAGTTCCATTCAAAGAAGCTTCATCAACCAGCTCAAGCCTTTAAACAATTCATCTTTCCTGGCCATTCTCGGTCTTGGGGCTCGACATCCTGGGCCCTTTCCCCCGCGCTGTCGGGGGCTTTGAGTACTTGTATGTTGCGATCGACTAGTTCACAAAATGGCCGGAGGTGGAAGCAGTGA
The DNA here is from genome assembly GCF_056163025.1 of Triticum urartu. Classification (NCBI taxonomy): domain Eukaryota; kingdom Viridiplantae; phylum Streptophyta; class Magnoliopsida; order Poales; family Poaceae; genus Triticum; species Triticum urartu. Next base: position 173,331,319 of record NC_141873.1, on the reverse strand, counting down.
GGAAGGTGACAGCACAGACAGCCGTCAAGTTCTTCAAGGGGCTAGTGTGCCATTTTGGTGTGCCAAATAGGGTCATCACCGACAATGGCACGTAGTTCACAAGCCACACCTTCATGCAATACACCCAAGACCTCAACAGCAGGGTCTGTTTCGCTTCCGTGGCACACCCACGGAGCAACGGCCAGGCGGAGAGGGCAAATGCTGAAGTGTTGCGAGGCCTGAGGACAAAGACTTTTGACAGGCTGCACAAGAGAGGAAAGCGCTGGATTAATGAGTTGTCGGCGGTTCTTTGGTCGATCAGAATGATGCCAAATCGAGCCACCGGCCAGACACCCTTTGCCCTAGTATACGGGGCAGAAGCAGTTCTCCCCATGGAACTCATATACGGGTCACCTCGAGTGCTCGCTTACGACGAGCTTGAGCAAGAGCAATTGCGGCAAGATGACGCAACGCTTCTTGAGAAGATCGTCTTCGGGCGGCTGTGAGAGAAGCACGCTACTAGGAAGCCTTGCGCCGCTACCATAGCCGCAAGGTTCATGCCCGGAGCTTTGAGGAAGGCGACCTTGTTCTTCAGCGTGTTCAGTCGGCCAAGAATTCCAACAAGTTGATGCCGAAGTGGGAAGGCCCTTATCGGGTAATACGAGTCACCAGGACTAGAGATGTCAATGGGGCCCCATACTCGCCAAACCCATGGGGATTTCATCTATTAGGGGGTGGGGATGGGCGAAAAACATCCCCATGGGGATATTTACAAAACTAATTTATTCCCCATAGGGTACAACAGGGATGGGGATGATATCCTATTCCCCAGACCCAATACCCATCGGGGACCAGGTTAGTAGCTGTGACACATCGGTCAACCTTAAAATATTCACAAATAAACTTGCGAAAACAAAAAAAGCTCTGAAAAAACCTTAAACCTATCTCACGTCCTCACCTCAGCTGCCACCATGACCAAGAAGTAAGTACGACCTAGATAGGCATTAGCAGGACAAGGACAACACCATTTATTTATGTTGATTATAGGGTGTCATATTATGTATATGAGTATATGTTTATGGGGATGGGGACCCTAATTGGGCCCCGTTCCCCAGTGGGGCATGGGTATGGGGAAATTTCATCCCCAATCATGTAAACGGGGATGGGGATGGGATGATAGGGAATAGATGGGGATGGGGATGTTGTAGGTATCCCCATAGGGGATTGTCCCCATTGACATCCCTAACCAGGCCTAGCACAGTCCGCCTGGAGACCGAAGATGCTATTCCAGTGAGCAACTCCTAGAACATTGAACATCTTCGCAAGTTTTACCCATAAGGCGCAGTTGACGGGCCCCCCGACAACCCACCTTTTGTACAAGCCTTGCCGGCAAGGCATGTAACCCTCTGTACAAAGCCAGGCGCAGACCCTGAGCATAAATAAATGAAGGGTTGGCGCCCTAAGTTTTAGCATGCATGCTAGGTTAAGTCTCTCCCTCGGTTAGGGTTGATAGTGCATAGCGGCGATTAACCCCTAGCCTAGAGGTCGAGTATGCGTCTTTCTGTCTTCTTTGGTTCGCAAGGCACGTGGACACTTCTGCTGAGCCACTTGGGAGAAAGAAAACGAACCGACGCTCCGTCCCCGGCAAGCCAAGACTGCCGGGGGCTGAAGACACAAGGATCTAACCACGGCAAGCCAAAGTTGCCGGGGGCTGCGGATTCAGATAAGTCCTTCATCCCCTGTTGTGCATTTCCGTATAGAACTGGGACAAATGAAATCTCGTTTTGCTCCAAGACCACCATGCTCCCCCTTTTTCTTGTACCCAAGTCCCTGGGACAGAAACGGGTTATACACATGGTGGAAAGGAAATAAACGAAGGGCCTAACTCTACTTCGCCCATGTCTCCACCAAAAGCGTGAGAATGGTCGACTGAAGTCAGGGAATGACAAGGCCTATTGCCGGGCGACAATGTTTATCTTAAAAATAATAAGGATTCTTTCCTTGGCATGGGCCTCGCTCACGCACAGAGAACCCAGCAAGCACCCTTTTTCATTAAAAACATCTCATACAGGTACAGTTCATACGGAATTAAAAACATGAGCAAGGGGATTACAAGTCTTAAAATTAACAAGTGCCCGCAGGTTTACAAACTAAAAAGAGATAAGATACCCGTAATCCCTTTCTTGTCCCTCTCCTCGGGAGGTGGAACAAGATAGCAAGAGGGCAGAAAGAGCGCCTAGGCGAGGTGCGAGGAGCAAAAGGCACCAAGAGAACATCCAGGTGCCGGGAGGGGAGCTGGAAGATGAGGCAGCGGGCCGGCAATATGCGATGAAGGCGTCGGTGCCCGCGTACTCCGACTTGACGGCCGCCACCCGCCTTCTTCGCCTTCTCCGGCCCTCCTACGCTAGCCGCCCAAGGAGACGACGGGGAGCGCCCCGACGGAGAGCTTGACGAGGAAGGCCCTCGGCAGACCGCACGACGTAGGCCGGGGCGACGTGGTCAGTCGGAGATGAGGTCGATGTGACCCCGCTCGACGCTCTCGTCGTCGTTGTCGCTACCCTCCTCATCACTCCCGCTTGAAGAGGAATCTTCATCGTCGGAGGAGCTCTTCACGCAGCACTTTAGGCGAGTTCCAAGATCTCCAAAGACCTTGATGGAGAGCAAGCCACCCTCCTTTAACTTGAAGTAAAGGACATGCCCCGCCGCCAGGCTGTGGATGCGAGTGAACGTTTTCCATCCGCGACGGAGGTACATGATGTGAGGAGCGGGGAAGTCGAGGTCGACCCGCATGCCGCCGTTCCGCAGCCCCTCATGTGCAACCTGAGGGTCGGGGGTGGATCGAGCTCCATTTCCTGAGCAAATGGGGTAGGGATACGGAGACGGCGACGCGGTGGCCGACGCAGCCTGATGAAGAACTCGTGGGGCTGGTCCCCGACGTGGCCCTCCATCGGGAGAGGCATCGCTGGCGGAGGCGAGGCTGATGCGCCGCACCGTCCCCCTCTCCCCCGAGTGCGACGGCAACCTCGGCCTCGCCCTCTCCCCCTACCTCTCGTGGCTGGCTCGGCCGCCACGAGCTCTTGGGAAGGAGGGATGCGTTGTCGAGCAGCGACCCTCGCCGCCACCTTCGAAGGGCCAGCACCCCCTCTCGCCATGGCGGGTGGAAGAAAGGAGCGGAGGTGGAAGAGGATGGATGATGAGAGAATGTGGGATGACATCCCCCTCCCCCTCCTTATAAAGGGGCGAGGTCGAGGCTCGGTCGCCCCACTCAACCAATCCAGCCACCGGAGGAGCAGGGAATCAGGACCGACCCGCTGCCCCAATCAGCGATGGCCCGGTTTCCCACCTCCACCTTCTGCCACCTGCATGGGGGACATGTGGCGAGCAAGCAGAATTGAGGGGACAGGTGAGGCGACCGTTCCCCACCCCGTGATCATGGGGGACTGACGCCTTGAAGACCACGACCCGAGTCCACCCAAGTAAATGAGCCGCGCCTCCCTCTTTTTATGGGGAAGGTGTGAGCCGCCTCTTTTACCATGATGTGACACATGCGTGCGAAAACTGCACCACACATGACCCCCACGTCACACACAACCCTCCACGTCGCGCGTTCAACGCAGGTCATGGGGAAGCGCAGCGGACGAGAAGTTACTGCGGTAAAATCCGCCCCACCTGCCCACGCATCATTCTGGGCCTTGCCCAATAACGCGGCGCGCTTATGTGTGGCCCAGGACCGGGGGCTCCTGTCGGTGTACAAAAGTAGGGGCTCGTCTTTTGACCCCTTTACTTGTGCACAGGCAGTCAGAGCCACGCGCCATGGCCAAACTTAGTAGGGCAGAGGAGGGAAGTCGGAGAGAAGCCGAAACACAAGGCAACCAAGGCAATGCCAAGAACAGAAGCATGGGAGAGCAAGAGGGCGAGGTGGACTCCCTCGGCATGATCCTTGCTGAGGCAGCCTACGCAGCGCCTTGCCGGGGCAACTTGCCCGATGCCAGCGGACTGAGCCACCCTTGAGCCCATAGGCTCCAACCCAACCAACTACATTGGAACCAAGGCTCGGGAGGCGCCTCTGTGGTGGCATGCAAATCTTTGTCAAGATCATAAACATGTGAGATTAGATGACGACCAGAAGACGGCGACCCTCGGCGGGATCCTAGCCGAGGAAATCCACAAGACCCCTGGCAAGACCCTCGCCAAGGATGACTGCAACGCCACGGCAAGACCCTTGCCGGGCCCCCGGCAAGACCCTTGCCGAGGGCATCAGCAAGGCCACTGCCAGGCCCGCGCCAGCCAAGACTCCACCACCGTCCCAAGCAGCTGCTAGCTCAACCAGCTGGGCAGGCACCTGCGTGGCGACGGGCGGCCTCTACACCGACTCAACAAGCACATGCGTGGCAGCATGTGACCCTTCATGAAGGCTACACCACCGCGCCAGCTCAGCAGCCAGCCAACGTGGCGCCGTGATGCCTCATCAGCTCAGATGCGTGTCGAGGCCAGGCGAGGCGGCGACGGCTGGGACGTGCTTCCCTGGCGTCCCGATAAAGCAGGGGGGCACGTCGGCAGCGCATTAAATGCGTTTTTCCATGGTCCCAGAGGATAGGCTTATCGACTGTAGACCTTTCCACCTCATGTGTGCCACTGTGGCAACCCCTTGTTCCTATAAAAGGAGGCCGGAGGCGACTAGGAGAGGGATTCGGCTCTTTTGGGCAAGTTGCACCCCGTAGCTAGCTCAAGAACACAAGAACACTCAAATACATCCACCAAAGCAGGACTAGGGTGTTACGCATCTTCGTGGCCCGAACCTGGGTAAATGATCTGTGTGCTTCCTGTCAGACCCACTCTTTGCACAACCTCGCCCTCGCCAACCATAGAAGGGATCCCAGTGACCCAATAGGTGTCGTTTCCACCGACAATATGCAAGAGGCAAAGAAATCTATGAAAGAAAAAGGTATTAAAGCTGAGGATGTTAAGAATTTACCGCCTGTCGAAGAAATACATGGTCTTAATTTACCACCTATTGAAGAAATACATGGTCTTTATAACTCGACACAGGTGGTAAAGGTAAATTCTCTCTATAGATATGATAAACCTGAAATCCTGCCTATTAAGTTTTCTAGCCAATGCTTAGATGAGTTTGATAATTTTACTGTTAAACAAGAAAACTTCAATGCTTATGTTGGTAGACAATTGAAACATAATGCTTATATGAGTGAACACTTGAGTGACTATATGGCTAGTGTTAAAGGTGAACTTAAACTTATTAGTAAAAATGCTTCTATGGTTACCACTCAAGTAGAACAAGTACTTAAAGCTCAGAATGATTTGCTCAATGAATTAAACAATAAGAATGATAGTGCTATTAGAGTTATGACTAGAGGTGGTAAAATGACTCAGGAGCCTTTGTATCCTGAGGGCCACCCTAAGAGAATTGAGCAAGATTCTTGGAGAACTACTATAGATGCACCTAGTCCTTCTAAAAGGAAGAGAAAGAAAAATGATAGGACTTTGCATGCTTCTAGTGAACCTGTTATTGACACACCTGAGAATCCCAATGATATTTCTATTTCTGATGCTGAAACACAATCCGGTAATGAACATGAACCTAGTGATAATGTTAATGATGATGTTCATGTTGATGCTCAAGCTAGTAATGATAATGATGTAGAGATTGAACCTGATGTTGATCTTGATAACCCACAATCAAAGAATCAACGTTATGATAAGAGAGACTTTGTTCCTAGGAAGCACGGTAAAGAAAGAGAACCATGGGTTCAGAAACCCATGCCCTTTCCTCCTAAACCATCCAAGAAAAAGGATGATGAGGATTTTGAGCGCTTTGCTGAAATGATTAGACCTATCTTTTTGCGTATGCGTTTGACTGATATGCTTAAAATGAATCCTTATGCTAAATATATGGAGGAAATTGTTACTAATAAAAGAAAGTTTTTGGAAGCTGAAATTTCCACCATGGTTGCTAATTATACTTTTAAGGGTGGAATACCAAAGAAACTTGGAGACCCCGGAGTACCAACTATACCATGCTCCATTAAAAGAAACTATGTTAAAACCGCTTTATGTGATCTCGGAGCCGGTGTTAGTGTTATGCCTCTCTCTTTATACCGTAGACTTGATTTTAATAAGTTGACACGTACTGAAATATCTTTACAAATGGCTGATAAATCAACTGCTATACGTGTCGGTATTTGTGAGGATGTTCCTATTGTGGTTGTGAACGTTGTCGGATTTCGGGTTCCGGCAGACCCTTGAGGTTCCAACACTGGGGTGCGCGCGGAAATTTTGCCTCCTGCCTACCTGCACCCCTCCGCCTTGCAAGGATCTAAACTATGTCAAGAACAACACAAGAGACACAGGGTTTATACTGGTTTGGGCCACCGTTGTGGTGTAATACCCTACTCCAGTGTGTGGTGTGGTGGATTGCCTCTTGGGCTGACGATGATGAACAATATAAGGAAGAACAGCCTCGCGAGGGTCTGTTCTTGGCTGGGGCGATGAACTGCTGGGAGGAGCTCAGTCACCTTTCTCTCTCTTTCTTTCTCTAGCGGGTGGCTGATCCTATTTATAGAGGCCCTGGTCCTCTTCCCAAATATCGAGCGGGAAGGGAGCCAACAATGGCGGGCTAATTTGAAGGGGGACAGCTAGTACTAGCTACCCTGACAAAAGTAGTCTCTGCCTGCGCAAAGCTCTGGTGATGACATCGTCTTGGGCTCCATGGTGACCTCCATCTCGTAGTCCTCCTAGTCTTGGTCTCGTTGCACCGAAATGGCAACCTTTGCCTGATGCCTCGGTACACCACGGCTGCGCTTGCCCCCTTTGCACCAAAGAGGAAAGGAGGACACTGCGCAGGCTGGCACCCGCCTGGCGCCCTCGGTCGTCATGGCTTGCGTCACGGGCACCTCGTGAGGTACCCCGCCTTGATCTCTCCGCCAACTCGTGAGCCAGCCTGACGAGGCCGTGCACCTCGTGAGGAAGCTCCGCGTCATCCGCCCCGCGAGGCTTGGCCCCTCGCGAGGGTCTTGGGTTTGTGTTGGTGAAGATGGGCCGCGCTGGGCCCCCCTTTGAGCCATGCCACAGGCCGCAGGCAGGTAAGTCTGGGGACCCCCGTTCCCAGAACGCCGACAGTAGCCCCCGGGCCCAAGGCGCGCCCGGGCTTGGCCGTGCAGGGAGGCGGAAGGGCAAGAGCGAAGCGCCGCGGGCCCTAACAGCCTGCGGCCTTGGGCGCCGTGTGGCGGTTGATGGGACGTGGGCGTCTCCACTTCCCCATGGCGCCTCGGCAACTACACAGATTGGACAAGTCCCTGCATGCAAAGTGGGTCATAATTACCTGCGATCATGGGGGCCGTTGGTTGGCCATCGCCAGCTATAAGCACGGACCGGCGCGCGCCCTTTCGGTTCATCCCACCTTGCTTCTCTTTTTTCTTCATGGCCCCGTCGAGCAGGTTCTCGGCCGTAGAGAAGGGGAAGGCTCGCCAGGTTGAGCCTGCCTCTCCCCCGCCCAAGCGTGGCCGAGGGCGCCCTCGCAAACATCCTGTAGCCACCATGGTGGCTCCCCGCGGTCGTGGAGGCGATCTTCAGCACAGCGACGGGCGGATTGCTGTGGCCGGGGGGTGCGCTCCGGCTGCGCGTCCCCCTAGGCCGCGCTTTCGCGCTGCTAAAGTGCTACCGGAGTTCGTCGTGTGGTCGGCGGAGCCGACTAGCACCCGGCTTCCACTTCCTCGCTTCCTCCTTGGCGAGCTCCCGGCCGGCGCCCCGGGCGGCCTCTGGCTCCAGGCGGACGGCTGCTGCTGCCGGGCCTCATGGGTCTCACTAGAGGTCTCCGCGGCCAGGAGCCTGTCCCTGGCCCGCGGTTGGCAGACGTTTGCCCGCACGCGTGGCCTGAGCCGTCGGTGCACCCTGCACTTCAAGTTCGACGGCGATGCCACCCTCTAAGTGAGGGTGTTTGGGGAAGATGGTCACCGCGCAGGGTGTTGCCCCGAGGGTGACGACCGCGGCTAGGTACCCAACTCCGGCGATGATGGAGAGGGCAGCGCTCGCGCGGCTGGCGGCGCTCAGGGTTCCTCAAGCTTCTCTAGTTCTTCTTCGGGCGGCGACTCTTCTAGCGGTGGCTGCGGTCAGCCTCCACGCCGTCGTATCTGCTTGGGCGGTGGCAACGTGTCCGCCCGCCATCGCGCCCTGGTGAAGCGCGAGAGGGAGTCCGCCTGAGCTCCGGAGGCAGCTCGGGCCTTCCCTGCGGGCCGGTGTGAGGCGAGCTGCACCAGATTTGTTCTTTCTTTTCCTTTTTCCTGCATAACAAAGACAGTAGTGTGGAGCCCCGCGGGGGCGTGTTTGGGTTATTGCTGTTAATCATCGTTTTGCTTTCGTTATCGTACCTTCCGGCTACGTGCCCAAGCATGGATAGTTCCCGGCCCCGGCCGTGGGGGGCGACCGACCCAGGCCCTTTGTTTGTGTCGCGGTGCCCGTGGGGCACGGACTGGTGGGGTGCTCCTGTAATGGGCCCAGGTCGCGAACTCTTTGAATGACTAGGATAGGAACACTCGCGAGGGCGCTCAGCTGCCCCCCTCGCGAGGCCTTGCACAAGAGAAATCGAGGCAGGAGAGTGAAAAGTCGAAGAATCACAAGCCAAAGACGGCAACAACTTCAATAAAACTTCGGATGAGAAGGAACAAGCCAACTGCGGAAAGCAAATGAAAAGCCGCATCCGACACCTAATCTAGTCTTCGACGTCTTCTCACTAGTGCGGAGCTAAGTGCTGCCACTGGGCGTGGCAGGGAGCCCCAGGGCCTGAGGCCGGCGCTCCTGAGACTCCGGGGCATGTACAGCCCCAACTCATTATTACGTGAGAGTGTCACGGGCGGCGAGCTTCACAGGCGTTGGCCTTCTTCACGGGCTCCGGGCCTTTTCCAAAACGCGATAGCTTCATAGGCGTTCGCCTTCTTCACAGGCTCTGGGCCTTTTCCAAAACGTGATAGCTTCACGGGCGTTCGCCTTCTTCACAGGCTCTGGGCCTTTTCCAAAACGCGATAGCTTCACAGGCGTTCGCCTTCTTCACAGGCTCTGGGCCTTTCCCAAAACGCGATAGCTTCACAGGCGTTTGCCTTCTTCACAGGCTCTGGGCCTTTTCCAAAACGCGATAGCTTCACAGGCGTTCGCCTTCTTCACAGGCTCTGGGCCTTTTCCAAAACGCGATAGCTTCACAGGCGTTCGCCTTCTTCACAGGCTCCGGGCCTTTTTAGGGGTAGAACCTCCGGAGGTGCTGGATGTTCCATGCATTTTGGACTGGCACCCCCTCCTGAGTCTCCAAGCGCGCGGAGCCGGGCCTGGAAACATGAACGACTTTGAACGGGCCCTCCCACATGGGAGAGAGCTTGTGCAGCCCCTCCCTGGAGAGAACCCGCCTGAGCACGATGTCTCCTACCTCCAGAGTTCTGGGGCGGATGTTGCGGCAGTGATATCGCCGCAGTGCTTGTTGGTACCTCGCGCTCGTAGCGCGGCTTCTCGGTGATGTTCCTCCCCCAGCACGAGGTCCATCCCCCGCATGGCGTCCTGCTGCGCCTCATCGAACGCCAGGACCCGCGTGGAGCGACGTCTGACATCGTGAGGGATGACCGCTTTGGCTCCATAGACCAGGAAGAACGGGGTCTCTCCAGTCGGCTTGGTCGCGGTTGTGCGGATGGACCACAACATGGACTGAAGCTCGTCGTACCAACCTCTGCCGCAGGCCTCCAGCTTCTTCTTGAACGTCCAGGTCTTGAGGCCCCTCAGGACCTCCGCATTGGCTCGCTCGGCCTGGCCGTTGCTTCGGGGGTGCGCCACCGAAGCGTAGCATATCTGCGTTCCAAGGTTAGCACAGTATGTTTTGAAGAGGTTACTGGTGAACTGCGAACCATTGTCCGTGATGATGCGATTCGGCACCCCGAACCGGCTCACGATGCCCTTGATGAACTTGACCGCGGAACCCGTGGGAATGGTGCGGACAGCCTCTACTTTAGCCCACTTGGTGAACTTGTCCACGGCGACGTAGAGGTAGCGGTAGCCCCCGGGCGCCCGAGGAAACGGGCCCAAGATGTCCAGCCCCCAGAATGCGAATGGCCATGAAAGGGGTATAGTCTGCAAGCCTCCTGCCAGCTGATGGATCTGCTTGGCGTGGAACTGGCAGGCCTCACAAGCTTTCACTAGTTCAACGGCATCATTGAGCGCGGTGGGCCAATAAAACCCACTGCGGAACGCCTTGCCGACGAGGGTCCGCGATGATGAATGATGTCCACAGTCTCCGCCGTGTATATCTTCCAGCAGCTCCTTCCCTTGCTCTCTGGAGATGCAGCGCAGGGATACATCGTTTGGCCGCTTCCAGTAGAGCTCTCCATCCTTGATGCAGTATGCCGTGGCCTGGTGTGCCACTCGCTCCGCTTCCTCCTTCTCCGGCAGGGTCCCTTGCATTAGGTAACTGCGGAGCTCCGCGATCCAATATCCCTCCTGAGGTTCCATCGTCAGGAGCAGGCGTGCTCCTGAGGCCGGGCCAGAGGCCGGAGCCCCTGAGGCAGGTGGCTGGGGGAGCTCCTCCCGGGGCTGAGCCATGTTCGATAATGACGGCAGGGCTAACGGCTTGAAGAGCCATTCCTCGAAAACGCCAGGCTCCTGAGGTAACCGCCTGGACGCCCGTTTGGCGATGTCGTCGGCCTCCTGATTGGTGCCACGGGGCACATGCTGCAACTCCAACCCCCAGAACTGCTTCTCCATCCTGCGGACCTCCGCTAGGTAGGCTTCCATGTGCTCATCCTTCGGCTCGTACACCTTGTTGGAGAAATTGACAAGGAGCTGCGAATCACCCTTGATGGTGAGGCGTTTCACCCCCCAGGGCAGCCACGGCCTTCAAGCCCGCTATTAAACCTTCATACTCCGCTATGTTGTTGGAGACCTTTTCACCTTGCTGGAAACAGAGCTGCACGGCGTAATAGAGCTTGTCCTGAGTGGGCGATATAAGCACCGCCCCAGCCCCAGCGCCATGCCTGGAGAACGCCCCATCGAAGTACATGACCCAGCCTTCTGGCGCCTCGCTTCCCGGGGACAGGGACCGATCCTCGTCGGCCTTGAGGCCTAGCGCCTCCGTCCATTCTGCCACAAAATCTGCCAACGCTGCTCCCTTGATGACTCTGGTCGTGCTGAATTCGAGCTGAAACACTTGCAGTTCTATGTTCCACTCAGCGACCCTTCTAGCTGAATTAGGGCTCGTGAGCACTCTCTCCAGGGGGTATGACGAGACGACCTTGATGGGATGACCCTGAAAATAGTGCCGCAGCTTGTGCGAGGCCACCAGTAGTGCAAGGAGGATTTTCTGAGGCATGGGATACCGTGCCCTTGCATCCCGCAACACCGTGCTGACGAAGTACACTGGGTGCTGGACGAGGTGGAGTGCATCAGTGCTGGTGGCTCCCTTCGGAGACCATGGCACCTCTTGAGGTAATGAGGCCTCCTGAGACTGGCCATCTGGAAGAGGGGCCTCTTCCGCCTCCGGTGCGCTCCTCTACTGCGGCTGATCCTCCTTAGCCGCGGTGGCAGTTTCTGTAGGCCTTCCTTGTCCCTATTCTGCCTTGTCCCGGGCTGCTGCCGCGGTTTTGATTCGGCGCTCCTCTCTGACAGCCACCAAGGCTGCGCTGGCGGAGTAGGGAGTGGCGGCGAGGTAAAGCACCAGGGGCTCTTAAGGGCGCGGAGCCACCATGACCGGTGGGCTGGTCAGGTATCTCTTGAGATCTTGGAACGCCTTGTCGGCCTCTTCAGTCCACTCGAAGGGCCCCTTTTTCTTCATTAGCTGGAAGAAGGGCAGTGCTCGTTCCCCCAACTTGGAGATGAAGCGCCCTAGCGTGGTCACGCGCCCCGTGAGCTTCTGCATTTCTCTGAGGGTCTTTGGCGGGCTCATGTCTTCCACCGCCTTGACCTTCTCCGGGTTAGCCTCGATGCCTCGGTGGGACACGAGGAAACCCAAGAGCTTGCCCGAGGGGACTCCGAACACACACTTCTCCGGGTTGAGCCGTAGGTTCACTGCGTTGAGGCTCGCGAAGGTTTCCTCCAAGTCTTGTATCAAGGTCCTGGCCTCCCGAGACTTTACCACAATGTCATCGACGTAAGCTTCAACATTCTTCCCGAGCTGCGGGCCCAAGGTGATGTGCATCAGCCGCTGGAAGGTCGCCCCTGCGTTACGCAGCCCGAATGGCATGCATGTGTAGTAGTACACCCCACACGGGGTTAAGAAGGCTGTCTTCTCGACATCTTCTACCGCCATCTTGATCTGGTGATACCCAGAGAAGGCATCCAAGAAGCATAACAGGTCGCATTCCGCAGTGGAATCGACAATCTGGTCGATGCGGGGGAGCAGGAACGGATCTTGCGGGCATGCTTTGTTGAGGTTGGTGAAGTCGACACACATGCACTCCTTCCCTCCCTTCTTTGGCACAACGATAGGGTTGGCCAACCAATCCGGGTATCGGACCTCACGAATGACCCCAGCGGCTTCTAATTTGCGGGTCTCTTGGACGATGAAGGTCTACTTTTCTATGGACTGCCGCCTGGCCTTTTGCTTCACAGGGCGCACGTTGGGGCACACTTTGAGGTGATGCTCGATTACACTCCTAGGGACCCCTGCCAACTGGTTAGGCTCCCAAGCAAATACCTTCCTGTTCGCGCGCAGGAACCCGACCAGGGCCTTCTCCTGCTCAGGTTTGAGGAGGGCGCCTATGGTGAAAGTGGCGTTGGTGGACCCGTACTCATCGACGGGTATCTGCTTGGTTTCTTCCTTGTCTTGGGTGAACAGCTGTTTCTTCTTGGCAGGTGCAGCCCCCTTGGGCCCGGGGGTCTCCAAGTCGGCGGGCTGTGCCGACGCCGCCGTCTTGAAGGCGAGCTTGAGCACCCGCAGCGCGTCCCCGGTGTCCCCGTGCACAGTGAGGACACCGCTGCTCCCGGGCATCTTCATGAGGTTGTACGCCAGATGCGTCGCGGCCATGAACTGGGCCAGCGCTAGGTAGCCGAGGATGGCGTTGTAGGGGAGGCCGATGGGGGTGATGTCAAAGTCGACCAGCTCCGTGCGGAAGTTGTCGTAGGTGCCGAAGGTTACTGGGAGCCGGATCTGTCCCAAGGAGCTGGACGACTTGCCCCCAACGCCTGAGAAGGGCCGGCTGGGTTGCAGCCGTTCCAGGGGTATGCAGAGGAGGTTGAAGGCCTCGACCGAGAGCATGCTGAGGCCCGCGCCGCCATCAATGAGGGTTCTGGTGACGGCCACCTGGCAGATGGTGGGGGTGCACAGCATGGGGAGCGCACCCGAGCAGGCCGAGTTGGAGGGGTGGTCCTCCGAGCTGAAGGTCAAGCCGGTCTCGGGCGCCGCCCGGTCCAGGGGAGGCCCCTGCCGCGTGGAAGCGGCACTAACCTGGCGGATGAATGGCTTGACGTGGTGACGTGTAGGCGGCGCCTGCGAGCCGCCCAAGAGGGCCGCGACGACCGGGGGTGTTGGTGCAGCGCGATGGGCGGGGAAGAGGTTGCGGGGCTCCATGGGCGCGCGGAGCACGCGGGACGAAGAACCAGCTGGGGTGAGCGAGGGAGTTGCGGCGCGGCCGTCTTGCTGCACGAACAGATGCTGGGACGATGCTTACCGCTCGTCCCCCACCGGGCCGGTGGCGGCGTTGACGGCGGGTGACGGGGAACGGCGAGGACGCCCGCCGACAAGGGCCGTCTGGGCGACGCGGGAAGCGAGTGCGGCCCGGCGCTCAGCACGGGCCCGACGAGCGTCAGACATGGGCGTGATGGTCGGAGGAGAACGGGGCGGTGGAAGACGAATCCCGGCGCACCCCTACCTGGCGCGCCAAATGTCGGATTTCGGGTTCCGGCAGACCCTTGAGGTTCGAACACTGGGGTGCACGCGGAGATTTCGCCTCCTGCCTACCTGCACCCCTCCGCCTTGCAAGGATCTAAACTATGGCAAGAACAACACAAGAGACACAGGGTTTATACTAGTTCGGGCCACCGTTGTGGTGTAATACCCTACTCCAGTGTGTGGTGTGGTGGATTGCCTCTTGGGCTGACGATGATGAACAATATAAGGAAGAACAGCCTCGCGAGGGTCTGTTCTTGGCTGGGGCGATGAACTGCTGGCAAGAGCTCAGTCACCTTTCTCTCTCTTTCTTTCTCTAGTGGGTGGTTGATCCTATTTATAGAGGCCCTGGTCCTCTTCCCAAATATCGAGCAGGAAGGGAGCCAACAATGGCGGGCTAATTTGAAGGGGGGACAGCTAGTACTAGCTACCCTGACAAAAGTAGTCTTTGCCTGCGCAAAGCTTTGGTGATGACGTCGTCTTGGGCTCCACGGTGACCTCCGTCTCGTAGTCCTCCTAGTCTTGGTCTCGTGGCACCGAAATGGAAACCTTTGCCTGATGCCTCGGTACTCCGCGGCTGCGCTTGCCCCCTTTGCACCAAAGAGGAAAGGAGGACACTGCACAGGCTGGCACCCGCCTGGCGCCCTCGGTCGTCATGGCTTGTGTCTCGGGCACCTCATGAGGTACCCCGCCTTGATCTCTCCGCCTCCTCGTGAGCCAGCCTGACGAGGCCGTGCCTGAGGAAGCTCTGCGTCGTCCGCCCCGCGAGGCTTGGCCCCTCGCGAGGGTCTTGGGTTTGTGTTGGTGAAGATGGGCCGCGCTGGGCCCCCCTTTGAGCCACGCCGCAGGCCACAGGCAGGCAAGTCTGGGGACCCCCGTTCCCAGAACGCCGACAAACGTTACTATTTTAACGGACTTTGTTATTCTTGATATTCCCGAGGACGATAGTATGTCTATTATTCTTGGAAGACCCTTCTTGAATACTGCAGGGGCTGTTATTGATTGCACCAAAGGCAATGTCACTTTTCACGTTAATGGTAATGAGCATACGGTACACTTCCCGAGGAAACAACCTCAAGTCCACAGTATCAATTCCATTGGAAAATTTTCATCGATTATTTTTGGAGGTTTTGAATTTCCTCTTCCTACTGTCAAGAAAAAATATGATATTCTTATTGTTGGGGACGTGCATATCCCCGTTGAGGTAACCTAGTGTTATTCGAAAATTCTCCGGTTTCATGCAATTCGGAATGAGTTTGTTAACAAGACTTGATCAACCTTGTTAGTGGATTCATTTTTATGAGCATGGGATGGATGAATTTAGAAAACACAACTCTCTGTACCCTCTTTTTACTTTCTAATATTTATATTAAATAAATTAAAAATAGTAATTTCGGTCGGTTTTCTAAATTATCCGTGCAAAAAATACCTCGAAAATAAAAGTTCTCCAAATGCCCTGAAAAATTAATATGATTTTCTGGAATGTTTGAGAATATCTGGCACTGAGAACACATCAGGGGGAGCCAGCACCTGGCCACGAGGGTCCAGGGCGCGCCCCTGCCTCGTGGCCCCTGGTGGCCCCCCTCCACTTATTCCAGCCACCACACACTCCTTCCTCCCAAAAAAATCACCAACGAGCTCAAGCACGAGTTCTAGCTCGTCTTGCTGCCATTTTCGATCTCCTAGCTCAAAGATCCATTCACAAAACTGCTTTAGGGGATTGTTCTTTGGTATGTGACTCCTCCAATGGTCCAATGAGTTTTTGTTCTAGTGCTTTATTTATTGCAAATTTTTGTTGCTTAGGTGACCCTGTTCTTGAGCTTGCATGTCAAATTTATGTCGTCAAAAGTAGTTTTAATGCATGATATGGCCTCTAGACACTTGTAGGAGTAGTTGCTATCAGTTTTGTTGAGTTTGGTTCACTTCTATTTTAAGTTACTAAAAATTTCAGAAATTTTCAGAAAAAGATGAAGAGATTTTTGAGGAGCTCATCGAGTCGAAGCTCGAAGGATAATCAAAGTGAAGAGAACAAGAAGCCCAAGTATAATCTCCCTCGTACTGCGGAGGTTCGGCCGTGTGAATGGCCTTGTGATGATTTCTTGTGAGAAGCCGAGATTCATGAAGATTTTTATTATTTGGCTGAGAATGCAGGCCTCACCACCTTCCTCCACGACCAAAACGAACAGTATCTCTTACTCACCAATATCTTTGGGCAAAACTTCCATTTCCATGCTAGGAGCTCACCGCCTTCAGTGGAATTTTATTTATATGATGAGCACAAAGAGATGTCACTTCGTGATTTTTGTCGGGTTTGTTTGACACCTTTTGAGGGCAGCATAGAGGAACCACATCGTGATGATGTGGAGGGATTTATTGATATGATTGTTGTAGGGGAAACGAGGAAAGTTTTCGATGCAAGAATCACTAGTATACATTTTCCTATTCTACGTTACTTTTTAATATTTGCTACTAGATGCTTAATTGGTCCCGGGAACTGTGGGAACCTTAGTGCTCCTGATATTGTTATTTTGCACCATGCCTTTTTTCAAGATACTACTTGCAGTTTAGGCGCTATTGTTGCTAAGCAGTTAAACCTGAACCGTACTAAGGGCCCCGTCCTTGGAGGCATCTTTGCCTCGCGCCTAGCTGCACACTTTAACATACCCATCAGGCATTATGAGAAAGAGGAATAGTTGCTGCCTAATATTTTTCTAGATTATAAGAGCATGGTAGCACATGATTTTATCGTTAAGAATAAGAAGTTTCTTAACTATAGACTGATTTTTAGTAAGAATAACTTTGAGACTATTACCTTGCCTGCTCCCTCTTTCTTTAACATATTTTAGGCAAGTACCTTGTTTTACCAGAGGACGTTTATGACATTGATATGAGTAAACATGGGACCTAAAATGTTATTGTGAATATGGTTAGTTCATAATCTTTGCTAAAAACTTTGATGCTGGCTTTACATATTTCCAACAACAAGAGCAAACAGAGTTTGGAAAAGTTTTTCTTTATCACTTTCAGTTTATCAACTGAATTGCTTGAGGACAAGCAAAGGTTTAAGCTTGGGGGAGTTCATACGTCTCCGTCGTACCTACTTTTCCAAACATTTTTTCCCTTGTTTTGGACTCTAACTTGCATGATTTGAATGGAACTAACCCGGAATGACCAGAGAATCAACAGAGATTATTTTTGGAATATATAAAAAATAATGGAAGAAGAATCCACGTCAGGGGGGCCCACACCCTGTCCACGAGGGTGAGGGCGCACTTACCCCCTGGGCGCGGCCCCCTACCTTG
This sequence comes from Triticum urartu, assembly GCF_056163025.1. Classification (NCBI taxonomy): domain Eukaryota; kingdom Viridiplantae; phylum Streptophyta; class Magnoliopsida; order Poales; family Poaceae; genus Triticum; species Triticum urartu. Next base: position 173,314,168 of record NC_141873.1, on the reverse strand, counting down.
TGGGCCCCCTGACACTTCATCGACCTCAACTCCAATTCCATATATTCGTGTTCGGGGAGACAAAAATTGCAGAGAAGGATTCATCGCGTTTTACGATACGGAGCCGCCACCAAACCCTAAACTCTCTCGAGAGGCTGATCTGGAGTCCGTTCGAGGCTCCAGAGAGGGGAATCCGTCGCCTTCGTCATCATCAACCTTCCTCCATCACCAATTTCATGATGCTCAGCGCCGTGCATGAGTAATTCCATCGTAGGCTTGCTGGACGGTGATGGGTTGGATGAGATTTATCATGTAATCGAGTTAGTTTTGTTAGGGTTTGATCCCTAGTATCCACTATGTTCTGAGATTGATGTTGCTATAACTTTGCTATGCTTAATGCTTGTCACTAGGGCCCGAGTGCCATGATTTCAGATCTGAACATATTATGTTTTCATCAATATATGAGAGTTCATGATCCTATCTTGCAAGTCTATACTCACCTATTATGTGTTATGATCCGTTAACCCTGAAGTGACAATAATCAGGATCATTACCGGTGATGACCGTATTTTGAGGAGTTCATGAATTCACTATGTGTTAATGCTTTGGTCCGGTACTTTATTAAAAGGAGGCCTTAATATCCCTTAGTTTCCAATAGGACCCCGCTGCCACGGGAGGGTAGGACAAAATATGGCATGCAAGTTCTTTTTTCATAAGCACGTATGACTATATTCGGAATACATGCCTACATTACATTGATGAACTGGAGCTAATTCTGTGTCACCCTATGTTATGACAGTTACATGATCGATCACATCCGACATAATTCTCCATCACTGATCCATTGCCTATGAGCTTTCCATATATTGTTCTTCGCTTATTTACTTTTCTGTTTCTACTGTTACCATCACTATAAAAACCAAAATATTACTTTTGCTACCGTTACTTTTTGCCACCATTACCACTACTATCATATTACTTTGCTACCAAATATCTTGCTGCAGATATTAAGTTTCCAGGTGTGGTTGAATTGACAACTCAACTGCAAATACTTGATAATATTCTTTGGCTCCCCTTGTGTCGAATCAATAAATTTGGGTTGAATACTCTACCCTCGAAAACTGTTGCGATCCCCTATACTTGTGGGTTATCAATGTGCTTTGTGAAAGTCCAATTAAACGTCTTGATCTATCTCTATAGATCTTGACGCCTAATATATAAGCAGCTTCACCGAGGTCTTTCATTTAAAAATTCTTATTCAAGTATCCTTTTATGCTATTCAGAAATTCAGTATCATTTCCGGTCAATAATATGTCATCCACATATAATATCAGAAATGCTACAGAGCTCCCACTCACTTTCTTGTAAATACAGGCTTCTCCAAAAGTCTGTGTAAAACCATATGCTTTGATCACACTATCAAAGCGTATATTCCAACTCTGAGAGGCCTGCACCAGTCCATAAATGGATCGCTGGAGCTTGCACACTTTGTTAGCACCTTTAGGATCGACAAAACCTTCTGGTTGCATCATATACAACTCTACTTTGAGATATCCATTAAGGAATGCAGTTTTGACATGCATTTGCCAAATTTCATAATCATAAACTACGTTAATTGCTAACATGATTCAGACAAACTTAAGCATCGCTACGGGTGAGAAGGACTCATCGTAGTCAACTCCTTGAACTTGTCGAAAACCTTTCGCAACAAGTCGAGCTTTGTAGACAGTAATATTACCGTCAGCGTCAGTCTTCTTCTTGAAGATCCATTTATTCTCTATGGCTTGCCGATCATCGGGCAAGTCAACCAAAGTCCATACTTTCTTCTCATACATGGATCCCATCTCAGATTTCATGGCCTCTAGCCATTTTGCGGAATCTGGGCTCATCATCGCTTCCTCATAGTTCGTAGGTTCGTCATGGTCAAGTAACATGACCTCTAGAACAGGATTACCATAACACCCTGGTGCGGACCTTACTGTGGTTGACCTACGAGGTTCGGTAGTAACTTGATCAGAAGTTTCATGATCATCATCATTAGCTTCCTCACTAATTGGTGTAGGAATCACTAGAACTGATTTCTGTGATGAACTACTTTCCAATAAGGGATAAGGTACAATTACCTCATCAAGTTCTACTTTCCTCCCACTCACTTCTTTCGAGAGAAACTCCTTCTCTAGAAAGGATCCATTCTTAGCAACGAATATCTTACCTTCGGATCTGTGATAGAAGGTGTACCCAACAGTCTCCTTTGGGTATCCTATGTAGACACATTTCTCTGATTTGGGTTCAAGCTTATCAGGTTGAAGCTTTTTCACATAAGCATCGCATCCCCAAACTTTAAGAAACGACAAGTTGGGTTTCTTGCCAAACCACGGTTCATATGGTGTCATCTCAACAGATTTTGATGGTGCCCTATTTAACGTGAATGCAGTCATCTCTAAAGCATAACCCCAAAACGATAGTGGTAAATCAGTAAGAGACATCATAGATCGCACCATATCCAATAAAGTGCGGTTACGATGTTCGGACACACCACTATGCTGTGGTGTTCCAGGAGGCGTGAGTTGCAAAACTATTCCGCATTGTTTCAAATGAAGACCAAACTCATAACTGAAATATTCACCTCCATGATCAGATCCTAGAAACTTAATTTTCTTGTTACGATGATTTTCCACTTCACTCTGAAATTCTTTGAACTTTTCAAATGTTTCAGACTTATGTTTCATCAAGTAGATATACCCATATCTGCTCAAATCATCTGTGAAGGTCAGAAAATAACGATACACGCCGCGAGCATCAACAATCATCGGACCGCATGCATACATCAGTATGTATTATTACTAATAAGTCTGTTGCTCGCTCAGTTGTTCTGGAGAACGGAGTCTTAGTCATCTTGCCCATGAGGCATGGTTCGCAAGCATCAAGTGATTCATAATCAAGTGATTCCAAAAGCCCATGAGCATGGAGTTTCTTCATGCGCTTTACACCAATATGACCAAAACGGCAGTGCCACAAATAAGTTGCACTATCATTATTGAACTTATATCTTTTGGCTTCAATACTATGAATATGTGTATCACTACTATCGAGATTCAATAAAAATAAACCACTCATTAAGGGTGCATGACCATAAAAAATATTACTCATATAAATAGGACAACCATTATTCTCTGATTTAAATGAATAACCGTCTCGTATCAAACAACATCCAGATAGATTGTTCATGCTTAATGATACTTCTCCAATGTATCTACTTTTTCTCATGCTTTTCCTCTTGTTTTGGACTCTAATTTGCATGATTTGAATGAAATTAACCCTGGACTGACGTTGTTGTCAGCAGAACTACCATGGTGTTATTTTTGTGCAGAAATAAAAGTTCTCAGAATGGAACGAAACTTTTTGAGGAATTTTTATATCAATAATAAGAATTTTTGGAGCCAAGACCTACTTGAGAGGGGCCCCTAGGTGGGCACAACCCACCAGGGCGCGCCCCCTCTCTTGGCGCGCCCAGGTGGGTTTTACCCACCTGGTGGCCCCGCTGACGATCCCCCTAATACTATAAAATCACATATTTCTTGAAAAAAATTAGGGAGAAAGAATTATCGCGATCCACGAGACGGAGCCGCCGCCAAGCCATGTTCTTCCTCAGGAGGGCAGATCTAGAGCCCGTTTAGGGCTCCAGAGAGGGGGATCTTCGTTCTTCGTCATCACCAACCCTTCTTCATCACCAATTCCATGATGCTCCCCACCGGGAGTGAGTAATTCCTTTGTAGGCTCGCTAGTTGGTGAGGAGTTGGATGAGATTCATCATGTAATCAAGTTAGTTTTGTTAGGGCCTGATCCCTAGTATCCACTATGTTCTTAGATTGATGTAGCTATGACTTTGCTATGCTTAATGCTTGTCACTTTGGGACTGGGTGCCATGATTTCAGATCTGAACCGTTTATGAATTTATCATTATATCTATGTTCTAGATCCGATCTTGCAAGTTATAGTCACCTACTACGTGTTATGATTCGGCAACCCCGGAGTGACAACAACCGCGCCCACTCCTGGTGATGATCGTAGTTTGAGGAGTTCATGTATTCACTATGTGTTAATGCTTTGTTCTGGTTCTCTATTAAAAGGAGGCCTTAATATCCCTTAGTTTCCAATAAGGACCCCGCTGCTACGGGAGGGTAGGACAAAAGATGTCATGCAAGTTCTTTTAATAAAGCACGTATGACTATTTGTGGAATACATGCCTACATTATATCGTTGAACTAAAGCTAGTGCCGTATCGCCCTAGGTTATAACTGTCTCATGATGAATATCATCCAACAAGTCACCGATCCAATGCCTACAAACTTATCCATGTTGTTTCTGCTAAGTTACTACTGCTATCATCACTGTTACACTTGCTACAAAGTTACTGCTATCATTGTTACTGTTACTATTGTTGTTGTCACTACTATCAAAACTATCAAACTACTTTGCTACTGATCACTTTGCTGCAGATAATTAATCTCCAGGTGTGGTTGAATTGACAACTCAGCTGCTAATACCTTCAAATATTCTTTGGCTCCCCTCGTGTCGAATCTATAAATTTGGGTCGAATACTTTACCCTCGAAAACTGTTGCGATCCCCTATACTTCTGGGTTATCAAGACCTTTTTCTTGCGCCGTTGCCGGGGAGCATAGTTATATTTGTTGAGTCACTTGGGATTATTATCATATTATCACTATGAAGAATCTGAAGGATGCTAAGACTAAGATATTTCCCTCAAAAACGAGGGGAGGTAAGGAACTGCCATCCAGTTCTGCTTTAGATTCACCTTCTGTTATAAGTAAACTTGCAACACCACCACATGCTATTAATTCTGATATGTCGCAAGTTATAGATGATGCTACTTCTATTATGAATGATGCTTATGGTGATGCTAGTACCTTGCTTGATAATGATGATGTGCCACTTGGCGAATTTCTTGATAAACAAATTGCTAGAGTTATACAACATGATGTTGTTGAATCTGATGATGAGCTTGAAACTGAATCTCCTGAAACACCTGCTAGAACTAGCCTTCCTAGATATGAATTGCCTAAGGTACCGGAAGGTTAGGTTATGAGTGAATAAGCAACTAGAGATATTCTTGCTTACAATGATAGAGATGATCTAGAGAAATTTTTACACAAGTATAAAGAAAAATCTCTCAATGCTGGAATGAAGTGTGATCCTAAGTTTGTTACTTCACCTATATTTATTGATCATAAGGATTATGAATTCTCTGTCAACCCAGAGTTAATTACTTTGGTTGAATCTGATCCTTTCCATGTTTATGAAACTGAAACTATTGTGGCACATCTTACTAAGTTGAATGACATAGCGACCCTTTTTACTCATGACGAGAAAACTCGCTATTACTTTATTCTCAAATTATTTCCTTTCACATTAAAGGGTGATGCTAAATCTTGGTACAATACTCTTGCTCCTGGTTGTGTGCGTAGTCCCCAGGATATGATTTATTACTTCTCTGAAAAATATTTTCCTGCTAATATGAAACAAGCTGCCTTACAGAAAATATTTAACTTTCCGCAAACTAAAGAAGAGAGTCTCCCACAAGCTTGGGGGAGGCTTTGACAGTTACTTAATGCTTTACCTGATCATCCTCTTAAGAAAAATGAAATACTTGATATCTTCTATAATGGACTAACTGATACTTCTAGGGACTTCCTAGATAGTTGTGCTGGTTGTGTTTTCAGGGAACAAACTGTTGAATAAGCTGAAGAATTTTTGAATAACAAATTGAAAAATTATGATGACTAGTCATGAACCCGTGCATCTGCACGGGCTAGTTTTAACAATTTGTCATTTTCTCACTTTATATTTCACTTCATATTTTATGTGTATGTAATATACACAAATTATCTATGGTGTGACCCACATATTAATATAAGTGCCTACTTGCACAGAACAATTGAAACATATGTAAATATATTGGAACATGCTACAGAAGCAATGAAAGTAACTTTAACCATTGGTAAACACAAATACATGTGAGTGTCTAAGTTAATCAATGTAATTTTAGCCGTAAATATGTTTCGTTACCTAGATGGTAAATATTTATTTGGAATATCACCAAAAGAAACATTGTTAAATGTTTAGATATGATGTCATCAACATGAGGCAGTAATGCAACTTACGTGCTTTGTGAACATATATTGCATATGCAAAAAATTAAGCATATCTTTTGTATTCTATTCTACCATCCAACGACTAAAAGATCATTTCATATAATTAGAAACATCTTATATGATTGAAGTTAAACAATAATTGTACTAAATCAACAACAATTAATATGGATCGGAGGGAGTGTAACATTCTTATTTATCTAGATCATGATAATTAAACTTCATTCAATATAGTGCAAGCTTATTCATCAAACAGACAGTGGAAGAGAAAATAAGCGGACATGATAGATTGGAGAATAAATAATATTTCATAAATTTAGGCCTCCTTTAATTCATAGGATAGGAATTTTATAGGAATAGAAAAATCATAGGAAGTGAAATGACATGCATCTCAATTCCTATAGAGAAAGGGATGCCATTTGGTGCATAAGATAGGAATTTTTCCATTGAGTCTAGGCTAATGTTTTTCCTCCAAGTTGTGAAGGATTGATTCCTATCCTACATAGGAATAGGAATCCATTCCAATAAACCAAAGGGTTTCAAAGGATTATTTTTTTCCTTTGCAAATCCTATCCTGTAGAGTTCCTACAGAGATTTGGAGTAGTGACATGACCATCTTGCATTAACTATTATGCTAGATTGTCCTTTGTAATGAAATTATAGTACATGTGCGAAGTTGATACAACATCCATTAAAAAAACATAAACAAAAATACTATATAAGACCAGACATCAAGGTAATGTCTTCGAATAGTTATTATGCAATACAATTTACGTAAACAGATACATCTTGATCAGAAACATTATTACTTAAATTTTCTCCTAGAATCTTAATTTCTCTTAAGATCACCAGAGATTGTAAACTCTCCACACATCTTGGCATTTCCAAGAAGTTTCATATCAGAAAAGCTCTCTATCGCGTGAGTGTGCAAACATAAGAAACCAACATTCATTTTTTTGTTGAAACAACCAAACACAGCTACATACCATTACCTAAATACATGACCACATTCAGATTTGTGGTTGGTTTAATAAAAGCATTAAAATATATTTCGCTCGACATGAGAAGTCATCATTCTCGCAAAAAGAGAAGACCATCATTATACAGACCTCTTACCTTGTTCAAAGCAGCAAAATCAGTACTCCCTCTGATCCATATTAATTGTCACCATTACTAAATTAGCAACAATTAAAATGGATCAGAGGGAGTACATTATATGGAGAAGTACACTGTGATTTATATTGAATCACCTAAAGACACACCACAACATTATTAAAAGGTGGTCTTAAATTTGGAGATATAAACCATTTGAAACTATCTTATTTGAGAATTACATAGTCACAAAAAGTGTATATGAATAGAAAATATATGTGAGTTCTTCTTTGTAGATGATAATATCGACAGAGTATAACTTCACTTACCCTGCCAATGCTATGACTCCTAGTTGATAGAACCGAGTATTTCACATGCCATCTATTTAACCTTCAATTTAGTAGTTGTCACACACAATTGACAGAAAATCAGAAGTTCAGCAGCAGCGACACTTAAGCATTAGTAGTTCTCACATTGCCTTTGCTTTTGCAAACAAATTGTTCGCGAAAAATAGATATTCGGATTTATAACAGAAACCCTCAATGTTTTAGTAGTTCACAAAGAGCTTCATTGTTAAGTGTTTCACAGTTTAACTATCTACACTACTGGCTAAAAAGGGTTAGAAGCAAATTCATGAGAACTCAATTCTCTAACCTACAATAGCCAGGACATGGCATCTTCGCAAGGAACTTCCTTGAACAGGAGATCAAGCAACAACATCAGCCGTAACTGAAGACTGGGCAGGCCATTGAAGATGTTAACTCTCCCATAGAGGGTCTTAGACATGTTTTGTCGATACAAAAATTTATTAGTAACTTGACCAGCGACGACATTGACAACTGACATTAGGCTCCTCCATGCTGCTGTCATCTACTTAGACAGCATGTTAATTTATAAGCTTGCCTGATCAGCATCGTTATACTCCGACCATTGTCCATTATGTATACATAGCTTGTACGTAAGAAGATTATGCTCCAACCAATCTCCATGAGGTATCCATAGGTTATATGTGAGAAGAGCCAGGATTGCATCCATGGAGAGCACAAACACTATCCAAGCACATGATACAAAACAAATTGAACCCAAATCCAAAGTTAATGTGTATTCAAGATAAAACTGCAAGGAAAATTGGAACAAAATATTGTGAGAAAATGAACCTGATACAGATGAGGAAAACAGTTTTGGGTCAATAAGCTCCTTTAGCACAGCGGATGAATGCTCCAACTTAGTTTTGATAGAGACATGGGTTAGCTTCCATGGGGTGGGAGATAGCTGAAGGGAGAGACATGACGCAAGATTGTTGAGGTTGTTTCTAACCAGGAGAGAAAGAAACGGTGTAGAAGCAGTGATCTCTTTCTGGCCTGGAGGAAGAACTATAGAGCGTTAGGGCCATCAACAATAGCGTGGAATCTTTTCTGGTAATACGGCCGCTTAATGATGTTGTATCTTTTCCCTAGCCTACACTTGTTTTTATATTATTAGTTGACCATCTCCCCCACATAATAATTCAACAAATTTGTTAACATAATTTTTTGAAACAAATTTACAGTTTTCAAGATAAAAGAAAATTATTTGCAGCTTGCATGGAAGGAGTATTTACCTCAAACAATGAGCGTCTACTGTCAAATCTTCTCTTGTGCTTGCCTATTCCTGTACAAAAGGAAAACATGACAGGCTTTGCATGAAATCAATCTGGATCGAGGTTCAAAGCCACTGACGCAGCTAGTCACATAGCGGATGCGATGTTAATGAGTAGGTGCATTGATCGATGGATAAGACAGCACCACCATCTCGTCGATGTTGACAAAGCGGTGGCGTGATGTGCATTGATCGATCCATGTGACGGCACCACCAATCTCGTCGAAAATGGCGACAATAAGAAACGGTGGTGGTGTGGCATGCATTGATAGATCCATGCGGCGGCACCACCATCTAGTCGACAACGGCGGCGGCATGAAATGTGCACGCTGTTTTACCCTTTATATCAAGAACATCAGTATATACCGACTCAAGAAGAGTAGTGTATATCGAATAAAAGATTATGTACTGACTAAAAAACATAGTATACTGGTTCACAAAAAAGTACTATATATCTCCTTACAAAGATGTTGTATATACTGCATCACACAAAAAAGTATATACTTACTTCATTAAAAAAGTATGTTACATACCCTTTTGATTTAATTTTGTATGCTACACTTCCGTGCACAAAGAGCAGTGTATTATATACTCCTTTTGATGGTAGCATACACCACAAGGAAGATAAAAATTGGTGGCAGCTATTCAAACCAGTTTGAAAATATGTTATAGAGTCCCTGGCAAAAATATGGTACATACTCCACTATCACAAAGTCAGTATATACAATATCACAGAAATATTGTTCTGGTATATACTGATTATTACACCTACTCCAACCCAAGCTCCCTAGGTTCACGGCAAGAATTCAAACCAGTTCAAAAATTACATACTCCACTATCACAAAGTTAGTATATATAATATCACAGAAATATTGTTCTGGTATATACTGATTATTACACCTACTCCATTTTGAGCTCCCCAGGTTCACAGCAAGCAAAGAGTAAGAGCACCGTATATTTTCAAGAGTTGGCAATATATGCTAACATTTTAGGTACCTTCGTATATACTACATATTAGATTTATTCTTTTGAAACATGCATGCATATCTGAAAATGCGTAGATGTCATGTTTGGTTTAGCACACACAGTTTCATAGTGCAACATACACAAAATCACAAATGTATTTAGATCTGAAAGTAAATATAAGAAGCATCAAGCATTACCATATTGTTGGAGATTATTAATCCAGGTCCTATAGAAAACAAATCTCAATGAAGTTGTGTGGTAGCTGTAGTTGAAGGCATAAAAATGATTGAGTAAACTATCACATCCATGCAGGTCCATATGGCTGATGCCATGCGTTCCAAAGGTGCCTGAACCCCTGACCGACATTGATGATGAACATCTGGCAAAGCGCCTACATCAACAGTTAAATCATCAGCCTGATTGGTAAGAAGAATAAATTATTCAAACAACACTAATCCTATGGCACACACATCAGATTGTGTAATTTCCTTATTAAGAATTCAGTGAAGTCTACTTAACATTGCTTAGGCTCGACAAAATTAGTAAAAATAAAACGTTATGTTATGTCAAGCAGCTTTGAAGACGCACTAATGATCACATCCTAAAGTGGTCCTCAAAAATCAGGATTGGACATCTAAGCTTGTAGTCATAGGTGCAGTAGCATTTCTTCAGCGAATTAAAATGCTTTTTCCAAAAGATGCTAATCATCCATGTGACCATGTCTCTGCAGCATAAATAGATGAAGCATCAATGATCAGTAATAAATACTTGGACGGGGAATGAATTACTCCTTCTTGTAGGAATTAGCACAGACATTTTCTTGGCAAACAAAGCTCAAGTTCTGCATACTAAACTGTAGTACTCTGGGCAATAGAAAGCAATGCATTGGGTATTATTCATCAACAACAATCCACACAATTATATTGTAGTAAGCTAAATAGTAGTTGAGCCTATGAACTATTTCTTAGAACTACCTAAATGACCAATTATAACATAATTGTATTGTCCTCTACCAAATTCAGTATGGTGACATTTTTCGAATATTATTCCTAACTGAAGCACCTGTTAACAAACCAACTAAACCACCATGATTTTTTAAAAACAGAACTATCCAAATCACCATTGCAAAGTCAAAGGGTAGTAGTATTGACCCAGTACCTTCCCAAACCCAAGCGTGTCTGTAGGAAAGGAGATTCGGCCCACTAACATGGCAATCCAATGGCAGTACACCTAGCACACCCGCAAATCCATTCCACCCAAGTTCCATGAGAGAACTTCAGAGAAGAAAATTACCTTGCCTGGCAGCCTCTCAAAACACAGCCGAATTTGCTACGCGGAGCACCATCTTCTCCAGGTAGTTCCATGCCTCGGCGGTCCGATGAGTGGAGGCGCACAAATTTGCTACGCGGAGCACCAACTTCTTCGGGTACTTCCATGCCTCGACGGTCCGATGAGTGGAGGGGCACAACAGGAGACCATTGTTATTGCCTATAGGTATAGATTGCCGCATGAGAGGAGAGTGCGGTGTGATGTTCGATGGGAGAGGAGGAAGAGGAGGTGAGGATAGATCGAGAAGGGACACAATCCGCCTCAATCGCATTCCCTCGACCTGCCGCGCCGCCTCCACATGACCGGAAGCATCGGCCACAGCGTGCTAGTCCAAGAGGGAGGACTAAGGAGAGAGATGGTTCACGGTGGCGGTGGAGGCGATGGAATGCAACAGAGGGTAGGTGCAGTGGGCAGGGGCAGTGGATGGGTGGGAGAGCGACGGCATCGATGGGGAGCAGGGCGGCGGTGCGATCCATGGCAAGCGATGGGCGTCAGAAGGTTAGGGATACAGGAAGACTTTTTTTTAGCAACCACGGTGAAAGGACTGCGGGTTTTTTTAGGTGGCTGTGGGGCTTCGTTTTGTACAACCATTGTGAAAGGAACGTGGGCCTTCAGGTTCCTTGGTGAAAGGAGCGTGGGCCTTCAGTTTTATTTTGGCGAATTAAGCACGTAATTAAGAGAAAATAACACGAGTTAATCTCCACCGTAATAACTCGGTCTCATCGAATGAACCGTTCGTAATTTCTAATTAACATGATAATTACTTAGGAGTCTGTAATTAGTAGAGGTATAGATAGATAGATAGATAGATAGATAGATAGATAGATTGGACTATTCCTGAACCACCGCCTAAACCCATTCCCAAGAAGAGGGGTATATTATATCTCAGTCCCGAAGATATGCAAGAGGCAGATAAATCTATGAAGGAAAAAGGTATTAAAGCTGAGGACGTTAAAAATTTACCTCCTATTGAAGAAATACATGGGCTTAATATACCACCAATGCCTAAGGTGGTAGAGGTAAATTCTCTTATGAAGTTCAATGATAATGATAATCCTTACAATATGCATCATATCCAATGCCTTTTATGAGTTTGAAAACTATATTAGAAAACAAGATCACTTCAATGCAAATGTTATGAAACAATTGAAATATAATTCTGATATGATTGCTCGCTTAAGTGACTTGTTATTTAGAATATTAAATGATGTTAGAGGTGTTGGAAAACATGCTTATATAGTTCAAACCCAATTAGAGCATGTTGCTAAATCTCAAAGAGAATTGCTTGATGAAATGAATAAAAATATGCATGACTTTGCTATTAGAGTTGCCACTAGAGGAGGTAAAATGACTCAGGAACCACTTTATCCAGAGGGACACCCTAAAAGAATTGAACAGGATTCACAAAGAGCTAACACAAGTGCACCTAGTCCTTCTAGGAAGAAAAGGAAAAAGGAAAATGATAGAACTTTGCATGCCTCTAGTGAACCTGAAATAGAGAAACCTCCTGATAATGATAATGAAATTTCTATCTCTGATGCCGAAACTCAATCTGGTAATGAACACTCACCTACTAATAAAGAAAAGGTAAATGATGGGGTTCATGAAGACTCTCAACCAACCAATGATAAAGAACCAAATAATGATGTGGAGATAGAACCACCTGTTGATCTTGATAACCCACAAGCTAAGAATAAAAGGTATGATAAAAGAGACTTTGTTGCTAGAAAACACGGCAAAGAAAGAGAACCGTGGGTTCAAAAACCTATGACTTTTCCACCCAAGTCAACTAAAAAGAATGATGATGAAGAATTTGAACGCTTTGCTGAAATGTTGAGGCTAGTATTTTTGCATACTCGCTTGACTGATATATTGAAAATGCCTCCTTATGCAAAGTATATGAAAGACATCATCACAAATAAGAGAAAAATACCGGAAGTTGAAATCTCCACTATGCTTGCTAATTACACTTTTAAAGATGGAGTACCTAAAAAAACTTGGAGATCCGGAATACCAACTATACCTTGTTCTATCAAAAAGAATTATGTGAAAACTGCTTTGTGTGCTTTAGGAGCTGGTGTTAGTGTTATGCCTTTCTCTTTATATAAAAGACTTGACTTGAATAAACTCACACCTACTGAAATATCTTTGCAAATGGCTAACAAATCAACTCCATACCTATCGGTATCCGTGAGGATGTGCCCATTGTTATTGCTAATATTACTATTTTGACAAACTTTGTTATACTTGAGATGCCCGAGGACGACAACATGTCGATTATCCTTGGTAGACCCTTCTTGAATACTATAGGGGTTGTTATTGATTGCAATAAAAGCAAGTTCACTTTTCATATTAATGGTCATGAGCATACGGTGCACTTTCCAAAGAAACAATTCCAAGTGAATCATATTAATGTTATTGAAAAATCACCGACAATCACTATTGGAAGTTTTCAAATACCTCTACCTACTGTCAAAAAGAAATATGAAATGCTTATTGTTGCGGAAATGCATATCCCCATTGAGGTAGTAGTTTACGAAAGTTCTTCGGTTTCATGCTAATCGAAAGTGGTTGTTAATAAGACTTGATCAACCTTATTAATGGATCATTTTTGAACGGTATGAAGTTGATGAATTTAGTAAGCACTACTTTCTGTCCCCACTTTTTATCCTCTGTTTTTATTAGTTAAATAAAATAAATTGCCATGTTTTGTCTGTTTTCTGAATTTCCCAAGCAATAAAAAATGACCCAAAAATAAAAGTTCTCAGAATGCCCTGAAAATTTAATACGGTTTTTTCTGAATATTTGAGAATTTTTGGTGCAAATAACATCAAAGGGAGGTGCACCAGGTGGGTACAACCCACCTGGGCGCGCCAGCACCCCCAGGCGCGCCCTGGTGGGTTGTGGTCCCCATGTGGGCCCCCTCACTTACCTCTTCATACCACATCATCACTTACCTCCAAAAAAAATCCCCATTGCTCTCTCTCTCTCTCTCCTGTGTTCTTGAGCTCAAACCCGCGGATTTCGATCTCTTTTCTCGAAGCTACATTTCCAAAACTGTTTCGGGGGATTGTTGCTTGAAAATTGTACACAGACATGATGAACCTATTTGGAAGGAGTTCTTCGAGGAGCCGATCCTCGGGGGCATCTTCTAGTGACAATTCTGCTCGTCGGTCTTATGTTGAACCAAGTGAGAGTTCCACGCGAGATGCCGCCACCAAGACATGTTTATGGCCTAGTGATGAATATATGATGTGTGTGGGCATTAAGGAGGAATTTGAGCAATATGTTCACAATGCTGGCCTCGGTCCCTACCTATCAGATAAGTGTGTACAACACCAACTTCTCATTGAATCATTTGTCAAAGGATTTAAATATTTCCCACGTGAGTCTAGGGTGTCGTTTATGCTTTATGATAATCCTTATACTATCCCACTAGAGAATTTTGCTTACCATTGCAAACTGTCATTTTGGGGTTCACTTGATGAGCCACCAACGGTTGAGTATGAGTCTTTCTTGACTAGCCTTTGCTATGGTGAAAATAGGGGAGTGAGACAAGGAAGAATAAAGAACATTCATTTTCCTGCAATTCAGTATTTTGCATTATTTAATGGGAAATGCATAGTAGGCAAGCAAGACTGTAGCATACTTTGTGCGCCATACTTGAGCCTCCTTCACACCGCTCTCACTGGTGAAAGGAATTATAACCTTGGAGCGATTATTGCATGTAGACTCCGGCACAATGCTAACCGCGGTTGGTTCTATTGTGGAAATTATGCCACGTGTTTAGAACGGGAGCTGAGTGTTTCGCCTTTACCCTTTGATCCTATCCTACCCATGCAGTATTTAGATTTTGACACTCTGAAGGAACACAAGATCCTTAAGGGAAGGGTTGATAATTTCACTTACGATCTAATGTTTAACCAAAGATCCATTGTGGACACACATTTTCCTGCGCCTACTCTTTTTGATTATAATAGTAAGGGAAGATAATTTGTTCTTGAGAGCGAGGCCCGAACTCATAACGCAACAGTGGTGGCGGCACGACATGCTGAGGCATCCGCACCGAGAGCTTCCATGAGCTACCACGCTGACTATTAGCCTCCAGGCTACTGATCGACTACCAAGTTAGGCCAAAAGCCTAAGCTTGGGGGAGTATGTGTTTCCACCGACTTTACATTCATGTCTACTTATTTCATTTGTCGGTGTTCACACTTTTTCATTGTATCATCCATGCTTAGATTTATTTTCTTGCTTTCATCTTGTGTGTTTAAAAAACTTTAGGAAAAACAAAAAAATTAGTCATAGTTAATTTACTTTCTATGCGTGCTTAGTAGTAGTACTAAAAAGAAAATCCAAAAAGATTTCCTTGTCCTTCTTTTGCTTGTTGGGAGCTTTCCCGTGTAAATAGTTTTTCTCGTTTTTGCTTTTCCCTTTTATTTGCTTGTTGAAGAAAACCAAAAACCCCAAAAATATTTCAGTGTGTTTCTCTGAAATTATTTTCTTTTATTCGAGTTGTACCAAAGAGAAGACCACGATGAAAATGTTGAGTGGCTCTCATATGAATAATTGTTGAACTAATAAAGCGCCCATTTTACCTTGTCTTCTCCTGTTGAATAATTTTTTTGCAGATTCCAGCTTAGTCCATGGCACTCTTGCACTATTATTATTTTCATATCATTCGGTCATGCAAGTGAAAGGCAATAATGACGACATTCGATGAACTGGCCGTGGCAAAGAGAAACTGGTATGAACTCGACTTGTCTTGTCTATGTAAATATGTTTAACCTAGCGTCCATGATTCAGCATGTTATGATTAAACATGTTTGCAATGAAAATTAGAGATTATAGTTTCTCATGCCATGCATGAGTAGCTGGGAGTTAATAATAATTTATCTTGGATATCAACATAGCGTTAAAATGACTGTGATGTAGTATGATGATATGGTATCCTCCTCTGAATGTTCAAGTGGCTTGACTTGGTACATGTTCATGCATGTAGTTGAATCAAAACCAACATAGCCTCTATAATGTTTATGTTCATGGTGTTCATATCCTACTCATGCTAGTGTCCAATGTCACTAATGTGTAATGCATGGTTACGATTGTTGTTGCTCTCTAGCTGGACGCTTCTCAATCTTAATTGCTAGCCTTCGCCTGTACTAAGTGGGGATTCTGCTTGTACATCAAAAACCTTGAACCCAAAGTTATTCCAGATGAGTCCACCATAACTACCTATATACGATATTACCCTGCCGTTCTAAGTAAATTTGCATGTGCCACCTCTAAAACTTCTAAAGAATTATCCGTTTTGTATGCCTAGATCGTTCATGGAACGACAAGAGGTAGTCGATATCTTCCGTGCTAAGTGGCTTATTCTTAGGTCGAGTGTTTATTCACTCGCCATCGCATGAGAAAATGGGCGGTAATAGGGATGCCCAGTCCCAAACTGCAAATATGAAAAAGGGTTCATCTCTGAAATAATTAAACAAAAACTCCCAATGGAGTCAAAACCTTTACTTTTACCACTTGGGAACCGCCACTAGCCTGTGTAGCATGGAAGATGTTGATAACTAATGGTCGTGAAGTGAATAAGAAGGGTGCATGTCTCAAAATATCATTTATCTCTGTTTTAAAAAACTGAGCTCTAGCACTTCTGCAAATCACTGCTTCCCTCTGCGAAGGGACTTTCTATTTATTTTTATGTTGTGTCACCACCTTCTAAAACAAGCGCCAGAAATTGAGTAGAGCACAACGGTCATGATTTATGCATTGTGTGTAGCTAATGTTGGGTGCATCATGACTGGATCTTTTCTACCATGAATTATAATGTTTAGTCGCGGCTTGAACTTTGGAGGTGCTCTGCATTCATGTTTTGCGGTCTCAGAAAGGGCTAGCGAGATACCACTATTGTCATATTATATCATGGTTGTTTTGACAACGTGTTGCCGTTTGAGATATCTTATTATTGCTATCATTATAATATTTAAGTGTTATTGTTGACATGGTTAGTTATAATGTTGGCTGAAAACCTGGGTGTTGTTTAAGCTTATTTATGCAAACAAGAGCAAAAGAGTTCGTAAAAGTTTTTCTTTCTCACTTTCAGTTTATCAAATGAATTGCTTGAGGACAAGCAAAGGTTTAAGCTTGGGGGAGTTGATACGTCTCCAACGTATCTACTTTTTCTCACACTTTTCCTCTTGTTTTGGACCCTAATTTGCATGATTTGAATGATACTAAGCCCGAACTGATGCTCTTGTCACCTGAACTACCATGGTGTTGTTTTTGTGCAGAAATAAAAGTTCTCGGAATGGAACGAAACTTTTTGAGAATTTTTATATCAATAATAAGAATTTCTGGAGCCAAGACCTACCGGAGAGGGGCCCCTGGGTGGGCACAACCCACCAGGGCGCTCCCCCCTCTCTTGGCGCGCCCTGGTGGGTTGTACCCACCTGGTGGCCCCGCTGACAACTCCCCTGATACTATAAAATCACATATTTCCAGCAAAAAAATAGGGAGAAAGAATTATCACGGTCCAGGAGACGGAGCCGCCGCCAAGCCCTGTTCTTCCTTGGGAGGGCAGATCTGGAGCCCGTTTGGGGCTCCGGAGAGGGGGATCTTCGTTCTTCGTCATCACCAACCCTTCTCCATCGCCAATTCCATGATGCTTCCCACCGGGAGTGAGTAATTCCTTCGTAAGCTCACTGGTCGGTGAGGAGTTGGATGAGATTCATTATGTAATCGAGTTAGTTTTGTTAGGGCCTGATCCCTAGTATCTACTATGTTCTTAGATTGATGTTGCTATGACTTTGCTATGCTTAATGCTTGTCACTTTGGGCCCGGGTGCCATGATTTCAGATCTGAACTATTTATGAATTTATCATTATATCCATGTTCTACATCCGATCTTGCAAGTTATAGTCACCTACTACGTGTTATGATCCGACACCCCTGGAGTGACAACAACCGCGCCCACTCCTGGTGATGACCGTAGTTTGAGGAGTTCATGTATTTACTATGTGTTAATGCTTTGTTCCGGTTCTCTATTAAAAGGAGGCCTTAATATCCCTTAGTTTCCAATATGGACCCCGCTGCCACGGGAGGGTAGGACAAAAGATGCCATGCAAGTTCTTTTAATAAAGCACGTATGACTATTTGCGAAATACATGCCTACATTATATTGATGAACTGAATCTAGTGCCATATCGCCCTAGGTTATAACTATCTCATGATGAATATCATCCAACAAGTCACCGATCCAATGCCTACAAACTTATCCATATTGTTTCTGCTAAGTTACTACTTCTATCATCACTGTTACGCTTGCTACAAAATTACTGCTATCATTGTTACTGTTACTATTGTTGTTGTCACTACTATCAAAACTATCAAACTAGTTTGCTACTAATCACTTTGCTGCAGATAATTAATCTCCAGGTGTGGTTGAATTGACAACTCAGCTGCTAATACCTTCAAATATTCTTTGGCTCCCCTTGTGTCGAATCTTTAAATTTGGGTCGAATACTCTACCCTCGAAAGCTGTTGCGATCCCCTATACTTGTGGGTTATCACTTAATGCTGGCACCAAATAACAATTATTCAGGTCTATAACTAATCCCAAAGGTAGAAGTAGAGGTAGCGTGCCAACCGCAATCACATCGACTTTGGAACCATTTCCCACGTGCATCATCACCTCATCCTTAACCAATCTTTGCTTAATCCATAGCCCCTGTTTCGAGTTGCAAATATGAGCAACAGAACCAGTATCAAATACCCAGGCGCTACTGCGAGCATTAGTAAGGTACACATCAATAACATGTATATCAAATATACCTTTCACTTTGCCATCCTTCTTATCCGCCAAACTGTTGGGGCAGTTCCGCTTTCAGTGACTAGTCCCTTTGCAGTAGAAGCACTCATTCTCACGCTTAGGTCTAGACTTGGGCTTCTTCACTTGAGCAGCAACTTGCTTGCCATTCTTCTTGAAGTTCCCTTTCTTCCCTTTGCCTTCTTCTTGAAACTAGTGATCTTGTTAACCATCAACAGTTGATGCTCCTTCTTGATTTCTACCTCCACAACCTTTACTATTGCGAAGAGCTCGGGAATTGTCTTATCCATCCCTTGCATATTATAGTTCATCACGAAGCTTTTGTAGCTTGGTGGCTGTGATTGAAGAACTCTGTCAATGACACTATCATCAGGAAGATTAACTCCCAATTGAGTCAAGTGGTTGTGATACCCAGACATTCTAAGTATATGTTCACTGACAGAACTATTCTCCTCCATCTTGCAGCTATAGAACTTATTGGAGACTTCATATCTCTCAATTCGAGCATTTGCTTGAAATATTAATTTCAACTCCTGAAACATCTCATATGCTCCATGACGTTCAAAACGTCGTTGAAGTCCCGATTATAAGCTGTAAAGCATGGCACACTGAACTATCGAGTAGTCATCAGCTTTGCTCTGCCAGACGTTCATAACATCTGGTCTTGCTCCTGTGGCGGGCTTTGCTCCTAGCGGTGCTTCTAGGACATAATTCTTCTGTGCAGCAATGAGGATAATCCACAAGTTATGGACCCAGTCCGTGTAGTTGCTACCATCATCTTTCAACTTAGCTTTCTCTAGGAGTGCATTAAAATTCAAAGGAACAGTAGCACGAGCCATTTATCTACAACAACATAGACATGCAAAATACTATCAAGTACTAAGTTCATGATAAATTAAAGTTTAATTAATCATATTATTTAAGAACTCCCAATTAGATAGACATCTCTCTAGTCATCTAAATGATCATGTGATCCATATCAACTAAACCATGTCCGATCATCACGTGAGATGGAGAAGTTTTCAATGGTGAACATCACTATGTTGATCATATCTACTATATGATTAACGCTCGACCTTTCGGTCTCAGTGTTCCGAGGCCATATCTGCATATGCTAGGCTCGTCAAGTTTAACCCGAGTATTCTGCATGTGCAAAGCTGGCTTGCACCCATTGTATGTGAATGTAGAGCTTATCACACCCGATCATCACGGTGTCTCGGCACGACGAACTGTAGAAACGGTGCATACTCAGGGAGAACACTTATACCTTGAAATTTAGTGAGAGATCATCTTATAATGCTACCGCCTTGCTAAGCAAAATAATATGCATAAAGGATAAACATCACATGCAATCAAAATAAGTGATATGATATGGCCATCATCACCTTGTGCCTTTGATCTCCATCTCCAAAGCACCGTCATGATCACCCCTTCGAAAGTTACATTTGCTTCTCTCGGGTTTTTTATCTCCTATTTTCATTGGCTTGACACCTTGATCTCCTTCGTAGCTTCGTTGTCGTCTCGCCAACTATTGCTTCTACGACTATCGCTCCCGCTTAGTGATAAAGTAAAGCAATTACATGGCGATTGCATTTCATACAATAAAGCGACAACCATTTGGCTCCTGCTAGTTGTCGATAACTGTTACAAAACATGATCATCTCATACAACAATTTATATCATCACGTCTTGACCATATCACACCACAACATGCCCTACAAAAACAAGTTAGACGTCCTCTACTTTGTTGTTGCAATTTTTATGTGGCTACTACGGGCTTCTAGCAAGAACCGTTCTTACCTACGCATCACAACCACAACAATTTTTCGTCAAGTGTGCTGTTTTAACCTTCAACAAGGACCGGGCGTAGTCAAACTCGATTCAACTAAAGCTGGAGAAACAGACACCCACTAGCCACCTGTGTGTGAAGCACGTCGGTAGAACCAGTCTCATGAACGCGTTCATGTAATGTCGGTCTGGGCCGCTTCATCCAACAATACCGCCGAATCAAAGTAAGACATTGCTGGTAAGCAGTATGAATATTATCGCCCACAACTCTTTGTGTTCTACTCATGCATATAACATCTACGCATAGACCTGGCTCTAGTACCACTATTGGGGAACGCACTATTTCAAAAAGTTTACCTACGATCACGCAAGATCTATCCAGGAGATGCATAGCAACAAGAGGGGAGAGTGTGTCTAGGTACCCCCGTAGACCGAAAGCGAAAGCATTTAGTAAAGCGGTTGATGTAGTCGAACGTCTTCGCAATCCAATCGATCCAAGTACCGAATGCACGGCACCTCCACGATCAGCACACATTTAGCTCGATGATGTGCCTCGAACTCTTGATCAAGTTGAGGCCGAGGGAGAGTTCCGTCAGCATGACGGCGAGGTGACGGTGATGATGGAGTTACCGACGCAGGACGTCGCTTAAGCACTACAACGATATGACCGAGGTGTGTAACTGTGGAGGGGCGCACCGCACACGGCTAAAAGATCAACTTGTGTGTCTTTGGGGTCTCCCTCCCCATATATATAAAGGGGGGAGGAAAGGAGGTCGGCCCTAGGAGGGGGCGCGCCATGGGGGGAGTCCTACTTGGACTCCTAGTCCAAGTAGGAGAAGAAGGGAAAGAGGAGAGAAGAGAAGGAAGGAGGGGGCCGCCGCCCCCTCCCCTTGTCCAATTAGGAATGGTCAAGGGGGGGTGTGCGCCACCTCTCGCCGGCCCTCTCCCTTCTCCACTAAGGCCCATTGTGGCCCATTAATCCCCCGGGGGGTTCCGGTAACCCCCCGGTACTCCAGAAAATGCCCGAACCTATCCGAAACCATTTCGGTGTCCAAACATAACCTTCCAATATATCAATCTTTATGTCTAGACCATTTCGAGACTCCTCGTCATGTCCGTGATCTCATTCGGGACTCCGAACAAACTTCGGTTCATCAAAAAACGAAACTCATAATACAAATCATCATCGAACGTTAAGCGTGCGGACCCTATGGGTTCGAGAACTATGTAGACATTACTGAGACACATCTCCGGTCAATAACCAATAATGGAACCTGGATGTTCATATTGGCTCCTACATATTCTATGAAGATCTTTATCGGTCAAACCACACAACAACATACGTTGTTCCCTTTGTCATCGGTATGTTACTTGCCCGAGATTCGATAGTCGGTATCATCATACCTGGTTCAATCTCGTCACCGGCAAGTCTTTTTACTCGTTCTGTAATGCATCATCCCATGGCTAACTGATTAGACACATTGCTTGCAAGGCTCATAGTGATGTGCATTACCGAGAGGGCCTAGAGATACCTCTCCGATACACGGAGTGACAAATCCTAATCTCGATCTATGCCAACTGAACAAACACCGTCGGAGACACTTGTAGAGCATCTTTATAATCACCCAGTTACGTTGTGACATTTGATAGCACACAAGGTGTTCCTCCAGTATTCGGGAGTTGCATAATCTCATAGTCTGAGGAACATGTATAAGTCATGAAGAAAGCAATAGTAGAAAAACTAAATGATCATTATGTTAAGCTAACGATGGGTATTGTCCATCACATCATTCTCTAATGATGTGATCCCGTTCATCAAATTACAACACATGTCTATGGCTAGGAAACTTAACCATCTTTGATTAACGAGCTAGTCAAGTAGAGGCATAGTAGGGACACTCTGTTTGTCTATGTATTCACACATGTACTAAGTTTCCGGTTAATACAATTCTAGCATGAATAATAAACATTTATCATGATATAAGAAAATATAAATAACAACTTTATTATTGCCTCTAGGGCATATTTTCTTCAATAAACACGTTGTACGTATGGAACATGGTTTAGATTATGAATATCTAGTTAGTACATCAAATGTACTATTATTTGGAATCAACATCAAGTGTATTCAAAAAATTGAATTCAAGTTCATATAGTACACATAGTTCATATCTATCTCTACAGTAATCATGTGGTGTGTTGTTAAGGTAATACACGAATGATGGTTGAAGTTGGCAACAATCATGATTGTATATTCTTATTCAAATAGAGAAACGAATTCAAATTTAGTTTGAATTGCTGCGGTAGTATAGACATTTGGATGCACTAAAATGCTGGTATGAGTAGGTTACATGCATTATACAGCCAGCGAAAAAATTTAATTGGACATGACATGGATTCATAGCTTTGAATAGTATTTGTATAGTAAAATGGGACAAGACTCTCTCTTTGTGTGGTGTGAATAGTTTTATTTTTTCGTTTTTTCGTTGAGGGAAGTGCGAATTGATTTGGTACATACAAGTACAATATTACACGTTAGGCTTGTCCCTAAAATTCAACTCGCGCCTTCTTATATCCCAAAAATTCGGATATCATGCCCCCAAAACTCGTGCCTTCACAACCCGCGCCTTGCTATCCCAAAATTACAACGTGCGTGAAAACTCCCTACAGCTGCCAAATCCCGACACGTGAAATCCCCCTTCTAACCCTATGCTGAAAGGGATGCTAGTTCAAATCGGTGGGGGTACTTTTATAACACACCCTACATTTTGGACAAGTGTGTCCCTAAGTCATGGTTTTCCCTCCCATCGCCTCCTTTTCGCCATTCAAAATCCCAGGCCGCCATAACCTCTTCACTCCAGCCGTAAAACCCCACCCTCCTCCATCTGTCACCTCACCGCTGCCCAGTCGGAACCTCTTCCCCGACGACGTCATCCACCGCAACCGCTTGACGTCCCTCATCCACCTCCCCAGATGATGATCCTCGTCCATCTCGTCGTCCTGCCGGTTCAGCCGCCCCGTCCTAAACCTCCAAGGAGCTGCTTTGACAATCGCCTCGTCTATCGCGGCTGCTCCATCCCCACAGCACCGCCTTAACCTGCTCCACCGGAATCACGGCATCCTCACTGACTCCTCGGACGAAGCCGAGGCCTACTCGGCGCCACCAAAGAGGTTGTACACTCATCGCATCGCACCTTCTCCTTAACTCGACCTCCCGGCGCCGACGGTGCTCCATCCCGCACCCCCATGGCGCGGCTACCTAAAGCCGGTGCCGCGGGCGACATCTCCATGGCTGCTCTCCCCCAGTGTGAGGCCCCTTCGGCGGCGGCGGACATACCAGCCGGATATGTTGCTGCTGCTCCGTCTCTCGCTCGCGCCGCTGCTGCTCTAGCTCTCGCTCGCGCCGCTGCTGCTGCTCCAGCTCTCGCTCGCTCGCGCTGCTGCTGCTCTCCCCCTCGCTCGTGCTGCTGCTCTGCCCCAATTTAGCTACACTTCAGTTGATTGAATCGACTTTTGGTCAGTCGATTTTCATGGGGTGGGGGTGTAACGCCCCGAGACCGTTGCGCCAGGTGTCTTCCAATTATTCGCTGTTGTTGCCTTGTAATTTTTTGCGTGTCATGCATTTCATATCATGTCATCATGTTCATAGCATTTGCATACGTGTTCGTCTCATGCATTCGAGCATTTTCCCCGTTGTCCGTTTCTCAATCCGACACTCATACGTCCTCCGGCGCTCCCTTTTGCTTTTTTTCGTGAGCGGGTGTTAAACTTTCTCAGATTGGATCGAGATTTGCCAAGCAGCCTTGGTACACCACTGGTAGACCGCCTGTCAAGTTTCGTGCCATTTGGACTTCGTTTGATACTCCAACGTTTAACCGGGGAACCGTAAAGGCCTCGTGTGTGTTGCAGCCAAACACCCCTCCAAAGTGGCCCAAAACCCATCCAAACCCCCTCCATCCTCTCGGTCATTCGATCACGATCGCGTGGCCGAAAACCGCTCCTCATTTGGACTCTCCTAACTCTCTCTACCTATAAATATGTGTCACCCTCCAAAAATTCACAGCCTAACCCTAGTCCTCTTCCTCCTTGCGCCACCGGAGCGCGCCACGTCGCCTGACCCCGCCGCCGGTCAACGCGCCTCCCTCCGCGGGCCCGTGGAACCCAGATCCGGCCCGCCCGGGCCCGGATCCCCGCCGCCCGCGCCCGTAGGTACCCGGCCGCGCCGCCGCCCGCCGGCTCTCCGCTGCCTGTCGCGCTTTGCCGCCGCCCCGCACCCGCATGCCTCCGCCGCCTCGCCTCGCCGGCCGGCCGCGCCACCCCGCTCGCTCGTCGCCGGCCACCGCCGCCGCCTAGCATCACCGCCGCCGCGCGCCGCCTCCACTTCCGCGCTACGCCACCGGAGCCGTCCCCTCGCCGCCTGTCGGGGATATACCCCGTGGTGTAAACCGGCCGGAAGTATAAACCGGCCGGACTGGATGACTCACTGGTAACCCGCCTGGAGCTTGGCGGTTCATGGGCTACCCGCCCGGTCTTGGCGGTTCATTAGTAACCCGGCGGGCGTGTCAGATGGATGACGAGGCCTATGGCCCAGAAGGCCGGTTCACGTTTAATGGTGGGCCGGTTTATGAGTAAAGCACAAAGAATATTCCCTTACAAAGGAAGCAAGACTAGGACTCCACTTGTAATAGAATAATCCTAATCCTAATAGGACTAGTCATGTAAACCGCCCCTTCAACATATATAAGGAGGGGCAGGGCACCCCTAGAGGGACAAGATTCACAAGTTCCACAAGTTGGACAAGTTAGGTTTAGACAATAGCTTTCAAGATAGAGCACACTTGTAACCGTGATCATCATCATCAATATCAATGAAGCAGGATGTAGACCTTTCCCTCCACCGTGAGGGTCCGAACCTGGGTAAAACATCGCTTCTCTCGTCCCGCTCAACCCCTCGCGACTAAGTCCTGACACTAAGGACATCTGCCATGACAATTCCACAACAGTTGGCGCCCACCATGGGGCTTGCGCACGACGGTGTTGAGTTGTTGGAGGGATATTTTCTAGGGACCGAGAAGCTTGCGGTGTGCTGGATTAACAAACCGGTACGGAAGGATCTACTTCAACTTTGAGTTCATCAGATTGAGATGGAAATTCTATTTTAACCTCGGGTTTAAGTCGGAAAAGTAACTACGGTGACGACGGCACACATATACGTCCTCCGTGCAATCAAGTAGAGGAGCATCCAAGGTCAACGAATTTGTTGCAAAGGATCTTATCAAAAATAATCTCGCCGGACAGCACGGTGGAAAAACCGGACGGAACAGGTCTCGAGGATAACCCGGCGGAGCACAAATCGCGCGATGATCTCGCCAAATCTTTCCGTCGGAGGACCCACAATTTGTGATTTCCATCCGTATGGAATCGGAATCGAGGGAATAGGGGTGATCCGTTTTCTACACAATCACGTTGACCGATACGGTGTGATGCAACTCCAACACAGCTGCCGCTGCGGCTGCCCGCTGCTGCGGGTCTCATTCCCCGTCCGAGTCGTTCTCAGGCCTTGCCACTGCTGAGTCACCCCTGTCCAAAATGCCCTCCCTGGCCGCGGTGTTCACCTCATGCCCACGCGCGCTGTTTTCTTCTGCCGCGCAACGCGCCGGGTCGCGGCAACCATCCGAGTGGCCTTGAGCCGCTGTTTTTTTTTACTCTAAAGCTGCCAGATGTCGGGCCCTATGAGCTGCCCTGGACACTTTCCGTCTTCGCAAGCGATTCTGTATCAAAGTTGTTACCACCTCGCCTTTACCCGGCCTCACTTCGGCTGACTCGGTGCTGCTAGGGGTCGCCGCACCGCCTTGCCGGCGCCTCCATGAGCCGGCCCCGGCTGCTATCACGACCTGGCTGAGCTGCCCTCGAAACGGATTAACTTTTGCTGCAAGGACCATCAAATCTCTCAATCGCCGAGACAGTTTCCACCGTAGTCATTGTTGCTGATTGGACATGCTACAAATCCCAAGGCATCAATTTGTGACTGCTCGTGTGATTCCCTCCGCGTGAAAGCCAAGAAAAGAGTTCATCTACTGGAGCGAGACCTCCAAGGAAGCTCTCACGTGGTCACAAGGGACAAGCCATCACATCAAAAATCAAATGACAGTACGCAGAGACGCGGTCGCTGGAGCGCTGAGAAGTTTTTTGGCCGTATTCAATGGACGCATCATGCCACGTGGGTGCTACTGCTTTCTCAGACCTACGTCTAGGCATCTGATGCTGTTCAGCATTATCAAATGCCAGCGTCCGTGTTCATCTGACAAGATATATCAGGTGATGTTGTTTTTATCTATTACATATTTTTTAATAAAAAAACAAGCTACTTTGACCTGTGGTATTTCTTCGCAGGATCATTATTTATTACAAAGGTGTTGCAAATGGCGTACATCAAGTTATTTTTTGCACTAGCGCTTGTCCGTATCGTGTTGTTCGACGGATACGTGCGCAAGTCGCGGCCTCTACTACATCAGCACACGTGAATAACTCCCATCTGCACCAGCTTACAATGCCGCGGCCGACTCATCTGTCCGAGCTGCCTCTGATGTTGCGGTCGTCCTTGTCGTCCGTCTCTTGCGGCCTGGTCTACATCAACATACCGGGCCGCACCTGTTTGCATGAGCTGTTTATTGAGTATGAGCAAGTCACAGCTTGGGTAGCCCGGTTTTTCTTTTCAAAAAAATGGAGGCAAATCATCATATACTATCAACCGCCGTCTGCACTGGGTGGTTCAATGGGCAGGCACACAAATCGCCGCCACTACAGTTTGGTTAACTTCAAATCACCAGTTGGAAGGAACCATTTGCTGAGTTGCTGACACGGCTCATACGGGATCATTTACAACCCGCCGCAGTCACACCAACCTTCTGTGGATTCACATCGTGCTACCGACACCAAAGATATACAAGTTATGCCGGTTTATATCACGGTCAAATATGGAGAATCTCAAGCCAACTCATCGAGTCACCTTGAGACTTGGGGGCTACAATGATATGACTTAGCAAACGTTGCCGGTTTTCAGTGAAGTCAAGAACCCCAATACGTTGGAGGGAATGATAACCCGGTCCTGGATTCACATCGTGCTGTCAGAAGATTTCCGGATTAGAAAGTATATGACAGTTACAAAATCCCGGCTCAACGAAAAAGTTTTGGGTCATCAGAAAATGATTCCGGTTTACAATCCGGTACAAGGGAAATTTGTTCTCCGACAAAGCTCTGAAGCTCTCAAATCCGGTTTAAGAATTTTCGGTTCAAAAAGGAATTAACTTCTCGCAAGTTCGAGTTTAAAGGCCGTCAGAAAATTTTCGGCTAAAAATGAAGATTCCGGTTTAAAATCCGGTTCAAGGGAAAGATGTCTCCCACAAAGCTTTGAAGATCTCAATATCCGGTTCCAGATCCCGGTTCAAGAAGAATTTATCTCTCGCAAAAAGTTAAAAATTGCCGAAGAGGACCTGCTGCCACGATGCGCGGTTCGAACATGGGTATCCCGCCTTACTGGCCTGACATATTATTGATCACATGGGGGCTTCTGCTTCATAAAGCGGGGTCTCTGTTCTTTTACATCATGTGTGGTTACACGGAGTTGTTCTAAAGCGGCCTCCGGTTTACCCCTTGAGTTAGCTTTTCAAAAGCATCATGTTATATCACTTGGGGGCTTGCTCGTGTTCGAACCAATGCAATACCTCTTGATAGGCGAGAGCCACCAGATCACTTGGGGACTTGGTCACGTCTGAACCAGTCATGCCTCTTGATCGGCCTAAGGCCACAGAATCACTTGGGGGCTTGGTCGAACCCAAACCATTGTCATGCCACTTGATCGGCATAAATGCCACGGTTTCATTTGGGGACCTGGCTGACTTGAACCATAGCTACACCTATCGGGAGCTTGGTCGTGTCCGATCATGGTAACGCCATCTGATCAGCTCAAATAAGCCTCTTTTTGCAAACGATTTTGTCATTGCCTTTGCTTCACATTTTTTTCCTTGAAAGATATTTCTTTCTTTTTATTGCGTTTTTTAAACCGACAAAGTTTTAAGCCGGTTCAAACTGTCAATTGACTGAACACGGTCAAATCTTAATCCGAAGGCTATCTGCCCGGTTTGATTTTCTGTTACCATCCTATTATGGAGTAAACCGGTGTTTATCAACCAGGCTCGGTTTTCAACTACAAGTTGTCAGTACACGATCAAGTTATAATTCAGAGACTATCAGCCCGGTCCGGTTCGACTACAAGTCGCCAGTATTATATATGGATAATCCGGTGTCTATCATAACCCGGTATGGTTTTATCATAAACCAGCACAATATGGAAAGAGTTATCAGTACTCAAGATTGGGATTATCACCCTTACTACAAAAAGTTGGTAAAACCAATGATGTGATTCAATGTCACAGGTATGATATATTTTATATTTGATTATTCTTAAGTGCAGCCTTGGTTATAAACCCAGGTTATATGTTGGGCATTATGACCCGTCCGGCGGTGAACCGCCAGGACACTTTAAACTTGTTGTATGCAGAAACAGGTTGAATAAAGCATGATTATAAGTCACTGGTGTTTATTAAACCGACCTGGCTTTTGACTATAAGTCGCCAGTATGATGATAAATTATCCGGTGTTTATTAAACCGGCCTGGCTTTAAGACAATAAGTCGCCAGTGTATGATGAGAAATTATCCGGTGTTCGTTAAACCGGCCTGGCTTTTGACTATAAGTCGCCAGTATATATTTGGATTGCGTCATTGGAATCATGCGCTCATAAATCATTGGATTATATTATTCAAATCTTCAAATAGCCAACATGGCTGGATTTTATTATGGTTATCAATAACCAGTATTATGATTAAGGTTTTCAAAGTCGCTTTAGCGCAATGGATATTATATTATCAATGGATATGATTTAATTTACAATTGAAGGAATAGTCCCAAGTCGCTGCAGGCTTACGACCCGGCACTTGGGGGCTACATTATTCAAACTTAAGATTATATCAAATATGCAAGTCTCATGTCGCTGCAAGCATGCACCATAACACTTGGGGGCTAATGCAAAGTCATTTTTTGCTCATCTTATTAAAGACCCGACTCATCATATTATAATGAGCCGGCCCTTGGGGGCTACCAATTGCTCCTGTCAACAATTCAAGGTACACAAGTTTTCGTCCATAATATTGAAGGATCCATTGCTCAGTTGGTAAAGCACAAAACTCTTAACCTTGTGGACGTGGGTTCAAGCCCTACGATGGAAGCTACATTATAAGATGTTATTTTCATTGAAGTATATATCAAGTCCCGGTTCAGTATTATCTTACTAAGCCGGCCCTTGGGGGCTACACATCACTGCTAAAATCCCTGCTCATTATTGCATAATGACCTGGCCCTTGGGGGTTACACTGATTGAAGTTTTTATAAGCAATTACAAGTCCTAGGTTGCTGCAAGCATGACAACCCAGTACTTGGGGGCTACATATATGGAGTATTCAATTTATATGATTGAGATGAACAAACCGGATTTCTTCAAGGTTGAAACACTTATTGGAGCAAGTCTTAAGTTATCACTATGTTCTCCTCTTAAGACTTGGGGGCTACAGGTATTATGCATATAAAGGAGGAACATCTTCATTTTATCAGTTTTGAGCAAATCAGGAAGATCAATTACATGACCCGGTGTCGACAACAATTATGACCCGGTGCCATCAATATTTATAAACCGGCCATTTTGGTAACCGGAAAGTTTTACATCTTCAAAACGGGTTGAATATCAGATAAGTATTTCAAGACCCATATTTCTTATACCGGCGCTTTGGGAGCTGAGTCAAAGGAGTTATTCTTCACAATATTTCTCTATGACAAACCAATGTCGACAAATTGATTATGAAGCTGGTCTGTTGACCCGGACTTCCCAGAAGGAGGAAATGACAAGGACTTAAGGGTGATCAGGTACCGCTTTACAATAATTTTTAACCCGGAGCATAACCTATCAAATTTGCTCTTGAGTTTATGTTGCAGATCAGTTTAACATGGATAAATCCAAATTAAACTGGGGGCTAATGTCGGGGATATACCCCGTGGCGTAAACCGGCCGGAAGTATAAACCGGTTGGACTGGATGACTCACTGGTAACCCGCCCGGAGCTTGGCGGTTCACGGGCTACCCGCCCGGTCTTGGCGGTTCATTAGTAACCCGGCAGGCGTGTCAGATGGATGACGAGGCCCATGGCCCAGAAGGCCGGTTCACGTTTAATGGTGGGCCGGTTTATGAGGAAAGCACAAAGAATATTCCCTTACAAAGGAAGCAAGACTAGGACTCCACTTGTAATAGAATAATCCTAATCCTAATAGGACTAGTCATGTAAATCGCCCCTTCAACATATATAAGGAGGGGCAGGGCACCCCAAGAGGGACAAGATTCACAAGTTCCACAAGTTGGACAAGTTAGGTTTAGACAATAGCTCTCAAGATAGAGCACACTTGTAACCGTGATCATCATCATCAATATCAATGAAGAAGGATGCAGACTTTTACCTCCACCGTGAGGGGCCGAACCTGGGTAAAACATCGCGTCTCTCATCCCGCTCAACCCCTCTCAAGCTACCACATAGATGCGTTAGCCTCGCGACTAAGTCCTGACACTAAGGACATCTGCCGTGACAATTCCACGACACCGCCGCTCGCGTGCTCGCCGGAGCCGCGCCCGTGCCGCCATGTCCGGCCGGCCTCCGGCCACCTCCGCCGCCGCCAGGATGGCCCCGTCCCAGATCCATCCCGAGTGGATGAGATCCACCGGGCCACCCATCCAAACGGCATCCCTGGATCCCTCCATCCCGTTTCTGCGAGGTGATATTTTGGCAAAGTCCCCAGATCTGTGATATTTTCAAGCCCTGTTCATAGCATCATAACTCCTCATTCGTAGCTTCGTTTTGCGCGTGCAATATATCATAATGTTCACCATGTTGTGCTATTCATTTTGTTCCATTGCGCCATGATTGTTTGAGTCCATCTTGATGCCCAAATTGTTGATGCAAGAGTGCTATAAAATGTTAGTTCCTGATTCTTATCAGTTTATGAGGATTTGTCATTTTTGCCATGATTATTGTGTGCTGCATATGAGCATGAGCTCTATATGTGTTTAGGGCTATGCCATGCCATATTTACAGGGGTGTATGCCATGTATTTTTGTGATCAATGTGGTGACTAGAACAAGCATGCAAAGTAGCTCTCGTGACATGCTGATTTCAGAGACTTAGAATTTCACTAAGTCTTTGCTCTGCTGTTATTTTTATGCCATGTATTCATGTTGCTACAGAGTGATCCATGCTTCTTTTGAGTATGTTCAGTAATGATGATTTGGGCATATGGCTGTGCTCTATCCATCCATGCCCTTGTTTGCATTTATGGAGTGCCCTATGATGACTCAATCTTTCTCTACTTTTGCTATAAAATGTTCCTGGCAGATTGTTTACGTGTTAATCAATTTTGCCAAGGTTGTTGTAGTTGATCCATGCATGCTATGAGATTGTTCTTGCCATGTTTAGCTTCTTGATCATGTCTTCTTGCTGGGTGTGTCCTTAGTTTGTCATGCAATGCCTTGTGGTGAGTGCATCGAGCTCGCAAACATGCCTACGTAACTCTGTTTTTGCCATGTCCAGTTTTCTGCAAAGTCTGAATCTGTTAACGAAACTTGCTATGTTAACATGGGTGCCATCATATCTTCTGTTCCTTTTGGCTTATGGTCAGTAAGGGACTTTTGTTATATGCTTTGAGTAGATTCATGCCATGCCTTGTATTGCTATGATCTGATCCTGTAGCATGTTGTTATCTTGCTCTAAACATTGCTTCCTGATGTTAAATCCTGACATGTTAGTATTTTTCACTAAGTCTGATATGCTGATATCTTTTGCCCTTTTGCCATGCTTGTTTGAACCTGCTCTTGTGTGATTTAGCTGTAGCTCAGTGTTCATCTTTTGTCAAACATCTTGAGTAGATCACTGCCATGTGCTTTGTTGCTACGTTGGAGTGCAGTAGCTTAGTTTCTTGTTGTGCTATATGGCATCGTGCTATTAATCGCAGAATTGTGCCATTATTGTTTTACTTGCCATTTGCAAACCGTGCATCCGATTCCGGTGATCTTTATATCGATTTCGACCGAAATCAACTCATCTTTCCAGCGGCACACTTGGTTTGCCAAGTTGAGGCATGATTCAATCTTTTCCTTCCGGATCTCGCATATGCATTGCATAGCACATCCCGCATATCATGCCATGTTTGCATCATGTTGCTTGCGCATTGCACCGTGGTTGATTGTGGTTTCTTTTGCTTGTGTCCTTGCCTTGGGTAGAGCCGGGAGACGAGTACGTGATCGATGAACCCGTTGAGTACGCTTACGAGGATCAAGCTTACGTCTACTCGGAGTACTTTGCAGGCAAGATGACCATACCCTCGAAATCACTTCTATGTCTGCTTGCTAGTTGCTCACTCTATTGCTATGCTGCGATACCTACCACTTGCTATATCATGCCTCCCATATTGCCATGTCCAACCTCTAACCCACATTTCCTAGAAAACTGTTGTTTGGCTATGTTACCGCTTTGCTCAGCCCCTCTTATAGCGTTGTTAGTTGTCGGTGAAGATGGAGTTTGTTCCATGTTGGAATATGGATATTTGTTGGGATATCACAATATCTCTTATTTTAATTAATGCATCTATATACTTGGTAAAGGGTGTAAGGCTCGGCCTTATGCCTGGTGTTTTGTTCCACTCTTGCCGCCCTAGTTTCCGTCATACCGGTGTTATGTTCCTTGATTTTGCGTTCCTTACGCGGTTAGGTTATAATGGGAACCCCTTGACAGTTCGCCTTGAATAAAACTCCTCCAGCAAGGCCCAACCTTGGTTTTACTTTTGCACTAACAACCTACCACCTTCCCTTGGGTTCTGCAGACTCAAGGTTCATCTTTATTTTAACCCCCCCCCCCGGGCCAGCGCTTCTCTAAGTGTTGGTCCGACTTGAACGATGTCCGGCGCCCCCTGGGCAACCAGGGTCTATGCCAACCCGACGTCTTGCTCATCCGGTGTGCCCTGAGAACGAGATATGTGCAGCTCCTATCGGGATTTGTCGGCACATTCGGGTGATAACCCACAAGTATAGGGGATCGCAATAACTTTCGAGGGTAGAGTATTCAACCCAAATTTATTGATTCGACACAAGGGGAGCCAAAGAATATTCTCAAGTATTAGCAGCTGAGTTGTCAATTCAACCACACCTGGAAACTTAGTATCTGCAGCAAAGCGTTTAGTAGCAAACTAATATGATAGTGATGGTAACGCTAACAAAAGAGTAACGAAAGCAAAGTAATGTTTTTGGTATTTTGTAGTGATTGTAACAATAGCAATGGGAAAGTAAATAAGCGTAAACCAGTATATGGAAAGCTCGTAGGCATCGGATCAATGATGGATAATTATACCGGATGCGGTTCATCATGTAACAGTCATAACATAGGGTGACACAGAACTAGCTCCAATTCGTCAATGTAATTTAGGCATGTATTCCTAATATAGTCATACGTGCTTATGGAAAAGAACTTGCATGACATCTTTTGTCCTACCCTACCGTGGCAGCGGGGTCCTAATGGAAACTAAGGGATATTAAGGCCTCCTTTTAATAGAGAACCGG
The DNA here is from genome assembly GCF_056163025.1 of Triticum urartu. Classification (NCBI taxonomy): domain Eukaryota; kingdom Viridiplantae; phylum Streptophyta; class Magnoliopsida; order Poales; family Poaceae; genus Triticum; species Triticum urartu. The sequence continues at coordinate 173,279,672 of NC_141873.1, read as the reverse complement.
AACAAAGCATTAGCACATAGTGAATACATGAACTCCTCAAACTACGGTCATCACCGGTAAGTATCCCGATTATTGTCACTTCAGGGTTAACGGATCATAACACATAATAGGTGACTATAGACTTGCAAGATAGGATCAAAAACTCTCATATATTGATGAAAACATAATAGGTCCAGACCTGAAATCATGGCACTCGGGCCCTAGTGACAAGCATTAAGCATAGCAAAGTCATAGCAACATCAATCTCAGAACATAGTGGATACTAGGGATCAAACCCTAACAAAACTAACTTGATTACATGATAAATCTCATCCAACCCATCACCGTCCAGCAAGCCTACGATGGGATTACTCAAGCACGGCGGTGAGCATCATGAAATTGGTGATGGAGGATGGTTGATGATGACGACGGCGACGAATCCCCCTCTCCGGAGCCCCGAACGGACTCCGGATCGGCCCTCCCGAGAGGTTTTAGGGCTTGGCGGCGGCTCCGTATCGTAAAACGTGATGATTTCTTCTTTTTGATTTTTTTCTCCCCGAAAGCAGTTATATAGAGTTGGAGTTGGAGTTGGGGGGTCTCTAGGGGGCCCACGAGGTAGGGTGTGGCCCCCTAGTCTTCATCTTTGGCGATGATTTTTTATTATTTATTGTAAGATATTCCGTGGAGTTTCAGGTCATTCCGAGAACTTTTGTTTTCTGCACATAAAACAACATCATGGCAATTCTGCTGAAAGCAGCATCAGTCCGGGTTAGTTCCATTCAAATCATACAAGTTAGAGTCCAAAACAAGGACAAAAGTGTTTGGAAAAGTAGATACGACGGAGACGTATCAACTCCCCCAAGCTTAAACCCTTGCTTGTCCTTAAGCAATTCAGTTGACAAACTGAAAGAAATAAAGAAAAACTTTTGCAAACTCTGTTTGCTCTTGTTGTTGTAAATATGTCAAGCTAGCATTCAAGTTTTCAGCAGAGATTATAACTAACCACATTTGCAATAATTCTCAGGTCTCATGATTACCCATATCAATAGCATAATCAACTAGAAATCCATAATAATAAATCTCGGATGACAACACTTTCTCAAAACAATCATAATATGATATAACAAGATGGTATCTCGCTAGCCCTTTCTGAGACCGCAAAACATAAATGCAGAGCACCTTTAAAGATCAAGGACTGACTAGACATTGTAATTCATGGTAAAAGAGATCCAATCATAGTCACACCCAATATAAATTAACAGTAATGAATGCAAATGACAGCGGTGCTCTCCAGCTAGTGCTTTTTAAAAAGAGGGTGATGACTCAACATAAAAGTAAATAGATAGGCCCTTCGCAGAGGGAAGCAGGGATCTGTAGAGGTGCCAGAGCTCGGTTTTGAAATAGAGGTGAATAATATTTTGAGCGGTATACTTTCATTGTCAACATAACAACCAAGAGATGGCGATATCTTCCATGCTACACGCATTATAGGCGGTTCCCAAACAGAATGGTAAAGTTTATACTCCCCCTCCACCAACAAACATCAATCCATGGCTTGCTCGAAACAATGAGTGCCTCTAACATACATCAGGTCCCAGGGGGAGTTTTGTTTGCAATTATTTTGATTTAGTTTGCATAAAGCATGGGACTGGGCATCCCGGTGACCATCCATTTATCTCGTGAGTGAGGAGTGGAGTCCACTCCTCTTGAGAATAACCCGCCTAACATGGAAGATACAGAAAACCCTAGTTGATACATGAGCTATTCGAGCATACAAAACAGGATGATTATTTGAAGGTTTAGAGTTTGGCGCATACAAATTTACTTGGAATGGCAGGTAGATACCACATATAGGAAGGTATAGTGGACTCATCTGGAATAACTTTGGGGTTTTAAGGGATTGGATGCACAAGCAGTATTCCCGTTTAGTACAGGTGAAGGCTAGCAAAAGACTGGGAAGCGACCAACTAGAGAGCGACAACAGCCATGTACATGCATTAAAATTAATAAACATTGGATGCAAGCATGAGTAGGATATAATCCACCATGAACATAAATATCGTGAAGGCTATGTTGATTTGTTTCAACTACATGCGTGAACATGTGCCAAGTCAAGTCACTTAAATCATTCAGAGGAGGATACCACCCTATCATACCACATCATAACCATTTTAATAACATGTGGGCACACAAGGTAAACCATTATAACTCATAGCTAATCAAGCATGGCATAAGCAACTATGATCTCTAATTGTCATTGCAAACATGTTTATTCATAACAAGCTGAATCAAGAACGATGAACTCATCGTATTTACAAAAACAAAAGAGGTCGAGTTCGTACCAGCTTTTGTCATCTGAGTCAGTCCATCATATATCATCATAATTGCCTTTCACTTGCACGACCGAACGATGTGAATAATAATAAGAGTGCACGTGCATTGGACTAAGCTGGAATCTACGAGCATTCAATAAACAGGAGAAGACAAAGCAATATGGGATCTTTTGTCAGATAAACAATGATGCATATAAGAGCCACTTCAACAATTTAATTATGGTCTTCTCCTACTGACCCCCAAAGAAAAGAAAAGAAATAAAACTATTTACACGAGAAAGCTCCCAACAAGCAAAAGAAGAACATGAAATATTTTTGGGTTTTGTTTTTAATTACTACTACAAGCATGGAAAGTAAATTAATTAAAAGCTACAACTAATTTTTTTGGTTTTTCTTAAGGTTTATTAAACACACAAGAAGAAAGCATAAAAGGGAAAATAAACTAGCATAGATGATACAATGAAAAGTATGAGCACCAACATCTAGCAATGAGTGTGTGTGAACATAAATGTAATGTCGGTGAGAAATACGTACTCCCCCAAGCTTAGGCTTTTGGCCTAAGTTGGTCTATGGCCACGGCTGGCCTGGCTGATATCCATAATAATAGTTGTTGGGGTCATACTGTGATGCAGCAGCTATCACCTCCTAAGCTGCAGTGTGGCGATGAGCAGCCTCCACTCTCCTCTCGTACTCATCTGCCTCCTCTGTGGTAATAGTATATCCTCCTCTTGCCTAATAATCAAAGAAAGCAGGAGTAGGGAGAGTAATATGGACAACACGGCGTCTGTCAAAGATTAGCCGGTACTGGAGAGGTGATTTGTTCCTCTCGACAAAATGGTGGGAAACCATAGAATCAAAATCTAAATAAGCAGGAGGCAACTCCATGTCTCCTTCACGAACGTCTATCTCAAGAAATTTAGCTAAGCGGGTTGCATAAATTCCTCCAAAGAAATCTCCATTATGTCTATTATGATGCAACCTACGAGCTACAATGGCTCCCATATGATAAGATTGGTCTCCTGACACAGCACTCCTGAGAATGCTAAGGTCAGGGACACACATGTGACATGCTTCATCCTTAGCATTTATGCACCTACCTATGAAGAGAGCAAAATAATGTATAGCAGGAAAGTGAATGCTCCCTATGGTAGCTTGCGTTATATCTCTAGATTCCCCTACAGTTATACTAGCAAGAAAGTTTCTAAATTCAGATTTAGGGGGATCCCTAACACTACCCCATTGTGGAAGTTTGCAAGCAAAAGTGAAATCCTCTAAGTCCATGGTATAAGATTTGTCATAAAGATCAAACATGACCGCAGGAGAATTACGCGAAGATGAATACTCAAACCTCCTCACAACAGAGCTTGTGAGCTCATGATACTGGGGGCATTTGTCTACCTCAAAGTCCTCAAGACCGGCATTACGCAAATATGCATTAAATTCTTCATTAATTCCCGCTCGATCCATAAAATTTTTAGAAGGCCACTCACAAGGACGCACTGGAGCGTCTCTTGGTGGCTCTTCGTCAGCATCACGCATTGCAAGCCTGGGTCCTTGCTTCCTTGAAGAACCACCTTGGAACATTTTCCTAAACATTTTTCTTCCTCTGAAAAATTCTGAATTTTTTAGTAACTTCAAAATAAAAGTAAACCAAACTCAATAATATTAATAGAAACTACTCCTACAAGTGCCTAGTGCCTATATCATGCATCAAAACTACTTTTGACCATATAAATTTGACATGCAAGCTCAAGAACAGGGTCACCTAAGAAACACAAATTTGCAATGAATAAAGCACTAGAACAAAAACTAATTGGACCAATGGAGGAGTCACATACCAAGGAACAATCTCCCCAAGCAGTTTGTGAGAGGTGCTTTGAGCAAGGAGATCGAAAATGGTAGCAAAACGAGCTTGGACTCGGGTTTGAGTTGGTTTTTCGTGTTTGGGGGAGGAAGAAGAAGAGGATGGGTGCAGGAATAAGTGGAGGAGGGCCACCGTGGGCCCACGAGGCAGGGGGCGCGCTCTAGGGGGGTGGGCGCGCCCTCCACCCTCGTGGCAAGGTGGTTGGCCCTCCTGGTGTGTTCTTTGTTCCATAAATCGTCAAATATTCTAGAAAAAATCATATTTAATTTTCAGGGCATTTGGAGAACTTTTATTTTCAAGGTATTTTTATATTGCACGTATAATCAGATAACAGACAGAAAATTATTTATTTTTATTTTATTTCAACTAAATAACAGAAAGTAAAAGTGGGGTACAGAAGGTTGTACTTCTAGTTTCATCCATCTCATGCTCATCAAAAGGAATCCATTAACAAGGTTGATCAAGTCTTGTTAACAAACTCATTCCGATTATCATGGAACCGGAGAAATTTCGAATAACACTAGGTTACCTCAATGGGGATATGCACACCCCCAATAATAAGTATATCATATTTCTTCTTGACAGTAGGAAGAGGAAATTCAAAACCTCCAAATATAATCGATGGAATTTTTCCGATAGAGTTGATACTATGAACTTGAGGTTGTTTCCTCGGAAAGTGTACCATATGCTCATTACCATTAACATGAAAGTGACATTGCCTTTAGTGCAATCAATAACAGCCCCTGCAGTATTCAAAAAGGGTCTTCCAAGAATAATAGACATACTATCGTCCTCAGGAATATCAAGAATAACAAAGTCCGTTAAAATAGTAACGTTTGCAACTACAACAGGCACATTCTCACAAATACCGACAGGTATAGCAGTTGATTTATCAACCATTTGCAAAGATATTTCAGTAGGTGTCAACTTATGCAAATCAAGTCTACGATATAAAGAGAGAGGCATAACACTAACACTGGCTCCAAGATCACATAAAGCAGTTTTAACATAGTTTCTTTTAATGGAGCATGGTATAGTAGGTACTCCTGGATCTCCAAGTTTCTTTGGTATTCCACCCTTAAAAGTATAATTAGTAGGCATGGTAGAAATTTCAGCTTCTGGTATCTTTCTTTTATTTGTAATAATATCTTTCATGTACTTCGCATAAGGATTGGTTTTGAGCATATCAGTTAATCGCATACGCAAAAAGATAGGTCTAATCATTTTAGCAAAGCGCTCAAAATCCTCATCATCCTTTTTCTTGGATGGTTTGGGAGGAAAAGGCATGGGTTTCTGAACCCAAGGCTCTCTTTCTTTACCATGTTTCCTAGCAACAAAGTCTTTTTTATCATAGCATTGATTCTTTGATTGTGGGTTATCAAGATCAACAGCAGGTTCAATTTCTACATCATTATCATTATTAGGTTGAGCATCATTGTGAACATCATCATTAACATTTTCATTAGGTTCATGTTCATTGCCAGATTGTGTTTCAGCATCAGACATAGAGATATCATTTGGATTATCAGGTGGTTCAGCAATAGGTTCACTAGAAGTTTGCACAGTTCTATCATTTTTCTTTTTCTTCTTTTTAGAAGAACTAGGTGCATCAATTTTATTTCTCTGAGAATCTTGCTCAATTCTCTTAGGGTGGCCTTCAGGATACAAAGGTTCCTGAGTCATTCTACCAGTTCTAGTAGCCACTTTAACAGCATAATTATTTTTCTTACTATTCATCTCATTGAGCAATTCTTTTTGAGCTTTAAGTACTTGTTCTACTTGAGTGGTAACCATAGAAGCATGTTTACTAATAAGTTTAAGTTCACCTTTGACATTAGCCATATAATCACCCAAGTATTTAATCATATCAGCATCTTTTTTTAATTGTCTACCAAAATAAGCATTGAAGTCTTCTTGCTTAAACATAAAATTATCAAACTCATCCAAGCATTGACTAGCAATTTTAGTAGGAGGGATTTCAGCTTTATCATATCTATAGAGAGAATTTACCTTTACTACCTGTGTCGGGTTATCGAGGTCTGGAGGTTCTTCAATAAACAAAGGATTAAGATCATATGTTTCTTCGGCAGGCGGTAAATTAAGACCATGTATTTCTTAAATAGGAGGTAAATTCTTAACATCTTCAGCTTTAATACCTTTTTCTTTCATGGATTTCTTTGCCTCTTGCATATCTTCAGGACTGAGAAATAGAATACCCCTCTTCTTCGGAGTTCATTTAGGAATAGGCTCAGGAATTGGAGCAGGAGCTGGCTCAGGAGGTGCCCAATTATTTTCATTTGTCAACATATTATTCAATAAGATTTTAGCTTCATCCGGTGTTCTTTCCCTGAAAAGAGAACCAGTACAACTATCCAGGTAATCTCTGGAAGCATCGATTAGTCCATTGTAAAAGATATCAAGTATTTCATTTTTCTTAAGAGGATGATCAGGCACAGCATTAAGTAACTTGAGAAGCCTCCCCCAAGCTTGTGGGAGACTCTCTTCTTTAATTTGCACAAAGTTGTATATTTCCTTTAAGGCAGCTTGTTTCTTATGAGCAGGGAAATATTTAGCAGAGAAGTAGTAAATCATATCCTGGGGACTACGCACACAACCAGGATTAAGAGAATTAAACCATATCTTAGCATCACCCTTTAATGAGAACGAAAATATTTTAAGGATATAAAAGTAGCGAGATCTCTCATCATTAGTGAACAGGGTAGCTATATCATTTAATTTAGTAAGATGTGCCAAAACAGTTTCAGATTCATAACCATGAAAAGGAACAGATTCAACCAAAGTAATTATATCAGGATCAACAGAGAATTCATAATCCTTATCAGCAACACAGATAGGTGAAGTAGCAAAAGCAAGGTCAGGTCTCATCCTAGCATTTAGAGATTGTTTATTCCATTTAGCTAATAACCTTTTGAGTTCATACCTATCTTTGCAAGCTAAAATAGCTAAAGAAGCATCTTGATCAAATAAATAACCCTCAGGAATAACAAGTGATTCTTCATCATCACTTTCATCTTCATAATCAGATTCAATATTTTCAATCTCTCTAGCCCTAGCAAGTCGTTCCTCGAGAAAATCACTAAGTGGTATAGTAGTATCAGACATAGAGGTAGTTTCATCATAAGTATCATGTATAGCAGAAGTAGCATCATCAACAACATGCGACATATCAGAACGAATAGCAGAAGTAGGTTTAGGTGTCGCAAGTTTACTCATAACAGAAGGTGAATCAAGTGCAGAGCTAGATGGCAATTCCTTACCTCCCCTCGTAGTTGAGGGATAAATTGTTGTCTTAGCGTCTTTCAAATTCTTCATAGTGTCCAACAGATATAAATCCCAAGTGACTCAAAGAATAGACCTATGCTCCCCGGCAACGGCGCCAGAAATTAGTCTTGATAACCCACAAGTATAGGGGATCGCAGCAGCTTTCGAGGGTAGAGTATTCAACCCAAATTTATTGATTCGACACAAGGGGAGCCAAAGAATATTCTCAAGTATTAGCAGCTGAGTTGTCAATTCAACCACACCTGGAAACTTAGTATCTGTAGAAAAGCATTTAGTAGCAAAGTAATATGATAGTGATGGTAACGCTAACAAAAGAGTAACGAAAGCAAAGTAATGTTTTTGGTATTTTGTAGTGATTGTAACAATAGCAACGGGAAAGTAAATAAGCGTAAACCAGTATATGGAAAGCTCATAGGCATCGGATCAATGATGGATAATTATGTCGGATGTGGTTCACCATGTAACAGTCATAACATAGGGTGACACAGAACTAGCTCCAATTCGTCAATGTAATGTAGGCATGTATTCTGAATATAGTCATACATGCTTATGGAAAAGAACTTGCATGACATCTTTTGTCCTACCCTCCCGTGGCAGCGGGGTCCTAATGGAAACTAAGGGATATTAAGGCCTCCTTTTAATAGAGAACCAGAACAAAGCATTAGCACATAGTGAATTCATGAACTCCTCAAACTACGGTCATCACCGGTAATGATCCTGATTATTGTCACTTCGGGGTTAACGGATCATAACACATAATAGGTGACTATAGACTTGCAAGATAGGATCAAGAACTCTCATATATTGATGAAAACATAATAGGTTCAGATCTGAAATCATGGCACTCGGGCCCTACTGACAAGCATTAAGCATAGCAAAGTCATAGCAACATCAATCTCAGAACATAGTGGACACTAGGGATCAAACCTAACAAAACTAACTCGACTACATGATAAATATCATCCAACCCATCACCGTCCAGCAAGCCTACGATGGAATTACTCACGCACGGTGGTGAGCATCATGAAATTGGAGATGGAGGATGGTTGATGATGACGACAGCGACGAATCCCCCTCTCTGGAGCCTCGAACGGACTCCAGATCAGCCCTCCCGACAGGTTTTAGGGCTTGGCGGCGGCTCCGTATCGTAAAATGCGATGATTTCTTCTCTCTGATTTTTTTCTCCCCGAAAGCAGCTATATAGAGTTGGAGTTGGAGTCGAGGGGTCTCCAGGGGGCCCATGAGGTAGGGTGGCGCGCCCTAGGGGGCACGCCGCCCACCCTCGTGAGAAGGGTGTGGGTCCCCTGGTCTTCATCTTTGGCGAGGATTATTTATTATTTATTGTAAGATATTTCATGGAGTTTCAGGTCATTCCGAGAACTTTTAGTTTCTGCACATAAAACAACATCATGGCAATTCTGATGAAAACAACGTCAGTCCGGGTTAGTTCCATTCAAATCATACAAGTTAGAGTCCAAAACAAGGGCAAAAGTGTTTGGAAAAGTAGATACGACGGAGACGTATCATCGGGCGGCTTTGCTGGTCTTGTTTTACCATTGTCGAGATGTCTTGTAACCGGGATTCCGAGTCTAATCGGGTCTTCCTGGGAGAAGGAATATCCTTCATTGACCGTGAGAGCTTGTGATGGGCTAAGTTGGGACACCCCTGCAGGGTTTTGAACTTTCGAAAGCCGTGCCCGCGGTTATGGGCGGATGGGAATTTGTTAATGTCCGGTTGTAGAGAACTTGACACCTAACTTAATTAAAATGCATCAACCGCGTGTGTAGCCGTGATGGTCTCTTTTCGGCGGAGTCCGAGAAGTGAACACGGTTCTTGTGTTATGCTTGAACGTAAGTAGTTTCAGGATCACTTCTTGATCACTTCTAGATCACAACCGTGCTTTGCTTCTCTTCTCGCTCTCATTTGCGTAAGTTAGCCACCATATATGCTAGTGCTTGCTGCAGCTCCACCTCACTACCTTTTCCTACCCATAAGCTTAAATAGTCTTGATCTCGCGGGTGTGAGATTGCTGAGTCCCCGTGACTCACAGATTACTTCCAAAACCAGTTGCAGGTGTCGATGATCCTAGTGCAGGTGACGCAACCGAGCTCAAGGAGGAGCTCGATGAAGATCGTGTTTGTTGTGTTGTTTCGTTTCCAGTTGATCAATAGTGGAGCCCAGTCGGGGCGATCGGGGATCTAGCATTAGGGGTTGTCTTTCTTTATTTGGTTCCGTAGTTAGACCTTGATTGTATTTTGGATGATGTAATGCTATATTCATGTATTGCGTGAAGTGGCGATTGTAAGCCAACTCTTTATCCCTTTCTTATTCAGTACATGGGATGTGTGAAGATTACCCCTCTTGCGGCATGCCTACTATGCGGGTATGCCTCTAAGTCGTGCTCCGACATGTGGGAGATATAGCCGCATCGTGGGTGTTACTGGGGGGCTCGCCGGAGTTAAGGAAGAACCACCTGCAGCGGGGAGGGGGGCTCGCCGGAGAGGTGGGGCGCGGTGGTGGGGCTGTGGCGTGGGGATCGCCGGAGAAAAAGCTCAGCGCGGGTGGCTAGAGGGCTGGCCGGGGCGGCGGCGGACCGGCGGTGGGGAGTGGTTTCAGGGCGGCGAGACGACGCGAGAGCGCAGCCGGCCGCGGGCTGCGGGGGCGGCGGTTCGGCCGGTGGTGACTGGCGGCTCAGGGGGGGTGCAGGTTGAAGATGAACTGCAGGCCCTCCCTAAACTACATGTGAAGTACCTCTCTGCAACCATTGCATTCAGTTTTGACAGTAACATTCAGATTCCACAGTAAATTTCAGTTTTGACACTTAAGTTCAGAGTCAACAGTTTTTACCTCATATGTTGTAGTCAGGTGGTTTTTGGTGATGTAAATTTTACATCTATCACTTTTTGGTAATGTATTTTACATCATCTATTAGAGATGCTATTAGAATCCCACTTGAGATTAACGATGTCTGTCTTGTGCTGCTTTAGCCTCGATGTCTTACGGCTCGTCCGAGCTGCTCCAACAACGGAACTATCCATCACAACGGAGCAGTGCCCTAGACGCCGTCTACAGATTCCCTGGATCTTCCTCCACACCTTCGATAGCCACCTCTGCCTCAACTTCTTCAGTGACCAACCCAGTGATGCTGAGGTCGACACGGCTATGGCAAAGAGGTTGTACACTTGTCGGATCACTTATTACTCTACATTCATGTCGATCCATTAGGGCTATTTTGGTTCAACGGAAAAACATAGCAATAGGAAATTTTCCTATGGCACTCTACTATTCAATTATTCATGCATTTTGTGAAAGGAATGGAGCAAAACATCCACCTGGACCTACTTTTCAAAATCCTATGCATGAAAACAAGACCAAGTGCATTAGTGGCAGAATAACATTCTAATTATACACGGTTTCATATGGTTTCATTTTATTTTGGCCATGTTTCTTTGCATTCGTCTGCTCTTCCAATTCCTGTGAACCAAACACCCAAGTTGACCGAAATCCTGTGTTTACAAATGCTCTGTTTCCCATGTGCATTCCTATCCTATTCCGGTGTCTTTCCTATCCTTGCGTTTTTAGAATCATGCAAGCCAAATGAGCCCTTAAAGAATTACTTCAGTTACAGGTAGGTGCCGAAGAAAACTTTGTGTGGTCTATCCTGCTCCTACCGCGATGTCGTCCACCTCACCTGAGCTGCTCCATCGACAGAAGCATCCACCAAACTAGACATCACGACTCCTGACCGTCTTTCGCCGCCTCAGATCTCCTTCCCTGCCACCGGCACCCACCGCAATGGCATCACCATCACCGACTCAGCAGATGAACCTGAGGAGTACACGGGTCCACAAGAGAGGTCACACTCTTTTGTTTTTTCTTATGTTATGCATTGCTTAATATTACCTGCTACTTTATCATCGTGTTCACCTCTTAGACTCCAAGTCAGGTCCAAATTAATGTTCAAACTTGAGTTCTAAATTAGTTGTGGGGCACATATCGAGGCAGCAATGAATAGTATCTATGTCTAATATCAGGTTCACCTAGGGTATGCCTATGTTGTTCATCTTGGGTGGGAAACAAATAGTAAAGCAATCATCATCTGTCTTTTTATTAAATTAAAGCAATCATCAGCCTGCTATCATTATTTTTGGATCCATCCACTAGTTGTTACCATCACTCTAGATTTTGATCGCTCTCTGACTATAGCGCTAGAAAAGATCCTGTTTGCTAGGACTACATCGGTATTTCCCCCAAAGAGGAAGGGATGATGCAGCACAATGACGGTAGGTATTTCCCTCAGTGAAGGAACCAAGGTTATCGAACCAGTTGGAGAACAAGCAACACAACGTAAACAGCACCTGCACAAAAATAACAACACCTCGCAACCCGACGTGTTAAAGGGGTTGTTAATCCCCTTCGGGTAACGATGCCGGAAAATTGTAGTAGATTGAAATAATAGATCGCAAATAAAATAAAGTGAAGCTAAATATTTTTGTATTTTTGGTTTAATAGATCTGAATAAAAACGCAAAGGAAAAGTAAATCGCAAGCAAATATATGAGGAAGAAGACCCGGGGACGTAGGTTTCACTAGTGGCTTCTCTCGAGAAAGATAACAAACGGTGGGTAAACAAATTAGTGTTGGGCAATTGATAGAACCTCAAATAATTATGACGATATCCAGGCAATGATCATTGCATAGGCATCACGTCCAACATTTGTATACTGACTCCTGCCTGCATCTACTACTATTACTCCACACATCGACCGCTACCCAGCATGCATCTAGTGTATTAAGTTCATGGAAAAACGGAGTAATGCAATAAGAACGATGACATGATGTAGACAAGATCCATTTATCTATTGCGTAGATATAGATCCCGTCTTTTTATCCTCAGTAGCAACGATACATACGTGTCGGTTCCCTTTCTGTCACTAGGATCAAGCACCATAAGATCGAACCCACTACTGGGCACCTCTTCCCATTGCAAGATAAATAGATCAAGTTGGCCAAAAAACCCAAATATCGGAGAAGAAATATGAGGCTATAAGAGATCATGCATATAAGAGATCAAAGAAACCCAAATAACTTTCATGGATATAAAAAGATATGACTGATCATAAACTCAAAGTTCATCAGATCCCAACAAACACACCGCAAAAAGAGTTACATCATATGGATCTCCAAGAGACCATTGCATTGAGGATCAAGAGAGAGAGAGATGAAGCCATCTAGCTACTAACTATGGACTTGAAGGTCTACAAAGAACTACTCACGCATCATCGGAGAGGCACCAATGGAGGTGGTGAACCCCATCCGAGATGGTGTCTAGATTGGATCTGGTGGTTCTGGACTCTGCAGCGGCTAGATGAATATTTCGTCGACTCCCCTAGGGTTTTTGCAATATTTGGGTATTTATAGAGCAAAGAGGCGGTCCGTGGGGCACCCGAGGTGGGCACAACCCACCAGGGCGCGCTTGGGCCTCCTGACGCGCCCTGGTGGGTTGTCCCCTCCTCGGGACTCCCCCTAGGTGCTACCAGGGCCCAACATGTTCCTTCTAGTCCATAAAATATTTCTGTAAAGTTTCATGGCATTTGGACTCCGTCTGATATTGATTTTCTGCTATGTAAAAAACACAGAAAAAACAGGAACTCATTGGGCACTATGTCAATTGGTTAGTACCAAAAGATGACATAAAATGACTATAAAATGATTATAAAACATCCAAGATTGATAATATAACAGCATGGAACAATCAACAATTATAGATACGTTGGAGACGTATCAGCATCCCCAAGCTTAACTCCTACTCGTCCTCGAGTAGGTAAGTGATAGAAACAGAATTTTTGATGTGGAGTGTTGTTTAACATTCCATATCACATTCTTTTCTTTGTAGCATGGACAATTGGACTTTTATGTGGTTCAAAGCAATAATCTAGTGTTGATATAATAATTTAGATACCCAAGCATATCAACAAGCAACCATGTCTTTCAAAATATCAATGCTAAAATAAGTTATCCCTACAAAATCGTATAGTCTTGTCAGGCTCTGTCTTCTTAACACAAAGTATTTATCATGCACAACCCCGATGACAAGCCGAGCAATTGGTTTGTACTTTTTAACGCGCTTCAGCTTTTTCAACTCTTACGCAATACATGAGCGCAAGCCATGGATATAGCACTACGGGTGGAATAGAGTATGATGATAGGGGTAAATATAGAGAAGACAAAAAGGTAAGAAAGTCTAACATCGATGCGGCTAACCAACGGGCTATGGAGATTCCCATCAATCGATATCAACGTGAGGAGTAGGGATTGTCATGCAATGAATGCACTAAGAGCTATAAGTGTATGAAAGCTCAATATGAAAACTAAGTGGGTGTGCATCAAATCCTATAATGAAAAATTCCCACTAGTATATGGAAGTGACAACATAGGAGACTCTCCATATGAAAAACATGGTGCTACTTTGAAGCACAAGTGTGGTAAATGATACTAGCAATGCCCCTTCTCTCTTTGTTTATTTTTTATTTTTATTTTTTTATTTTTTTTCTTTTTCTTTCTTTTTTTCCTTTTTCTTTTCTTTTCTTTTCTTTTTCTCTCATTGTCCGGAGCCTCATCCCGACTTGTGGGGGAATCATAGTCTCCATCATTCTTTCCTCACTGGTGCACTGCTCTAAAAATGATTAATGATGATCATCACACTTCTATTTACTTATAACTCAAAAGAAATAAAAATTACAACTCGATACCTATGACAAAATATGACTTTATATAAATGCCTCTGGCATGTACCAGGATGTGCAATGATCTAGCGTAACATGTATGAAAAATGATGAACGGTGGCTGAGCCACAAACACTATGTCAGCTATATGATCATGCTAAGCAATATGACAATGAATGCTCAAGTCATCAAACGGAAGCGGTGGAAGTTGCATGGCAATATATCTCGGAATGGCCATGAAAAAGACATAATAGGTAGGTATGGTGGCTGTTTTGAGGAAGATATAATGACGCTTATGTGTGGTAGAGCGTATCATATCACGGGGTTTGGATGCACCTACCTAGTTTGCACCATGTCTCGATGTGAGAATGGGCAATGCACGGTACCGTAGAGGCTAGCAAATTGCGAAAAGGTAAGAGTGCGTATAATCCATGGACTCACATTAGTCATGAAGAACTCATATACTTATGCAAAAGTTTACTAGCCCTCGAAGCAAAGTACTACTACACATGCCCCTAGGGGAATAGATTGGTAGGAAAAGACCATCGCTCATCCCCGACCCCCACTCATAAGGAAGATAATCAAAAATAAATCATGCTCCAACATCATAGCATAACGAGAGACTATATGTGCATGCTTCGGGAATCACAAACCTTAACACCAATATTCCTACTAGAGCATAATTACTCATCAACATAACTCACATATCACATCATCATATCTCAAAACTATTACTAAGAATCAAGTTTATTTTGTCCAATGATCTTCATGACATTTTTATTTTCTTTATCCTTCTTGGATATCCATCACTTTGGGACTAATTTTCATGTGTTGCTTTTCATAAGCTCAAACAAATATAAGTGAAGATCATGAGCATAATATTTCTTTCTCTCAAAATAATTTAAGTGAAGCAAGATAGAATTTCTTCAAAATTTACTAACTCTCAAATAAATCTAAGTGAAGCAAGAGAGCATTTCTTCAAAGATACTAAGCACACTGTGCTCAGAAAGATATAAGTGAAGCACTAGAGCAAGTCCTAGCTCATAAAAGATTTAAGTGAAGCATAGAGAGCAATTCTAACAAGTCATGACATGATTTTGGCTCTCTCAAATAGGTGTGTCTAGCAAGGATTGATGACTTAAAACACAAAATAAAACAAGCAAAGACACATATCATACAAGACACTCCAAGCAAAATACATATCATGTGACGAATAAAAATATAGTCTCGAGTAAAATACCGATAGTTGTTGGAAGAAAGTAGAGATGCCACTCGGGGGCATCCCCAAGCCTAGTTGGTTGCTCATTTTTGGATAGCAGCTTGGGATGTCGGGGCATCCCCAAGCTTAGGCTCTTCCATCCTTCCTTCATCCATTGTAAGATAACCCAAAACTTGAAAACTTCAATCACACAAAACTTAACAAAACCTTTGTGAGATCTGTTAGTATAAGAATAATAAACCACTACTATAAGTGTTGTATCAAACCAATTCATATTTTGTTTTTGTATTATATCTACTGTATTCCAACTTTTCTATGGCAAAAACTCATCAAAGAAAACCATAGAGCCATCAAAATAAGAACACAACACAAAGAAAACAGAATCTGTCAAAACAGAACAGTCTGAAGCAATCTGACTATTTCGAATACTTTTGTAACTATAAAATTCTGAAAAATTAGGACGACCTGAGAAATCTGTATATTGATCTACTGCAAGTGGAATGGGTATTTTATCGCTCCCTAGTAAAAAATAAAATTAATTTCATGAGCGTAAAAGTTCCTGTTTTTTCAACAAGATCAAACAACTATCACCCAAGAAGATCCTAAAGGCTTTACTTGGCACAAACACTAATTAAAACATAAAATACACAATCATAATAGTAGCATAATTGTGCTAACACACAAAAACAGGAAACAAGAACCAAAAATAAAATTTATTCATTGGGTTGCCTCCCAACAAGCGCTATAGTTTTACGCCCTTAGCTAGGCATAAGATTTCAACGATGCCCACATAAAAGATAATAATTGAAACACAAAGAGAGCATCATGAAACATGTGACAAACACATTTAAGTCTAACATACTTCCTATGCATAGGAATTTTATAGGAAAACAAATTTTCAAGACAAGAAATATCTAGCATACACAAAGGAGAGGAATAAAACATTGACAATCTCAACATAACGAGAGGAAATTTAATAACATGAAATTTCTACAACCATATTTTCCTCTCTCATAATAATTACATGTAGGATCATAATCAAATTCAACAATATAACTATCACATAAAATATATTTTTCATGATCCACATGCATGCAAGGTTGACACTCTTCCAAAATAGTGGGATTATCATCAAATAAAGTCATGACCTCTTCAAGCCCACTTTTATCAAAAAATTCATAAGATTGAACACTCTCCAAATATGTGGGATTATGTTTAGCTAAAGTTGACACTCTTCCAAACCCATTTTTAATATTATCATAAGCATATTCATCACGAGGTTTAAATAAATTTTCAAGATCATAAGAATCATTTTCACCCCAATCATGATCATTGCAATGAGTAGTGGACATAGAAATATTAGCATCCCCAAGATTGGGGTTTTGCATATTATTACCATAATTGACATTAATAGAATTTATAGTAAAATCATTGCAATCATGCTTTTCATTCAAGAAGCTATCATGGATCACTTCATAAATTTCTTCATCACAATTTTCAGATTCACGAATCTCAAGCAAAACTTCATAAAGATAATCTAGTGCACTCAATTCACAAGCAATGGGTTCATCATAAGTGGATCTCTTGAAGAGATTAGCAAGTGGATGATGTCGTGGTTCTAAGTCTGACAGTAAAGTAGGGGAGTAGGAATGTAGAGGCAAGACCCTAGCTACGGTGAGATTGTGCACGCAAGATGTACGAGTTCAGGACCTTCGTGGTGGAAGTAACAGCCCTACGTCTCGGTGCCCGGAGGCTCGGTCGATTGGATTATGCGTGAAGTTACAGGGGGTGCAAACCCTTGTGCCAGAGGAGGGGCGGCTTATATAGAGTGCGCCAGGACCCCCGCCATCCCACGTTGCATAGGGTTCAATGTACGTTAAGACAGGGCGTTACTGGTAATGCTAGCAATAAAGTCATATAACTGATCATTAATACTACGGAGTGAATGCCTGACCGTTGCTACTAGGGGTGACTTTAGGCCTTCTGTACTCCGAGTGGTTTCTTGTACGGTCGAGTGATGGTATGCCGGTCGAATGGAATTGGGATATCCGAGTGGAGATGTTGGTCGAGTGGGCATGCACTCAGGTGATTCCAGTCGGTTTGAACTTGTTGTCCTTTGATTGCCTTTGACTGTAGGGCAGTGTCCTTGGGAGGGGTGCTTAGATCAGATCTATTGCCCTACCCTAGGTACATGGCATCGTCATTAGCCCCCGAATGGTTCTGGGTTCGAGTGGAAAATGGAGTTAAAGATGGTTCTGACCCAATCTTTATGCTGTGGAAGCGTTTTACTGGATTGGTGAACCATGCAATAGCTTTGATTTCACTTTTCAGTAGCCTTGAGCCATTCAGAGGTTGTCGAGTGGATTTCTGCCAATAAGCTTCGACTACTGATGTTGCATAAAATTTCCGGATCTCGCGGGATTCAAAATTTGGGGAAGCATGCGAGGCGGAGAGGGCTGCAGTAATCAGAGCAGACTAGGCAGGGGCGCCTTGATCCCCACGCCACCCTTTTCGCCATGTACTGCGCGTGCGCCTATTGCGGGATTTGACAGGATCATCTGGGTCCACCGGTCAGTCACTTGGGGAATGGGGCCATATAAGGCGTCCGAGCCGATGCCTTTGCACTATGCGCCCCATTCTCCCCCTTCTTTCCTCTGCTCCCCATTGTTTCTGCCTCTGCTCTCAGTTCCGCCGCCCAGCTCAAGCTCGATCCACTGAAATGGGGAAGGACAAGACCGCTGCTCTGGAGCGCGTGAAGAAGGTGACGGCGAAAGCGAAGGGGAAGAAGAAGAGCCAAGGCGGGTCATCGTCGAGGTCTGCTCTGCCGCCCGGCTGGATCCAGGGCGACTGGATCCGGTCGACGATCTTGAAGGAATATATGGAGGATCTGGTTGATGGGGGATCATCACCCACGAGTCTTGGCGGCTTTCGGGGGACGAGAGCGAGTCACGACCAGAAGAGGGTGAGTGCGTCCTCCTTGCAACCCACGTCGATCGCGGTTTTTCTTTGCCACCCCATCCTTTCTTCCGGGGTTTTCTGAACTTCTTTGGAGCCCAACTTCATCATTTTTCTCCCAACACCATCACATACCTTGCCGTGTACGTGTCCATGTGTGAAAACTTTCTGGGTTGTCGACCACACTAGGTCCTCTTCAAACACATTTTCACTTGCCGGTCTCAGTCGGTTAAGAAGGCCAATTCGAGTGATGAGAGGACACACATGATCCAGATGTGTGGGGGCTTAGGGATCCACATGAGGAACAAAAGTAATTTCCCTGCTATGATCCTTCCCGAGTCGGTCAGGGGGTGGCAGTCAATTTGGTTCTACTGTAAGGATCAACCGACCCCTGGTCAGTCAACTAGTCTCCCCTCGTTTTCCATAGAGCGAGTCGAGAAGCCTTCTCCCTTGTGAGTGACTCCAGCTGAGAAAGCGGAGGTTAATATGTTGATTGAGCCAGTCATCCAGCTTGTCTGTGATGGTGTGACTGGCATGGACCCGTTAGAAGCATTTCTCAGTCGACAGATCCATCCACTCCAAGCCCGTGAACATCCAATGTGGATGTATTCGGGTGTTGAAGATAGCACTCGGATCCATCCGGAGGAGGTCGAAAAGGAGATGGTGGCGCTGTGGCTGCAAGGTATCACTGACAACAAGGACAATCCCAGGGGGTCTAGGAGGGTTGCTCCACTCGACCACCCCACCGAACCCTACTGAGTGTATCTTGTTCTGATATGTGTTTGCTCTTGAAACTGATTGGTATCCACTCGACTCCATGTCTTGCAGATCTACACTGAGATGTACTCGATGCCCAACGGAGAGTAGGAGGATGAAGGGGAGGCGAGTGGAGGCGACAGTGGCGAGTGGCATTCCGACGGAAGGGGAGACGAGGAGAGCGAGGACTTGGGCAGTGGTGAAGAGGTCGACTCCCCTCCTCGCACGAAAAGGCGCTCCAAGCAAAGGCAGGACCCAGCCAGCGTCCGTGGCAAAGCGACTCCACCGACTGCACAAACCTCCAAGCGCACTCGGACGTCATCTCCTGTGTCGACAGAGAAAGCTCCTAAGCAACCCAAAGTCGTGACGTCAAAGCCTCGGAAGGCCCTGCCCAAGATTAAAGTGGTTGTCCCCATTGCTTCTGGGTAACTACTGAGCTCGACCTCTTGGTTCTTGCGTGACTCAAACTTTGGTTGACTCACTTTCTTTTTTTGACCGAGTAAATTCTGAAATTTGCAGTGCTGCCTCTGGAACTTCTATTTACCGAGATGACGATGATGAGGAGATGGAGGACGCAGTCACTTCCCATGCGGGTATAACTTTTATCACTTTAACTCTTCTTTTTCAGCCGCTTTGACGATCGACTGAACTTCTGTAATCGATTGTTTTGCAGCTCCACCCAATGTCATTGAACTTCCAGATGATGACGAAGACGTGCCGCAAAGGGCCATGGGAAGGAGGGGCAGAGCTTCGAGCAAGAAGGCATCCGCTGGCCAGACGTCTCAATCGGTGCTACTGATGGAGCCAGTAATTCAACAGTCTGAAGACGTGAACCGGGCTTTTGTTTCCTTTGTTGTTCCAGTGTCGAGTAAACGCCCTTCATCGTCGACTGTGCCAGCCCCTGCTTCATCTGTCCAACATCACGCCTTGAATTCTCAGGCTATCGCGACTAAACCGCCATCTCCGTTCTTCACTACCCATTATGTTCCGGAGTACCAGGCAAGCGCCGCTATAGAAGCCATACGCCAAGCGGGTCTGATGATGGAGCGGGTGAAGACGGTGCACGAAAATAGCCAAGCTGCTTATGATGCCAGTGCAGCCCTCCGAGCCAATGTCCAGGTAAATTGGTTTCCGACTGAACTCTTATCTTGACGCTTGTTCTGTTAGGATATGCTACCCGAAAACTTTTCGTTGCACTTCCATTTGTTGGTCTGTTCTTCGCATTTGTACACCCACTGGGTGTTTCAACTTATGCTGAGTAGTTCTTCCAGTTGAGTCGACTAGGTTATGTCGATTGTAGTTTTGGACTAGTGGGGGCACGCAGAGTGCACCCACTGGGTGTAGTCCCCGAGACCGTGGTCGACTGCGGGCAGTCGGTTGGGGTCTTAGAATAACTGTTTTTTGTTGTTGTTTTTTTCCACTCAGTCTGGGCAGACCATGTCGAGTGGAATCTGGACCAGTGGGGGCACGCTAAGTGCACCCACTGGGTGTAGTCCCCGAGACTACTGTTGAATGTTTGATTCTATAGTAGTCTTAGAGTTCTTTTCACTCGGAAGCGAACCATCTTTGATTCTGTCCACTAATGTATCTTTTTGCTGACTTCAGAAATCCTGTGAGCTCATCTCCAAATTTGTTGATTTCGAGGAGAAGCAGAGACAGCTCAAACTTGACTTGGAACTGGCCAATCAGAACTTGCAAAAGGCCAAAGACGAAGTAGTTGGTACGGAAGGTAACAACCTATCGACTGTCTATATTGACCATCTCACAAGTTATCTCCTCGTTCTTCTCTCTGACCCGAGTGTATATTCTTTAGAGAAAATGAGGCAAGCTCTGGCACAGAATGACCTTGATCTTGCAGCAGCGCAGAAGGAGGCTCAGGAGAAACCAACACTCGCTGATAAGAAGCTGGCTTCAGTCGGGGCGCAAGAGGAAGATAACGCCAAGCTGAAGACTGCTCTTACTGAAGCCAACAAATAAGTGACCCGCCTAAAGAAAGACAAAGTAACTTTGAACGAGAAGACTAAAAGCATTTCTCGTAAGAGAAATGACCTGGAGGCCTATCTGGGAGCACTCGCCAAGAAGTTATTCCTTATGCTTGAAGGTATTTTTCCTTGTCCGACTGTTTTGCCGTTTGTCAAGTTACCCTAAATCGTTTGACTCATTGGCTCTTTGTGGTTGCATAATTCTGCCAAAACTTTGAGGAATAAACTGGGCGAATCGAGACAAGCTTGGACCCCATCAATTCCCCTGTCAATGACGAAGCTGCCATGAACGTGCTCCGACTGGAATCTCGCCTTGCTGGTGTCACATACTACCTCGCTCACCCGAAAGTTGCGGTGTCGCGAATCGACACGGCACTCTGGCCGAAGGAGACGCTCCAAAATGACCTCGAGTCTTTGATGACTCGACTTAATGAGATCCCTGGTCGAGTGAAGGAATGGAAGAAGTTGTCTGCTCGATGCGGTGCTGACGTAGCTCTGTCACTAGTTCGAGTCCACTGCAAGGAGGCCAAGGAGGAAAAGCTAGCAATGATCAAGGTTGCCAACACCAAGAGACACGACTTCCTGTCTTTCATGGAGACCTTTATTGCTGCCACCACCCGAATTGCAGATGGAATCGACTTGGATGAGTTCGTCGACCCTGCCAGTCCTCCTCCTGCAGAGTGAACAAACTTTCATAATCCGATTAAATTTGCCTTGGTATGCCGAGTGGTTTTATCACCGTTAAACTCTTTCGGGCCTGATGCCCGAGTACTTTAAACTGTGGTCTGGAACCTCGTAGGTTTTATCTGAACTTGGTTGGTTTTGAATCTCTTGGCTCTGAGTGGAATTTGATTCTTCAGTCTGAATTGCTACTAACTTTGTGGTGCAGCTCAGTCGAGTGGGTCATAGACAAGGGCATTCGGTGCCGTCCATGACCTGCTCCTCATCGTCTTTGCAGATAAAGATAGAGCGGAAATTGTATTTGTGCCACATCTCCAAGGATAAGGTTGCGGTCGACCTGCACCTCATCATCCTTGCGGATAAGGATGGAGCGGACGTTGTATTTGTGTCGCAGCTCCAACGATAAGGTCGTGGTCGACCTGCACCTCATCGTCCTTGCAGATAAGGATGGAGCGGACATTGTATTTGTGTCACAGCTCTGAGGAATAGGTCGTGGTCGACCTGCACCTCGTCATCCTTCCAGATAAGGATAGAGCGTGTGTGAAACTTAGGCGAGCATGAGACTGCAGCTAAGCCCCCGAGTGGGAGGTTTGCTCTCCACTCAGTAGGGTTTCCTAAACTTAGGCGAGTACTGGACTATAGCTAAGCCCCCGAGTGGGAGGTTTGCTCTCCACTTGGTAGGATTTTTTTAAACTTAGGCAAATACTGGACTGCAGCTAAGCCCCCGAGTGGGAGGAATGCTCTCCACTCGGTAGGATTTTTTGAAACTTAGGCGAGTACTGGACTGCAGCTAAGCCCCCGAGTGGGAGGAATGTTCTCCACTTGGTAGGATATTTTGAAACTTAGGCGAGTACTAGACTGCAGCTAAGCCCCCGAATGTTAGGGTTGCTCTCCACTCAGTAGGATTTTTTAAACTTAGGCGAGTACTGGACTGCAGGTAAGCCCCCGAGTGGGAGGGTTGCTCTCCACTCGGTAGGATTTTTTGAAACTTAGGCGAATCGGATTCGCGGCTAAGCCACCCACTGGGGGACTTTGTACTCATGTATAAGTAATAACAATCATTTAGGAGACTGTAAAACCATGTCTTTGTTAAACAAACTGAAAGGTACTTCTTATTACATCTCAACAGTCTGACTATTCAAGTATTAAAATGGAGGAGAAGCTCCGCATTCCAAGCGTGTGGCTCGTCCTTCTTGTGCTTCACATCGTACATGTGGTATGCTCCATTGTGAAGCACTTTGGTGATGATGAAAGGGCCCTCCCAAGCGGGAGCCAGCTTGTGCGGTCATTGCTGATCCACTCAGAGAACCAGGTCCCCTTCCTAAAATGCTCGACCTCTGACGTTTCTGGCGTGGAACCGACGAAGGTCTTGTTGATAGATGGTCGACCTAATCAGGGCCATCTCTCCTTCCTCTTCCAGAAGATCAACAGCAACTTGTCGGGCTTGTTCTGCTTCTGCCTCTGAGGAAAGCTCTACTCGTGGGGCGTTGTGAAGCAAATCAGTCGGTAGTACGGCTTCAGCTCCATATACCATAAAGAAGGGAGTCCGGCCAATAGACCGATTTGGTGTTGTTCTCAGACCCCATAGTACTGATGGTAACTCATCTAACCAGGCGCCAGCTGTATGCTGGAGGTCTCGCATTAATCTGGGCTTCAACCCTTGGAGGATCAAACCATTTGCTCTTTCTGCTTGTCCATTCGCCTGTGGGTGAGCGACTGAAGCATAGTCGACCCGAGTGCCTTGGGAAGCACAGAAAGATCTGAACTCATCTGAATCAAAGTTTGAACCATTGTCTGTGATGATGCTGTGTGGGACTCCAAATATGAATGTTAACCCCTAATGAAGCTGACGGCAGTGCCCGAATGGAGGTTCTTGATGGGCTTGGCTTCAATCCATTTAGTGAACTTGTCGACTGCAACAAGCAGGTGAGTCAAACCACTTCTGCCAGGCCTCAAGGGTCCAACCATATCCAACCCCCAAA
Organism: Triticum urartu; assembly: GCF_056163025.1. Lineage (NCBI taxonomy): Eukaryota > Viridiplantae > Streptophyta > Magnoliopsida > Poales > Poaceae > Triticum > Triticum urartu. Next base: position 173,255,894 of record NC_141873.1, on the reverse strand, counting down.
CAGCAAATGGCCAGACGAGTGGAATGGTCTTCAAGGCTGAAGCGGGCTTGTGAGACGTGTTGGACTAGAACTGGCAGCCCTCACACTTGTCGACTATTTCCTTTGCAATTTCATTTGCTTGCGGCCAGTAAAAACCTGCTCGGTATGCTTTGGCCACGATTGTACGTGAGGACGCATGGTGACCACAGGTCCCCGAGTGGATATCATTAAGAATCATTCGACCTTCTTCTGGGGTAATGCATCGCTGGGAAACTCCGGTCACACTTTCCTTGTACAATCGACCACCTATCACAGTGAAGGCTTTAGATCGACGGACAATCTGCCGTGCTTCATCTTCGTCTTCTGGAAGTTCTTTCCGGAGAATATATGCGATATATGGTACTATCCAGTCAGGAATGACGACCAAAACCTCCATGACTAAGTCGACCACGGCTGGGACTTCAACTTCAGTCGGATCCATAGAACTCTTAGGCTGTGGGGGTTCTTCTGTGAAGGGATCCTCTTGAACTGATGGTTTGTGAAGATGCTCCAAAAACACATTGCTGGGAATGGGATCTCACTTGGAACCTATCTTTTCCAGGTCATCTGCTGCCTGGTTCTTCAGCCAGGGAATGTGGTGGAGTTCTAAACCTTCAAACTTCCTTTTCTAGCTTTCTTACTGCATTGCAATAACTAGTCATAGCTGGACTTCTGACATCCCACTCCTTCATCACTTGATTGACCACCAAATCTGAGTCACCGTAGACCATTAGGCGACGGACGTCGAGTGAAATGGCCATTCGCAACCCGTACAGAAGTGCTTCATATTCAGCTTCATTGTTGGAGGAATCAAAGTGAATCTGAAGGACATAAGTGAGTTTGTCGCCTCGCAGAGATACCAGACCTACTCCAGCACCAGAACCATTCAGCATCTTGGATCCATCAAAAAACATAGTGTTGGAAATATGCCCTAGAGGCAATAATAAAATGGTTATTATTGTATTTCCTTGTTCATGATGATTGTCTATTGTTCATGCTATAATTGTATTAACCGGAAACCGTAATACATGTGTGAATACATAGACCACAACATGTCCCTAGTAAGCCTCTAGTTGACTAGCTCATTGATCAATAGATGGTTATGGTTTCCTAACCATGGACATTGGATGTCATTGATAACGGGATCACATCATTAGGAGAATGATGTGATGGACAAGACCCAATCTTAAGCGTAGCACAAGATCGTGAAGTTCGTTTGCTAAAGCTTTTCTAATGTCAAGTATCATTTCCTTAGACCATGAGATTGTGCAACCCCCGGATACCGTAGGAATGCTTTGGGTGTACCAAACGTCACAACGTAACTGGGTGTCTATAAAGGTGCACTACAGGTATCTCTGAAAGTGTCTTTTGGGTTGGCACGAATCGAGACTAGGATTTGTCACTCCGTATGACGGAGAGGTATCTTTGGGCCCACTCAATAATGCATCATCATGAGCTCATTGTGAATAAGTAGTTGGTCACGGGATCATGCATTACGGAACGAGTAAAGTGACTTGCCGGTAATGAGATTGAACGAGGTATTGGGATACCAACGATCGAATCTCGGGCAAGTAACGTACCGATTGACAAAGGGAATTGTATACGGGGTTGCTTGAATCCTCGACATCGTGGTTCATCCGATGAGATCATCGTGGAACATGTGGGAGCCAACATGGGTATCCAGATCCCGTTGTTGGTTATTGGCCGGAGAGTTGTCTCGGTCATGTCTGCATGGTTCCCGAACCCGTAGGGTCTACACACTTAAGGTTCAATGACACTTGGGTTATTAGGAAGATTTGTATGTGATTACTGAATGTTGTTCAGAGTCCTAGATGAGATCCCGGACGTCACGAGGAGTTCCGAAATAGTCCGGAGGTGAAGATTTATATATGGGAAGTCATCATACAGTCACCGGAAATATTCGGGGGTATACCGGTATTGTACCGGGACCATCGGAGGGGTTCTGGGGGTCCACCGGGAGGGTCCACCTGCCCCGGAGGGCCTTATGGGCTGTAGGTGGAAGGGAACCAGCCCCTAGTGGGCTGGGCGCCATCCCCCCTAGGGCCCATGCGCCTAGGGTTTGGGGGAACCCTAAAGGGCCCCCCCTTGCTTGGGGGGCAAGCCCCCTCCCCTTGGCCGTCGCCCCCCTCTAGATCTCATCTAGAGGGGCCGACCCCTTCCCCCTTCTCCCTATAAATAGAGGGGCGAGGGGAGGGCTGCAGCACGACATCCAAGGCGCAGCCCCTCCCCTCCCCAACACCTCTCCTCCTCTGCGTGAGCTTGGCGAAGCCCTGCCGGAGAACTATCACTCCATCACCACCACGCCGTCGTGCTATTGTTGGAGCTTTCTTCCTCAACCTCTCCCTCCTCCTTGCTGGATCAAGGCGCGGGACACGGCACCGGACTGCACGCGTGTTGAATGCGGAGGCGCCGTTGTTCGGTGCTTAGATCTGATTCGGCCGCGATCTGAATTGCTACGTGTACGACTCCTCCAACCACGTTCTTGCAACGCTTCTGACTAGCGATCTTCATGGGTATGAAGATGCACTCCCTCTCTCTCGTTGCTAGCATCTCCTAGATTGATCTTGGTGACACGTAGGAATTTTTTTGATTATTGCTACGTTCCCCAACAGTGGCATCATGAGCTAGGTCTATGCGTAGATTCTATGCACGAGTAGAACACAAAGCAGTTGTGGGTGATGATTTGTTCAATTTGCTTACCGTTACTAGTCTTATCTTGATCCGGCAGCATTGTGGGATGAAGCGGCCCGGACCGACCTTATACGTACACTTACGTGAGAATGGTTCCATCGACTGACATGCACTTGATGCATAAGGTGGCTAGCGGGTGTCTGTCTCTCCCACTTTAGTCGGATCGGATTCAACGAAAAGGGTCCTTATGAAGGGTAAATAGCAATTGGCATATCACGTTGTGGTTTTGGCGTAGGTAAGAAACCTTCTTGCTAGAAACCTATAGCAGCCACGTAAAAAAAACTTGCAACAACAATTAGAGGACATCTAAGTTGTTCTTGCAGCATATGTCGTGTGATGTGATATGGCCAAAAGGATGTGATGAATGATATATGTGATGTATGAGATTGATCATGTTCTTGTAATAGGATCACGACTTGCATGTCGATGAGTATGACAACCGGTAGGAGCCATAGGAGTTGCCTTAATTTATTTATGACTTGCGTGTCAACGTAAACGTCATGTAATTACTTTACTTTATCGCTAACCGTTAGCCATAGTAGTAGAAGTAATAGTTGGCGAGACAACTTAATGAAGACACGATGATGGAGATCATGATGATGGAGTTCAGGGTGTCACGCCGGTGACAATGATGATCATGGCGCCCTGAAGATGGAGATCAAAAGGAGCAAAATGATATTGGCCATATCATGTCACTATTTGATGGCATGTGATGTTTGTCATGTTCTACATCTTATTTGCTTAGAATGACGGTATCATAAATAAGATGATCCCTCGCAATAATTTCAAGAAAGTGTTCCCCCTAACTATGCACCATTGCTAAGGTTCGTTGTTCTGAAGCACCACGTGATGATCGGGTGTGATAGGTTCTAACGTTCGCATACAACGGGTGTAAGCCAGATTTACACACGCAATACACTTAGGTTGACTTGACGAGCCTAGCATGTACAGACATGGCCTCGGAACACGGAAGACCGAAAGGTCGAACATGAGTCGTATAGAAGATATGATCAACATGTAGATGTTCACCGATGATGACTAGTCCGTCTCACGGGATGATCGGACATGTCCTAGTTGACTCGGATCATGTATCACTTAGATGACTAGAGGGATGTCTATCTGAGTGGGAATTCATTAAATAATTTGATTAGATGAACTTAATTATCATGAACATAGTCAAAAGGTCTTTGCAAATTATGCCGTAGCTTACACTTTAGTTCTACTATTTAAGATATGTTCCTAGAGAAAATTTAGTTGAAAGTTGATAGTAGAAATTATGTGGACTAGGTCCGTCAAATTGAGGATTATCCTCATTGCTGCGCAGAAGGCTTATGTCCTTAATGCACCGCTCGGTGTGCTAAACCTCGAGCGTCATCTGTAGATGTTGGGAAACATCTGACATACACGTTTTGATGACTACGTGATAGTTTAGTGCGTAATGCTAACAATTTAGAATTGTGGCACCAAAGACGCTTTTGAAACGTCGCAGAACATATGAGATGTTCCAAAGACTGAAATTGGGATTTCAGACTAGTGCCCACATCAAGAGGTATGAGACCTCTGACATGTTTCTTAAGCCTGCAAACTAAGTGACAAAAGCTCAATCATTGAGCATGTGCTCAGATTGTCTGAGTACTACAATCGCTTGAATCAAGTGGGAGTTAATCTTCCAGATGAGATAGTGATGGTTCTCCATAGTCACCGCCACCAAGCTATTAGAGCTTCGTGATGAAGTATAGCATATCAGGGATAGACATGGTGATCCTTGAGCAACTCGCGATGTTTGACACCGCAAAAGTACAAATCAAGTAGGAGCATCAATTGTTGATGGTTAAACCACTAGTTCCAAGAAGGTCAAGGGAAAGAAGGGATACTTCATGAAACGGCAAATAAGTCGCTGCTCTAGTGAAGAAACCCAAGGTTGGACCCAAACCCGAGACTAAGTGCTTCTGTAATGAGGGAACGTTCACTGAAGCAGAACTACCCTAGATACTTGGTAGATGAGAAGGTTGGCAAGGTCGACAGAAGTATTTTGAATATACGTTATATTATTGTGTACTTTACTAGTACTCCTAGTAGCACCAGGGTAATAAATACCAGTTCGGTTGCTAAGTGTTAGTAACTCAAAATAAAAGGCTGCAGAGACTAGCTAAAGGTGAGATGACGATATGTGTTGGAAGTGTTTCCAAGGTTGATGTGATCAAACATCGCATGCTCCCTCTACCATCGGGATTGGTGTTAAACCTAAATAATTGTTATTTGGTGTTTGCGTTGAGCATAGATATAATTGTATTATGTTTATCATAATACGGTTATTCATTTAAGGAGAATAATGGTTACTCTGTTTATTTGAATAATACCTTCAATGGTCTTGCACCTAAAATGAATGGTTTATTGAATCTCGATCGTAGTGATACACATGTTCATGCCAAAAGATATAAGATAGTAATGATAGTACCACATACTTGTGGCACTGCCATTTGAGTCATGTTGGTATAAAACGCATGAAGAAGCTCCATGTTGATGGATCTTTGGACTCACTCATTTTTGAAAAGATTGAGACATGCAAACCAAGTCTATTGGTAGATATGCATGAAGAAACTCCATACAGATGGATCGTTTGGACTCACTTGATTTTGAATCACTTGAAACATGCAAATCATACCACATGGGCAAGATGACTGAAAGGCCTCGTTTTCAGTAAGATGGAACAAGAAAGCAACTTGTTGGAAGTAATACATTTTGATGTGTGCAGTCTAATGAGTGCTGAGGCACGTAGTGGAAATCGTTATGTTCTTACTTCACAGATGATTTGAGTAGATGCTGAGTATATTTACTTGGTGAAACACAAGTCTGAATTATTGAAAGGTTTAAGTAATTCCATAGTGAAGTTGAAGATCGTCGTGACAAGATGATAAAATGTCTATGATATGATCATAGAGATGAATATCTGAGTTACGAGTTTGGCACACAATTAAGACATTGTGGAAATTGTTCCACAACTAATACCGCCTGGAACACCATAGTGTGATGCTGTGTCCGAACATCATAACTGCACCCTATTGGATATGGTGCATACCATGATGTCTCTTATCGAATTACCACTATCGTTTATGGGTTAGGCATTAGAGACAACCGCGTTCACTTTAATAGGGCACCACACAATTCCGTTGAGACGACACCATATGAACTATGGTTTAGAAAAACCTAAGCTGTCGTTTCTTAAAAGTTTGGGGTTGCAACGCTTATGTGAAAAGTTTCAGGCTGATAAGCTCGAACCCAAAGCGGATAATTGCATCTTCATAGAATACCCAAAACAGTTGGGTATACCTCCTATTTTAGATCTGGAAGCAAAAGTGATTGTTTCTAGAAACGGGTCCTTTCTCGAGGAAAAGTTTCTCTCAAAAGAATTGAGTGGGAGGATGATGGAGACTTGATGAGGTTATTGAACCGTCACTTCAACTAGTGTGTAACAGGGCACAGGAAGTTGTTCCTGTGACACCTACACCAATTGAAGTGGAAGCTTATGATAGTGATCATGAAACTTCGGATCAAGTCACTACCAAACCTCATAGGTCGACAAGGATGCATACTACTTCAGAGTGGTACGTAATCCTATCTTGGAAGTCATGTTGCTAGAAAACAATGAACCTACGAGCTATGGAGAAGCGATGATGGCCCCGGATTTCGATGAATGGCTCGAGGCCATAAAATTCGAGAGAGGATCCATGTATAAAAACAAAGTATAGACTTTGGAAGAACAACTTGACGGTCGTAAGGCTGTTGGGTGCAGATGGATTTTAAAAGGAAGACGGACAATGATGGTATGTGTCACCATTAAGAAAGCTCGACTTGTCGTTAAGATGTTTTCTGACAAGTTCAAGGAGTTGACTACGATGAGACTTTCTCACTCGTAGCGATGCTAAGAGTCTGTTGGAATTATGTTAGCAGTTACTGCATTATTTATGAAATCTTGCAGATAGGATGTCAAAACATTGTTTCCTCGACGATTTTCTTGAGGAAAGGTTGTATGTGATACAACCAGAAGGTTTTGTCAATCCTGAAAGATGCTAACAAGTATGCAAAGCTCCAGCAATCCTTCTAAGGACTGGGGTAAGCGTCTCGGAGTTGGAATGTACACTTTGATGAGATGATGAAAGATTTTGGGTTTATACAAAGTTTATGAGAAACTTGTATTTCCAAAGAAGTGAGTGAGAGCACTATAGAATTTTTTATGAGTATATGTTGTTAACATATTGTTGATCAGAAATGATGTAGAATTTCTGTAAAGCATACATGGTTATTTGAAAATTGTTTTTCAATGGAAAACCTGGATTAAGCTACTTGAACATTGAGCATCAAGATCTATAAGGATAGATAAAAAATGCTTAATAGTACTTTCAAATGAATACACACCGTGACAAGATTTTGAAGGAGTTCAAAATAGATCAGCAAAGAAGGAGTTCCTGGTTGTGTTACAAGGTGTGAGTATTGAGTAAGACTCAAGACCTGACCATGGCAGAAGTGAGAGAAAGGACGAAGGTCATCCCCTATGCTTTAGACGTAGGCTCTACAGTATGCTATGTTGTGTACTGCACCTGAAGTGTGCCTTTCCATGAGTCAGTCAAGGGGTACAAGAGTGATCCAGGAATGGATCACATGACAGTGGTCGAACTTATCCTTAGTAACTAGTGGACTAAGGAATTTTCTCAATTATGGAGGTGGTAAAAGTGTTCGTCGTAAAGGGTTACGTCAATGCAAACTTTGACACTAATCCGGATGACTCTGAGGAGTGAACCGGATTCGTATAGTAGAGCAGTTATTTGGAATAGCTCCAAGTAGCGCGTGGCAGCTGCATCTACAAGATGACATAGAGATTTGTAAAGCACACATGGATCTAAAAGGTTCAGACCCATTGACTAATAAACCAATCTCACAAGCGAGATATGAACAAACCCCATGGGTGTTGGATTCATTACAATCACATAGTGATGTGAACTAGATTATTGACTCTAGTGCAAGTGGGAGACTGTTGGAAATATGCCCTAGAGGCAATAATAAAATGGTTATTATTGTATTTCCTTGTTCATGATGATTGTCTATTGTTCATGCTATAACTGTATTAATCGGAAACCGTAATACATGTCTGAATACATAGACCACAACATGTCCCTAGTAAGCCTCTAGTTGACTAGCTCATTGATCAATAGATGGTTATGGTTTTCTGACCGTGGACATTGGATGTCATTGATAACAGGATCACATCATTATGAGAATGATGTGATGGACAAGACCCAATCTTAAGCGTAGCACAAGATCGTGAAGTTCGTTTGCTAAAGCTTTTCTAATGTCAAGTATCATTTCCTTAGACCATGAGATTGTGCAACTCCCGGATACCGTAGGAATGCTTTGGGTGTACCAAACGTCACAACGTAACTGGGTGTCTATAAAGGTGCACTACAGGTATCTCCGAAAGTGTCTGTTGGGTTGGCACGAATCGAGACTGGGATTTGTCACTCCGTATGACAGAGAGGTATCTCTGGGCCCACTCGGTAATGCATCATCTTGAGCTCATTATGACTAAGTAGTTGGTCATGGGATCATGCATTATGAAACGAGTAAAGTGACTTGCCGGTAACGAGATTGAACGAGGTATTGGGATACCGACGATCGAATCTCGGGCAAGTAACATACCGATTGACACAGGGAATTGTATACGGGATTGCTTGAATCCTCGACATCGTGGTTCATCCAATGAGATCATGATGGAACATGTGGGTGCCAACATGGGTATCCAGATCCCGCTGTTGGTTATTTGCCAGAGAGTTGTCTCGGTCATGTCTGCATGGTTCCCGAACCCGTAGGGTCTACACACTTAAGGTTCGGTGACGCTTGGGTTATTATGAAGATTTGTATGTGATTACCGAATGTTGTTCGGAGTCCCGGATGAGATCCCGGACGTCAGGAGCAGTTCCGGAATAGTCCGGCGGTGAAGGTTTATATACGGGAGGTCATCATACGGTCACCGGAAATATTCGGGGGTATACCGGTATTGTACCGAGACCACCGGAGGGGTTCCCGGGGTCCACCTACCCCGGAGGGCCTTATCGGCTGTAGGTGGAAGGGAACCAGCCCCTAGTGGGCTGGGCGCCATCCCCCCTAGGGCCCATGCGCCTAGGGTTTGGGGGGAACCCTAAAGGGGGCGCCCCCCTTGCTTGGGGGGCAAGCCCCCTCCCCCTTGGCCGCCGCCCCCCTCTAGGTCTCATCTAGAGGGGCCGGACCCCTTCCCCCTTCTCCCTATAAATAGAGGGGCGAGGGGAGGGCTCCATCACGACATCCAAGGTGCAGCCCCTCCCCTCCCCAACACCTCTCCTCCTCCGCGTGAGCTTGGCGAAGCCCTGCCGGAGAACTGCCACTCCATCACCACCACGCCATCGTGCTGCTGTTGAAGCCTTCTTCCTCAACCTCTCCCTCCTCCTTGCTAGATCAATGCACGGGAGACGTCACCGGACTGCACGTGTGTTGAACGCGGAGGCGCCCTTGTTCAGTGCTTAGATCGGATTCGGCTGGGATCTGAATCGCTACGTGTACGATTCCTGCAACCGCGTTCTGGCAACGCTTCCGACTAGCGATCTTCAAGGGTATGAAGATGCACTCCCTCTCTCTCATTGCTAGCCTCTCCTAGATTGATCTTGGTGACACGTAGGAAAATTTTGAATTATTGCTACGTTCCCCAACACATAGTCCAATGTTCCGACTGAACTTGAGTCGGTTGCTGTTGCTCAATCCACTCGACGAGGAAATCTACTATTGCTTGGGACTTGATTGCTTTATTTGCCTCAAACTTGATATCCAACGGAAGGAGTTCAATTGCCCACTTTGCCACTCGACCAGTTGCATCTCCGTTGTTCAGAATTTCTGACAATATTGCATCGCTGACGACTGTGATGGAGTGATCTGAGAAATAATGTGCCACTTTCTTCGAAGTCAAGTAAATTCCATAGACAAGCTTCTGATAATGCAGATATATCTGCTTGGACGGAGTTAAGACTTCAGAAATATAATACACTGGGCGCTGAACCTTATAGGCTTTACCTTCTTCTTCCCGCTCGACCATGAGTACTGTACTGACAACTTGTCCAGTGGCTGCAATATAAAGCAGTAAAGGCTCTTTGCTGATTGGAGCAGCGAGCACCGGCTATGTGGAAAGCAGGGTTTTGAGCTCTTCAAACGTTGCGTCAGCTTCAGGAGTCCACTCGAACTTATCAGATTTCTTCATCAATCGGTAAAGAGGTAACGCCTTTTCACCGAGACGAGAGATGAACCGAATCAAAGCGACCAAACAACCAGTAAGCTTCTGAACGTCGTGTATGCGCACAGGGCGTTTCATTCGGAATATTGCACCAAATTTCTCTAGGTTTGCATCGATACCTTGTTCGAAAACGAGAAAACCGAGTAACTTTCCACCTGGAACTCCAAATGTACACTTCAACGGGTTAAGCTTGATATCATATCTTCTCATATTGGCAAAGGTTTCAGCGAGGTCAGTCAGCAGGTCAGAACCTTTTCGCGACTTAACCATGATGTCATCCATGTATGCTTCCACATTCCGACTAATTTGAGTGAGCAAGCACTTCTGTATCATACGCATGAATATGGCGCCAGCATTCTTGAGACCAAAGGGCATGGTAACATAGAAAAAGCACCCAAATGGGGTGATGAAAGCTGTTTTTATTTCATCAGGTCTATACAGTCGGATATGATGATACCCGGAGTATGCGTCCAGAAAGGACAATCGCTCACATCCCGCAGTGAGTCGACTGTTTGATCGATGCGAGGGAGAGGGAAGTGATCTTTAGGGTAGGCCCGATTAATATTCTTGAAGTTAATACACATACCGAGTGAATCATCCTTCTTGGGAACCATGACGGCATTGGCGAGCCACTCAGAGTGGTAAATCTCTCGGATGAACTCAGCTGCCAAAAGACGAGCCACTTCCTCGCCAATTGCCTTTCTTTTCTCCACGGCGGACCGTCGGAGGTGTTCTTTGACAGGTCTTGCTTTTGGGTCGACTCTCAAAAAGTGCTCATCCAGTTCTCTGGGTACACCTGGCATGTCAGAAGTTTTCCATGCAAAGATGTCCCAGTTCTCACGAAGGAACTGGATGAGCGCTTCTTCCTATTTGCTGTCGAGTGTTATTGATATATGAGTCGGAGCAGCATTGGGATCAGTCGGCTGGATATGAACTGACTTTGTTTCACTAGACGACTTAAATGCACACTCTGAAGCAGGCTTCTTAGCTCTCAACAAATCACTCGGATCTGCTGTCTTCTTGTATTCTTCCATTTCTATTGCTGCCATCTATTCATCGGCAATCTTCGAGCCCTTCTGGAAGCACTCTTCTGCTCGATGCCGATTAACAGTGACTGTGATCACGCCCTAGGGCCAGGCATCTTGAGTTTGAGATACACATAACACGGTCGAGCCATGAAACGGGCATACGCAGTTCTGCCCGGGATAGCATGATAGGCACTGTGAAAATTCACGACTTCAAATGTCAAGTTTTCCTTACGGTAATTCTTTGAATCATCGAAAGCCACATCAAGAGTGATTTGGCCAAGTGAATCGGCTTTCTTTCTAGGTATAACTCCATGGAACCGCATGTTGCTCTCGCTGAGTTTGGACATCGGGATGCCCATCCCTCAGAGGGTCTCAGCATACAAAATGTTTAATCCGCCACCACCACCCATCAAGACTTTGGTCAATCGGGTGCCCCCAATGACCGGATCAACCACCAATGCTTGCCTCCCAGGGGTGGCAACGTGCGGTGGGTGGTCCGACTGGTCGAATGTGACAGGAGTCTTTGACTATTTCAGATACGTCGTTGTCGCCGAAGCGACCATGATTACTTCCCTGTTGATGACTTTCAGTCGACCTTTTCTTTCGACATCAGCAAAAATCACCAAAGTGGAATTGACATTGGGAAATCCTTCATCATCCTCTTCTTTATCCTCATCCTTATCAGATTCCTTCTCTTTCTCACTGGGTTGTTTTTCTCGGAACTGCTGTATAAGGACTCGGCACTGTCGAGTGGTATGCTTGGGATAGATAAGATTACCCTCTTCATCTTTATTAATGTGAATGTGACATGGCAAATCCAACACGTCGTTCCCGGCTGAATCTTTCACCTTCTTGGGGGTCCAGGGCCCTTTAGGATTTCCTTTAGCTTTTCCTTGGGTTGCGACTGGAACCTCTCCAGGCACCGCAGGTTCTGCTTTGCGCTTCTACTTCCGATTGGAATTAGCTCCTCTAGTATCCTGGCCGACTAGTTTGCTCTTGCCACTGCGGAGCCTGTCTTCTTCTTCACCATGTGCGTACCAAGTGGCTATCTCCATCATTCAGGACAAAGACATATCTCCTGTCTGACCGAATTTCAGGTTGGGCTCCCGATACCGAATTCCCTCCTTGAAGGAGCAAACTACTTGGTGCTGAGACACATTGTCCACCGTGTGACGCAAAGTGGACCACCTCTGGATGTAATCTCTCAAAGTTTCATTCGGTTTTTGCACACAATGTTGCAATTCTACTAGCCCTGCTGGCTGTTTGCATGTGCCCTCGAACATTCTGAAAAACACTTGAGCCAACTCCCCCCAACTGAAAATACTGCCTGGAGTCAACTGATTCAACCAAGCTCTAGCCGACCCTTCAAGCATCAGGGGAAGGTGCTTCATGGCCACCTCATCGTTTCCTCCACTGATCTGCACAGCCACTCGGTAGTCCTCAAGCCAGGTGTCAGGCTTTGATTCACCAGTGAACTTACTGACCCCAGTCGCCAACCTGAAGTTGGGAGGGATCTCTGCAACCCTGATGGCTCTGCTAAACCACTCGGGACCAGAAACATGCACTCTGCTTCCAGTCGGGCGATCTCTGCGTTGCCCTTCTCTATGTGCTCGATTCCGGTCCACCAAACCTTGCACCAAAATTGACCTTGCATCAAATCCTGGTTCTCTTGGGTCGACCAGCTTCCTCTGCTCTTTGCTGTACATGCGCCTATCATCATAATGCTGGGGCACGTATGATTCGCCCCTCGGAGGGGGCGTAGGCACTCGACGGTGGTCATCACGGTCGAGCCGATGATCGTGCTGCTCGTGGTTCCGACCCAAGTACTACCCTTGGCGATGCCCTCGTCCTTCACACAGCGGAGGCGATCTTGGGCTATGAGCCGACTGAACGGTGTCGGAAACTACGGATCTGCTATGGATTCTATTACGCGACTGAGACACTGCAGTATTCTGCTCTCCTGCAGCTCGGAGTAGTGCTCTGATCTGCATCAAACCTCTACTAGCTTCCGATTGGGACGGCTGAATAGATTCTGCTATACAGGCTGCAGCGGTAAGATTCTAAATCGGAGTTTGGTATACCTATGGTTCAGGTGGAAATAGCTGCCGCTACCGTCGACTGGACTTGGGAATCTGTCGGCGAGCACGGTCGTCCAGTGCACGCTGAAGGTTCTCCAGTCGGGTGCGCTGAGCCAAAGTGGCCAATCGCGCCGCCTCCAAGGCCTGAGCCTCAGAGGTTTCACCAACAACAGGCGTGTGGAGAGCCTCCACATTGCGGCGGTGAAGTTCCTCCCTCTGTTGAGAAGAGAGAGTTTCGGGGTGGTACTCTTCATGAACGCGCGACGGATCGCCGCCGCCGTTGCGACGCATGCCAGGCGGGCTACGAGGCGTGTTAACCATCAGGACCTCCCCCGTGGGGTCGCTGCTGTCGCACTCGGACAGGGTCTCGATGGAGCCGGTCGAACAGGCCGTATAGAGATTCGTCGGGCTCGATTGCCGCGACTTGAGGGGTGGCCGACTGTAACGCCCCGGATGTAACTTGCCATATTTGTACTCCGACTCTTGCCATTTTCGGCTCTAAGTTATGAGATTTCCTCGTGGTTGGGTTTTGTCTTCGTTTTGCATTTTTGTCCATGTCATGCATTTCATATCATGTCATAATGTGCATCTCTTTTGCATACATGTTCGTCTCATGCATCCGAGCATTTTCCCTGTTGTCCGTTTTGCAATCCGACACTCCTATGTCCTCCGACGCCCCCTTTTGTCTCTTTTCGTGTGTGGGTGTTAAACTATCTCGGAATGGAACGAGATTTGCCAAGCGGCCTTGGTACACCACCGGTAGACCTCCTGTCAACTTTCGTGCCATTTGGAGTCCGTTTGATACTCCAACAGTTAACCGGGAACCGTGAAGGCCTCATGTGTGTTGCAGCCCAACACCCCTCCAAAACGGCCCAATAACCCATCCAAACCCCCTCCGTACTCTCGGCCGATCGATCATGATCGTGTGGCCGAAAACTACACTTCATTTGGACACTCCCACCTCCTTCTATGTATAAATATGTCCTCCCCATCCAAAAATTCGGGCGAAACCCTAGCTCCCCCTCTCCTCGCGCCGCCGGACACGTCCGGATCCGGCCGGATGCGTCCGCTGCCGCGCCCTTCCAACCGCAGCGTGCCACCTGTCCGTCGCCGACCCGCACGTCGCCGAGGCCCATATCCGGCCCCTGCGACCCGCTTCGTCGCACCACCACCTCCTGCGCCCTCCGCGCCCGCAGCCGCGAGCACGCGCTGCCCGCGCGGCCCGTCTTCGCCGGCGCCGGCCTTCGCCCGCGCCGCCCCGGCAGGAGCCGCACACGCCGCCCCGGCGAGCGCTCCCGGCCACGCCGCCCCGGACCCTCCGTGTCGTCCAGTCCCGCCGGCCACCGTCTTTCCTCGCAACTCCGGTGAACCTCGAGCCTGGCGCTGCCCGATCCCAGGTCCAGATCCGTTTCGTGAGGAGGTTGACCTCGTTTTCTTCCCTAAGTCTTTTTCTGCTATATTTTTAGCCCTGTTCAACATGCCATAACTTCTGATCCGTAGCTCCGTTTCGTGCGTGTGATATATCAAAATGTTCATCATGATGTGCTCTTCATTTTGTTCCATTGTGACCTGCTGTTTTGAGTCCATCTTGATGTCCAAATTGTTGATGAAAGAGTGCTATAAAATGTTAGGTGCTTATTCTTAGCAGAGTATGAGGATTTGTCAATTTTGCTACAATTGTTGTGTGCTGCATATGGACTTGAGCTCTACATGTGTTTTCGGCTATGCCGTGCCATCTTTACAGGGGTGTATGCCATGTATTTTTTGTGATCAATGTGGTGACTAGCACAAGCATGCAAAGTAGCTCTCGTGATATTGCTGATTTTAGGGACTTAGAATTTAACCAAGTCATTTCCCTGTTGTTATTTTTATGCCATGTATTCATGTTGCTACATTGAGATCCATGTTTCTTTTGAGTATGTTCAGTAAGGATGATTTGGACATATGGTTGTGCTGTATCCATCCATGCCCCTGTTTGCAATTATGGAGTGCCCTAGCATGACTTAATATTGCTCTACTTTTGCTATAAAATGTTCCTGGCAGATTGTTTACATGTTAATCAATTTTGCCAAGGATGTTGTAGTTGATCCAAGCATGCTATAAACTTGTTCTTGCCATGGTTAACCTTATGATCATGTATTCTTGCTGTTAGCATGCTTCGTTTGTCATGCAATGCTTTGTGTTGAGTGAATCGAGCTCGCAAAGATGCCTTCATAATTCTGTTTATGCCATGCTCAGTTTTCTGCTAAGTCTGAATCTATTAACGAAACTTGCTATGTTTACATGGGTGCCATCATATTTTCTGTGCCCTTTTGGCTCATGGTCAGTAAGGGACTTTTGTTCTATGCTTTGAGTAGATTCATTCCATGCCTTGTATTGCTATGTTCTGTTCCTGTAGCATGTTGTTTGCTTGCTCTAAACATGGCTTCCTGATGTTAATTCCTGGCATGTTAGTATTTTCACTAAGTGTGTGAAGCTGATATCTTTTGCACTTTTGCCATGCTTGTTTGAACATGTTCTAGTGTGTTTCAGCCGTAGCTCAGTGTTCATCTTTTGTCAAGCATCTTGAGTAGATCACCGCCATGTGCTTTGTTGCTATGTTGGAGTGCAGGAGCTTAGTTTCTTGTTGCATTCTAGGTGGCATCGTGCTGTTAATTGCAGAATGGTGCCATTCTTGTTTTGCTTGCCATTTGCAAACCATGCATCCGATTCCGGTGATATTTATATCGATTTTGACCGAAATCAACTCATCTTTCCAGAAGCACACTTGGTTTGCCAAGTTAAGGCTTGGTTCAATCTTTCCCTTCCAAATCATGCATATGCATTGCATAAGACATCCCGCATGTCATGTCATGTTTTGCATCATGTTGCTTGCGCATTGCACTGTGGTTGTTGTGGTTTCCTTTGCTTGTGTTCTTTCCTTGGGTAGAGCCGGGAGACGAGTTCGTGATCGAGGAACCCATTGAGTACGCTTGCGAGGATCAAGTTTTCATCAACTCGGAGAACTTTGCAGGCAAGATGACCATACCCTCGAAATCACTTCTATCTTTGCTTGCTAGTTGTTCGCTCTTTTGCTATGCCGCGATACCTACCACTTGCTTTAACACGCCTCTCATATTGCCATGACAAGCCTATAACCCACCTTTCCTAGCAAACCGTTGTTTGGCTATGTTACCGCTTTGCTCAGCCCCTCTTATAGCGTTGCTAGTTGCAGGTGAAGATGGAGTCTGTTCCTTGTTGGAACATGTTTATTGCTGGGACATCATCATTATATCTTGTTTACTTTAATGCATCTATATATTTGGTAAAGGGTGGAAGGCTCGGCCTTATGCCTGGTGTTTTGTTCCACTCTTGCCGCCCTAGTTTCCGTCATACCGATGTTATGTTCCTTGATTGTGCGTTCCTTACGTGGTTGGGTGTTATGGGAACCCCTTGACAGTTCGCCTTGAATAAAACTCCTCCAGCAAGGGCCAACCTTGGTTTTACCATTTGCCACCTAAGCCTTTTTCCCTTGGGTTCCACGGACTCAAGGGTCATCTTTATTTGAAACCCCCCCGGGCCAGTGCTCCTCTGAGTTTTGGTCCAACCTGTCAGCAGCCGGTGGCCACTAGGGGCAAATCTAGGCTGGCCTACCAGAATCTTGGACAATCCGGTGTGCCCTGAGAACGAGATATGTGCAGCTCCTATCGGGATTTCTCGGCACATTCGGGTGGCTTTGCTGGTCTTGTTTTACCATTGTCGAAATGTCTTGTAACCGGGATTCCGAGTCTGATCGGGTCGTCCTGGGAGAGGGAATATCCTTCATTGACCGTGAGAGCTTGTGATGGGCTAAGTTGGGACACCCTTGCAGGGTTTTGAACTTTCGAAAGCCGTGCCCGCGGTTATGGGCAGATGGGAATTTGTGAATGTCCGGTTGTAGAGAACTTGAAACTTAACTTGATTAAAATGAATCAACCGTGTGTGTAGCCGTGATGGTCTCTTTTCGATGGAGTCCGGGAAGAGAACACGGTCTCATGTTATGCTTGAACGTAAGTAGCCTTAGGATCACTTCTTGATCTGTATAGCTTCTCAACCTTGCTTTGCTTCTCTTCTCGCTCTCATTTGCGTAAGTTAGCCACCATATATGCTAGTGCTTGCTGCAGCTCCACCTCACTACCTTTCCTACCTTAAGATTAAATAGTCTTGATCACGAGGGTGTGAGATTGCTGAGTCCCCGTGACTCACAGATTACTTCCCAAAACAGATGCAGGTGCCGATGATGACAGTGCAGGGGACGCGACCGAAATCAAGTGGGAGTTCGATGATGATTCGGGACGTTACTATGTTTCCTTTCCGGACGATCAGTAGAGGAGCCCAGTTGGGGCGATCGGGGATCTAGCATTTGGGGTTGTCTTTCTTTATTTTGGTTCCGTAGTCGGACCTTGATTGTATTCTGGATGATGTCATGCTATATTTATGTATTGTGTGAAGTGGCGATTGTAAGCCAATTCTTTATCCCTTTCTTATTCAGTACATGGGATGTGTAAAGATTACCCCTCTTGCGACATGCCTACCATGTGGTTATGCCTCTAAGTTGTGCTCCGACATGTGGGAGATATAACCGCATCATGGGTGTTACAAGTTGGTACCGGAGATATGTGCAGGGCTAAGTTAGGACACCCCTGTAGGGTTTTGAACTTTTGAAAGTCGTGCCCACGGTTATGGGCAGATGGGAATTTGTTAATGTCCGGTTGTAGAGAACTTGAAACTGAACTTAATTAAAATGAATCAACCGCGTGTGTAGCCGTGATGGTCTGTTGTCGGCGCAGTCCGGGAAGAGAACACGGTCTCGTGTTATGCTTGAACATAAGTAGCCTCAGGATCACTTCTTGATCTGTATAGCTTCTCGACCGTGCTTTGCTTCTCTTCTCGCTCTCATTTGCGTAAGTTAGCCACCATATATGCTAGTACTTGCTGCAGCTCCACCTCACTACCTTTCCTACCTTAAGCTTAAATAGTCTTGATCGCGAGGGTGTGAGATTGCTGAGTCCCCGTGACTCACAGATTACTTCCAAAAACAGATGCAGGTGCTGATGATGCCAGTGCAGGGGACGCGACCGAACTCAAGTGGGAGTTCGACGAGGATTCAGGATGTTACTACGTTTCCTTTCCGGACGATTAGTAGAGGAGCCCAGTTGGGGCGATCGGGGATCTAGCATTTGGGGTTGTCTTTCGTTATTTTGGTTTCGTAGTCGGACCTTGATTGTATTCTGGATGATGTAATGCTATGTTTATGTATTGTGTGAAGTGGCGATTGTAAGCAAACTCTTTATCCGTTTCTTATTCAGTACATGGGATGTGTAAAGATTACCCCTCTTGCGACATGCCTACCATGTGGTTATGCCTCTAAGTCGTGCTCCGACACATGGGAGATATAACCGCATCATGGGTGTTACACCGACTGACGTGCCACCGCATGCGTTACCCACAGCTATAGCCGTGACCGACCGTATTGCTTGTGACGGCGAATAGCGAGGATCGAAGATATCGCGGGGGCCGACCGATACTGAGTCGACGGCTCCACAGAAGGACGCCGCGAATGCACGCGTGAAAGTGTGTCGCCCCGCGGATGGGGAGCGCCTCGACGTCCAGAGGAGCTTCCTGAAGCCAAGCGGAGTTGTCGGCGATGAAGACGAGCGTACCGAGACAGATCTCGCAGCCCTCATCCAAACCTCCGCCAGAAACCATGATGAAAGGACTTGGAGAAATTGCAACCTCACCGGAAAGTCGCTAAGACACCTGCCCCATGGTGGGCGCCAACTGTCGTGGTTCTAAGTCTGACAGTAAAGTAGGGGGTAGGAATGTAGAGCCAAGATCCTAGCTACGGTGAGATTGTGCACGCAAGATGTACTAGTTCAGGCCCTTCGCGGTGGAAGTAACAGCCCTACGTCTCGATGCCCAGAGGCTCGATCGATTGGATTATGCCTGAAGTTACAGGGGGTGCGAACCCTTGTGCTAGAGGAGGGGCGGCTTATATAGAGTGCGCCAGGACCCCCGCCATCCCATGTTACACAGGGTTCAATGTATGTTAAGATAGGGCCTTACTGGTAACGCTAGCAATAAAGTCATATAACTGATCATTAATACTATGGAGTGAATGCCTGACCGTTGCTACTGGGGGTGACTTTAGGCCTTCTGTACCCCGAGTGGTTTCTTGTATGGTCGAGTGATGGTATGCCAGTCGAATGGAATTGGGATATCTGAGTGGAGATGTTGGTCGAGTGGGCATGCACTTAGGTGATTCCAGTCGGTTTGAACTTGCTATCCTTTGATTGCCTTTGACTGTAGGGCAGTGTCCTTGGGAGGGGTACTTAGATCAGTTCTATTGCCCTACCCTAGGTACATGGCATCATCAGATGATGAACCATATCAATTGATTTTTAGCAAGCGTAGATGCAAGCAAATAGAAGACTCATTGCAACACAAGCAAACATGAGATGTAGCGAGAAAACGGCAAACGAAAAAAGGGCGAATAAAACGGCAAATTTTTGTGAAGTGGGGGAGATGAAAACGAGAGGCAAATGGCAAATAATGTAAATTGCGAGGAGATGAGATTTGTGATTAGGAACCTGGTATATGTTGAACATCCTCCCCAGCAACGGCGCTAGAAATTCCTTTTGATCGCTCTCTGACTATTTCCGCGAGAAAATCTCCTGTCTGCTAGGACTATGTCGGTATTTCCCCAAAGAGGAAGGGATGATGCAGCACATCGACGGTAGGTATTTCCCTCAGAGAAGAAACCAAGGTTATTGAACTAGTAGGAGAACCAAGCAACACAACGTAAACAGCACATGCATACAAATAACAACACCTCGCAACCCGATGTGTTAAAGGGCTTGTCAATCCCTTTCGGGTAACGATGCCAGAAAATTGTACTAGATTGAAATAATAGATCGCAAATAAAATAAAGTGTAACAAAGTATTTTTTGTATTTTTGGTTTAATAGATCTGAATAAAAATGCAAAGGAAAAGTAGATCGCAAGCAAATATATGAGGAAGAAGATCCGGGGCCGTAGGTTTCACTAGTGGTTTCTCTCGAGAAAGATAGCAAATGGTGGGTAAACAAATTACTGTTGGGCAATTGATAGAACCTCAAATAATTATGACGATATCCAGGCAATGATCATTACATAGGCATCACATCCAAGATTAGTAGACCGACTCCTGCCTGCATCTACTACTATTACTCCACACATTGACCGCTAATCAACATGCATCTAGTGTATTAAGTTCATGGAAAAACGGAGTAATGCAATAAGAACGATGACATGATGTAGAAAAGATCTGTTTATATATTGCGTAGATATAGATCTCGTCTTTTTATCCTTAGTAGCAACGATACATACGTGGCGGTTCCCTTTCTGTTACTAGGATTAAGCACCATAAGATAGAACCCACTACCGGGCACCTCTTCCCATTGCAAGATAAATAGATCAAGTTGGCCAAAAAAACCAAATATCGGAGAAGAAATATGAGGCTATAAGAGATCATGCATATAAGAGATCAAAGAAAATCAAATAACTTTCATGGATATAAAAAGATATGACTGATCATAAACTTAAAGTTCATCATATCCCAACAAACACATTGCAAAAAGAGTTACATCATATGGATCTCCAAGAGACCATTGCATTGAGAATCAAGAGAAAGAGAGATGAAGCCATCTAACTACTAACTACGGACCCGAAGGTCTACAAGGAAATACTCACGCATCATCGGAGAGCCACCAATGGAGGTGGTCACTACAAAAAAAAGACACATCCATGACATTTTGGGCCGAACAAAAAAAATTTCTGTCATACATATGACACTTCTATGACTATAATTGTGACAAAACCCAGTATCATCATAGATGTGGTGGGCTCCTACTTCTATGACAAAAAATCATGACAGAAAATGGGCTTTTCGTCCTGGGCGGGCCGGAGACGCAGCTGCATGACATTCTTTGGGCCGTCCATGACGGAAAAAACCATGGTAGAAGCGAGGGGGAGGAAAATTTTGGGGAGTTCCCGGTTACGGTGGGAGGTCGAGGGTCGAGCGATGCGCGTTTCTCTCGTACACGTATGCACGTGTGTGCGAGGCGTTGGTTCTAACTGAACCCAAGCGAGGCGTTGGGCTCTAACTGAACTCGAGCGATTGCACTGCAGGCTACGCGTTACTGAACCCGAGCGATCAATCGATGGCTATTAACTGAACCCGATCGAGCGATTCCTTCGCTACTGCTGCTAACTGAAGCCGATCGATGCTGCCTTTGGGATGAACAGTGAGCGTTGCGGGGGGGAGGGGGTGGGATGAACAGTGAGCGGTGGCGTTGCCTCTGGATGAACAGGACCCCGTGGTGTGGTGGAGGGCTGGATGAACAGTAGACGGTGGAGGGGTGACCATGGAGGGGTGGTTGAACAGGACCCCGTGGTGTGGAGGGCTGGATGAACAGTAGACGGTGGAGGGGTGGTTGAACAGTAGCCGGTGGAGTAGCGCGCGGTGGAGGCTGGATGAACAGGAGCCCGTGGAGGCTGGAGGAGGTCGACGGTGGAGATGAACAGTATCCCGTGGAGTCCCGTTTTGCGGTACGCCACACCCCTCCCGATGAACAGGACCCCCGTTTCAACCATAGCACTCCAACACAAGTCCGTTTCGTCCGTTTTGCGGTACGCCACAACCCTCCCGATGAACAGGACCCCCGTTTCGACCGTAGCGCTCCAACACAAGTCCGTTTCGTCCGTTTTGTGGTACGCCACACCCCTCCCGATCAACAGGACCCCCATTTCAACCGTATTAGGTCTGTTTCCTCCGTTTTGCAATACGCTAGACCCCTCCCGATTAACAGGACCCCGTTCCGAACATAGGAGGTCCGTTTCCTCCGTTGTGCGGTACGCCAGGCCTCGTTTCCATTGCCTGTTCCGTCCAAGCCCTCCCGATGAACACGACCACTCATTCCGTTCCGACCCAGCCGGTTGGCTCCCACGCGTTCCGTTGCCTCCCAATGAACATGACGCATTCCGTTGGCTCCCCATGAACACGAAGCATTCCGTTGCCTCCCCATGAACACGACAATGATGTTGTTTCTCCATTCCGACCCAGCCATGTACACGAGCCCTGGCCATACGTATGCGTGAGTAGGCATTCGAGACCCCACCTGTATGTACACATATGTGGCCGTATTTTCTTTCTTGCACCCTGGCCGCTGTACGTATGTGTACATGCTACGTGCGCGCCTCTACTACGACACGTGCGCGCCTCTACTACGACACGTGCGCGCCTCTACATCGACCAGTATGTACATACACATTCGCGACCAGAATGACAACGCTACGTACGCTTCGACCAGGTGGGTCCCGACTGTCAGGCACTTCCTTGCCTGCGAAGATGTAGCTGGTGGGTCCCAGCAGTCAGGGGGCAAATCATTTTTTTGCCCGGACGCACTTCCTTGCGTGCGAAGATGTAGCCGGTGGGTCCTAGCAGTCAGGGGGGTGAATCGTTTTTTTTGCCCGGAAGCACTTCCATGCATGCGAAGGTGTAGCTGGTGGGTCCCAGAAGTCAGGGGGGCGAATCGTTTTTTATTTGCCCGGACGCACTTCCTTCCGTGCGAAGATGAAGTTGGTGGGTCCCAGCAGTCAGGGGAAAACGTTTTTTCCGCCAAATACAGTGGCCCGTCCGGTGAGTCCCAGCTGTCAGGTGGAGGAATCATTATTTTTCCCATAATAAGGAGGAACTTCCTTGCTGCGGCCGTGGACCCAGCTGTCAGCCTCTCCACGTACAGTCCACGTCCGATGGAAGTCGTTCCTTGACCACGTTGACCAGGCCGCGCCGAGAGCACCACGGCGGTGGACGACGGCGAGGCCTAGGAAGGGGACGACGTGGAGCTGGGGAAGACGCGGCAGTGGAAGCCCGTGCGGAGAGGAGTACGAGGGTTCACTGGTTTGGCTGCGGTGTGAGGCTGCCGTCGTCGCAGGGCCTGGCCAGCGGTGGGAATAGTAGGGGGCGGTGAGGCCTCCGTGGTAGCACAGCCGGCCACGGGAGGCAGGAGCATGCGGCACGACTGGCGCTGCTTTGGGCGGCTGGAGCAAGAAGACTAGAGGTTGAAGAAGCACTACGGCCGTTGGATGGACATCGTACGGTCACTGGAGCTAGAATCGTTTATATTGACTAAGTTGACAACGCCCTCCGTCCCCGTCAACTTAGTAGGCCCACAAGTCAGCCTCCCACCAAGGTGTGTCCCAGCTAGCAGGGGGTATTCATTTTTTTGTGTGTAATAAGGAGGCACTTCCGGTGGGTCCGAGCTGATAGCAGTGGGAACGTTTTTTTCGCGAAATATGGTGGCCCTCGGGTGGGTCCCAGCAGTCAGGAGAAAACTTTTTTTTCACAAAATACTGGTGGGCGTCCGATGGGTCCCTGCTGTTAGGTGGGGGAATAATTACTTTCCACGTAATAAGGAGGCACTTCCTTGCGGCTGCCATGGACCCAGCTGTCAGCCTCTCCATGTACAGTATTCTTCCGATGGAATTCGGTCGTTGACCACATTGACCACGCCGTGCCGAGAGCACCACGGCGGTGGACGATAGCGAGGCTTAGGAAGGGGACGACGCGGAGCCGGGAAAGACACGACAGTGGAAGCCCGTGCGGAGAGGAGTACGAGGGTTCACTGGTTCGGCTGCGGTGTGAGGCTGCCGTCGCCGCAGGGCCTGGCCAGCGATGGGAATAGTAGGGGGCGGTGAGGCCTCCGCGGCAGCACAGCCGGCCACGGGAGGCAGGAGCATGCGGCACGACCGGCGCTGGTTTGGGCGGCTGGAGCAAGAAGACCAGAGGTTGAAGAAGCACTACGGCCGTTGGATGGACATCATACGGTCATTGGAGCTAGAATCGTTTATATTGACTAAGTTGACAAAGCCCTTCGTCCCCGTCAACTTAGTAGGCCCACAAGTCAGCCTCCCACCAAGGTGGGTCCCAGCTAGCAGGGGGTATTCATTTTTTTTGTGTAATAAGGAGGCACTTCCGGTGGGTCCGAGCTGACAGAAGTGGGAACGTTTTTTCGCGAAATACGGGGGCCCTCGGGTGGGTCCCAGCAGTCAGGGGCAAACGTTTTTTTCATGAAATACTGGTGGGCGTTCGGTGGGTCCCTGCTGTCAGGTGGAGGAATAATTATTTTCCGCATAAGAAGGAGGCACTTCCTTGCGGCTGCCATGGACCCAACTGTCAGCCTCTCCACGTACAGTTTTTTTTCCAATGGAATTCGGTCGTTGACCACATTGACCACGCCGCGCCGAGAGCACCACGGTGGTGGACGACGGCAAGGCTTAGGAAGGGGATGATGCGAGCCGGGGAAGACGCGGCAGTGGATTCCCACGCAGAGAGGAGTACGAGGGTTCACTGGTTTGGTTGTGCTGCCGTCGTCGCAGAATAACAGGGGGTGTGGGTGAGTGGAGAGGAGGGATGGCCTGGCCAGCGGTGGGAGTAGTATGGGGGCGGTGAGGCCTCCGCGGCAGCACAGCCGGCCATGGGAGGCAGGAGCAGGCGGCACGACCGGCGCTCCTTTGGGTGGCTGGAGCAAGAAGACCAGAGGTTGAAGAAGCACTACGGCCGTTGGATGGACATTGTACGGTCCTTCGTCCCCGTCAACTTAGTAGGCCCACAGCTCGGGTTTGGCAGGGAACATATAGCCCATTTGAGATTTGTAAGAATATACAACCCATTTTTTAATTCTAATGGAATTTACTACAGCCCATTTACAGTTTGTTAAAAGTACAACCCAACTTCTAGCTAGGACAATGATTAATAATTTCAAACAACCGCTCAAAATAGAATTGAAAAAAATTCCCACATTTTGATGGGATCCAAAATATTTTTATCTGAAATTTCTAGTCAGGTCAAATATAATTTCAAAATAAAGTTGTATTACGTTAAATCCAACGGAATATTGCGTGCGCAACAAGTAATGAAATTAAAATTTTCAAATTCCAAAAATAATATATTTTTCAAACTAATTACATGTTTGGTGCATAGTAACTGTCCAGTTATTATAATTACATCCCATTTATTATTTCTTAAAGTCCATTTTCTTGTTAAGCCTAATGCATACCTCCTAGGAAAGTTTGCAGCCCAGCGGGGCGGAGAATAACAAGTTGACCCGGATATTGTGTACAACTGTCGGCCCAGTTGCATTGCTGATGTTGAAACAAAGGCCTGTGTAGTACAGTACAACCTAACATGGTTACTCAGCCCACATTCAGCGACGCCGGAAAGGCCCAAACAAGGCTTCTGTACAACTTTTTGAAGTCACTGAGCTCAATTAATAACTTAAGAAAAAAGTTAGATTACAATGGAACCTAATTAAAAGCTGTCACGAGCAAATAAATAATTCAACGGGTCCCACTTGTGCGTCTGCGCGCGCGCGCGTGTGTGTGTGAGAGAGAGAGACCCATCGATCGATGCTCGTAAATACATCTTTCATCCATATGCATTGCTGATGCTCAGTAAAAACTTATATAGTTGTCACAATCATATAGAACATCATAGCACACTGAAGTTGTATACAAAAATTTCACGCAGGCGGCACAATCAGGATGGAAGCAGTGGATCACTACGGGAAGGGCTATGTTGAAACCAACAAAGTCGTACATAACGGTTCATCGTCTTTATCAATGACGGGGAAATATCTTGAATGTTGTGTAAAGAAAACAGACAGACAACACAATAAGTTCTGCTAGCACATTAAGTTGACGTATAGCCCTTTCTAAAAAAAGTTCAGGTACAAAATTAGAACAGGTCACAAACAAATGTACTGGCATATCAGTGCTTCACACCCATAGCTCGGATTTAAATAGTACTCTCTCCGTCCGGGAAAAGTTGTCCATAGGGCAGTGTATTTGTTTTTTTCCAAAAAACCCACAAAGTTTTAAACACGTCACAAAGAAGTCCATCTCCTTCCTTCCTCCTCCCCCGTCGCCCGCGCCTTGCAGCCATCGCTGGCTACCCACCTGCGCCGCCGCCTGCCTGGATCTGCGGCGCGACCAACACCAGAACCGTGGCCCAGCCTGCGACCAACAACAGCGCCGCCGCCCGCTTGCACCTGTGCCGCGGCTTACCACCTGCACCGCCCGCCATGAAGGCAACCTGCACCGGCGCCCTCCTCAAGCAACACCATCGGCCCGTTGAAGGTCGCCTCCCACGTTCACCCACCTTCGCCGCCCACCTACGCCTCCGATTTCGTCTGCTTCGGCCACCGGCGCCGTGGACAATTCTGGCCACTCCCGCCTCTCATGCTGGTACTGGTGGACGAGGCTGGCGCCGTGGACCTCTGATGCTGCTTTTGCCTTTTCTCCTACCTTGCCTTTGCTGCCACTCCCACCTGTGCTGGTGAGTCTGCCCTGCCCACCTCTGCTACTGCTGCTGTTCAATTTGTTGCTGTGAGTCTGAATTTGCTGCTCCCAGTACAGGCGGAGAAAATTCAGTCAGGGGATACAAAGCTAGAGAAATAATCCAGGACAAAGGCTGTACACTACTGCTAAATGATGAACAGATTATAGTGAAAATTTAGTTTGATGCCATCAAATTCATTGAGTAATACTCTTGGCATTCTTGGAGATCTGCTAGTTTTTTGAAGTTTTTCTTGCTACAGTTAACTGAAAATGTTCAGTGTTCCAATACTATAGAGAAACTACAGTGCCTGTAATTCAGTTATGACTCCTTTACTGAAACTGTAGTGTTTGCCAAAACTGATATGTAAACTAAAGGAGTTTGTGATTTGCAGAAGCTGTAGCATACTCCAACAAGTGATAAATGCACTCAAAAGTGCACTGAGAAAATGCAGAGGCTGCTCACTTGTTACTGAAAGTTTTCTGGGGTGATAAATGCACGCAAAAGAAGTTCAGTTAACTGTTACTGTTGCTGTATGAATTCCAACCAAGTCAATTTGTTGTCAATTACTCTGTAATACTCAACCAGGTTTATGCAAAATGAAGATCAACCATGTTTATTTGGATTTATTTGAATCATTTGAATTTATTTTCTTTATTTGGATTTATACACCATTTATCCAATTGCAAACATACCTAAATTTTCCAATTGTCCAATTCCAGTCATTCATTTTACAGAGAGCTAAGCATAGCCATGACTCTTCCCTAAATATTCCTGTAGAATCAATTCAAGCAGCACAAAACTGAAAACTGAAAACTGCCACAACCCCTTAACTAAGAGTTGATAAAAACATGTCCCTAAAATTGGAATTATTTGAATTAGCTAGGTTTATTCTTCCTCATATACAGAAAAAGATGAATATTGTTCGTCTACTAGTTACTTCAAATTTAGAAATGAATAAACACTTGTCATCTTCAGTAAACACTTGTAAATCTAGAGTGGTTTTAAACATAGAATGCACCAAGTACTAATATCCTTTGCCAGGCTACACACCATCTACTTGGAGTAGACAACAAGATTCACAGAGACATGCACGCTTCAATAGACTTGTGAATGCTAGCAAAGTGATAAGTAAAAACTTGGATGTTCTCACAAATATAGCACCAGAGGACATTAAGTGAACTGGCCTGTATGCTAAAGGCAAGGAAATGCCACCTTCTTTTCTTCTTCGAGCAGTTGATGAACTGGCATGTATGCTGCAGCTACACATGGGTTCTGCAGAAAATGCACCAAAAGAGTTACACACAGGTGAAGTAAGTGGAAAGCAACATTTAATCTCCACTTCTTTTCTTTTGGAAGTGAAATTCAATCTGAATTTTGTAAGCACAGAAAATGCACCAATACTGAACATTTATTCCCACCTCCACCACCATCTTGTCAGTTTCGACAGTGTGTGTATGGAGTAGTTTTGACGGCAGTATAATTGTGCATCATGTAAACATTATGAGAATGATTAAAGGTTCAGCAATCAGATTATAATTATGACCAGAACATAGGAACAAATATCATGGTTAGTTTTATGAAAAAAAAATCAGAAATGGAGTTACTCACTTGAAGTTACTATAGTTACTCACTTGAACTTACTGTAGTAGTGGCCAAAATTCAGAAAAGTTACTAAACAGCAGAAGTAGTGGCCAAAATTCAAAGTACTAAAAAGATTCTACACTAAATATACAGTGTTATCCATGTTCTGTATCCAGGACATTTTTTTATCTGTTTGCATGCATAGGTCCCACCTATCAGGAAGGATGGGCACGTACACGAATAGGTATGACTCATCAGTCTACCCGCATAGCCTTTTCGTTTAGTCTACCTAGCCGTCTAATCAACTGCCTGCACGCCACTTCTCCCATTTACTTCTCCATCGGGAACCAATTCTCCTCGGCTTCTTCACCTCCCCTTCGTCTTCATTTGCATCCAAACCCCACTGCGTTCACATTGTTTTAACCTCTTTAAATAATCATCTACTACTTCAGTTAGACTAGCCATCTAATCCTAATTTTCCAAACCATAGCCCTCCGTTCCAGCGGTTCCAAATGGCGGAAGAGATCGAGATGCAGGTTTTTAGCGTCCAACATGTCATCGTCGAAGGCTCGATGCTCATAGTTGCCACCGTCACCGTCCACCCAAGGGTTGTTCGGTAGTGGATCAACAATGTATCCAACTCCCTCGAAAAGGTAGAGACGAGGGTCATCGGTCTCGACGCAGAGTACACGGAGCGTGCCCCTGGGAAGATCCAGTGCGCCACCGTCCTTCAGATGTGCCACGAAGATGATGTTTTGGTGTACCACATCATACACTCGCCCTCCATACCACGTGAGCTTCCCGATTTCTTGTCTCGGGAGGACGTATACTTCTGTGGGGCAGCCATCAAAGGGGACAAACAGAAGCTAAAGCCATAAAACCTTGATTGGAAAAGCATCGCTGACGTACAAACCAGAATCAAAATTCCTGTAGAAGTTTGTGATAAACAGACACCATCCCAATTCGACGTAGCAAATTTTGTGCTTGGTACAAATCTTCAGAAGGGTGACGAGACGGTGGCATTAAGGTCGTCTGGATGGGAGAATTATCCCTTGATGTACGGGCAGATAAAATATGCCGCCCTCGATGCCCGTGTGAGTTTCGAGATAGCTGCAAGGTCCAAAGAGCTTGTTGCGAAGCCGTCTCCCATAGAGAATGAGAACAAAAACAACACCAACAACAACAAGAAGAGGAAGAAGAAGAAGAAGAAAAGGCTGCACCAGCAGGATGGCATTATGGATGGATGAACTATTTCCTCTCTTGTAGAAAAATTATTCCCTCTCGGTGTATATTGATATAGATGGACTATTTCGATGGTGTGCATGTCTTTGGAACAGAGTAGTAGCATGGGTCCACTTGACTATAAGGAACTATTTATCCGCATATATAGCTTTCTCTACTACTCCTTCCAGTGATCGGTATGTAGTGCATGTGTCCGTAGACATGACAACTTGTGTGCATAACATGTGGGCCACCTAAAATGCGGCGAGCATCAAGTTTCTACCACAACCACCCGCGATTCCCACGACGCCGCTCGAACCCATGAAACCACACGTCCCCTGACCTGCAGCTCACCCCTCTTGGCCCAACTGCCCCTCTGCCTAAGGGAGCATTACATGTGGACCAGTCACCTATCGAGTCCACATGTTATTGACTCAAAGGTAGGTGCAATGGATCCAAAGTAGTAGAATAATACTTGTTCACGTGCTTGAAATATAAACACTCTAGTTTTGATATACATGTGTCAGCAGACATGACAGCTTGTCCATGGAAGTTGAACCACGGCGACCATCACGTTTCTTGTTTCTACCACTGCCACACCCACACGCGATTCCCACGACGCCGCTCCAACCCACGGCACGACGTCCCCCGATATCGACATGGATCCTCTGACGCGGCTATCACTGCCTTGCCCTGCCTTTCCTTCGCTGACAGGTGGGACTCATGCTTATGGGTCCCACATGTCAGTGACAGAATGGTAGGATTGTTCGCGTCAGGGGATCCTCATCCCCCCGACGTGCCCCTCATCCCTCTCGGCCCCACCGCTCCTACTCTATCAATGAGCCTCATTTCTGTTTTCCAACCCGGCGGCGGGCGGGGTGTTGGTTTGCTCAACGGTGGTCCCACATGAAAATGAAAATGCTAGGCAACACGCCTTCCCTAAGCTATGTGTCGTGCCGGACGGGCCGTGTTGTACTCCCGATTCCCGGGCGTGTGGGGGTGCGACGCGAACGCGGCAGGCCTTTTCCTTTTACCAACAATGTGCCCGTGCGTTGCGACGGATCCAAAGTTTTGATATACTCCTAATATATTACTCCCTCCGTACCTAAATATTTGTCTTTTTTGAGATTTCAAATGGACTATCACATACGGATTATATAGACATATTCTAGTGTTTCTAGCAAGATGCCTGCGCGTTGCACGAAGTTGATGGAAAAGGTAAGCACAACTTATAAATTGACAGATGGAGTACTAGTTACAGTGATGCATGTAATTAAGCAAATGGATCGCACATGTCGGTATTGACTAGAACGAGAATGCAACAACACAATAAGAATTAAGGCCACGATGATGCGATCGCAGTGGTGGTTACAGAAGGCAAGAAGAAAGATGTATCCACGAACGTACGACCTCCTCCTCCTCAACTTAGTGCGCCGGGCCACCGACCGGCGGCTAAGGAGCGGCGGATTTTGTGGCGAGGTCGAGGTGCTTCTCAGCAAAGGCATCCAAGGCTTCCAGCCGGTTGAGGAAGGCCAACGTCGTAGTGTCCTCACTGGCCTTGTAGATACCTATGTACACGATTTCCTCGTACATGTGGATGTGTAGGTCGACGAATTCTTGCAGGGCGAGGCGCCTCGCGGCGAGCGCGACCTCCAGGTGGACATTCTTCGTGGCGTCGGCGGGCAGTCGCAGGGCCACCAGTGCTTGAAAGAGGTTCCGGCCATGGAGACCGATTAGGGTGGCAGGCAATGAGGAGCCCGGGCGCGCGGGCTGGAGGAGTACGACGATGTCGTCCGCGAGCTTCTTGAGGATGGTGAACTTGTTGCTGGTGGCAATGATCATATGGTCCAACTGAGAGTCGTAGTTGGCGTCAAAGGCGGCCATCCACCAGCCGGTCTCCAACACCGTCTGGAGACGATCCTCGGCGCCATGCCGCAGGCTGGTGTCGTGGACCATCTGGCGCAGCCGCTGACCGCTCACGAGCATCGCCGCCATGGGTCTGGAGTGAGCTCTTTTGTGCTTAGTGTAGGTGCTTAGGCAAATGCTTAGGTGCATAGGATGTGGTATATGCATTGGAATGGAGGGGCGCCTTTATATGAGGGCAATGAGGGCAAACTGTGTTGCATTCACATCGTGCAGCCTCTTTTCCCGGACCTCCTCCCATTACTTCCCTCATGCATTAATTAAAGGAGGATGCATTGGCCGTTCAACATACCGGGAACCGCTACTCCCTCCCTCGTCTGCATTAAATCCGTATCGGGAACTGCGCCGCCCGCTGTCAAATTGAATACTCCCTCCGTCTAGGTGAGTATTAAGTCATCTTATGAAAACCAAATAGTAAACACATAGGAGTGGTGCATTAACTCTCACGTTGTTTCTTATTTTTTGACATAAATAGAGGAATCAACCAAGAAGAGATGTGGGGCTTGTATGCTTTTAATGACTTGAGACTATCAAACATGACATGCAGTGGTCAGTTCGTTGCACAAGAACAAATACAACCCACGTCTGCACACATGCATCTTATATAGCATCACATCCAATGCCTATAAAAGATGAATGAGACAAAATTATATCTCATCTAGATGAGTTCTAGCAAAACTGTATTAATAATACTTAGTACTCCTGTGCCATTTATCATATATTAGTATCATGTAGTACTTTATTTATTTATGAGGTATCCAGATGGCATTGCACCGCCAAGAAAAGAGGGTAACATCAAAATTATGGACTACTTTTTTGAGTATGTTGGTAAGGTCCGGTCATAGTCACTTGTTGAAATCTCTAAAAACACAAATACTCCCTCCGTCCAGAAATACTTGTCATCAAAATGGATAAAAGGAAATGTATCTAGACGTATTTTAGTTTTAGATACTTCTCTTTTTATCCATTTTGATGACAAGTATTTTCGGACGGAGGGAGTAGAAAACAAACTTGATGATGATGGTGTGCGTGCCATCCTGCAATATAGGCCGTCAGATTTATATCTAACGGATAGGAAAGAAACTATGGCAATTTTGCAAAAAATATACCCACATGTCTCTCCACGTTCGCAAATAAGGCCTTCCCTCGTTCAACCTTTTCTCTCACAAGATAAACTACTCATACAAATGCATCTTGAGGTGTCCATAGAATCGAAGAGAGGGATGATGTGTGTGTGTGTGTGTGCACACACGATCGATAAAGAGTGCCATCGAATTTGTGTGTGCCCACGTCAAAGATATAGAGTGGCTGGCATACTGGAACATGAGATGGGACATGTGCAGTTTGTCGCTGTGGCATGGATACCTACCTACAGCGCTTGACTATCGGTGTGTGGTGGGGGAAGAGGGAGGCCCAATTAACTATAGAGGTACAATGGCTGGTATATGTGTGGAGGAGGAGAGAGGCCTACCTCATGTACTAAGGAGATCGATCTGCCTCATGTATTAAGGGAGATCGATCGACATCCATGCATATGTGCAGGAGAGGAATAAGGTTGGGAGAGAGACAAATCTAGAGTGTTGGAGGGGGTGGTAGTGGAGTTGCTTCTAACAAATGGTGGGATAGGCTTGCTAGACAAACAGAGGGCATGCCCACAATATCAATAAGGGAGGAGATGGCTGCTTGTTGTCTGTGCACGTGCGTGTGAGAGACTGGTCAGGAGGCATGCACGAATGGTGAGGGGGACGATGTGGCTGTGGTAAGCAGACGTAACTACATAGGAAGATCAATCGCCCTTTGTTAGAGAAAGGAGAGACATAACTTGTGAGGTACGTCGATCGATGGGAGGTAGTTAAAGTCGATCTAGGTATATGTTGGGAGATCGATCGGTATACATGCATGTGTGTGTTAGAAGCAAATGAGGCACGAGGAGAAGGATAGAGAGAGAGGGATGCATGTAGGAGGTGGTACGAGAGGCATACTATATCGAGGGGGGAGGAGTGTGCGAGTACGAGAACGATGAAAACAGTGGTGGGAGTGAGGCATGGACGGTGACAAGAGAAGAGGGGAAGCTTGTGTTTGTGCTAGGCACACCTAGCTAGAGAGGCATATCGATCGATGTGTGCCGTAAAGAAGGAGCTGGGGGGCCTAGACACACCGTGGGTGAACGACCTTAAGTGAAAAGACGAATTTGCGCGATGGAGCTAGAGAATGCTGAGGGAGGGTGAGAGGGATGCGGGCGTGTGCATGCACAAGAGAAAGTTAGCGCTACCTACAAAGATAAGAGGGTTGTGTGGGTGTAAAAGACGAATAGAGATCATATATACTTCATTATAAAAACCGAATTCGGATATTTGAAGAATTTATCATAGTGTTTTAAACCGACGCATGTGTGAATATATATAACGGTGATACACATGGTGTGGTTATGAACATGTTATACTACATTTAATATATTTTATCTCTACTCTTATAAAAAACGGAGTTGTTGATGATGGTGTGCCTACCATCCTGCATTATAGGCCGTCCGATTTATATCTGGCGGATAGCAAGGAAACTATGATGGTTGAAGTTGGCAACAATCATGATTGCAGATTCTTATTGAAATAGAGAAACGAATTCAAATTTAGTTCGAATTGCAGCGGTAGTATAGACATTTGGAATGCACTAAAATGTTGGTATGAGTAGGTTACATGCATTATACAGCAATCGAAAAAATTTAATCGGACATAACATGGATTCATACTCCCTCCTTCCACTATATAGGGCGTAATGAGATTTTTAAGACCGCCTTTGACTATAGACATGATTAATAGTACATGACATGCACAATGTGAAAATTATATCATTGAAAGAACCTTTCACAGACGAATTTAACGATGTGCTTTGTGTAAGTTGCATGTCATATATCATTGCTCTAATATTTGGTCAAAGTTAGCATCGAAAAACGCATTAGGCCCTATATAGATGGAAGGAGGGAGTAGCTTTGAATAGCATTTGTATAGTAAAACGGAGCAAGACTCTCTCTTTGTGTGGTGTGAATAGTTTTATTTTTTTAGTTTTCTTTTTGGTTGAGGGAAGTGCGAATTTATTTGGTACGTATACAAGTACAATATTACTACACGTTAGGCTTGTCCCTAAAATTCAACCCGCATCTTGTTATATCCCGAAAATTCAGATATCGTGCTCCCAAAACTGGCGCCTTCACAACCCGCGCCTTGCTATCCCGAAATTACAACGCGCGCGAAAACTCCCTCTACCTGCCAAATCCTGGCACGTGAAATCCCCCTTCTAACCCTGAGCCGAAGGGGCCGCTAGTTCAAATCGGTGGGGGGTACTTTTGTAACACACCCTACATTTTGGACAAGCGTGTCCCTAAGTCATGCTTCACCCCTTCCCATCGCCCCCTTTTCGCCATTCGAAATCCCAGGCCGCCATAACCTCTCCGCTCCAGCCACAAAACCCCACCCTCCTCCGTCCACCACGTCACCGCTGCCCAGCCGGAGCCTCTTCATCGACGACGTCGTCCACCACAACATCTCGACGTCCTTCGTCCACCTCCCCGGATGAGGATCCGTCGTCCATCTTGTCGTCCCGCCGATTTAGCCGCCCCGTCCTCCACCTCCAAGGAGCTACTCTGACGATCGCCTCGTCTATCGCGGTTTCTCCATCCCCACAGCGCCGCCTTAACCTGCTCCACCAGAACCACATCATCCTCACCGACTCCTCGGACGAAGCCAAGGCCTACTCGGCGCCACCAAAGAGGTTGTACACTCATTGCATCACACCTTCTCCTTAACTCGACCTCCCGGCGCCGACGGTGCTTCATCCCGCACCCCCATGGAGCGGCTATCTTGAAGCCAGCACCGCGGGCGACATCTCCATGGCGGCTCTCCCCCAGTGCGAGGCCCCTTCGGCGGCGGCGTCCATACCAGCCGGATCTGCTGTTGCTGCTCCGGCTCTCGCTCGCTCACGCTGCTGCTGCTACTCCGGCTCTCGCTCGATCGCTCGCTCGCCCAGCTGCTGCTGCTGCTCTCCCCCTTGCTCGTGCTGCTGCTTTGCTCCGATTAAGCCACACTTCAGTCGACTGAATCGACTTTTGGGCCAGTCGATTTTCAGGGGTTGGGGGGGCTCGCCGGAGTTAAGGAAGAACCACCCGCAGCGGGGACGGGGGCTCACCGGAGAGGTACCCCACTATCTATCTTAGGGTTTAGGGTGGGGGCGGGGGGCCTAGAGGGCTGGCCGGGGCGGCGGTGGCGAGTTGTTTCCAGGCGGCGAGGCGGCACTAGGGCCAGCGGTTCGGCCGGTGGTGGCTGGCGGCTGAGTGGGTGCAGGTTGAAGATGAACTGCAGGCCCTTCCTAAACTACATGTCAAGTGCCTCTCTCCTACCATTGCGTTCAGTTTTGACATTAGCATTCAGATTCCACAGTAAATTTCAGTTTCGACAGTTATGTTGAGAGTCAACAGTTTTTACCTCATCTGTTGTAGTCAGGTGGTTTTTGGTGATGTTAATTTTACATCCATTTTACATCATCTATTGGAGATGCTATTAGAATCCCACTTGAGATTGACGATGTCTGTCTTGTGCTGCTTCAGCCTTGACGTCTTACGGCTCACCGGAGCTGCTCCAACGACAGAACGATCCATCACAACAGAGCAGTGCCCTGGACGCCGTCTACAGATTCGTCAGATCTTCCTCCACACCTCCGACAGCCACCTCTACCTCAACTGCTTCAGTGACCAACCCAATGATGTTGAGGTCGGCACGGCTACGGCAAAGAGGTTGTACACTTGTTGCATCACTTATTACTATACATTCACGTCAATCCATTAGGGCTATTTTGGTTCAACGGAAAAATGTCGATCCACTGGTTGTTACCATCACTCTAAATTTCTGCATGCTCTCCTTACATAATCTCACCATATTTTTTTTCGTATGCATGTCAGATATTGTACACAGTCATGCTGAACATGTAGAGAAAAAGAGAAGAGTTATGCGCGGCAATACAATGTCATGAAGACATCGCTCCATGGTGGGTTCAATGGGAAACCCTCCCCACCCCTCTCCAGATTGTAATCCAGAGGAAGATATCTGTTCTAAGGCGGATTCAGACGCCGCTGACCACTCCTATTTACCCCCCAAGGTGTTTGCTCTACCTTGGCATGATGATGTTAGTCATATCATGCATATGTTGCCTTGCGGTGCCAACTTTTGACATCATATATGTCATCTGCTTAGTTTAGACATGTTCTGTAATGCCACCTGTTTAGTTTCTATATCATATATGGGAATTATGCAGTCTCATGTCTTTTAGCCAGCCATAATATATGTGAAATGTGCAATGCCATCCTGTTTAACCAGGCATCATATATTTGAATGATATCTTGCCCATCCTTTTCTTCATTACATTTCCATTTGTCGACAATGTGTGTACATTAAACTACTTTTCCTGTGAATCAGCCATTTGGGTGGGAGATGGAAAAATCTGGAGTGAAAACAAGGCCTTCAGAGAAGACAGCGCTACCTATCGAAGCAGATCTATTGTTGGGTCCCGATAGCTCCTCAGAGATGGATTCATAGACAGATGACCAGTCCTATTCCCCCACTGAGGTGTATGCTCTAACTTGGCACAGTTATACTGCTCATATCATGCATACGGTGTCTTGCATTGCATAGTTTAGACATCATATACACAATATTTAACACCATGTTCTTAGTTCAGACATTATATCGAATGCCCTTTATTTAGCATATAAATCACATATGTGAATTAAATGATGCGATCCTAATTACTTAGATAACATGTAGGTGAATTATGTCATGCAATCATGTTTAGTTATTCATCATATCTTTGAATTATGTTATGCTATGCTATCCAATTTAGATAGACATCATATATGTGAAATTATGTCATGCTATCCGTTTTAGTTAAACAATATACATGTCAACTATTTCATGCCCTCTTTTTTCCACACTATCTATTGCATCTGTCTCTCATACAATGTATGTACATTCAACTATGTTTCCTGTTTATCAGCCATTTGAATTGGAGCGGGTGATGCCAGTATCTAGCGGAGTAAAAGCACGGTCTTCAAATAAAATAGTGCTACCTCTTGGTGGAGATAGCACCCCGGTTGTACATGCACAAGAACAAGCCCTACCACACATAACCAAAACTCTCGCAGATTGTACCCCTACTGCGATGGACAGAGAACCAGCTTCACCCAATCTAACCCCAACCCCAGCCGATAGTAACCCAGTTCCTGTTGACACAGCACCATCTCCACCACAGAGCTCCCAAATGAGAGCAGTTAGTAAGGCAGCTCCAGTGCCCAAAGGGCCAGTACTATCACAGCGAACCCCAACTCCACCAGTTAGTACACCTATTCCTTTGGAGGAAGCACAACCAGCTAGTCGTAGTTTAGCATCTATCGCATTTGATGTTGTTAAATCGTATGTGCGTATCTTCCCATCTTGGAAATATTATACTGAAGATGAAGGAAAATGCCACTTGCAGGTGTTTGTCCAGGAGTTATGCGTAAGTAATGTTATTCATGGCAATTACTTTGCTTCGTCCCATACATCCTACCTCCATGATGGTTATAATACAACAAAATTTCCCATTTTTCTCTATAGAGAAGGACCGATTTGGAAACTCAGGATGAGGTAACCTGTGCTAATACCTCTGCTATCTTCAAGAATGCTTGGTGGCAGTATCGGAATTACTTGAAGAAAACGTACTTCACTGGAAAACAAACTCATCAAATAACCTTACGTTCTCCGGAGACACATTTACTGGACGATGACGGGGAACGCCTTGTTTTGTACTGGTCCCGAACCAAGAATGTGGTAAGGTCTATGAGATCATTTTCTATTTTTAAGTATTATATTCTTGCGTCTTAGTGTACTCTGTTCATGTAGAACAAGTGCCTAAACCTGAAGAACAACTGTTCTAATTTAAGATTCCATTGCTATCATAGTTCAAAAAAGCGCTAGGCGTTAATTGTGCATTTTGCCACCGCCTTGCGCTTTACTGACCAAAGCGCATGCTTATGCACAGTTATGCATAGATTATGCGTAGTTATGCGCAATGCATTTTGCCAACTCCTAGAGCCTAGGCGCGCTTAAGCACTCGCTTAGGCGCGCCTTTTTTAACTATGATTGCTTTGCTCTTGTATCACTGTATTTACTCACACAAACTTATTTTTAAATTGAAGGATCCAACCGAAACTCCAATGGCACAGCAGGTATGTTCACACATGTTTCTTTAACAGGTTTGATCTTATCAATAGCTCTGTTGATTTCAATTTCAATTGTGTATACAGTTGCCTTTCATATCATGCACATTACTAGCATCACAACAGAGCCAATAGTGTTGTTTTACATGTAGACCCGTGGTACCCATCTGAAATCTTGGTGTGCCGTGTAGTTTCCCACGCTTTGTATTCTTTCACTGCTGCTTTGTCTTGAACTGATATGATTTGAACCGTGTCTCTATTTTGATTTGGCAAGACAATGCAGTGACCATAGGACATAGATATATGTTTGTTTGATGCTTTTATTATGTACTAGTACTTGGCAATAGAAGACTTGGTAGTTTAATCCTGTCCACCTTACTAATGAACTGGTTCACCGAAATGAGTTTCATACACTAGTACATGCTAAACTTGTTATGTGTCTGCTTGTTTCTTCTTTTAGAATGTTGACAGAATATTGGGGAAGAGTGCCTTATTAAGCAATGGTAAAGGAAGTAATGCAGATAAGGTTCAGGATAGTGACACATCCTTGTTGGTCTCCAACAAAGCTGATAAAACAGCTAAGGAAGACTATCTTGAAGACAGCGAGACAACCCCAAAGTCCTGTCTTGGTTTAGTGTTCGAGTTACTGGCCACTACTGCTTGCACAAGCTATTCAAACTCACTGTCTGAATCAGTTCGGTTTCTTGAGTCTCAACTACAAGCTGAAAGACATTGATCAGCTGTGCTGCGACAAGAAGTGGAAGGACTGCCGAAGTCCCTGGAGCATTCAGATGCATACTTTCTGGTGCAACAGCAAGCGTTGGAGGATTTTAGCACCAAACAGGACAAAGCTAATCTGCTTGCTAAGCTTATTGCCAGCATGGTGGATACCCAGGATAACGTGTCTTGAGCTCTTCTGAAGTTGTTTCAGTTATGCTCTTGTTTTGCTGCCGCGTTTATTTGCATTGGTGGCCAATTTTGACGGCCAGTGTATGTAATGTGCTGCTTTGTTCCCTATATTTGCACTAGTGGCGAACTTTGATGCCCAGTGGATGTAATATGTGTAATAGCGGTAATAGGCTAGCGTTAATTGCTTGCTTATTTATTTCCTTATTGTCTTGTTTAGTTGTTTGCTTGTAGTCACTGCAGTTCTTTTTCTGTTTTTTTCTAGTGGCCACAATAGCCTATTTTTGGTAACTGGGCCAAAATAATCATGGGCCTTCTACGGGCCGTATGATCCATGGGCCTTCGTCCGGCCGTAGGATCCATCGGCCTTCTATACGGGCCTTTGGGTTCATGGGCCTTCCACGGGCCGTAGGGTCCATGGGTCTTCTACGGGCCGTACGATCCATGGGCCTTCTACGGGCTGTACTATCCATGGGCCTCATACGTGCCGTAGGATCCATGGGCCTTCTACGGGGCGTATCATCATTTCGCCAATCATGGGTCGTACTATTCGTGGACCATAACGGGCTGTTAATAGGCCGTATTTGATAACTCTATGAAAACAGCCCAACGGGTTTTTTTTACATGAAAACGGGCCAACTATTAACGGTCCGCAAACGGGCCGACTGTAACGACGGGCTGAATTTGGCCCACAAGCAGAAAATGACAGTAATGGGTCGTATGTAACCAAATGCTGCAAATGAGCCCAAGAATTAATGGGCCCTGAGAAGGCCGAAAGATAACTTGGGCTGGAAATGGCCCAATGGAATAACGGGCCGTTAATGGGTATAAAGTGATAAACTATTCATTACGGGCCAGTTTCACCACGGGTCGTTAATGGGCCAAGAGTTACAAAGGTCCTCATATGGGCCGAAAGAAGTCATGGGCCACACATGGGCCAAAAGTTAAAACGGGCTGAATCATATTGGACGGCCCAGATGACGCTACTGGGCCTAATTCGGAAAAGGTGTAACGGGCCCTGGGTTAGCGGGCTGTAAATGGGCTATATGCGAACAGGCCATTAACAGGCTTCCCGTGGGCCGGCCCGCCACCTTTTGACCAAGTTAAACAGGCCGGCCTTTTCACAAGAATGGGCCTCTGTTGGGCCATGCCACGTGTCACCGTATCATAGGCGCCTTCGGTCC
This sequence comes from Triticum urartu, assembly GCF_056163025.1. Lineage (NCBI taxonomy): Eukaryota > Viridiplantae > Streptophyta > Magnoliopsida > Poales > Poaceae > Triticum > Triticum urartu. Next base: position 173,215,296 of record NC_141873.1, on the reverse strand, counting down.
AATGAGCGGATGACATCTGTCCCAACGGTGAGCCGACACGTGTTTCCTCCAGCCAATGTGATTTTACACGTGGAAAATCCCCATTGGTCGGGGCATTTAATGGGTTATCGGATCCAAAACCCGACCCGATAGCTTAACGACGTTCCATTACGGTGGATGCCACGTGTCGGTCACCCTTGACGAAAGCACTTCTGTGACGTGCAATTTATCGTCATGGAAGTGGACACTTCCGTGATGATTATTTTGGTAATGTCATGGAACACTTCTACGACAGCACAGGTATGACTATCTTGATTCTGTCATAAATTTGTCATGGATGTACATGCATGACAAAAAACACGACCTACTGTGACAAACATGTATCATCACGGAAGTGTATTTTTTTTGTAGTGGGTGAACCCCATCCAAGATGGTGTCTAGATTGGATCTGGTGGTTCTGGACTCTGCGGTGGCTGGACGAATATTTTGTTGACTCGCCTAAGGTGTTGGGAATATTTGGGTATTTATATAGCAAAGAGGCGGTCCGGGGGGCACCCGAGGTGGGCACAACCCACCAGGGCGCGCCTGGGCCTCCTGGCGCACCCTGGTGGGTTGTCCCCTCCTCGGGACTCCCCCAGGTGCTATCAGGGCCCAACATGTTCCTTCTGGTCCATAAAAAATCTCCATAAAGTTTTGTGGCATTTGGACTCCGTCTGATATTAATTTTCTGCGATGTAAAAAACACGGAAAAAACAGGAACTGGCACTGGGCACTATGTCAATAGGTTAGTACCAAAAAATAATATAAAGTGACTATAAAATGATTATAAAACATCCAAGATTGATAATATAACAGCATGGAACAATCACAAATTATAGATACATTGAAGACGTATCAGATTTCTGCATGCTCTCCTTACATAATCTCACCATATTTTTTTCGTATGCATGTCAGATATTGTACACAGTCATGCTGAACATGTAGAGAAAAAGATAAGAGTTTTGCACGGCAATACAATGTCATGCAGACATCGCTCCATGGTGGCTTCAATGGTAACCCTCCCCCTCTCTCGAGATTGTAATCCAGATGAAGATATCTATTCTGAGGCGGATTGAGACGTAGCTGACCACTCCTATTTACCCCCCAAGGTGTTTGCTCTAACTTGGCATGATGATGTTAGTCATATCATGCATATATTGCCTTGAAGTGCCTACTTTCGACATCATATATGTCATCTGCTTAGTTTAGACATGTTCTGTAATGCCACCTATTTAGTTTCTATATCATATATGGGAATTATGCAGTCTCGTGTCTTTTAGCCAGCCATAATATATGTGAAATGTGCAATGCCATCCTGTTTAACCAGGCATCATATATTTGAATGATATCTTTCCCATCCTTTTCTTTATTACATTTCAATTTTTCTATAATTTTTGTACACTAAACTACTCTACCTGTGAATCAGCCATTTGAGTGGGTGATGGAAAAATCTGGAGTGAAAACAAGGCCTTCAGAGCAAACAGTGCTACCTGTCGAATTAGATCTCTTATTGGGTCCTGATAGCTCCTCGAAGATGGATTCAGAGACAGATGACGAGTCCTATTCCCCCACCGAGGTGTATGCTCTAACTTGGGACGGTTATACTGCTCATATCATGCATATGGTGTCTTGCATTACATAGTTTAGACATCATATACACATGTATGTGAATTATGTCATGCGATCCTGTTTAGTTATTCATCATATCTTTGAATTATGTTATGCTATGATATCCAGTTTAGATAGACATCATATATGTGAAATTATGTCATGCTATCCGTTTCAGTTAAACAATATACATGTCAACTATTTCATGCCCTCTTTTTTCCACACTATCTATTGCATCTGTCTCTCATACAAGGTCTGTACATTCAACTATGTTTCCAATTTATCAGCCATTTGAATTGGAGCGGGTGATGCCAGTATCTAGCGGAGTAAAAACACAGTCTTCAAATAAAACAATGCTACCTCTTGGTGGAGATAGCACCCTTGTTGTACATGCACGAGAACCAGCCCTACCACACATAACCAAGACTCTTGTAGATTGTACCCCTACTGCGATGGACAGAGAACCAGCTTCACCATAGAGCTCCCAGTTCTTGTTGACACAACACCATCTCCACCACAGAGCTCCCAAACAAGAGTAGTTAGTAAGGCAGCTCTAGTGCCCAAAGCACCAGTACTACCACGGTGAACCCCAACTCCACCAGTTAGTACACCTATTCCTGTGGAGGAAGCACAACCAGCCTGTCGTAGTTTAGCATCTATTGCATTTGATGTTGTTAAATCCTATGTGTGTATCTTCCCATCATGGAACTATTATACTGAAGATGAAGGAAAATGCCAGTTGCAGGTGTTTGTCCAAGAGTTATGTGTAAGTAATGTTATTCATGGCAATTACTTTGCTTTGTCCCATACATTCTACCTCCATGATGGTTATAATACAGCAAATTTTCCCATTTTTCTCTATAGAGAAGGACCGATTTGGAAACTCGGGATGAGATGACCTGTGCTAATACCTCATCTATCTTCAAGAATGCTTGGTGGTAGTATCGGGATTACCTGAAGAAAACATACTTCACTGGCAAAGAAACTCATCAAATTCCCTTACGTTCTCCTGAGACACGTTTACTGGATGATGACTAGGAACACCTTGTTCCGTACTAGTACCGAACCAAGAATGTGGTAAGGTCTATGAGCTCATTTTCTATTTTTAACTACTATATTCTTGCGTCTTACTGTACTCTATTCATGTAGAACAAGTGCTTAAACCTGAAGAACAACTGTTCTCATTTAAGATTCCATTGCTATCGTGCAGACTGCTTTGCTCTTGTATCACTGTATTTACTCATACAAACTTATTTTTAAATTGAAAGATCCAATCGAAACTCCAATGGCACAACAAGTATGTTTACGCATGTTTCTTTAACAGGTTTGCTCTTATAAATAGCTTTATTGATTTCAATTTCAATTGTGTATACAGTTGACTTCTCATATCATGCACATTACTAGCATCACAACATAGCCAATAGTGTTGTTGTACATGAAGACCCGTGGTACCCATCTGAAATCTTGTTGTGTCGTGTAGTTTCCCACGCTTTGTATTCTTTCAGTGCTGCTTTGTCTTGAACTGATATGATTTGAACCATTTCTCTATTTTGATTTGGCAAGACAATGCAGTGGCCATAGGACATAGATATATGTTTGTTTGATTCTTTTATTGTGTACTACTTGGCAATAGAAGACTTGGTAGTTTAATCTTGTCCACATTACTAATGAACTGGTTCACCGAAATGAGTTTTATATACTAGTACATGCTAAACCTGTTATGTGTCTGCTTGTTTCTTCTTTTAGAATGCTGATAGAATATTAGGGAAGAGTGCATTATTAAGCAATGGTAAAGGAAGTAATGCAGATAAGGTTTAGGATAGTGAGACATCCTTGTTGGTCTCCAACAAGGCTGATAAAACAGCTAAGGAAAACTATCTTGAAGACAGTGTGACAACCCCAAAATCCTGTCTTGGTTTAGTGTTCGAGTTACTGGCCACTACCGCTAGCACGAGCTATTCTAACTCACTATCTGAATTAGTTCGGTTTCTTGAGTCTTGTCAGGACCCCGATTCCAAGTCACATCGATCTAGCTGGTAACACCTCATATCACTTTGCGGCCTCACGCATGGTATTCCCACGGGTGTCGCCTTACCATGGCCCGGGACCGTTTGCGCCTTTTGGCTCACGTATATGATAGTGTCGCTAGCATCCATATGACAGAGAACCCGGGCCGACATGGCTAGTCGTGAACCCAAAGCGGCACTAACCCATGGGGACAGGCATACATGAATCAACTTCGAGCATGTCGGTTAGCAGCGTGTGAATCCGGGCTGTAGCACTGGGCTAACAGGACTCCGGTAACCCTTGCTGTAGCAGGCTAGGCAGGACTCCGGATGTCACCGCGTGACATTTCCCCGAAGGGACAGACACAGGAACGAAGTGAAACACATGCCGGCCAGTCAAGTGTCCTGAGCAGTAGTGCTGGGCTAGCAGGACTCCGGTGAACCGGGCTGTAGCGGACTACTATGGCTCATGGAAGCACAATACTACATTTCCCCATAAGAGAGGCTACCAAGGATAAACCACTAGGTTGTCGGACCCCACACATACCAAGCATTTCAATCATACACACAATATGCTCGATATGTGAAACACAACATGGCATCACAACATAACTCTACGACTCAAAGTATTTATTCATTAGGCTCCGAGGAGCGAGATATTACAAACATGGGTCTCATGACCCAACATTCAGAGCATACAAGTCAAACACATGCGGAAGCTTAACATGTCTGAGTATAGACATCTACAAATGAAAAAGGCTGAGAAGCCTGACTATCTACCAGATCCTGCCGAGGACACAGGATCGTAGCTGAGGTATCAAGCTAAACGTCGAAGTCCACACAGAACTACTAGCGAGAGTGACGTCTCTCTGCAAAACATAAAATAGGCAAACGTGAGTACAAATGTACCCAGCAAGACTTACATCAGAACTATCTACATATGCATCGGTATCAATAAAGGGGGTGGTGGAGTTTAACTGCAGCAAGCCAGCTTTGACTTAGTGGCTAACCTGAACTACGACTGCAAGCAACTCTTTTGAGGTGGCGCACACGAGTCCACATATTCACCATATCAATACACCACTATGGATCCGCTCCCTTCTCCCTACGAGAAGGCCATCCATAGCACTCACGCTTATCTTGCGAGTTTTAGAGTATCCACTTTCACTTGTCTATGAACTGTTATAGGCAACCCAGAAGTCCTTTACCGCGGACACGGCTTTCGAATAGATCATTTATAACCCTGCAGGGGTGTACTTCTTCACATACGCTCTCGCCACTTACCACCATGTACACGTCGTGTAACTCGGCAACCTTCAAGCGGAAGCCTGGCGAGGGAGTCGGCCATGACCTGACTAACCACACAAGTCTCTAGTCTAGGTTTATCGCCTATTCAGGTTCCATCCGCGAGGATATCCGGCCGGAGTTTCGCTCACAGCCCCAAACGATGTGTGCAGGGTTCCCAAGACACCAAACGGGCGCCCGGTACACCGTGCCACGGTGTATCTACCGCATCATAGCCCACGCCTAGGGTCAGCGCTACACATGGCCTCCAACACATACCCTACAAACACCAGAAACTAGTTGCAACTCCTGGACAGAGGGCAAGGGCAGTTAATAATTCGAGAGGGTCCATTGGTTTCAGGCCCAATGCGTGGTAGTAGCTGTTTCATGGATCACAAACACAGAACTCAGTTCCTGAGGACGGCCTCAATGAGACAACGCACCATGTACTCCTACATGGCCTCTCACCGCTACCTTTACCAAATCGTGTTCACACACTTAGCTCACACACAATAGGACATGTTCATCACCATTCCAATTCATTCCCGATGAATCAGACCCGACTCAACTCTAAGCAGTAGCAGGCATGACATACAAGCATGAATGAGTAGGCACATCAGGGCTCAAATAACTCCTACTCATTCTAGTGGGTTTCATCTATTTACTGTGGCAATGACAGGTCATGCAGAGGAAAAGGGGTTCAGCTACCGCAACATGTAACAGTTGAATCGTTGTTGTCCTAATGCAGTAAAAGAGAGCAGAGCGAGAGAGTGGGATTGTATCGGCATGAACAAGGGAGTTTTGCTTGCCTGACACTTCTGAAGGGGGTGTTGCACTTCATCGGTGTCATCAAACTCGTCGTCGATACCCGTTTATCGAGAGGGAACAAACACTGGCAACTGAGTAGGAACACAATCAAATGCAATGCAACAATATGATTCGTGATTATGACATGGCAATATGCTGTGATTTGAGCTAATGCAACTAGCCACAAGTTAAATGGAGTTGGTTTGAACCTTAGGTTCAAATTCAAACTCCACTTGTTGTTTTTCATATGCCAAATACTTTTTTTGCCCTAAACAGCAACCATAAATTGTTCTAACATGCATGAAAATGCCATAAACAGATTCCTTGAATTTTCTGATAATTTTTCATATATAAATTATTTCATTTGGAGTTACGGTTGAATTTATATGAATTTTTGAAGTTTTAACAATTTCTGGAATTTTCCTGAATTATAAATAATCCAGAAAATCCTTTATCGCGTCAGCATGACGTAGCCGTGACGTCAGCGGTCAACGGGCTGGTCCAAGTCAAACGTGATGTGTGGGGTCCACACGTCAGTGTCACTACTAATTAATAGAGTTAATTAGCATTAGGTTAGCTACTAACCTAGGTTAGTTAGGGCCTGGGCCCACCCGTCAGTGGCTAATCTAACTAACCTAATTAGTTAACTAATACTAACCTAATTAGTTAACTAATACTAACACGTCAGTTGGTCAGGGGGGAGAAGTCAAACCCGGCCGGACGGGGTCAAACCCTGCCGGAGTTTGGCCGGCGTTGAACCACTGGTGAGGACGAAATGGCGGAGGAGGTCGGGATTGTGTCTCCGGCGACCAAAAAGACGGCGGAGACTACCTATGGGACGATAATACTCGTCCACATCCAATGGTGCTAACAGCAGCGGCCCTAGTGGCCTAGGTTGACGGCGGCGGCGACTTGCGCGGCGGCCGGAGTTCGGCCAGGTCGTGCCCGGCGTTAGGGTGCACGAGAGGAGGGGCTAGTGGGCTTGGCATGCTTCTGGAAGCACGGTGAGCACAACGGCGGGCTGAAAAGGGTAAGGCGGCAGCTGTGGCCACGGCAGCGCCATGTGTGGCGGCGGTGAGCTCCCGGGCTCAACGGAGCCCGCGGTTAGAGGGAGAAAACGGCAAAGGGAAGAGAGGGAAACGGAGAAGGGGCTCACGGGGAGTGTAGCGGTGGCCTCAGCGAGCTCGGGGAGGCATCAGGGGTGGCGTACGGTCGCCGGCGATCTCGGCGGACCGAGGTGGAAGAAGACGGCGCTAGCGGCATTGCAGTGCGTCCGAGGCGTTGTGGCTTGCCCGTGAGGAAGAGGAAGACGCCGGCGGTGCTCGGGGACATGTCGAAGAGATGATAGAGGGTCGATGGCCATGGTGGACGGCGACGGTGGCGACGAGCTCCTCTCGGGAGGGGATGGGGAGAGAGCCAGAGGAGGGAGAGGGGCACGGGGAGAGTGGGGAAAGTGAGAGGGGGACGAAGGAGAGTGCGTGGCACTCGTAGACGGCGTCCTGGGTGTCGGCAGAAGCAGGAGGTGGACGGTGTGTGGTTGCGGGCGCCGGGCACGCGCCTCTCGTCCTCCTGGTGAGAGGAGGGGGATGACTGGCAGTAGCTAGTGGGCTGGGCCGAGCTGGGCCAGGCCAGGGCGACAGGTAAGCTCTAACTCTCTCTCTCTCTCTTTTCTGTTTTCTTTTTCTATTTTCTACAAATGTTTTGGCTTTAAAATAAAATGCCAGAGCATTTTCAAAAATCATGAGCTTGCTTGTGGCCACTGTTTGGAATATTTCCAACAGTAACCATTTCAGCTCATGAGTTTTTGGACATTTAAAATAGGTATAAAATTTAAATGTCCAATTCAAATACATTAGGGGTTAATTTAAAAATCCAGGAATGGCCTATAATAATGTTCATCATTTTTGTCAGAGGTATTCACCTTTATCAAAAATCATGAACATTTCCAGAGGGCATTTTGGATTCACTGAAAATATTTTTAAGTTGAACCTATTTAATTTGGTTCTGGTGCTAGGGTTTGAACAGCCCCCATTTCAACTTTTCAAGAATTAAACATGATGCCATGATGATCAAGCAAGGTCAAGCAAAGGCTAAGCCAGGGCTGTGACATGTCTCAACTACAAGCTGAAAAACATTGATCAGCTGTGCTGTGACAAGAACCGGAAGGACTGTGGAAGTCCCTAGAGCATTCAAATGCATACTTTCTGGTGCAACAGCAAGCGTTGCAGGATTGTAGCGCCAAACAGGACAATGGTAATAAGCTTGCTAAGCTTATTGCCAGCGTGGTGGATACCCAGGATAAAGTTTCTTGAGCTCTTTTGAAGTTGTTTCAGTTATGGACTTGTTTTGCTGCCACGTTTATTTGCACTGGTGGCCAATTTAGACTGCCTGTGTATGTAATATGCTGCTTTGTTCCCTATATTTGCACTGGTGGCGAACTTTGATGCCCAGTGGATGTAATATGTGTAATAGCGGTAATATCCTAGCGTTAGTTGCTTGGTTATTTATTTCCTTATTGTATTGTTTAGTTGTTTGTTTGTAGTCACTGCAGTTCTTTTTCCGCATTTTTCTAGTGGCCACAATAACCTATTTTTGGTAACTAGGCCACAATAACCATGGCAACACATGGACTGTTGTAACCATGGGCCTCCTGCGAGCCGTAGGATCCATGGGCCCTTTACGGGCCATAGGATCCATGGGCCTTCTACGGGCCGTAGGATCCATGGGCTTCCTACGGGCCATAAGATCCATGGGCCTTCTACGGGACATAGGATCCATTGGCCTTCTACGGGCCATAGTATCCATGGGCCTTCTACGGGGCGTATAATCATTTCGCCAAACATGGGTCATACTATTCGTGGACCATAACAAGCCATTAATAGGCCGTATTTGATAACGCTATGAAAACAGCCCAACGGGTTAAACGGGCCGAATGTAACCATGGGCTGAATTTGGCCCACAAACGGAATAGGCCAGTAACGGACCGTAAATAACGGAATTCTAGAAATGAGCCCAAGAATAAATGGGCCCTTAGAAGGCCGAAAGTTAACATGGGCTGGAAATGGCCGACGGAATAATGGGTCGTTAATGGGCATAAAACGATACACTGTTCATTATGGGCCAGTTTCATCTCGGGCCTTTAATGGGCCCAGAGTTACAAAGGGCCTCATATGGGCCGAAAGACACCATGGGCCATACATGGGCCGTAAGTTACAATGGGCTGGAATCATATTGGATGGCCCAGATGAAGCTGCTGGGCTTAATTCCAATAGGCTACAAAGGGTCGTGAGTTAGCGGGCCATAAATGGGCTATATATGAACAGTCCGTTAATAGGCTTTCCGTGGGCCGGCTTGTTACCTCTGACCAAGTCAAACGGGTCGGACTTTTCACCGGAATGGGCCTCTGTTGGGCCATGCCACGTGTTGACATATCATAGGCATCTCTTGTCCAATGAGTGGATGACATATGTCCCAATGGTGAGCCAACACGGGTTTCCTCCGGCCAATGCGAATTTTACACGTGGAAAATCCCCATTAGTCCGGGTTGTTAACGGGTTATCGGATCCAAAACCGGACCCGATGCGACCTGTTACGGTGGATGCCACATGTCGGTTACCCTTGACGAAAACACTTCCATGACGCGCCATTTATCATCATGGAAGTGGACACTTCCATGGTGATAATTTTGGTACTGTCATGGAACACTTCTATGACGGCACAGGTATGACTACCTTGATTCTGTCATAAAATCGTCATGGATGTACATGCATGACAGAAAACGTGACCTGCTGTGACAAACATGTATCATCATGGAAGTGTATTTTTTTGTAGTGGAGGGCAGCTTATATAGGACGAGGGGTGCTTGGAGGAGGGGGGGGGGGGTCGGGGATCACGATCCCGAGATCTCCGGGATTCCGGCGGTGGTCGAACGCGCTCTGGTGCGTCGTTCCATGCATAGGAAGAAGAAGAGGGGTGGGGCCCGCTTGTCAGCGTTCGCGGAAGAGAGAGCGAGGGATCCAGTGATCGGTGCATAGCATTTTAGCGCTCGCACGGCGCTCGAGCATGGACTGAGGGTGAGATGGGCCGGGAAGAGAGAGAAGGAGAGGTGGGCCTCAGTGGCTTCGACAAGTTTTGGCTTTAAAAAAACAAACAACCAAACCGAGAAAAAACTAATACAAAAAGTGAATAAATAAAAAATATACGTAGACGTGTAATATATCAAAATTTCCAAAAAAAGATTTCCTAAAACATGAACATATTTTCAGAGGCAAATAAAATACACAAAAAACCACAAAAGTCTAACAGTGTTGTTGTTGAAATAAAACCCAATAAATATCATTTATAAAATACCAAAATGATTTCAAATTTATTTTCTCCTAATTTTCCATTGAAGGGAATCATTTTACCCTTGTTTCCATTTATTCTATTTTTGGAGAAAAATGATTTGAATAAAAACCAAATAGCTCCAAATTGAAAATGGTTTTCAAAATACCTTCAAAGGGACTTTAAATTTGATTCTTTTAAACTTCCAACTCATATTTCATATGATTTGAAGAATTCATTTTATCTTCTCTCATGAAAATCATTGAGTTGCATAAAATTTCTGAATTTGAAATGTTTTCAAATGGAACTCAAATCATTTCAAATCCCTTTTCATTTCTTTAAATGGAAGAAGTCATATTATCCTCACTCTAGGGTTTTTGTGATGAAATGAATTTTAATTCATGGAGATCAAAATGCAAAATTGAAAGTTTTGGGAAAGTCCTTTTATTCCCTCTCATTCAACTTCCAGAAAGTATCAAATTCCACTCAATTTCACACAACCAATCACAGAAACAATCAAAACTATTTATTTAATATAGCATTCCAAAATTTAGAATTTTGGGATGTTACAAACCTACCACACTTAAAATGAATCTCTTCCTCGAGATTCAAATAGGCTAGAACGAAAAGGTTAGGGTTTGGGGGTCGTCCAGCAATTCCGTTGATCGGAATGGTCTAGTGTGCTACCACACTTAAAAGCAGGGTTATGGTCCCGTCCAAAACTCATGTACTCATTCCTTTGTGTTGACGGTGTTGGTCTTCTCATGTTCCCTAGAATAACTCCTTCGCCGGTCTCCTTTCAGTAAGGGCATAATCTCTTTTCCTGAAAATCTTGTGTCCTTTCATCACTGGTAAGGTTCTTCCAAGACTGGGTCTTCTTAGCTGACAGGTCTTGTCGCCAATTCTACACAACTAACGAGAATCTCATGGTGGTCAACAATTTCTGGTTTTCTGCAGGAAATTGGTTTAGGTTGCATCTCACCATATTACCTGCGTTTGGCAACAACTGCCTGGTACGAGGGTTTCTTAGCATACCATTTTAAGGCTTAAACAAAGTTTTCAACAAACATTGTCTCTCTACTATGGGTAAGTCACTCTAGATTTACCATTCCAAATAGCAAGAGCAAATGATAAGAGTAAGTCGGTATGGTGATCAATCCATTCCGCACCCAGATCATTACCATGTATAAAGTTTAACGAATCTCGCATTTATAACACTCGGGCATTCTCACAAGCATTTCAGAATTTCTCTTGTCGATGACCGAGTTTGGATATATCCATTAATTCTACAAGCTAAACAAAACATCTATTGTTCTTCACAACTCTCAGGTTTTCGTGACCTGATAACCCACAAGTATAGGGGATCGCAACAGTTTTCGAGGGTAGAGTATTCAACCCTAATTTATAGATTCGACACAAGGGGAGCCAAAGAATATTTGAAGGTATTAGCAGCTGAGTTGTCAATTCAACCACACCTGCAGATTAATTATCTGCAGCAAAGTGATCAGTAGCAAAGTAATATGATAGTTTTGATAATAGTAGCAGCAGTAACGGTAACGGTAATAGTGATAGTAGTAGTTTTGTAGCAAGTTTAACAGTGATGATAGTAGTATAAAGTGAAAGTGAGAAATAAAAACTTTTACGAACTCTTTTGCTCTTGTTTGCATAAATAAGCTTAAACAACACCCAGTTTTTCAGCCGACATTATAAATAACCATGCCGACAATAACTCTTAAAGATTATATTAACTCATGTCAATGAAATAATCAGCAACGAGCAATAATAAGACATCTCAAACGGCAACATGTTGTCAAAACAACCATGATATAATATGACAATAGTGGTATCTCGCTAGCCCTTTCTGAGACCGCAAAACATAAATGAAGAGCACCTCCAAAGTCCAAGAAGTGACTAAACATTGTATTTCATGGTAGAAAAGATCCAGTCATGATGCACCCAACATTAGCTACACACAATGCATAAGTCATGACAGCTGTGCTCTCAGGTTCTAGCGCTTGTTTTAGAAGGTGATGACACAACATAAAAGTAAATAGATAGTCCCTTCGAAGAGGGAAGCAGTGATCTGCAAAGGTGTCAGAGCTCAAGTTTTTAAAACAGAGATAAATGATATTTTGAGACATGCACCCTTCTCATTTACTTCACAACTATCAGTTATCAATATATCCCATGAATTGTCAAAAAAAATCAATATATCCCATGCTAAACAAGCTAGTGGCGGTTCCCAAGCGATAAAAAGTAAAGTTTTTGACTCCATTGGGAGTTTTTGTTTGATTATTTGAGAGGTTAACTCTTTTTGTGTTTGCAGTTTGGGACAGGGCATCCCTATTGTGGCCCTTTTCTCGTGCGATGGCGAGTGAATAAACAATCAACCTGAGAATAACCCGTTTAGCATGGAAGATACCGACTACCTCATGTCGTTCCATGAACGATCTTGTGGGATTTAGAGTTCCGTCAAAACCCTTGAGGTTCGAACACTAGGGTGCGCACAAAGATCTCTCCCCCTGTCTAGCTCGCACACTCTATGATCTCATGGCTTAGCTCGACGAACCCAAAGAACGAGAGACGCAAGATTTATACTAGTTCGGGCCACCGTTGTGGTGTAATACCCTACTCCAGTGTGGTGTGGTGGATTGCCTCTTGGGCTGAGGATGAACAGTTACAAGGGAAGAACAGCCTCCTGAGGAGAGGTGTTCTTGTGCTTGGTGAGCTTGTGTGGTTGAGGATTCTCCCTCTCTAGATGAGCCGGTTAGATCCAAATTCGATCCCCCTGCTATGGTGGTGGCTAGTCCTATTTATAGAGCCCCTGGTCCTCTTCCCAAATATTGAGCAGGAAGGGATCCCACAACGGCCAGTTTGAAGGCGGACAACTAGTACAAGCTATCCTGACAAAAGTAGTCTTCGCCTGCCAAAGGCTCTGGTGGTGACGCCGTCTTGGGCTCCACGGTGACCTCCGTCCTGCTGTCTTGCTGGTCTTGGTCTTGTTGCACCAATATGGAAACCTTTGCCTGATGCCTCGAGACAACTCACCTACGCTTGCCTCTTTAGCACCAAAGAGGAAATGAGGACACTGCGCGCTGGCGCCCGCCTGGCTCCTGTCGTCATGGCTTGCGTCACAGGATCACGCGAGGTGTCCATTGCCTTGATCTCTCCGCCCCTCGTGAGCTAGCCTGGTAAGGCCACCCCTTAGGAGGTCTTGCATCGTCCGCCTCGTGAGGCTTGGCCCCTCGCGAGGGTCTTGAGTGTTTGCTGGTGAAGATGGGCCATACAGGGCCGCTGGTGGAGCCAGGCTGTGGGCCGCAGGCAGGCAAGTCTGGGGACCCCCGTTTCCAGAACGCCGACCGTAGCCCCCAGGTCCGAGGCGCGCTCGGGCTTGGCTTCGAGGCGAAGCCAAAGGGGCAAGTGCGGAGCGCCGTGGGCCCCAACAGCCTGTGGCCATAGTTGACGCGTGGCGATTGATTGGACGTGGGCGTCTCCGCTTTCCCACGCCGCCTCGGCAACTGCCCGACTTGACGAGTCCTTGCTGCATGCAGAAAAAGGTCATTATTACCTTAGATCATGGAGGCCAGCGGTTGGCCTCCCCTTGGCTATAAATGGGAAAGGGGGCGGAGCCCCCGTCACCCATCCCTTCCTTTGCTTCTCCCGCTTCTTCTTCTTCCTTGCTTCACTACTGGCAGCGACCCCCATGGCGCCTGCGAATAGGCTCTCGCTGCGGAGAAAGGGAAGGCTCGCTAGGAGGGGCCCGGCTCACCGCCGCCCAAGAGGGGGCACGGTCGTCCCCGCAAGCACACTGTGATCCTCGTCGTGGCCCCTCGTGGCCGTGGTGGTGCCTCTTCACGTGGTGGTGGTCGCCCGAGGCGTGGTGGCCCCGTCGATGGAGGGAGGCGCGCCGTGGTTGCGTGGCCGCCTAGGCCGCACTTCCACTCGGTGGAAGTGCTGCCGAAGTTCGTTGTGTGGTCGGAGAACTCGGCCGGCACTTGGCTTCAGCTCCCGCGCTTCTTCACCGGCGAGCGGCCAGCCACTGGTCCAGGTGGTCTTTGGCTGCAAGTGGACGGCTGCTGCGGCAAGGCTTCTTGAGTCGCAGTCAAGGTCTCCACCGCAAGCAACATAGTCCTGGCCCGCGGTTGGCAGACGTTCGCCCGCGCGCGCGGACTGGGCAGGCGGTGTGCCCTCCATTTCAAGTACGACGGCGACCCGACCCTCTTCGTGAGGGTATTTGGGGAATCTGGTCGCCGCGTCGGGTGCTGCCCTGAGGACAACGACGGCGACGAGGTGCTCGGCCTTGGCGATGGCCGCGACGAGAGTGATGGTGGGCCCGCCTTCGGCGTCGGCCATGTCTCGTCAAGCTACGGCGACTTTTTTCCGTTGACAGCTCCAACAGCGGCGGCTACGACCAGCTGCCACGCCGCCGTGCCCACTTCGAAGGCGGCAGCGGGTCGTCTCGTCACCGCGCTCCGGTGAAGCGTGGGGAAGGGTCTGGCTGAGCTCAAGAGAGCGCCACGGGCCCGTCCTCGCGACCTGTCATGGGAGCATGTTCCGCTTTTGTTTCGTTCTTCCTTTCCTTCCTGCATCAAGAGAGAGACAAGTATGGGCCCCCACTGGGGTGTGCAACAATTATGATTTCTATGTGGATGTACTATGTTTATCATTCCTGTGTTGTGTTGCAGCGCCATGTTTTATGTATGCGTGTAGGAATAACTTTGCTTGATGCTCCTGGAGTAGGTTCCGCCTCACGAGACGCGCGTTCCCCAATGCTTGATGAGGCCTCCTGTGCTCGGAAGGTGCCTGAGAACTGCAAATTCGTTAGGGAATCCTTATTCTTCTGAATCCTGGTCGTAGGCACAATCGGCCATGACCCAGTGCTTCGCACCGCGGTACTCGGGGGGGGGGGGCACGGATTGAGAGGGGTGTGCTAGCTTGCGAGCTCGAGCGAGGTTGCCTTGCAAAAGACAGGAAAACAAAAATGCTCACAAGGGCGCATGTCCAGCCCCCTCGCGAGGCATGCGAGGGAGAGTACGGGTCAAAAACGAGGAACCGAGAGGAGAAAAGGAGGACAATGGAACCTGGCCAGCAAGGAACACCAGAAAGAAAATTCTCACTAAAAGAGGGGGCAAACCAACTGCGGAAAGCAAATGAAAAGCCACGTCCGGCACCTAGTCTAGTCTTCTTGTATTCTCACCAGCGTGGACCTAAGTGCTACCACTAGGCGTGGGAGGGAGCCCCCGAGGCCCGAGGGCGGCACTCGTGAGACTCCGGGGCGTGTACAGCCCCACTCATTATTACATGAGAGTGTCACGAGCGGAGATTCTTCACAGGCACTGGGCCTTGCTTCACAGGCACTGGGCCTTGCTTCACAGGCACCGGGCCTTGCTTCATGGGTAGAACTTCCGGAGGTGTTGAATGTTCCAGGCGTTCTGGATGGGGATCCCGTCGTGCGTCTCCAGGCGCGCGACGCCAGGCCTGGAGACGTTGGCGACCCGAAACGGGCCCTCCCACATGGGTGAGAGCTTGTTCAGCCCTTCCTTCGAGAGCACCCGCCTCAGGACAAGATCACCCACCTCGAGCGTCCTGGAGCATACACTGCGGCAGTGGTACCGCCGCAGCGCCTGCCGGTACCTCGCAGCTCGGAGCGAGGCTTCACGGCGGCATTCCTCCCCCAGCACGAGATCCATCCTCCGCATGGCGTCCTGCTGCGTTTCATCAAACGCCAGGACCCGCGCGGAGTGATGCCTGACCTCGTGTGGGAGAACCGCTTCTGCTCTATAGAAAAGGAAGAAAGAAGTCTCGCATGTGGGCCTGGTGGCGGTGGTGCGGATGGACCACAGCACGGAGTGGAGCTCGTCATGCCAGCCGTAGTCCTCGAGCTTCTTCCTGAAGGTCCCCTCAGGACCTCCGCATTGGCGCATTCGGCCTGGCCGTTGCTCTTGGGGTGCGCCACAGAGGCGTACAGATCTACGTTCCAAGGTTAGCAGAATATGTTTTGAAGAGATTGCTAGTGACCTATGAGCCGTTGTCGGTGATGATGCGGTTAGGGACCCCAAATCGGCTTACGAGGCCCTTGATGAACTTGACTGCTGACCCAGCTGGGATGGTGCGGACGGTTTCCACCTCCACCCACTTGGTGAATTTATCGATGGCGACGTAGAGGTAGTGGTAACCTCTAGGCGCTTGAGGGAACAGGCCCAGGATATCCAGCCCCCAGACCGCGAACGGCCATGAGAGCGGGATAGTTTGGGGGCCCTGAGCCGGCTGGTGGATCTGCTTGGCGTGGAACTGGCACGCCCCGCAGGATTTCACCAGCTCGGCCGCGTCGTTGAGTGCACTGGGCCAGTAGAACCCGCTGCGGAGAGCCTTTGTCACATCCCTAGTTCTGGTATGCTCTGAGCTAGCTAGTCACTTGTTGCATCATGTCTAAATTTCTTTTAAACTTGAAATGGGGATTGTTCAAACCCTAGCACTAAATCAATCCATCTAGGCTTGATTAAAATCTTTTTCAATAAACCCAAAATGTCCCTAAGAAAAGTTCATGATTTCTGGTTAAGGTGAAAACCTCTTCCAAAAATGATGAATATATTTTTAGGTCATCTTTGGATTTTTGAATTAACACAAAAGTATTTGAATTGGAGCCGTTTAAATGCTATATATATTTTTTAAATGGTCCAAATATTCTGAAGTTATTTGTGGAGCCCAGAAATAATTCAGTTAACCTCCAAAATAATTTTTAGAATTATCTAAATGATTTAGTTCCTAAACTAAATCAGAATAAAGAAAACAAAACAGAAAAAGAAAAACAGGAAAAGGAAGAGGTTACCTGTGGCTTACCTGGCGCCCACTTGGCCCAGCGCTGTGCGGCCCAGCCCACTGGCCTGTGCCAGTCGTCGTCGTCCTCCCGCCAGTCGGACAGGGCGCGTGCCCGATGCGCGCGCGTGCTCCGCGTGCCACGCAAGCTGCCTGCCCTCCCCTGCCAGCGCGACGCCTCGAACGATCCCGCCATCGCCGTATTGATCGAGCCGGCCTCTCCAGTCCTCCCCCTCGCCTCTCCCTCACTCCCCTCCACCCATGGCCGAAGCCGCCATGGACGCGCCGCCGTAGTTCTCACAGCCACAGCCATCCCCGCGCCTCCCCGTGCTATCCCCACTGTCCGCCTCGACGCCGCGTAGCTGCCCCCTCAACAAGCGCAAGCCAGTACGCCCTGCCGTACTGTCCCCGACCTCATCTTCAACCTCGGGCGCCGCCGATCGCCCTTGCCGATTCGTCGTCCACAGCACGCCCCTGAGCTCGCCAGAGGCACCAACAGAACCGATGTGAGCTCTGCCATCTTCTCCCCTGCTCCCCGCGCTCGTCTGCATCCTCTAACTCCCCGAGCCACCAGAGCCGAGAGCTCCTCGCCGCCGTTCATGAAGCGGCCGTGGCTAGTGCAAGCTCAGCTCGCCCCTGAGCACATCATCATCCTCGGGCTGCTCCCAGGAGACAAACACACCTGCTAGCTCGCCTTCCCGTGCGTCGTAGCGAGTAGCCGGTCCCGCCCGAGCTCCGTCCGCCACTGATTTGGTCGCCATCGTCGTCTCCGGCGACCATTTGGTCCAGTTCTGCCGCCAATCGACACGGACAAGGTCCAGAGCTCCAACGGTGCCACCGGAGAAACGAACCATGGCTTGTGGTGCGATTCCGCGCATCGCCGCCATCTCGGCACCTCGCCAGCGACTAAACGCCGGCCTAACCCCGATTAGGTTAGTGCTAACGGCCAACCCGTGCCACTGACATGCGGGACCAGCCCGCCTAATTAACCTAGGTTAGCTTAGGTTAAATACTAATTAACCAAGTTAGTTAGTTTAGTCACTGAAGCGCGGGACCCACTGGTTAGTTTGACCCTGGCCGCCCTGTTGACCCGCTGACGTCACTGTGACATAATGCTGATGCAATAAAACATTTTCTGGATTTATTCTTTTACAGGAAATTCCAGAAAATTGCCTAAACTTCTAAAAATCATAGAAAAACAACCGTAACTCCAAATGAAATAAATTATATATGAAACATTATCGGAAAAATCCAATCTATCCATTTATGCTACTTTCATGCATGTTCAACCAACTTATACCCCCTCTATAAGTGAAAACATGATAATGGCATTTTAAATACCCCTTATGGAGTTTTCATATGAACCCTTGGTTCATATGGACTTCATTTAAATTGTTGCTAGATGCATTAGTACAAATCATAGCATATTGCCATGTCATGATCATGCATCATATTGTCGCATTTGCATTGATTGTGTTCTTCTCTATTGCCGCTGATTGTCCCCTCTTGATAGACATGCTTCCGACGATGAGTTCGATGACACCGATGAAGAGCTATAATATCTTCAGAAGTGCCAAGCAAGCAAAACCCCCTTGTTCATTCCGATACAATCCCACTCTCTCGCTCCAGCTCTCTTTTACTGCATTAGGACAACACCGTTTCAACTGTTACATGCTGCGGTAGCTGAACCCCTTTCCTCTGCATGACCTGTCATTGCCACAGTAAATAGATGAAACCCACTAGCTTGAGTAGGAGTTGTTTGAGCCCTGATGTGCCTACTCATTCATGCTTGTTTGTCATGTCTGCTATTTCTTAGAGTTGTGTCAGGTCTGATTCATCGGGGATAAATTGGGAAGTTGTGAAGATGTCCTACTGTTGAGAGCTAAGTGTGTAAACACGATTTGGTAAAGGTAGCGGTGAGAGGCCATGTAGGAGTACATGGTGGGTTGTCTCATTGCAGCCGTCCTTAGGAACTGAGTTCTGTGTTTGTGATCCATGAACAGCTACTACCATGCATTGGAATGCTTAAGTGCCCCTCTCGACTTATTAATCAACCTGATCTCTGTCCAGGAGTTGCAACTAGTTTCTGGTGTTTGTAGGTAGTGTTAGTAGTCTACCAAGTGGCACCCGGTACAGGTGGGCTTGGGACAGACTAGGCACAGTGGCACGGTGTACCAAGTGGCACCCGGATGGTGGTCTTGGGAACCCTGCTCACATCGTTTGGGGCCGTGAGCGATACCCCAGCCGGATCTCCTTGCGGATGGAACCCGAATAGGCGATAAACCTGGACTAGAGACTTGTTGGTTAGTCAGGTCGTGGCCGACTCCCTTGCCCGGCTTCCACTTGAAGGTTGCCGAGCTACATGATGTGTACAAGGCGATAAGTGGCGAGAGCGTGTGTGAAGAAGTACACCCCTGCAGGGTTATCATTATCTATTCGAATAGCCGGATTCCTTGGATATAGAAACTTGGACCCCTTGCATAGTTCATAGACAAGTGAAAGTGGATACTTCAAAATGCGCAAGATAAGCGTGAGTGCTATGGATGGCATTCTCGTAGGAAGACAGGAGCGGATCTAGAGTGGTGTATTGGTATGGTGAATATGTGGACTCGTGTGCGCCACCCCAAAAGAGTTACTCGCAGTCGTAATATAGGATAGCCATTGAGTCAAAGCTGGCTTGCTGCAGTCAAACTCCACCACCCCCTTTATTGATATCAATGCATATGTAGTTAGTTCTGATGTAAGTCTTGCTGGGTACATTTGTACTCACGTTTGCTTATTTTATGTTTTGTAGAGAGATTTCAGTCTCGCTAGTAGTTACGTGTGGACTTCGACGTTTAGCTTGATACCTCAGCTACGATCTTGTGCCCTTGGCAGGATCTGGTAGATAGTCAGGCTTCTCAGCCTTCTTCATTTGTAGTTGTCTGTACTCAGACAAGTTGAGCTTCCATGCTCTGTATGTTGGGTCATGAGACCCATGTTTGTAATATCTCGCTCCTCGGAGCCTAATGAATAAATACTTGAGTCGTAGAGTTATGTTGTGATGCCATGTTGTATTTACACATATCGAGCATATTGTGTGTATGATTGAAATGCTTGGTATGTGTGGGATCCGAGAACCTAGTTGTTTATCCTTGGTAGCCTCTCTTATGGGGAAATGTAGGCTTGTGCTTCTATGAGCCATAGTAGTCCGCTACAGCCCGGTTCACCGGAGTCCTGCTAGCCCAGCACTACTGCTCCGGAGCACTTGACTGGCCGGTGTGTGATTTACTTCGTTCCTGTGTCATTCCCTTCGGGGAAATGTCACGCGGTGAGATCCAGAGTCCTGCCTAGCCTGCTACAGCGCGGGTTCCCGGAGTCCTGCCAAGCCTGCTACAGCCCGGGTTCCCGGAGTCCTGTTAGCCCAGTGCTACAGCCCGGATTCACACACTGTCGACTGACATGCTCGATGTTGATTCATGTATGCCAGTCCCCATAAGTTAGTGCCACTTTGGGTTCACGACTAGTCATGTCGTCCCGGGTTCTCTGTCATATGGATGCTAGCGACACTATCATATACGTGAGCCAAAAGGCACAAACGGTCCCGGGCCATGGTAAGGCGACACCCATGGGAATACCGTGCGTGAGGCCGCAGAGTGATATGATGTGTTACAGGCTAGATCGGTGTGACTTAGAATTGGGGTCCTGACAACCTTGCCGACTAGGGTGCGCAACGACGAGTGGTGCCCGCAGCCTCCGCCATGTTTTTCGGCCAGCAGCTCATTCCCATGTTCCCTGGAAATGCATCGTAGAGAAACATCATTTGGTTTTTTCCTGTACAGCTCACCGTCCTGAATGCAGTACACCGTAGCCTGCCGGGCCACACGCTCTACGTCTTCCTCCTTCTCCGGCAACGTGCCTTGCGTCAGTTACGCCTTGAACTCCTCAATCCAGCACCACTCCCAAGGCTCGAGCGCTAGGAGGAGGCGTGCTCCTGAGGTCGGGCCGCAGGCGGGGGCTCCCGAGGCTGGTGGCCGGGGGAGTTCCTCCTAAGATGGCGTCGGCTCCGCAGGCGGATGTGCTGCCAATGGCTTGAGGAGCCACTCCTCGGAGACGCCTGGCTCTTGGGGCAGCCACTTGAATGCTCTTTTGGCGATGTCGTCGGCCTATTTGTTGGTGGCACGAGGCACATGTTGTAGCTCCAGGCCCAGGAACTGCTTCTCCATTTTGCGCACCTCCACGAGGTATGCCTCCATGTGCTCATCCTTTGGCTCGTACACCTTGTTGGAGAAGTTGACGAGGAGTTGCGAGTCTCCCTTGATGGTGAGGCGTTTCACCCCCAGGGCCACTACAGCTTTGAGGCCGATGATGAGACCCTCGTACTCTACGATATTGTTGGAGACCTTCTCGCCCCGCTAGAAGCAGAGCTACACGGCGTAGTAAAGCTTGTCCTAAGTGGGCGAGATGAGCATGGCTCCAGCCCCCGCGCCCTGATGTGGAAACGCTCCATCGAAGTACACGACCTAACCATCTGGCGCTTCACTCCCTGGTAAGAGGGATCGGTTCTCGCCTGCTTCGAGCTCCGTGGTGTCGGTCCATTTTGCCAGAAAGTCGGCAAGTGCAGCCCCCTTGATGACCCTGGTTGTGCTGAACTCCAAGTCAAATGCTTGCAGCTCGATATTCCATTCGGCGACCCTTCCCACAGCATTGGGGCTTCTGAGCACTCTCTCCAATGGGTAAGCCAAAACAACCTTGATGGGGTGACCTTGGAAGTAGTGGCGCAGCTTGCACAAGGCCACCAGGAGCACGAGCAAGAGCTTCTGAGGCATGGGGTATGGTGCCCTCGCATCTCGCGGCACTATGCTGATGAAGTACACTGGGTGCTCAACAAGGGTGGGAGAGCTGACGGAGTTTCTGTCTCCCGGGGACTGAGGTGCTTCCTGCGGGTCTCCAACTCCTAGGGCTTGATGACTGGTCAGGGCAGCCATTGTGGTGAAGTCCACCTGGCGCAGGCTCGCGAAGGTCTCCTCCAGGTCCTGAATCAAAGTTCTCGCCTCTCGAGACTTCACCACAATGTCATCGACATAGGACGGTGACATTTCTCCCGAGCTGCCGCCCCAAGGCGATGTGCATCAGTCGCTGGAAGGTTGCTCCTGCGTTGCGTAGTCAGAATGGCATGCAAGTGTAGCAGTATACCCCGCATGGGGTCAAGAAAGTTGTTTTCTCCACATCTTCCACCTCCATCTTGATCTGGTGGTAGCCTGAGAATGCTTCTAGGAAACATAGCAGATCACACTCTGCGGTGGAGTCGATGATCTGGTCGATGCGCGGCAGCGGGAATGGGTCTTGAGGGCAAGCCTTGTTGAGATTGGTGAAGTCGACACACATGTGTTCCTTCCCTCCTTTCTTTCGCACAATTACCAGGTTCGCCAGCAGCTCTGGGTACCGGACCTCGCGAATGACACCTACCGCTTCCAGCTTGCGGGTTTCCTGAACGATGAAAGACTGCTTCTCCGTGGATTGTCGCATCGCCTTTTGCTTCATGGGGCGCACATTGGGACACACCCTCAGATGATGCTCGATCACTCTTCTTGGGACCCCAACTAGCTGCTTGGGCTTGTCGGTGTCAAAACCGGCGGATCTTAGGTAGGGGGTCCCGAAATGTGCGTCTAAGGTCGATGGCAACAGGAGATAGGGGACACGATGTTTACCCAGGTTCAGGCCCTCTCTATGGAGGTAATACCCTACGTCCTGCTTGATTGATATTGATCAATATGAGTATTACAAGAGTTGATCTACCATGAGATCGTAATGGCTAAACCCTAGAAGTCTAGCCTGTATGACTATGATAATGAGTATCTCCGTTCTCGGACTAAGTCCTCCGGTTTATATAGACACCGGGAGGATCTAGGGTTACAAAAGGTCGATTACAAAGAAAGGAATCTACATATCCGTTCACCAAGCTTGCCTTCCACGCCAAGGAGAGTCCCATCTAGACACAGGTGCAGTGTTCGGTCTTCGCATCTTCACAGCCCATCAGTCCGGCCCATGGCTAACAGGTCGGACGCCCGAGTACCCCTTAGTCCAGGACTCCCTCAGTAGCCCTCGAACCAGTCTTCAATGATGATGTGTTCGGCACATAGATTACCTTCAGCATTGCAAGGCGGGTTCCTCCACCATTGACTTCCGAGTAGTGTGCTCGGCCTTCCATTTAATGTTGTACCCCTCGGCTTCTATGTATCAACAACTTCATTTTCCATGTGTCGAGCGAATGCGAGAGGTCGGGGTATTTTTTGCATATACCACCCCAACCGTACCACAAAGGTGCTTATTTAAAGAGAATAGATCTCAAATCCTTTCCACACCCCGCGAAAAATCCTCAGAGCTTGCTAAGGAAAAACCACTCCAACATGGCTAGCGCTCCCGGCTCTTCCTCTCGTCCCCATGACTCCAAAGAGGGTTATTGTGGGAGATGTCTCGTATCCCACAGTCAGTTGGCGAAGCTGCAAACACAGGGCTTTCTTCCTCCCGCGGACTTGGTCCCCGTACGAGTAGGGATGACGTCCTTCAAGGGCGGGGCCCAAACGGAGAACTTCCCCAATCCGTCTAGGGGAGAACGAGTATGCTTCGTCCCCTTCTTGTTAAGAGGTGTCGGATTCCCAATCCATCCCTTCCTCCGAGGTCTGCTGGAGTATTATGGCCTCCAACTACACAGTCTCACTCCGCCTCTATCCTTCATATTGCGGGTTATGTCGCTCTATGCGAGCTATTCCTAGGCTGCGAGGCCCATTTCGATTTATGGAGAAGACTGTTCTGTCTTGTCCCTCGCAATTAAGGCGGGTCAATTTTTGAAGTGTGAGGAGCCGAAGTGTGGCACATCGCCGGGACTGGATACCTGTCCGGCACGCTGAAGAAAGCTCCCGAAGAGTGGCCTTCTGAATGGTTCTACATCAATGACGTCGCTCTACCCGACCCCGTCCGCATCGGCCTCCCCGAGTTTTCAAATGCTCCGCTGAAGAAACGCCATAGCTGGCGTCCTTGGAACCTCGAGGAAGAGGATAGTGCAGAGATCAGCCTGCTGCTGGGCAAGATTAAGACGCTTGCCCAGTATGAATTGTCAATAGTCGAGCTAATGGCGATCTCTATAACGCGGGAGGTCCAACCACTCTAGTACAGAGGACTACTCATGTGGCATTATAACGGGGAGGATGACGCCTCACACTATGGGTGGAAGGGCCCGAAGACCCCCGGCGCCCTGGCCAAAATACTGGCCGAGCTGTATAAAGGGGAGAGGGAGGAGTTCACCCGTCTCCAATATCGAGACGGATTTTCCATGTATAATCCTCCCAGCTGGGTAAGCTTCAGCTCCACTATTTTACTCATGTCCCTGAATCATTCTTGAGAGGCAGTATCTTATCTGCTTATAACAGGAATGGCGAAAGGTTGTCGAGGGGATCCATGACCCTGCCCCTCAGCCAGAGAATCACAACCGGGATCTTGACCCCGGATATGAGGAAGATCCAGACATATTTGTGGAGCTCGAGGATGGAATATTCTATCAGATGAGCTATGACGGTACAAATGTACCCATCATCACCGATTACCGCGGCCTCCTTCCTGCTTCACATGTAAGTAATCCGGAGATACCTTATCCAAGAGAGTCTTCTCATTCCTCATTACCCACCGCACTATCCTGTGCTCAAAAGGGGAGGCGTTCGGCGTGCCATGCTGCCCCGGGGGAATCTCCGAAGAGAGCGTCCCCCACACCAGGAAAGCCTTCGAAGAAGAAGGCAAACGAAGATACGGCCGAGCCTTCATCAAAGAGGTATGAATTTGCAAATATGCACCTTGGCGATCACATCCAACTGTGACCTTTCTGTTTGCCCTGTATCAGGAAAAAGGTGTGCCAGACTATATCCGAGGGTCTGGCCGGTCATACTTCCCGCAGCCAGGATCCAGATCCTGCCGTGAAGACATGGGCTGATGCGGGGGTGACGCCGGACTGTCCTCCAACCGAGGATTCGGATGATGTATCCGTCACCAACTCGGAAGTGGAGAGCGCCGTGAATCATCGGTGTCGTAGGGCCGTTTTACAAGACCCTTGATTTTCAAAAGAGGCATTTAACGCCTTCAGCTCGGCTAATGCATATATCCGAGCTGCTCGAGATGGGCTTAATAGAGCCACAAAGCAGCATTTAAAAGATGTGCAAGTAAGTTTACTTTGTCTGACTATGATAACCATATGCCAGTAGCCCCCGAGACTTAAAGTAGTTGGGACAACTGATTTGAGGATCGCTGCATGACCAGGCTCTATCGGAGAAGAACGACGTGCTAGCCCAAGAGCTAGAAAAGTGTCGGACGCAGTTGAATGCAGTGACCGCCGAACTGGAAAAATCCAAAGCGGCGTCTTCCGGCGATATTTCCGTCCATCGAGAAACAGTTATTGCATAGCGACCGTGTTAACACTGCGGCTTTATCTCATAATAGGATCATCAGATCAATTGGAGGAAAAAGAGTCGAAAAGACTGCATGCCGCAGGCGAGTGGGTTTTGACACGTGTCTGACAGGAGAAAAACAAACTCCAAGATACAAACATCCAGCTGGGCGAAGAGCTGACGGATGTGCGGGCCCAACTAGTCGACTCCGTGAAGGAGAACAAAAAACTGCGAGGCGGCATATTCAGTATGTGGCCGTATTTACCTTATAACAGTTTGGAAGTAAAAGTAGCTGATATAGCTATGATTGCAGGTATATTGACAGGCCGTCCCGAAGAGGAGGTGTCTGGACCATCAAGTGATCTTCTGCAAGGGCTGTCGCAGTTGCAGGAGCAAGCTCGGCATGCAATGCGGAGTGTAGCCAAGGCCTTATGGCCATCCGATTCCCCTCCAGGGAGTATGGAGAAGCTTGTAGAGTTGTTCAAGTGAGCGCGGCGGTGTATCCGACTATGGAAGATATCGGCCTACCGAGAGTGTGCGCGAGAGGCCTGGGCCATGGTAAAAACACGATATACCAAGCTGGATCCGAATCACATGGCCCGGGTCGGGCTGTTAGGGTCAAATGGGGAAGAAATTCCCGTTAGTTTAGTATATGGCCAAGTAGAGGTGGCTTCTAGATACTCCGAATAGGATTGTAAATTAGACCGCCTATTGGATGGTATAGAGGAGGAAGTTTTTGAGTCCTAAGTGACTATGTACTTTCCTTCTAGCTGGATAATAAAAAAATGTCATGGCCGACCTTTTCGCTTCGACCTCTGGACCCGAAGGTGCGGAGTGTTTCCGAATACCCTAACGGTAGAATATACCGGGGTATGCATGGGAACCAGGCGTAGGGGTCATAGTTGCTTGAATAGACAACGTTTATCCGACTAGTTATATTATATTACATTATGTAAGAAACATCTTCTAGAGAGAATAGTTCCGTTAAGGGATCCTTTCCCATGGTGTGCATGCGTTTAATGTGCATGTCCGAACTGTGATTGAAAAAATTGTAGAGTAAGTAACTTCTGGGGTTTCACAATGGAGTGAATGCGGAAACGTCTTTAATTCGCCGACTGAATATTCCGGATGACCCAGCAGTAACAATCGCAGAGGTGCTCCCTTTATGCCCTAGGCGAACTAATGGGAACGTACGACATAAGCACAGGAGCCAGGCAACCCAGCTTGGCCAAAACTTAAGTCATATCAATGCATATAATGGCGAAGAAAAGGTACATATGGAAAAACACATATGTGGTGAGCTTGATGCTCGAAGAATAATAGCAAGCTTCTGTACGAGAAGCCCCCAGGTATAATGAACATACTTATGTGGAGATGTACGCATCAGGGGAGGACGGTCTAGCTGTACTAAAGTCGTAGGGCTAAACAGCAAAATGAAAAAAGATAAAAAAAACGAAAAGAGAGAAAAAATAACATTAATAACAGGAGGAAGGAGACGAACACAGAGTTCGGCACTAGGCATAAAATCGTCGGAGTCTGGCCGCGTTCCAGGGGTTCGGCTCCAATTGATTGTCTGACGCATCACGCAGGCGGTATGCTCCTCCGGTGAGAACTTTGTCAATGATGAAGGGACCCTCCCACTTGGGCTTGAGTTTTTCCTTTTTCTTCTCCGGTAGGCGTAGAACGAGTTCACCAATGTTATAAGTCTTGGCCCACACTTCTCTGCTTTGATACATGCGAGCTTGCTGTTGATAAAATGTGGAACGGGCTTTTGCGACGTCGCGCTCCTCCTCCAGGGCATCTAAGATGTCCTGTCGATCAAGATCGGCTTCTCTCTCTTCGTACATGCGCACTAGAGGTGAGTCATGAATAATATCGCAAGGTAACACTGCTTCTGCACCGTACACCATGAAGGAAGGTGTATATCCAGTAGTGCGGCTAGGCGTGGTCCGCAGCCCCCAGAGTATGGAGTCAAGTTCCTCCACCCAGTGCTTGTCTGATTCTTTCAAAGACCGCACTAGTCTAGGTTTGATGCCGCTCATAATAAGACCATTAGCCCGTTCGACTTGGCCGTTTGTCTGTGCGTGATAGACAGAGGCGTAATCGAGCTTAATGCCTAGATTAGCACACCAGGTTTTCACTTCATCGGCTGTGAAAATAGAGCCATTATCGGTGATTATGCTGTGTGGGACACCATAATGGTGTACCACGCCGGATATGAAATCTATTATCGGCCCCGCTTCAGCCGTTTTGACTGGTTTGGCCTCTATCCACTTAGTGAATTTATCCACCATGACCAGCAGATACTTTCTCTTATGGCTTCCTCCTTTAAGGGGTCCGACCATATTGAGTCCCCTGACCGCAAAAGGCCAAGTGATGGGGATTGTTTGTAAGACAGTGGGGGGCATGTGGCTTTGGTTGGCGAAGAGTTGGCATCCAACGCAACGTTGGAAAAAGTCCTGTGCATCTGCTCGGGCCGTCAGCCAATAGAACCATGTACGGAAGGCCTTGCTAACAAGGGCCTGAGCTGCGGCATGGTGCCCGCCGAGACCGGCATGAATCTCAGCCAGGAGCTGCCACCCCTCCTCCTCGAAGATACATCTTTGAAGGACTCCGGTAGCACTTTACTTATAGAGCTCTCCGTCATGAACCCTGTAGGCCTTCGAATGCCGTACAATGCGGCGGGCCTCATTCTGGTCCTCAGGAAGCTCCTTCCTGTTAAGGTAGGCCAGGAAGGGTTCGGTCCATGGGGCAATGACTGCCATGATGAGATGCGTCGATGGTGTTATTTCGGTGGCTGAACCTCCGATGATGTCGGTGTTTTCGGAATCAGGGGTTATGTTCGGATCCGGACTAGTGTTGCCGTTTTCCCCCTGACACACCACGGATGTCTTAAAAAGCCTTTCCAGAAAGATATTAGATGGGACGGGGTCGCGCTTAGCGCCGATACGAGCAAGAACGTCCGCCGCTTGATTACTTTCTCGAGCCATATGATGGAACTCGAGCCCCTCGAACCGGGCCGACATTTTTATGACGGCATTACGATAAGCTGCCATCTTTGGATCTTTGGCTCGAAGTCTCCATTTACTTGAGATATTGCAAGGTTTGAGTCCCCGCGCACTTCTAGGCGTTGTATGCCCATGGAGACAGCCATCCGTAGACCATGCAATAAGGCCTCGTATTCGGCTACATTGTTGGAGTATGTGTATAGTATTTGGAGTACGTACTGAACGACGTCTTCAGTTGGTGATGTTAAAACTATGCGCGCCCTAGCCCTGCCAGCATTTTGGATCCATCGAAATACATAACCCAATTGGAATATGCATCATACTCTTTAGGGAGTTCGGCCTCTGTCCATTCGGTGACGAAGTCAGCCAGTACTTGGGATTTAATAGCCCGACATGGTTTGTATGTAATATCAAATGGAAGGAGCTCAATGGCCCATTTGTCAATCCGGCCCATGGCATCGCGGTTGTTTATAATGTCATTGAGTGGTACTTCGGAAGCCACCGTGATCAAACACTCCTGGAAGTAGTGATGGAGCTTTTGGGATGCCATGAAGACCGCGAATGCTATCTTTTGATAATGGGGATACCGGGATTTGCATGGTGTAAGGACAGTGGATACGTAGTATACTAGCTTCTGAAGCAGGACTTTGTGTCCGTCCTGTTCTCGTTCAACGACGAGCACGGCGCTCACCACCTGATGTGTTGCTGATATGTATAATAACATCGGTTCACTGACGTTTGGCGCGGCCGGGATTGGGTTGCTCGCAAGAAGGGTTTTTATTTCTTCTAGTCTGGCTGTTGTCACGTCCGTCCACTCGAAGTGATCGGTTCGCCATAGAAGGTGATAGAGTGGCAGTGCCTTTTCTCCCAACCTGGAGAGAAAGCGGCTTAGAGTTGCCACGCAACCCGTGAGCTTTTGGACTTGTTTAAGGTCTGTTGGCGTAGCCAATTGTGACAGAGCTCGGATTTTGGCTGGATTTGCTTCAATTCCTCTGTTGGAAACGATGAAGCCCAGCAGTTTTCCAGCAGGGACACCGAAAACACACTTTTCTGGATTTAGCTTAATGTCATACGCGCGGAGGTTATCAAATGTGAGACATAAATCGTCTATTAGTGTTTCAACGTGCCTAGTTTTGATGATGATATCGTCCACATAGGCTTCAACCGTCTTACTGATCTGTTTCTCCAGGCATGTTTGAATCATGCGTTGGTATGTGGCGCCAGCGTTCTTGAGCCCGAAGGGCATGGTGTTGAAGCAGAATGGCCCATATGGGGTAATGAATGTTTTTGCAGCTTGATCGTACACCTTCATTTTGATTTGATGGTATCCAGAATATGCATCAAGGAAACACAGTGAGTCATGTCCTGCGGTAGCATCAATGATTTGATCGATGCGGGGGAGGGGGAAGGGATCCTTAGGGCAAGCCTTATTGAGGTCTTTAAAATTGACGCACAACCACCATGATTTGTCCTTCTTTGGTACCATCACGAGGTTTGCCAGCCAGTCCGAATGTTTTATTTCTCTAATGAATCTGGCCTCAATTAGCTTGGCAAGCTCCTCCCCCATAGCTTGGCATTTGGGCTCGGAAAACCACTGTAGTGCTTGTTTGATTGGTTTGTATCCCGTTAAGATATTAAGGCTGTGTTCGGCCAGCTCACGTGGGATTCCAGGCATGTCGGAAGGGTGCCAGGAGAATATATCCCAGATTTCGCGAAGGAAATCCCTTAGTGCGGCGTCGACCGTTGGGTCTAGTTGTGCTCCAATAGATGCTATCTTCTTGGGGTCCGTTGGGTGGACCTGGAATTTGACTATTTCTTCTGCCGGTTTGAAGGAGGTGGATTTGGGTCGTTTGTCTAAGATCACATCGTCCCTATCCACCGTGGAGCGCAGTGCGGTTAATTCTTCGGACGCGAGGGCTTCAGATAATGCCTCAAGGGCCAAGGATGCAGTTTTGTTTTCAGCGCGGAGTTATTTGTCTGGATCACTGACAAGAGTGATTATGACGTTTGGTTCGGGCACTTTGAGCTTCATATACCCGTAATGAGGTATAGCTTGGAAGCATGTAAAAGCGTCCCGCCCCAACAGGGCATGGTATCCGCTGCTAAAAGGAGCTACTTGGAAGGTGATTTCTTCAGACCGATAATTCTCCGGTGTGCCGAATACCACGTCAAGTGTGATTTTTCCCGCACATCGTGCCTCCCGACTGGGAATGATTCCTCGGAAGGTCGTGCTACTTTGCTTGATGCGACTCCTGTCTAATTCCACTTTGTGGAGTGTATCCTCATAGATGAGGTTTAGTCCGTTGCCACCGTTCATGAGGACCTTAGTAAGTCGAAAGCCGTCCACGATAGGACTTAGGACTAAAGCGGCGGGTGCTCAGACTGTCCTGTATTTTGGTTCGTCGCCGGCATTAAAGGTTATAGCCATGTCGTTCCAAGGGTTTACTATGGCGATTTGACAGACTTCGTCGAGGCCGCGAAGTGCCCTTTTGCGCTTTTTGTTTCAAGCGAATGTCTCAAAGACCTTCAGTACTCTGACCGTCAGTACTCTGGAGGGTGTTGCTCTGGGGTATTTTTTGGTAAGGATGTCCTCGCCGCTTTTGGCTACCTGCCGAAGTATCCAACATGCTCTATGGCTGTGGGTTGGTATGGTAACTGGTGTTGTGTGTATTTTGCATGGGCCATCGAGCCATCCCTCCAGAACGGTTCCGTGCCACGTGATGGGTTTATATTTCTTGGCTATTGGATTGGGCGTGTCACGGGGATGTGCCCTTTTCGCCTGGACCAGTGGTTGAGTTGGGACCGATGGCTCCCAACAAGCGGCCTGATCCCTCCAGGCGCTTTCCATTGCGTTGTACTTTTGTACGATAGTTGCCAAGTCAGCGAAGTGTAGTATGCGGCGGCGATTAATGGCGTTGAGGATTCCTTTGTTCGTGCAATTGTTTTGGAACCATGATATCACATCCTCGTCGCGGCAAACTTTAACCTTGTCCTTGACAAGGAGGAATCTGGCCCAGAAGTGGTGGACTGTTTCCTAAGACTGTTGTTGTATGCTCGTGAGAGCGCTTATGTCTGGCTGGGTGGGTGGAATTGGATCTGGACCCTGACCCGATCTATGATTCGGAGTCTGAAGTTTTTCCAGACTTCACAGTCCGGGCTCCGGAGTATCTTCTGGTTGCCTTTGCCCGCCATCCGATTCGATGTACGGAAGGCCGGTCACCTCCTTTTGCGGTTGGGTATCTGGCTCTGTAGGGTCGGCGATACGGACGTAGTCCGATTGGGGAAGTTCTCCGTCTTACTCCTCGACTACCGCTATCTGGTGGATGATCGGTGGAGATTTGATTTCTCTTTGGTCGGGTTTGAGCCCGATCTAATCCTAATCTGTGGCGATTCCTAGGGTGGCAAAACGATCAAGGAACTCGTTTAAAGATGAAAACTCCACCGGATCCATCTGCTTGGAGTGTTTGGGGTCGATACGAAGAGGATTTTTGATGGCCCGAGAGGTCATCGTCGGCTTAACGGCCGAACGGGTGGTCATGGTAAAGCTTCCCAACCGGAGGGTTTGGCCTGGGGCCAGTTCTCCTCCGGCAGTGATATTGTCTTTAAGGACGAGGTGAGTCATCAATCCCGTTGTTGACGGCACAGTTGAACTCTCAATGAAAGCACTAATGTCGGTGTCAAAACCGGAGGATCTCAGGTAGGGGGTCCCGAACTGTGCGTCTAAGGTCGATGGTAACAGGAGACAGGGGACACGATGTTTACCCAGGTTCAGGCCCTCTCTATGGAGGTAATACCCCACGTCCTGCTTGATTGATATTGATGAATATGAGTATTACAAGAGTTGATCTACCATGAGATCGTAATGGCTAAACCCTAGAAGTCTAGCCTGTATGACTATGATAATGAGTATCTCTGTTTCCGGACTAAGTCCTCCGGTTTATATAGACACCGGGAGGATCTAGGGTT
This sequence comes from Triticum urartu, assembly GCF_056163025.1. Taxonomy (NCBI): domain Eukaryota; kingdom Viridiplantae; phylum Streptophyta; class Magnoliopsida; order Poales; family Poaceae; genus Triticum; species Triticum urartu. The sequence goes on along the minus strand of NC_141873.1, from coordinate 173,183,046 downwards.
ACACAAGATCTGTAACGAAGAAAGGAATCTACATATACGGTCGCCAAGATTGCCTTCCACACCAAGGAGAGTCCCATCCGGACATGGGTGCAATCTTCGGTCTTCGCATCTTCACAGCCCATCAGTCTGGCCCATGGCTAACAGGCCGGACGCCCGAGGACCCCTTAGTCCAAGACTCCCTCAGGGCTCCCAGGTGAATACTTCCTTGTTCGCTCGCAAGAAGTCCGCCGACTCCTTTTCTTGATGTGCGGCGAGGTCGGCACCTATGGTAAAGGTAGCGCCAGAGGCCCCGTCCGCGTCGACCGGTATCTGCTTTGTCTTGGCTTGACCTTGAGTGATTAGCTGCTTCTTCTTGGTCGGCGCAGCCCCCTTGGCCCTGGGTAGGGCCTTGCCGTCCAGACAAGCTGCCACCGTGGCCTTGAAGGAGAGTTTGAGGGCCGCCAAGGCTTCCTTGGTGTCTCCGGCCACGGTGAGGACACCCCTACTCCCTGGCATCTTCATGACGTTGTAGGCAGGATGGGTAGCCGCCATGAATTGGGCCAGTGCCGGATACCCGAGGATGGTGTTGTACGGCAAGCTGATGCGGGTGATGTCGAAGTCGATTAGCTCAGTGCGGTAGTTGTCGCGTGTGCCGAAGGTCACGGGGAGACGGATCTGCCCCAGGAGGTTGGAGGAGCCACCTCCGACCCCGGAGAAAGGCTTGCTGGGGTGGAGCCACTCAAGTGGCACGTGAAGAAGGCTGAAAGCCTCCACGGAGAGCACGTTGAGGCCGGCACCGCCATCGATGAGGGTCTTGGTGACGGCTATGCTGCAGATGGTGACCACAATGGTGACCGGGTGATCCCTTGAGTCGAAAATCAGGTCGGCCTTGGGCGCCGCCCAACCCGGGGGAGCCCCCTGCCGCGTGGAGGCGGCATCGATCTGGCGAAAGAACGGTTTGGCGTGACGGTCCGAGGGCGGCGCCTGCGAGCCACCGAGGAGACCCCCGACGACGGGGGGTGCTGGTCCCCCAAAACGCGCGATGAAGAGGTCGCGCAGCTCCTCCCAGGAGGCCACAGAAGATTCCGGCAGATGAAGGAGCCAGGCGCGCGGCACGCCAGCGAGGGCCATCGGGAGCCAGTTGGCCATGACTTTATTGTCGCCCCGGGCCTCCAGGACGGTCTCCTCGTACGCCAGTAAAAAGGTCGCCGGGTCCGAAGCACCATCATAATGGGGCGGCATTTCCGGCTTGAACTTGTGCGGCCACCGCACCTGCCGCAAGGCGGGGGTGAAGGAACGGAGCCCCCCGGCACTGCGGAGGGTGCCTGTCGATCGAGTCGGAGAAGCGGCGGCGTCCATGAGAGTCGGTCGGAGAGGCAAGGCCGTCGGGAGGGAAGGCTTCGGCGCACCCCTACCTGGCACGCCAAATGTCGGATTTCGGGTTCCGGCAAAACCCTTGAGGTTCAAACACTGGGGTGCGCACAAAGATCTCTCCCCCTCTCTAGCTCACACACTCTACAATCTCAATGCCTAGCTCGACGAACCCAAAGAACGAGAGACACAAGATTTATACTGGTTCGGGCCACCGTTGTGGTGTAATACCCACTCCAGTGTGGTGTGGTGGATTGCCTCTTGGGCTGAGGATGAATAGTTACAAGGGAAGAACAGTCTCCTAAGGAGAGGTGTTCTTGTGCTTGGTGAGCTTGTGTGGTTGAGGATTCTCCCTCTCTAGATGAGTCGGTCATATCCGAATTCGACCCCCCTGCTATGGTGGTCGCTAGTCCTATTTATAGAGGCCCTAGTCCTCTTCCCAAATATTGAGCGGGAAGGGATCCCACAACGGTCAGTTTGAATGGGGGTGGCTAGTACAACCTATCCTGACAAAAGTAGTCTTCGCCTGCCAAAGGCTCTGGTGGTGATGTCGTCTTGGGCTCCACGGTGACCTCCATCCTGTTGTCCTGCTGGTCTTGGTCTTGTTGCACCAATATGTAAACCATTGCCTGATGCCTCGGGACTCCTCGCATGTGCTTGCCTCTTTAGCACCAAAGAGGAAATGAGGACACTGCGCGCTGGCGCCCGCCCGGCTCCAGTCGTCATGGCTTGCGTCACAGGAACCTCGCGAGGTGTCCCTTGCCTTGATTTCTCCGCCCTCGCAAGCCAGCCTAGTGAGGCCTCCCCTGAGGAGGTCTTGCGTCGTCCGCCTCGCGAGGCTTGGCCCCTCGCGAGGGTCTTGAGTGTTTGCGGGTGAAGACAGTTCGTACAGGGCCGCTGGTGAAGCCACGCTGTGGGCTGCAGGTAGGCAAGTCTGGGGACACCCGTTCCCAAAACGCCGACAGATCCAGTCACACAAAATGGATTTTTTTACAAGTTTTTAGAGGTGGCACATGCAAATTTACTTAGGACGACAGGGTAATACCGCATATAGGTAGGTATGGTGGACTCATCTGGAATAACTTTGGGTTCAAGGTTTTTGATGTACGAGTAGAATTCCCACTTAGTACACGCGAAGGCTAGCAATTAGATTGAGAAGCGGCCAGCTAGAGAGCAACAACGATCATGATCATGCATTATGCATAAGTAACATTGGACACTGGCATGAGTAGGATATGAACACCATGAACATAAATATCATAGAGGCTATGTTGGTTTTGATTCAACTACATGCATGAACATGTGCCAAGTCAAGCTACTCGAACATTCAGAGGAGGATACCATATCATCATACTATATCACAATCATTTTAATGCAATGTTGATATCCAAGATAAATCATTATCCACTCCCAGCTACTTATGCATGGCATGAGAAACTATAATCTCTAAATGTCATTGCAAACATGTTTAATCACAATGTGCCAAATCATGGATACTAGGTTAAAAATATTTACACAAATAGAACAAGTCAAGTTCATACCAGTTTCTCTCTGCCACGGCCAGTTCATCGAATATCATTATTATTATCTTTCACTTGCACAACCGAACGATGTGAAAATAATAGTAGTGCAAGAGTGCCATGGACTAAGCTGGAGTCTGCAAAACATTTTATTCAACAGGAGAAGACAAGGTAAAATGGGCTCTTTATTAGTTCAACAGTTATTCATATGAGAGCCACTCAACATTTTTATTGTGGTCTTCTCCTTGGTACAACTCGAATAAAAGGAAAAGAAATTCAGAGAAACACACTGAAATATTATTGGAGTTTTTGGTTTTCTTGAACAAGCAAATAAAAGGGAAAATCAAAAATGAGAAAAACTATTTACACGGGATGGCTCCCAACAAGCAAAAGAAGAACAAGGAAATCTTTTTGGGTTTTCTTTTTAATACTACAGCTAGGCATGCATAAAAAGTAAACTAGCTACAACTAATTTTTTGGTTTTTCTAAAGTTTTTCAAACACACAAGAAGAAAGCAAGAAAAATAAAATTTAAGCATGGATGATACAATGAAAAAGTGTGAACACCGACAAGATGAATAAGTGGACATGAATGTAGTGTCGGTGGGAACACGTACTCCCCCAAGCTTAGGCTTTTGGTCTAACTTGGTAATCGATCAGTAGCCTGGATGGTAGTAGGGGTACTGAGGAGTGGGCATCCACTGATCCCACTACTGAGGCTCCTCCTTTGCCTCTGCAGCAGCCAGAGTGTTCCGGTAGGCTATGATGTCAGCAGGCATAATCCTATATCCGCCTCTAGCAATAGAATCAAACAAAGCAGGAGCATGCAACAGAATAATATCACGAGTTTGAATGCTAAAAACCAAGTTATAAGGAATAGGAATGTCAGGAGATCTATCATCAGTAAAAAGGTGGTGATACATGGCAGCACGGTCTAGGTAAACTTGGTCAGAGGATAATAATGAGGGTGTATCTCAACCTCGAAGTGAGCCATCAACTGAGTAGCATAAATCCCACCATGAACTTTACCCTTGGATTTATTACGGTGGAGGCGATGAGCTGATACGTCCATTTTGCATCATTCTTTTATATCGATATTTATTGCATTATGGGTTGTTATCACACATTATGTCACAATACTTATGTCTATCCTCTCTTATTTTACAAGGTTTACACGAAGAGGGAGAATGCCGGCAGCTGGAATTCTAGGCTGGAAAAGGAGCAAATATTAGAGACCTATTCTGCACAACGCCAAAAGTCCTGAAACTCCACGGGAGTCATTTTTAGAATATATAAAAAATATTGGGTGAAGGAAGCACCAGAGGGGGGCCACACACCATCCAAGAGGGTGGGGGCGCGCCCCCTGTCTCATACGCCGCCTGGCAAGCCTCCGGTGCCCATCTTTGGCTATATGAAGTCTTTTGCCCTGGAAAAAATCATAAGAAAGCTCTTGGGACGAAACTCCTCTGCCACGAGGTGGAACCTTGGCGGAACCAATCTAGGGCTCCGGCGGAGCTGTTCTGCCGGGGAAACATCCCACCGGGAGGGGGAAATCATCACCATCGATCCTCTCACTAGGAGGGGGTCAATATCCATCAACATCTTCACCAGCACCATCTCCTCTCAAACTCTAGTTCATCTCTTGTATCCAATCTTTGTCCCAAAACCTCAGATTGGTACCTGTGGGTTGCTAGTAGTGTTGATTACTCCTTGTAGTTGATGCTAGTTGGTTTACTTGGTGGAAGATCATATGTTCAGATCCTTTATGCATATTAATACCCCTATGATTATGAACATGAATATGATTTGTGAGTATTTATGTTTGTTCATGAGGACATGGGAGAAGTCTTGTTATAAGTAGTCATGTGAATTTGGTATTCGTTTGATATTTCTATGAGATGTATGTTGTCTTTCCTCTAGTGGTGTCATGTGAATGTCGACTACATGACACTTCACCATTGTTTGGGCCTAGGGGAAGGCATTGGGAAGTAATAAGTAGATGATGGGTTGCTAGAGTGACAGAAGCTTAAATCCTAGTCTATGCATTGCTTCATAAGGGGCTGATTTGGATCCATATGTTTCATGCTATGGTTAGTGAGGGAGTCCTGGATTAGGGGGTATCCGATAGCCGGATTATATCCATTAGCCGGACTGTTGGACTATGAAGATACAAGATTGGAGACTTTGTCTTGTGTCCGGATGGGACTCTACTTGGCGTGGAAGGCAAGCTAGGCAATACGGATATGTGTATCTCCTCCTTTGTAACCGACCTTGTGTAACCCTAGCCCTCTCCGGTGTCTATATAAACCAGAGGGTTTTAGTCCATAGGACAACATACAATCATACCATAGGCTAGCTTCTAGGGTTTAGCCTCTCTGATCTCATGGTAGATCTACTCTTGTACTACTCATATCATCAATATTAGTCAAGCAGGACATAGGGTTTTACCTCCATCAATAGGGCCCGAACCTGGGTAAAACATTGTGTCCCCTGCCTCCTGTTACCATCTGCCTTTGACGCACAGTTCGGGACCCCCTACCCGAGATCCGCCAGTTTTGACACCAACATTGGTGCTTTCATTGAGAGTTCCTCTGTGCCGTCGCCAGAAGGAAGGATGTCTCGTCTCGTCTTTAAAGACGGCACTACTGTTGGGGGAGCTTTGGCTGTCGGCCAAACTCTCCGGCGAGGCGGGTTCATCATGACCGCCTGTTCGGCCGCCGCGCCAACGATGACTTTTCGGGTCATCGAAAACAGCCTCCACGTCAAATCGGCACTCACCGAACAAATGGATCCAATGGAGCTCGCCTCCTTAAATGAACTCTTGGATCGCATCGCCGCCTTGGGAGTCGCTACGGACTATGATCGGATTGGGCTTAAACCCGATCAAAGGGAGATTAACTCTCCACCGGTCACCCATCATATTGTAGTGGTGGAGGAACAATGCGGCGACCTTTCCTCTATCTTGAGGACCAACTATGTCCGGATTCCCGAGCTCTCCGAGCCGAACGCCCGTTCGCAGGAGGACAACATCCAATCCCTGAACTTAGAGTCAGGCAGCGGACCAGGATTATCGGGTGACACCCCGAAACCGGAACTTCCAAAATTGGAAACTCCTCGGCCCCTGGATCCCAGATCGGGTAAGGGTTTGGATTCAATTCCACCCACCCAAACATAAGCGATCTTTCCCACATCAGGCAAGAGCCCCAGGAAACAGTACATCACTATTGGGCCAGATTCCTCCTTGCAATGAACAAGGTTAAGGACTGTCGCGAGGAAGACACAATCTTATTTTTCTGCAATAATTGCATGAACAAGGGAATCCTTAACGCCATAAATCGCCGTGCGATAACATGCTTCGCTGACTTGGCGTCCATAGTACAAAAGTACTGTGCGATGGAAAGTGCCTGGAAAACCGAAACAAACTTGTGGGATAATCCGGCCCTGAATACAAACCCAGTCCGAAATAAAAGGGTGCATTATCACAATACACCCGGGTCAACTACCAAAAAGCAAAAACCCTCTACAGGGCATGGAACCGTACTGGAGGGATGGCTCAACGGACCCTGCAAAATTCATAGCACAGCGGATATAATACCAACGCACGTCCTCGGAGCATGTTGGATACTCCGGCAGGTGGCCAAAAGTGGTGAGGATCTTCTTATCCCAAATACCACAGAGCACCATCCCGTGGATAAAAATACGGTGTTACGTGTTCGAGACCTTTGCGTCAAATAATAGGCGCAAGCGAACACTCTGCAGCATGGCCGAAATTTGCCACGTAGCAGCAATAAATCCATGGAGTGACACGGCTATTACCTTTAATGCCAGTGATGAACCTAAATTCCGAACAGCCCGAGCACCAGCCGCACTGGTCCTTAGTCCAATCGTGGACGGCTTTCGACTCACCAAAGTACTCATGGACGGCGGTAGCAGACTAAACCTCATCTATGAGGAAACTCTTCAAAAGATGGAATGTAGCGACCCGACCTCAGATGGTCAAGTCTCTGTGCTTCAGTGTCATCCCTGGATCGGTAATGCTGACACACACAGTACTCGAAGGATTTATAACAGAGTAGCAATCACACACTATTACATCGAATGTCTCCAAAGAGAACTTATTACAATAATATGGCTTAAGGCCATCTAATGCGATAACAGCGGAAGGCTTGGAAGATAAGGTGAATCCATCAACTCCAACGGCATAGCTGAGCTGCACGGCAACGACCTAACGAACCTTACTCCTCGTCTGAAAAGTCTGCAACATAATACGTTGCAGCCCGAAAACGGGTCAGAACATGGAATATGCTGGCAATATAACAGAGTAGAGCAGAAACAGAATAATGCTATCACTACATGCATATATGGCTGGTGGAAAGCTGTATGGTTGTAGTTTTGCGAAAAGCCAATTTTTTCCTACAACAACGGAATAGATTTTAATTTACTATCATGGTGGTTGAAACATCATTGAGAAGGTATCCCCAGCTCAATCCCAATTTAAGTGATTAACATCCCAACAGTATTAATTAAGCATGGTGAGATACATGTGATAACCCAAGTACTAGATACTCAAGAATTGTCCATAACCGGGGACACGGCTAACCATGATTAGATTTTACACTCTCCAGAGGTTTGCGCACTTTTCTCCACAAGACTTGATCGCCTCCGTTGGATTTCTCGCACTACATGGTGTTTGAGAAACAGATGACCGAGACACAGTCTTTCAGAAATGTTAACTCTCTACTCCGGGTAGACCATACCAAACCTACAAACCCCACTACCTGCTGATCTACCTCTTCAAGAGCTTCACGTAACTTACTCAACTATGCTAGAGCCCATAATAGCTTGTGGCTGCACACGGAAGTTTCTAGCATGAATCATCTCAGTTCCCTTTGATCCTGGGTGGCGGTCCATAGGAAGATCACACGGGTACCCTGGGATTTCCAAAAAAAATAGACAACACTGGGTTCCCCAGGTGCCTCAATCCGCCCAGTTGTTTGATTAAGTTGCCACCTTAAGTTGAACCATTAATTAACAATCCACATCTGACATGAATTTCACTCAAACCCAAACCACGTCTACGAGCATAGCATGGCAATAAGCAATATGTAGAAGTAACTCCCAAGGGTTTGAATGTAACAGGGCAATAGGTTCTACCTCAGCAACTACTTCCCAACCCACAAGTTAATGGCATCCTAATCATGCAATGTTTGAGGATTGGAACTAATGCATAAAAACTGGGTAATAATGGGATATGATCAAAGTGTTACTTGCCTTGCTGATGATCCGCAAATCCTAGAGACTCGTAGTAACACGCTTCGCACTCCGGGAATTCTATCGCAAGCAAACAATAACATACATAAGTAACAAGCAACGATGCACAAGAAAAACTCCAATAAGAGAGGTTGACTAGAAAGTTCAAATTAAGAACTCCGGTTCGCAAAAATAATCAAAACAAACGGAGCAACGAAACTCAAACGGTGAAAGAAAGAAGCTTCATTTACTAATCTGAAACTGGGTCAAATTTTATAGTAGCAAAACTTGTTTGAGTTGGTTAAACGGAAAGAGGGTTTCGAGACGAAACTCCAGGCGCTTGAATCGCCTGATTCCGTTAAACGAGCGAAAAGATAAACAGAAACTAAGATCGGATCAGAAATCATGATCAGAAAAATCGCGGAATAAATCCGATAAAAGAAAACTCACGAACAAACTAACGAACGAGCGTTCGTTAGTTGTTTCTAACGGGCGAGGAACCGTTCGTTAAAACGAACGTTCGGACGAACGTCCGCTAACTAGAAGAACCAAAAAAAACCGGCGAATCCAAAAAAATGGATCTAAGGTTTCTGAAAAAAAACCGAATGGTTTTTATAAAAAAACGGCGGCGGGGCGCGGTGGCTACCTCTGGCATGGGGCTTCGACAGGGCGGGCTGCGGGGCGGCAGCTCGCGGGGCTTGGCGGCGGCGGCGGCGGCGAGCGCAGGCGGCGGCTAGCACGGCGCGGGTGGCGGCGGCTGCGGCAGTGAGCGCGGGCGGCGGCAGTGCGCGGCAGGGGCGGCGGGGCTAGGCGGTGGTGGTGGTGGTGTTGGGGGCGGGGGTGGCGACGTATATAAAGGGGCGGGGGCGACGACTTGGAGGAGGGGGCAAGGCGCGGTGGCTACGGAGTCCAACACGGACTCCGGTCCGAGTCGCGGCGGCGGCAGCGCGCGTGCGCGCAGGAGGCGGCGGCTGCGGCCTGGCACGGCTGGGCCTTAGGCCCAGTCGGCATGGAACTTTTTTTTAAAACTTCGCCGACCGAAATAAAATCCTAGAAAGAAAAATAAAAACCTAAAAATGCCAAAACAATTTTTCACCGTCTAAATAAAATATTTAGAACAAGATGAACATTTCTTGGCCCTAAAATGCAATTTTGAAAAACATGCAATTTTTCTAATGCAAATAAAATCCAAATAAAATCCAATAAAAATCAATTTAATGATTTTAATATTTTTCCTCCAATATTTCATTTATTTTGGAGAAGTCATATTATCTCCTCTCTTTAATTTTTAATGTGAAATATTTTTCAGAGAGAAATAATTAAAATCAAATCCTCTTTTCATTATTTGATAAAAGAATCAAATAGGAAGACCAGGAAATCCCCAACTCTCTCCGAGGGTCCTTGAGCTGCTTAGGATTTCGAGGATTACGGAAGGAAAAGCAATAAAACATGATATGCATGGATGATCTATGTATAACATTCCAAATTGAAAATTTGGGATGTTACAAACCTACCCCGCTTAAGATGAATCTCGCCCTCGAGATTCGGGTTGGCTAGAAAATAGGTATGGGTGGTCCTTGCGGAGATCATCCTCTCATTCCCAGGTAGCTTCATCCTCGGTATGGTGGCTCCACTGAACTTAACAAAACTTGATAACCTTAGTGCGGGTGACTCTGCTGGCGAACTCAAGAATCTTAACTGGCTTCTCCTCGTAAGTCAAATCACTGTCCAACTGAATCGCCTCCAAGGGTACTGTATCTCTTAATGGTATTTCCGCCATCTCAGCATGACACTTCGTTAGCTGTGAAACGTGGAACACATCGTGGACTCCTAACAATCCCTCAGGTAACTCCAACTTGTAGGCGACTTCTCCCATCCGTTCCAAAATGCGATACGGTCCTACAAATCTCGGGGCTAACTTTCCTTTAACTCTAAAACGTTTCACTCCTCATAAGGGCGATACTCGCAGATATGCTATGTCTCCAATTTCGTAGGTTACCTCCTTGCGTTTTGAGTCTGCATAACTCTTCTGCCTGGACTGAGCAATCTTAAGTCGGTCTCGGATCAGTTTTACTTTCTCCTCAGATTCTTTAATCAAGTCTGCTCCAAACAACTGTCGGTCTCCTACCTCATCCCACATCAACGGTGTTCTTCACCTGCGTCCATACAGGGCTTCAAGTGGTGCCATCTTCAAGCTGGCTTGGTAGCTATTATTGTATGAGAACTCTGCATACAGGAAATTGTCATCCCAACTGGATCCATAATCTAGCGCACAGGCTCTCAACATCTCCTCCAAAATTTGATTGACTCTCTCAGTATGTCCATCTGTCTGTGGGTGAAACGCTGCACTGAACTCCAATCTCATTCCCAAAGTCTGGTGTAACTGATGCCAAAACTTTGAAGTAAATTGTGTTCCTCGATCCGATACGATGGTCCTCGGAACTCCATGCAGACATATGATTTTGGACATATAGATCTTGGCCAACTTTGCACTTGTATAGGTGGTTTTCACTGGGATGAAGTGAGCTACTTTGGTCAAACGATCAACTACTACCCATATGGAATCATATCCTGCTTTAGTCTTGGGTAATCCGGTGATAAAGTCCATGCCAAGTTTCTCCCACTTCCATTCGGGTATCGGCATAGGCTGTAACAGTCCTGCTGGCTTCTGACGTTCTGCCTTAACTCTCTGACATACATCACATACAGCTACAGACTCGGCAATATCCTTCTTCATACTAGTCCACCAGAAATGTTCCTTCAAATCCAAATATATCTTGGTGTTTCCGGGGTGTATCGAGTATGGTGAGTCATGGGCCTCTTGAAGTATTAACTTCCTGATCTCCTGGTTGTTGGGCACATAAACTCGGTCCTCAAACCATAGGGTATCGTGCTCATCCTCACGAAAACTTTTGGCCTTTCCTTTGCCCATCTTCTCCTTTATCTCGGCAATCTCTTTATCATCTTTCTGAGCTTCCCGAATCTTGTCCAGCAATGTCGACTGAACCTCCATTGTGGCAATGAACCTTCTAGGTACAATCTCTAACCGAAGTTCCATGATGTCCTTTCCTAATTCCTTCGGCAGTCCTTTACTTTCAAGGGTATTAGCATAACTCTTCCGACTCAATGCGTCTGCTACGACATTGGCCTTTCCTGGATGATAGTGTAGCTTCATGTCATAATCCTTTATAAGCTCCAACCATCTCCTTTGCCTAAGGTTCAGATCCTTCTGGGTGAAGATGTACTTCAAACTCTTATGATCCATGTACACATCACAACGGTTTCCAATAAGGTAATGTCTCCAAGTCTTCAACGCATGCACTACGGCTGCTAGCTCCAAATCATGCATGGCATAATTCAACTCATGAGGTTTTAGTTGTCGTGAGGCATACGAAACAACTCTTCTATCCTGCATAAGCACACATCCAAGTCCTAAGCGAGAGGCGTCGCAATACACTTGGAACTCCTTATGTATATCTAGCAGTACTAGCACTGGGGCTGTAGTCAAATGTTTCTTCAACTCCTAGAAACTTGCTTCACAATCTTCTGTCCATTTAAACTTGGTATCCTTCTTCAACAGTTCAGTCATTGGTTTTGCAATCTTGGAAAAATTCTCAATGAATCTCCGGTAGTATCATGCGACTCCAAGAAAACTGCGGATCTCGCTAACTGAGGTGGGTGCCAACCATTCAGTGACTGACTGAACCTTGCTGGGGTCTACTGCTATACCTTCTCCTGATATAACATGTCCAAGGAATCCAACTTCCTTCAGCCAAAACTCGCATTTGCTAAACTTAGCATACAACTGGTATTCCCTGAGCTTCTCGAGAACTAAACACAAATGCTCTTTGTGCTCCTCCTCGTTCTTCGAGTATACCATGATATCATCAATAAACACCACAACAAACTTGTCCAAATACTCCATGAACACCTTCACTACAAGAAATATGTCAACTTATGACCTTCTGTCAGTGACCCTCGAAGAATTGGTCATAAATTTATGACCATTTTAGACCAATTGGTCAAAAGCTGTTCAGGGGGCTCCAAACCCTAAACCATTGCGACCATTTTGGTCAGAAAGGTCGTAATTTCCTTACATGAAATGGTCACAAAGCAAATAGTGCTAGTCCGCTGCCTTATTTCTAGTTGTTAATGACCAATATAGATGGTCATAGCCTTGTAGATTGTGGTGGGTTGTGATGACTAGGCGCCATCTCATCAGTTTTGCCTATGTGTCATGTCCATGTGGCAGTTTTTTCCCTAGGTTGTGAAGCAACCTATATTTCTATCATTCCAAAAATTCCCAAAAAAAATCTCATAAATTCTTTGGGGCATATCTTCATCAAATATGTAAAAATCCTTCCTTGCCTAGTTCAAAACTAATTCAACAATATTCATTTTCCTATTCTGTTCACAACAACACTTTATGAAGGAAGTGCTATTTATATATTCTTGATTGCCCTCAGAATTTTTGGGCACTCTTTCCTATCCAAATTATTACCGCGTGACAAAATTCAGCTCCATTTGCCTAGCAAATCTTCCTCGGAAAATTTCCAAAGTTTTTGTCCACCTAGAAGCATTGTGAAGGAAGTACCTGTTTATATCTCTAAATGACATGAAATTTATACAGTTCCTTCATATGCCCAAATTATGACCCTCCTCCAAATTGCAGCTCAGTCAAATCATCTATGTGAGCCCAGGTTCAATTTATATTTTATGGCCAAATTGGCACGTTGCAAAGCAAGTGTTATATAGACCCCTCCTATTACCCTCAAACTTTTCGGGCACTCTTCCATACCCAAATCATTGCCACATGATAATATTCTGCTCAATTTTCCTAGTAAATCTTTCTCGGGAAATTTCCAAAGTTTCTACCTCGAGAGAAGCTTTGTGAAGTAAGTACTAGCTAGGCTTACCCAAATGATCTGAAAATTTACCAGCGCATGACCATACCTAAGTAACTTACCTACCAATTTTGAGCTCATTTCATTCATCCAATCTCTCTCACTAGTTTTCCCAAGTTTCTATCCATAGAAGAGCATTGTGAAGGAAGTACTACTTTGGCATGTCCAAATGGTATCAATTTTCTACAATGCTTTCCTATGCCCAAATAACCATCCTCCACAAAATTTCAGCTCACTCCATTCATTATTTTGAGCCCAGCTTCAACATTCATATTTTTGTCCAGCGTGGTACTTTGCAAAGCAAGTACCACCTAGGATCCTACTTTTGAGCTAAAAAATTGTGAAGACATTCTCCTTAGTAGATGATCATCCTCAGCCAAAACTCACGCCCATTGGCCATGTGCATTTCCCGTACCGCTAATCAAACACTTGGCTGCTAATTCATGTTTGAGCATCGATCGGTCTCCTCGTGAGAATCTTATGTTGTAATTTTCTTCCTAGCACCAACCTGGGGAGTGCCCAACCCACTAGACATGCCTAGGCTGCGCAGAACACATGGCAACATTACGGTCACGCGGTGACCACGCGACGAGCATGTGAGTTTACGCGCTCTAGAGTTGGGGCCCTCGGCCACCGCCCAAACCTCGACGTATCGCCACCAAACCATGTATTTATGATTAAATAGGTCCTTATGTAACTAGAAATGATTTTTGGAAAAAATAAATAGCAAACTATGAGGCAGCTGCAGTTCAAATTTGACTCGCTTCCAACTGAATCGGCGGAAATTTGTCTTTTTCACGAGAGATGGATCAAAATTTTTTACACCCAACCATTTTGTCAATTGTGCATTAAATATGTCCTATTATTTTATAAAAATGATTTGGTCCAATTTTGCAACAATTATTTGGTAGTTCCTTCACAAAAAACCTCCTTTCGGGCACTCGAAAAATGGAAAATGGTTTTTTCATCCAACGAAAATGAAAACTTCCTTAGGCAACATTGTTTAACATTCCAATATGCACCCTTGTGAACAATATGAGATCATTTGAACAAACTATGCCATGCATGTGGCCATAATATTGATCATTTGGCTTGAAAGCCATTGATCTCCACACGTGATAGCTCGTTTCTGAGAACACTTTTTTAAAATAATTGTCGTATTACAAGTTTGTTATTTTTCCTGGGAACTTGGCCACATATAATGACACAATGTGAAGGTTTCCAAATTTTTTCATTTTTTTTGAATTTTTTATGCCCGTTTCAAAATGCGGTCAAAACGACGGGAATGACCGTTCCTAGCTAGTGGTTGAATCTTGGATTTTTTGGTGTTTCTCTGATTAAATAGGTACTTATGTACCTAGAAATGATTTTTGTAAAAAATAAATAGCAAACTATGATGCAGTTGCAGTTCAAATTTGACCCGATTCCTTCTGAATCGGCGGAAATTTGTCTTTTTCACGAGAGGTGGATCAAAACTTTGTACACCCAACCATTTTGTCAATTGTGCATTAAATATGGCCTAGTATTTTAGAAAAATGATTTGGTCCAATTTTGCAACAATTATTTGGGAGGTCCTTCACAAAAAAACCTCCTTTTGGGCACTCAAAAAATGGAAAATGGTTTTTTCGTCCAAAGAAAATGAAAACTTCCTTAGGCAACATTGTTTGCCATTCCAATATGCACCCTTGTGCACAATATGAGATCATTTGAACAAACTATGCCATGAATGTGGCCATAAGATTGATCATTTGGCTTGAAAGCCATTGATCTCCACACGTGATAGCTCGTTTCTGAGAACACTTTTTTAAAATAATTGCCGTATTACAAGTTTATTATTTTTCCTGAGAACTTGGCCACATATAATGACACAATGCGAAGGTTTCCCAATTTTTTGAATTTTTTTGAATTTTTTATGCCCGTTTCAAAATGCGATCAAAACGGCGGGAATGACCGTTCCTAGCTAGTGGTTGAATCTTGGAATTTTATTGGTGTTTCTCTGATTAAATAGGTACTTATGTACCTGTTGGGGAACGTTGCAGAAAACAAAAAAAATTCCTACGGTTTCACCAAGATCCATCTATGAGTTCATCTGGCAACGAGTGGTTTGATGCATCTACGTACCTTGTAGATCATGAGCGGAAGCGTTGAAAGAATGGGGATGAGGGAGTCGTACTCGACGTGATCCAAATCACCAGAGATCCTAGCGCCGAACGGACGGCACCTCCGCGTTCAACACACGTACGGTCAGCGTGATGTCTCCTTCTTCTTGATCCAGCAAGGGGAAAGGAGAGGTTGAGGAAGATGGCTCTAGCAGCAGCACGACGGCGTGGTGTTGATGGAGCTGTAGTACTCCGGCAGGGCTTCGCCAAGCTCTATGGAGGAGGAGGATGTGTTGGAGAGGGAGAGGGAGGCACCAAAGGAAAAGGTAAGAGGTCCTCCATCCCCCCACTATATATAGGGGGGCCAAGGGGGGGGGGGGGCGCCGGCCCTAGGAGATGCAATCTCCTAGGGTGGCGGCGGCCAAGGGGTGGGGGGCTTGCCCCCCAAGCAAGGGGGCGCCCCCCCTTTAGGGTTTCCCCCACCCTAGGCGCATGGGCCCTAGGGGAAGTGGCGCCCCAGCCCACTTTGGGCTGGACCCCTTCCCACTTAAGCCCATGGGGCCCTCCGGGATAGGTGGCCCCACCCGGTGGACCCCCGGGACCCTTCCGGTGGTCCCGGTACAATACCGGTGACCCCGAAACTTGTCCCGATGGCCGAAATAGCACTTACTATATATAATTCTTTACCTCTGGACCATTCCGGAACTCCTCGTGACGTCCGGGATCTCATTCGGGACTCCGAACAACATTCGGGTTACTGCATATACATATCCCTACAACCATGGCATCACCGAACCTTAAGTGTGTAGACCCTACGGGTTCGGGAGACATGTAGACATGACCAAGATCGCTCTCCGGTCAATAACCAACAGCGGGATCTGGATACCCATGTTGGCTCCCACATGCTCCTCGATGATCTCATCGGATGAACAACGATGTCGAGGATTCAAGCAACCCCGTATACAATTCCCTTTGTCAATCGGTATGCTACTTGCCCGAGATTCGATCGTCGGTATCCCAATACCTTGTTCAATCTCGTTACCAGCAAGTCACTTTACTCGTACCGTAATGCATGATCCCATGACCAGACACTTGGTCACTTTGAGCTCATAATGATGATGCATTACCGAGTGGGCCCAGTGATACCTCTCCGTCTACGGAGTGACAAATCACAGTATTGATCCGTGTCAACCCAACAGACACTTTCGGAGACACCCGTAGTATACCTTTATAGTCATCCAGTTACGTTGTGACGTTTGGTACACCCAAAGCACTCCTACAGCATCCAGGAGTTACACGATCTCATGGTCTAAGGAAAGGATACTCGACATTGGAAAAACTCTAGCAAACGAACTATACGATATTGTGCTATGTTTAGGATTGGGTCTTGTCCATCACATCATTCTCCTAATGATGTGATCTCGTTATCAATGACATCCAATGTCCATAGTCAGGAAACCATGACTATCTGTTGATCAACGAGCTAGTCAACTAGAGGCTTACTAGGGACATGTTGGTGTCTATTATTCACACATGTATTACGATTTCCGGATAACACAATTATAGCATGAATAAAGACAATTATCATGAACAAGGAAATATAATAATAATGCTTTTATTATTGCCTCTAGGGCATATTTCCAACAGTCTCCCACTTGCACTAGAGTCAATAATCTAGTTACATTGTGATGAATCGAACACCCATGGAATTCTTGTGTTGATCATGTTTTGCTCTAGGGAGAGGTTTAGTCAATGGATCTGCTACATTCAGGTCCGTATGTACTTTACAAATATCTATGTCTCCATCTTGAACATTTTCACGAATGGAGTTGAAGCGACGCTTGATGTGCCTGGTCTTCTTGTGAAACCTGGGCTCCTTGGCAAGTGCAATAGCTCCAGTGTTGTTACAGAAGAGTTTGATTGGCCCCGACGCATTGGGTATGACTCCTAGGTCGGTGATGAACTCCTTCACCCAAATTGCTTCATGTGCTGCCTCCGAGGCTGCCATGTACTCCGCTTCACATGTAGATCCCGCCACGACGCTCTGCTTGCAACTGCACCAGCTTACTGCCCCACCATTCAAAATATACACGTATTCGGTTTGTGACTTTGAGTCATCCAGATCTGTGTCGAAGCTAGCGTCGACGTAACCCTTTACGATGAGCTCTTCGTCACCTCCATAAACGAGAAACATTTCCTTAGTCCTTTTCAGGTACTTCAGGATATTCTTGACCGCTGTCCAGTGTTCCATGCCAGCATTACTTTGGTACCTTCCTACCAAACTTACGGCAAGGTTTACATCAGGTCTGGTACACAGCTTGGCATACATAATAGAACCTATGGTTGAGGCATAGGGGATGACACTCATCTCTTCTATATCTTCTGCCGTGGTCGGACATTGAGCTGAGCTCAATTTCACACCTTGCAACGCAGGCAAGAACCCCTTCTTAGACTGATCCATATTGAACTTCTTCAATATCTTATCAAGGTATGTGCTTTGTGAAAGACCTATGAGGCGTCTTGATCTATCTCTATAGATCTTGATGCCTAATATATATGCAGCTTCTCCAAGGTCCTTCATTGAAAAACTCTTATTCAAGTAGGCCTTAATGCTGTCCAAGAGTTCTATATCATTTCCCATCAAAAGTATGTCATCTACATATAATATGAGAAATGCTACAGAGCTCCCACTCACTTTCTTGTAAACACAGGCTTCTCCATAAGTCTGTGTAAACCCAAACGCTTTGATCATCTCATCAAAGCGAATGTTCCAACTCCGAGATGCTTGCACCAGCCCATAAATCGAGCGTTGGAGCTTGCACACCTTGTTAGCATTCTTAGGATCGACAAAACCTTCCGGCTGCATCATATACAATTCTTCCTTAAGGAAACCATTAAGGAATGCCGTTTTGACGTCCATTTGCCATATCTCATAATCGTAGAATGCGGCAATTGCTAACATGATTCGGACAGACTTTAGCTTCGCTACCGGTGAGAAAGTCTCATCGTAGTCAACCCCTTGAACTTGTTGATAACCCTTAGCGACAAGCCGAGCTTTATAGATGGTCACATTACCATCCGCGTCTGTCTTCTTCTTAAAGATCCATTTATTTTCTATGGCTCGCCGCTCAACGGGCAAGTCAGTCAAAGTCCATACTTCGTTTTCTTACATGGATCCTATCTCGGATTTCATGGCTTCTAGCCATTTGTCGGAATCCGGGCCCGCCATCGCTTCTTCATAGTTTGAAGGTTCACCGTTGTCTAACAACATGATTTCCAAGACAGGGTTGCCGTACCACTCTGGTGCGGAACGTGTCCTTGTGGACCTACGAATTTCAGTAGGAGCTTGATCAGAAGTATCTTGATCATCATCATTAACTTCCTCTCTAGTCGGTGCAGGCACCTCAGGAACATTTTCTTGAGTTGCGCCTTTTTCCGGTTCAAGAGGTAATACTTCATCAAGTTCTACTTTCCTCCCACTTACTTCTTTTGAGAGAAACTCTTTCTCTAGAAAGGATCCATTCTTGGCAACAAAGATCTTGCCTTCGGATCTGAGGTAGAAGGTATACCCAATAGTTTCTTTAGGGTATCCTATGAAGACGCATTTTTTCGACTTGGGTTCGAGCTTTTCAGGTTGAAGTTTCTTGACATAAGCATCGCATCCCCAAACTTTTAGAAACGACAGCTTAGGTTTCTTCCCAAACCATAATTCATACGGTGTCGTCTCAACGGATTTCGACGGAGCCCTATTTAAAGTGAATGCGGCAGTCTCTAAAGCATAGCCCCAAAATGATAGCGGTAAATCGGTAAGAGACATCATAGATCGCACCATATCTAATAGAGTGCGATTACGACGTTCGGACACACCATTACGCTGAGGTGTTCCAGGCGGCGTGAGTTGTGAAACTATTCCACATTTTCTTAAGTGTGTGCCAAATTCGTGACTCAAGTATTCTCCTCCACGATCTGATCGCAGGAACTTGATTTTTCTGTCACGTTGATTTTCAACCTCACTCTGAAATTCCTTGAACTTTTCAAAGGTCTCAGACTTGTGTTTCATTAAATAGACATACCCATATCTACTCAAGTCATCAGTGAGGGTGAGAACATAACGATAGCCACCGCGAGCCTCAACACTCATTGGACCGCACACATCAGTATGTATGATTTCCAATAAGTTGGTTGCTCGCTCCATTGTTCCTGAGAACGGAGTCTTGGTCATTTTACCCATGAGGCATGGTTCGCACGTGTCAAATGATTCGTAATCAAGAGACTCTAAAAGTCCATCTGCATGGAGCTTCTTCATGCATTTGACACCTATGTGACCAAGGCGATAGTGCCACAAGTATGTGGGACTATCATTATCAACCTTACATCTTTTGGTACTCACACTATGAATATGTGTAGCATTACGCTCGAGATTCATTAAGAAGAAACCATTCACCATCGGAGCATGACCATAAAACATATCTCTCATATAAATAGAACAACCATTATTCTCGGATTTAAATGAGTAGCCATCTCGTATCAAACGAGATCCTGATACAATGTTCATGCTCAAACTTGGCACTAAATAACAATTATTGAGGTTCAAAACTAATCCCGTAGGTAAATGAAGAGGCAGCGTGCCGACGGCGATCACATCGACCTTGGAACCATTCCCGACGCGCATCGTCACCTCGTCCTTCGCCAGTCTCCGCTTATTCCGCAGCTCCTGCTTTGAGTTACAAATGTGAGCAACTGCACCGGTATCAAATACCCAAGAGCTACTACGAGTACTGGTAAGGTACACATCAATTACATGTATATCACATATACCTTTTGTGATGCCGGCCTTCTTGTCCACTAAGTATTTGGGACAGTTCCGCTTCCAGTGACCATTTCCCTTGCAATAAAAACACTCAGTCTCGGGCTTGGGTCCATTCTTTGGCTTCTTCCCGGTAGCTTGCTTACCGGGCGCGGCAACTCCCTTGCCGTCCTTCTTGAAGTTCTTCTTACCCTTGCCTTTCTTGAACTTAGTGGTTTTATTCACCATCAACACTTGATGTTCCTTTTTGACTTCTACCTCTGCTGATTTCAGCATTGCAAATACTTCAGGAATGGTCTTTTCCATCCCCTGCATATTGAAGTTCATCACAAAGCTCTTGTAGCTCGGTGGAAGCGACTGGAGGATTATTTCAATGACCGCGTCATCCGGGAGATTAACTCCCAGCTGAGTCAAGCGGTTATGTAACCCAGACATAGTGAGTATGTGCTCACTGACAGAACTGTTTTCCTCCATCTTACAGCCGAAGAACTTGTCGGAGACTTCATATCTCTCGACCCGGGCATGAGCTTGGAAAACCATTTTCAGCTCTTCGAACATCTCATATGCTCCGTGTCTCTCAAAACGTTTTTGGAGTCCCAGCTCTAACTTGTAAAGCATGCCGCACTGAACGAGGGAGTAGTCATCGGTACGTGCCTGCCTAGCGTTCATAACGTCTTGTTCTGCAGGGAGAACAGGTGCATCACCTACCGGTGCTTGTAGGACATAATCTTTCTTGGCAGCTATGAGGATGATCCTCAGGTTCCAGACCCAGTCCGTGTAGTTGCTGCCATCATCTTTCAGCTTGGTTTTCTCTAGGAACGCGTTGAAGTTGAGGATTACGTTGGCCATTTGATCTACAAGACATATTGTGAATATTTTAGACTAAGTTCATGATAATTAAGTTCATCTAATCAAAATATTCAATGAACTCCCACTTAGATAGACATCCCTCCAGTCATCTATGTATAACATGATCCGAATTAACTAGGCCGTGTTTGATCATCACGTGAGACGGACTAGTCAACATCGGTGAACATCTTCATGTTGATCGTATCTTCTATGCGACTCATGCTCGACCTTTCGATCTTCTGTGTTCCGAGGCCATGTATGTACATACTAGGCTTGTCAAGTCAACCTAAGTGTTTGCATGTGTAAATCTGTCTTACACCCGTTGTATGTGAACGTTAGAATCTATCACACCCGATCATCACGTGGTGCTTCGAAACAAAAAACTGTCGCAACGGTGCATAGTTAGGGGGCACACTTTCTTGAAATTATTATGAGGGATCATCTTATTTACTACCGTTGTTCTAAGTAAACAAGATGCAAAAACATGATAAACATCACATGCAATCAAATAATAAAAGTGACATGATATGGCCAATATCACATAGCTCCTTTGATCTCCATCTTGGGGCTCCATGATCATCTTGTCACCGGCATGACACCATGATCTCCATCATCATGATCTCCATCATCGTGTCTACATGAAGTTGCTTGCCAACTATTACTTCTACTACTAAGGCTAACGTGTTTAGCAATAAAGTAAAGTATTTTACATGGCGTTTCTCAATGACACGCAGGTCATACAAAAAATAAAGACAACTGCTATGGCTCCTACCGGTTGTCATACTCATCGACATGCAAGTCGTGATTCCTATTACAATAGCATGAACATCTCATACATCACATATATATCATTCATCATTCATCATTCATCACAACTTTGGCCATATCACATCACAAAACACTTGCTGCAAAAACAAGTTAGACGTCCTCTAATTGTTGTTGCATGTTTTACGTGGCTGAAGTAGGGTTCTAGCAAGAACATTTTTTACCTACGTGAAAGCCACAACGTGATTTGTCAACTTCTATTTACCCTTCATAAGGACCCTTTTCATCGAATCTGCTCCAACTAAAGTGGGAGAGACAGACACCCGCCAACAACCTTATGCAACTTGTGCATGTTAGTCGGTGGAACCGGTCTCACGTAAGCGTACGTGTAAGGTTGGTCCGGGCCGCTTCATCCCACAATACCGCTGAAGCAAGATAAGACTAGTAGCGGCAAGAAAGTTGACAACATCTACGCCCACAACAAATTGTGTTCTACTCGTGCAAAGATAACTACGCATAGACCTAGCTCATGATGCCACTGTTGGGGAACGTTGCAAAAAACAAAAAAAATTCCTATGGTTTCACCAAGATCCATCTATGAGTTCATCTAGCAACGAGTGGTTTGATGCATCTACGTACCTTGTAGATCGCGAGCGGAAGCGTTCAAAGAACGGGGATGAGGGAGTCGTACTCGACGTGATCCAAATCACCGGAGATCCTAGCGCCGAATGGACGGCACCTCCGCGTTCAACACACGTACGGTCAGTGTGACGTCTCCTTCTTCTTTATCCAGCAAGGGGAAAGGAGAGGTTGAGGAAGATGGCTCCAGCAGCAGCACGACAGCGTGGTGTTGATGGAGCTGCAGTACTCCGGCAGGGCTTCGCCAAGCTCTATGGAGGAGGAGGATGTGTTGGAGAGGGAGAGGGAGGCACCAAAGGCAAAGGTAAGAGGTCCTCCATCCCCCCCCCACTATATATAGGGGGGCCAAGGGGGGGCGCCGGCCCTAGGAGATGCGATCTCCTAGGGGGGCGGCGGCCAAGGGGTGGGGGGCTTGCCCCCCAAGCAAGGGGGCGCCCCCCTTTAGGGTTTCCTCCACCCTAGGCGCATGGGCCCTAGGGGAAGTGGCGCCCCAGCCCACTTTGGGCTGGATCCCTTCCCACTTAAGCCCATGGGGCCCTCCAGGATAGGTGGCCCCACCCGGTGGACCCCCGGGACCCTTCCGGTGGTCCCGGTACAATACCGGTGACCCCGAAACTTGTCCCGATGGCCGAAATAGCACTTACTATATGTAATTCTTTACCTCTGGACCATTCCGGAACTCCTCGTGATGTCCGGGATCTCATCCGGGACTCTGAACAACATTCGGGTTACTGCATATACATATCCCTACAACCCTGGCGTCACCGAACCTTAAGTGTGTAGACCCTACGGGTTCGGGAGACATGTAGACATGACCAAGATCGCTCTCCGGTCAATAACCAACAGCGGGATCTGGATACCCATGTTGGCTCCCACATGCTCCTCGATGATCTCATCGGATGAACCACGATGTCGAGGTTTCAAGCAACCCCGTATACAATTCCCTTTATCAATCGGTATGCTACTTGCCCAAGATTCGATCGTCGGTATCCCAATACCTTGTTCAATCTCGTTACCGGCAAGTCACTTTACTCGTACCGTAATGCATGATCCTGTGACCAGACACTTGGTCACTTTGAGCTCATAATGATGATGCATTACCGAGTGGGCCCAGTGATACCTCTCCGTCATATGGAGTGACAAATCCCAGTCTTGATCCGTGTCAACCCAACAGACACTTTCGGAGACACCCGTAGTATACCTTTATAGTCACCCAGTTACATTGTGACGTTTGGTACACCCAAAGAACTCCTACGGCATCCGGGAGTTACACGATCTCATGGTCTAAGGAAAGGATACTCGACATTGGAAAAACTCTAGCAGATGAACTATACGATCTTGTGCTATGTTTAGGATTGGGTCTTGTCCATCACATCATTCTCCTAATGATGTGATCTCGTTATCAATGACATCCAATATCCATAGTCAGGAAACCATGACTATCTGTTGATCAACGAGCTAGTCAACTAGAGGCTTACTAGGGACATGTTGGTGTCTATTATTCACACATGTATTACGATTTCCGGATAACACAACTATAGCATGAATAAAGACAATTATCATGAACAAGGAAATATAATAATAATTCTTTTATTATTGCCTCTAGGGCATATTTCCAACAGTACCTAGAAATGATTTTTGTAAAAAATAAATAGCAAACTATGATGCAGCTGCAGTTCAAATTTGACCCGCTTCCTGCTGAATCGACAGAAATTTGTCTTTTTCACGAGAGGAGGATCAAAACTTTTTACACCCAACCATTTGGTCAATTATGCATTAAATATGGCCTAATATTTTAGAAAAATGATTTGGTCTAATTTTGCAACAATTATTTGAGAGGTCCTTCACAGAAAAACCCCTTTGGGCACTCGAAAAATGTAAAATGGTTTTTACGTCCAAGGAAAATGAAAAATTCCTTAAGCAATATTGTTTGTCATTCCAATATGCACCCTTGTGCACAATATGAGATCATTTGAACAAACTATGCCATGAATGTGGCCATAAGATTGATCATTTGGCTTGAAAGCCATTGATCTCCACACGTGATAGCTCGTTTCTGAGAACACTTTTTTAAAATAATTGTCGTATTACAAGTTTGTTATTTTTCCTAGGAACTTGGCCACATATAATGACACAATGCGAAGGTTTCCCAATTGTTTGATTTTTTTTGAATTTTTTATGCCCGTTTCAAAATGCGGTCAAAACGGCGGGAATGACCGTTCCTAGCTAGTGGTTGAATCTTGGAAACTTTTTGGTGTTTCTCTGATTAAATAGATACTTATGTACCTAGAAATGAGTTTTGGAAAAAATAAAGAGCAAACTATAAGGCAGCTATAGTTCAAATTTGACCTGCTTCCAGCTGAATCGGCGAAAATTTGTCTTTTTCACGAGAGGATGATCAAAACTAATAAGATATTTGTCTTATTACTAGTTTGTTATTTCTTCTTCTTAATACCAGGTCACATTTGATGACACGACAAGAAGGATTTTCATTTTTTTTCAATTTGTTCGAATTTCTCAGGTCAAGAAAATTGCTAGGTTTAACAAATCTCTACTATCTAAAAGAAACGTAGTGTTCTG
Source organism: Triticum urartu (assembly GCF_056163025.1). Lineage (NCBI taxonomy): Eukaryota > Viridiplantae > Streptophyta > Magnoliopsida > Poales > Poaceae > Triticum > Triticum urartu. Next base: position 173,158,284 of record NC_141873.1, on the reverse strand, counting down.
TTTCCCCTCTTACGTTCCTTGCAATCCATACAAATCATCTAGGTAGGCCATAGTGTTCAATTTGTTTATCTACATGTTTGCTAAGAGTGAAAACATAAAATACAACCATTCAGTAGACTATCCTTGCAATCCATACAAATCATCTAGGTAGGCCGTAGGCACGACATGATTGTTTGTTTGCCATATTATGTTTACTTCAGTATAAGAAAATAAATGCTTATCAAATAAAATATTTATTTTACAGAGTCATATCATTTTTGCCCATGATGAGTCATATAATTTTTTCTTAACCTACATGGCTAAGAGTGAAAACATAAAATATTTTATGTCTCCGGTGCAACGCATGGGCAATTACCTAGTTATTTTTAAATCTACTGCGACCAATTTAAATGGTCATGATATTGTATGGTGTATTGTGTTCTAATTGGTCCAAAGACAACACACGCGGATCATGCATGAACACCGTTGGATCCTTCCGGATCCAACGGCAGCCCTCGCCCCTCGCCCGCCCCATCAACCCCACGTCAGCCAAAACCCTAGCATTGTCCTTTGGACATCTTCCATCCACCCCCCCCGCCTCCTTTCTTTCTTTCTCGTGACCCCGATCACGATACCCTTGTTCTCTCCCTCTCCTCTCGCGACCCCGACCCCGATCCCAACCCCACCGCCGGCGATCTCCTCCCCCTGCAGCCCCCACCTTGTCTTCCTCTCGTTCAAGCCAAGATCACGCTAAGGAGGTCGTTCGAGCACCTATCCCTCGTCGTCGCTAGTGGCGGCCCCCTCCTCCCCTCACGCTGCACTTGTCGCCGCACCTCCCACGCCCGATCCTAGCAAGGACATAGCAGCCGGCGCCCTCGTGGAGCGGCACACGGTGCTGGCGGCGGGGTCTGGCCAGCGATGCTGAGATCTGCTGCGGCGCGACGCCGACGCGGTCCGCCACGACTGCATGCAGCTTAAGCACGCACATCGACGGCTATACGGTCACCGTGCCCAGGTCCACCCTCTACTCCCGATCCCAGTCCCCCTCCCCTCACCTCCGCCGGATCGCCTCTCCCGTGAGCATAACGTTGGTCGTCTTCCCCGTAGGTCGGTGGTGCATCGGGACGGGGAAGCAGCAGCTGCCAATGTAAGCATCCCGCGCTCGCAATTTCCCCTTTAATATTATCTCTGGGTGCCAGGCCTTCACGTCTTAGCTAGCGCTTGTGTATGGCTATCTAACTAGTGACTGAGATCGTTCTGTTTGCGGCGGCAGGTGAAGGAGGAGGAGTTCAGCACCGGGCCCCTATCCCTGCTCCTGATGAACGTCAAGAACAATACTCAGGTTAGCCAAGTTCCTGGGTGTATCATCACCCAGCTTTGCCAAGGGATGGGATTTCATTTTCTCCTGTATATATGTCTGTCTGCACCTGTTTGAAATTGAACACTCGCTTGTGTCCTAGTTGTGCGATACAGTGCCTGAAAATCCAATTGGCATAGTTGCTTGTGATGAATCCTGCTGTGGAAGTCAACATTGGTTTCGTCAATTGTGTTTGCTAAATGCCCTGGTGCGTAATATGCGAGTAATTAATTTAGTTCCTGTGCAACGCATAGTCCTAGTGTTATTGTGGCATATAATGGGTCCTTTTATTAACTGAAACCAATGCAACTCTGTAATCTGAAAGTTAATTCCATTCAGTTTGGGTTAATCATATTATCTGTAACCCGAAACTTGGCACAACTCTGTACAATGATGTGCTCTTTGCTCTTCAAAATTAAATGATGTGCCTTTGCTAACAATGATGTGCTCTTTGCCCTGCAAAATTAAATGCCATGCTTCGTAACGTGTGAGTAATCAACATTGTTTCCATTGCAACATGTTTCTCTGCAGCATTTGTCCTAGTACTATTGATGCATATAGGATACACTATTTTTATGAAGTGAAACAAATTCAACTCTTTAACCTGAAATCTATCCCCCTCCCCCCTACTTTTATCTCTTGGTCTTGGGAGCCAGGCCTTCACGTCTGAACTAGTGACTGACATGGTTCTGTTTGTGGCGGCAGGTGAAGAAGGAGGAGGAGGAGTTCGGCACTGGGCCCCTGTCCCTGGTCCCGTTGAAAGTCAAGAACAATACTCAGTGGGTAGTTCTCTTGTTTCTGTCGAGATCCCAACTTCTTGCGTGTAGTGAAACCGGAATCAAAGATATACTATGGGCAGAAATTTCCTTTTTACTGTCTGCCTGCCTGTTTTCCGTGTCACTGTTTGAATTGAACAACAGGTGGTGTTCTAGCTGTGCGACACACTTGCTGAAAATCCAATCGACTTAGTTGCTTGTGATCAATCCTTCTGTGCAGGAGAAAGCGGTTTTTGTCAATTGTTTTTGCTAATAGTGCTGCCCTCGTAGTGCTGTGAAGTTAAATTGGCCTCGTGCATAATATGCGAGTAATCAGCATAGTTGCTGCACGGCATTTGTCCTAGTGTTAGTGCTGCATATAATAGGTCCTTTTATTAATTGAAAGAAATGCAGCTCTGTAATCTGAAAGTTGATTCCATTTAGTTTGGGTGAATCGTATTTTTGTAACCTGACACTTAGCACAACTCTCTGCATTTTGTTGCAAATGAACCGTATCCTAAATTCAGGATGACCTCCAGGTAATATGTTAACTAATATTGCCAGCTAGGAAAAGATTAGAATTAAAATCCAACAGATATATTGGAGATGGAGACCAACTCTTACTAACCTTTCTTTGTTATAATTATTGAGAATCACCTACAGAGATAAGAATTTGCACGTGTCATCTTCTAAAATAACCTACACACTGCACCACAACTACTGTAACTTAGTGAGTATATATACAATAATATATAGGATTCATCTACAGCAATAACAATTTCCACACAACATTCTGTAGATACAAATCTTCAAATAACATTTGCTATCATTACTTGAGAGTAAAAGATGGCACTGTATCCTAAATTCAGTTTGTTTATCACCTCTTCTAATTATATGGTGTTACCTACTTAGCTCTAAAATAGAATCATCCCCCGTTTCAACTATTTTATTATAGGAACCTCCCTTATGAATCATGCACAGTGCATGTTACTACAGCAATGAATTTTTATCTATGTGAGATTAGAATTTGAGTGCCATCATTCATCTCTTGGTATCTTGTTCTCTGTGATAACTGTTCATTGTTGAGTGCTATATATATACTCTAGTTGTCATGCAGTGCTTGTTCCATATTTTGTTGATGCACCGATAGTTGTTCAGACCTATAGTAGTGCAGTTAGTTTTTTGAATGATTTGGTGTGCATGGAACACTGATTTTTCTTCAAGTCATGATTTTTCTCAACTCGTGCATGTATATATATTTGGGTGCTAGTCAATTAGAGAATGTCTGTGATACCATGTCTGTACTATGTGCCAGTGTAGCTATACTGATGCTTTGGGTTTAATCCGTGCAGCAGAGCACAAGGGCTTCATGGCCAATCAAGGCGCATGGTGCTCGCAAGCGATGAAAGGAGGTTGTTCGACATAGGCACGGAGGACGAGGATGGGCACGGACGGAGGAGGATAGAGCACCTCTCTTCTTCCAGGTTCTTCTCCTTACCTTCACTTCTTGTATGTGCATGTGTTGCAGCTCACCCATGGTCTTGTTTGTCCTGTAGGTTAGTGAGCAGCATTAGGAGGAGGAGCTCAAGCATGACCACCAAGAGGCACCACCGCAGTAGCAGGTAGCACGTCCATCTCCACCTCCCTCTCCCTCTGCTCCCAAACCTTTTTATTAGAATATATTGAGTACATTCTGTCAACTTGTGTGTCAGTAAGAACAAAAACTAATTTTCTAAGGTCCTATTATTATTACCTATATACGACATTGCTACTAGATTGCCTAGTGCCCCTGTTCATGGTGGACTAAACTTGTATTTGCTCATGCTGCTGCATTTTGATGATCATGAGTGTGATGCATTTTGATGATCTCCTTGTACCAGATTAGTCCGTCGATGAAGCAGCAGCGTCTCCCCTAGAGGGTGACGGTGGTGGCGGCGCCTGTGTGCGTCTTCGACTACAACCTCCTCTCCGGTGAGTCCTTCTCCTACCTCTAGCTCCATCTCTGAGCTGTTGTAATACCATGCTCTGTTTCATGGTCGTGGCTTATTTAGTCGGTGCTTGTTATGCCTTGTTTATTGGAGCCTAATTAGCTTCTATTAGGGGATAATCTACTGGTTATACCAAGATTTTACATGACATTTTGTTCTGCTTATTCTGCTAAGGTTGTTTGCAATGGTTATACATATGTTACACAATTTTTGCTGCTGGCTAATGATCTTTAGAGATGGTAACATGGTTCTTCACTCTCAGGATCATCTTATGACACACAATCAATTTTTGGTGTGCTCAAATTTTTAATTTTAGTGATAAGGAAATATCCCACCTAGTTTGCTGGCTCTCTCACTTGAGTTGGTTTAATAGTAGTGGCCTCCTGACTTGTACTTAGTTGGGTAGGTGCTGGCTGGGAGCAAAAGTTTATATGCATGGATAATGGACTTGCACTAAATGGACACAAATAAAGGAGTTGAGTATTAAGTGAACTTGTTCTAACTGGAAACAATTTCTGTATAGTGTACATAAATATCGAGTTGATAGCTGATCTGTAGCAAATATAGATGTGCGTAACTTCTTTACTTGGTTCCTCTTTTACAGGAGCTCCAGGCCTAAGAAAGTTGGAAGTGCGAAGACGTGAAGAAAAGCGCGAAGCCGTGAAGTGCTACTCAGCAAAGAGTTGTCTGTTCTATTTGATTGTAATATTGTAATATCTGGTATACCTAGGTTGTAATAGTCTACAGAAATTGTAGTACACTAATCCAGTGTCATTTGACGAGTTTCACATGTTCTCTTGTTTGGAATATTTGATTATGAATGTGATTTGATTGTGTGTGAGATGGGAACCTGACCAGTGCAACCCACTTATGAAATAATATGACTAGTTCGTAACTTTCTTATGTGTGGGATCAATATATGAGATTAACATGACTAGTGGGACCAGCTCAAAAATATATTTTCCAAAAATATATAATCAATAGACTGTAAAAGGCCAAAGCCCAGAGATAAAAAGGCTGAAATATTGGGCTTGGCCCATGTAGCCCAATAGAATTCGTAGGAATAATAATAATAAAAGGCCGAATTATTGGGCTAGGCCCATGTAGAAAATCGAATTGGACCGGGCTGAATCTTGTGCCACGTCAGATTGCCACGCTGGATGCCTACGTGGCCTGGGGAGGTTGCTAGTGACCAAAACGCCACAGTAGACGTATTTTGGTCATAAACGTCTTCGACCATTCCAGAAGAAAGGTCGCTATAGTCAGTTTATGACGGCCAGCTTTTGACCTTATGTTTTTGGTCACAAAAAGGTCACAAATGGAAATTTGTGACCATTCAGTGACCAATAGTGGTGGTCACAAGTTGACATATTTCTTGTAGTACTTGTTCATCATGCTCATGAAATAGGAAGGGGCGTTAGTCAGTCCAAACAACATGACCGTGTACTCGTATAATCCATATCGCGTTGTGAACGTCGTCTTTGGTATGTCCTTCTCTCGTATCTTCAACTGATGATACCCCGATCACAAATCGATCTTCTAAAACACTTTAGCTCCTTGCAACTGATCAAGCAAATCATTGATCATCGGCAGTGGGTACTTGTTCTTAATCGTCACTTCATTCAATGCTCGATAATCAACAACCATCCTCAGGGATTTATCCTTCTTCTCAACCAAAAGTACTGGGGCTCCCCAAGGTGATGAACTTCTTCGGATATATCCTTTCTCCAATAACTCCTTGATATGTTTCTTAATTTCTTCCAGATCATTTGCGGGCATCCGATAGGGTCTCTTGGATATTGGTCCTGTTCCTGGTAACAGCTCTATCAAAAATTCAATATCTCTGTCCGGTGGCATGCCTGGTAACTCCTCTGGGAAAACATCCAGGTAATCCTTCACTACAGGCATTTCCTCCTGAACAACTCCCGTAAGGGCATTCACTTGACTCCTCCTAGGCACATGCCTAGATACATACTTAATCCTTTTTCCTTCCGGGATGGTGAGATAAATCGACTTACTAGCACAGTCAATGCTTCCTCCAAACTTTGACATCCAGTCCATACCCAATATCACATCCAATCCTTGTGACTCCAAGATAATTAGGTCAGACGGAAAAACATGTGTACCAATGGTTAAGGGTATCTGGTCACACCATCGGCTAGCCATATACTCTGCTCCGGGTGAACTCACTAAAAGAGGGGTCCTAAGGGTTTGGGTTGGTAGTTTAAAATTATCCACGAATCCCCTTGATATTTCTGAATGCAATGCACCAGTATCGAAAAGAACAAGAGCGGTAAATGACTTAACCAAAAACTTACCTATTACCGCGTCCGGCTGCTCTTCAACCTCCTCCACATTAACGTGGTTCACTTGTCCTTTGTTGAATGGATTGGGCTTCTTCCCAGTGCTTCCATTTCTGTTTCCATTCCTTCCTTCGGGGCAATCATTGGCATAGTGCCCTGTCTTCCCGCACTTAAAATAGGTAACCTAACTTAAGTCTCTTTTGGCGGGAGTGGACGGGTTGGAGCGGTTCTGATTGTTGTTAGCTCCGTTCCCATTCCCATTCTTAGCACCACTGTGGTTATGTGATCCTCCTCCAGTGTGGTTGTGACCTCCATGGTTGTGAACAAGTCCTCCTGTGTTCGGGGTTAGGCGAGGCTTCTGCTGAGCTCCTGAGTTATACTTCCCTTGTCCATACTTTCTCTTGCGGCTCTCAATCTGTTGTTGTTTCCCTTCAATCATAAGAGCATTATCTACCAACTCTTGGTAGTTGTTGAAGGTTTCTACCATCAACTGCATGCTCATCTCATTATTCAGCCCTTCCGTAAACTTCTCCTGCTTTGCGGCATCTGTGGCCACATCATCAGGGGCGTAGCGAGATAACTTGCTAAACTCATCCACCTACTGAGCCACAGTACGGTCCCCTAGCGTAAGTTGCGGAACTCCCGCTTCTTCATTTGCATAGCTCCAGTGGAGACATGGGCTGTGCGGAAAGCTTGCTGAAACTGGTCCCAAGTGACATTGGCTATAGGAAAAGTGGCCGTGTAATTCTCCCACCATGAGGCTGCCGGTCCATCCAATTGATGTGCGGCAAAGCGCACCTTCTCAGCAACTGTGCAACCTGCGGTGTTCCACTCCCTTCCAATATGGCGTAGCCAATCATCAGCAACTATAGGCTCGATGCTACTGGAAAACACCGGCGGCTGTAACCTTAGAAAACGGGCTAGGTTGTCCACTAGCGGTGGGTTGTTGTTGTTGTTGTTGCCCTGGTTCTGAACTAGCAATTGCATCAAGGCATTCTGCTACTGGATCAACTGGGTGAGCTCCGGCGGGAAGGCAAAACCGGTGTCACGTCTCGGAGGCATCTGAGGGGTTTAGATGGGAGAGATTTAGAATAGAAGAGGTCTAATGAGAAAACGCTACCCATATGCACATGAGACAAACACAATCATTGCACTCAATCAATCAAGCAAGGGCATACAAACGGTCTAGAACTATCACAAAAGTGCTCACTACTACTATATACATGGGGGAAATACTACTAATATATGGTAGTCATCTAGAAATTTTGATCGGTGGAAGACTCCATGATGTCTGCTCCAGCTTCGTCTTCAAAGTCATCATCACTAGGGTCGGAGTCGGTGTCGTCGATGATGATGTAGTCCTCGGGGCGTATTTCCTTGGGTTCTTCTTCTTCTTCTATTGGTGCTGGTCCTCCCATGAATACTCCGATCTTCTTGACTAAGTCGTCATTCTTCTCTAGTAGGGTCTTGATTTCCTCCTCATATCCATCGCGGGTAAACTTGAGTTCTTCCTCCAGCTCGATGATCCTAGTCTTCGCCTTCTTCAAGTCCATCATGTCCGCACACATCTGGTTCTCTTGACGTCGAATGTGCTGGTTTAACTCCTGGATGAAAGCTGCAATGGATCTATCCTTCTTAGTGCTGATTACTTCCCATTGCTTGTCTCGGCGCCCACATATTTGGTAAATAGTGTCGTTAATCTCCCTGTTGTAAACATCTCCAATGCGTCCCATGGTGATGTGAGCTGCCATACTCTTTCCTAAACTCCAGGTTGGTGCGTCGAAGGAAAATTCTATGGGTTTAGAAGTTGGCGAGAACGTCCTTCCTGGAACTTGTACTTGAATCATCCAGCGCTCCTCTTTAGGTAAAGTGGCATTGTACGTCCCAGTGAAGCATGGTATTCCGATGTTCAAGTACCTAGTGACTTCCTTCAAGTGGCGTCCAAAAGGTGTGTCTTCATCCGTTTGTGCAAACTTGTTCTTCATCTATGTCATCCTAAAGAGTAGAAAATGGAGAGGAGTCAGAAATGAGATGAGAAGTGTGACCTAGGGTTTATCTTAGTGGTCGTGTCCTACACTCAGTGTGTGCTCTGATACCATCTTGTAGCGACCCGACCTCAGATGGTCAAGTCTCTGTGCTTCAGTGTCATCCCTGGATCGGTAATGCTGACACACACAGTACTCGAAGGATTTATAATAGAGTAGCAATCACACACTATTAAATCGAATGTCTCCAAAGAGAACTTATTACAATAATATGGCTTAAGGCCATCTAATGGGATAACAGCGGAAGGCTTGGAAGATAAGGTGAATCCATCAACTCCAATGGCATAGCTGAGCTGCACGGCAACGACCTAACGAACCTTACTCCTCGTCTGAAAAGTCTGCAACATAATACGTTGCAGCCCGAAAACGGGTCAACACAGGGAATATGCTGGCAATATAACACAGTAGAGAAGAAACAGAATAATGCTATCACTACATGCATATATGGCTGGTGGAAAGCTGTATGGTTGTAGTTTTGCGAAAAGCCAATTTTTTCCTACAACAACAGAATAGATTTTAATTTACTATCATGGTGGTTGAAACATCATTGAGAAGGTATCCCCAACTCAATCCCAATTAAAGTGATTAACATCCCAACAGCATTAATTAAGCATGGTGAGATACATGTGATAACCCAAGTACTAGATACTCAAGAATTGTCCATAACCGGGGACACGGCTAACCATGATTAGATTGTACACTCTGCAGAGGTTTGCGCACTTTTCCCCACAAGACTCGATCGCCTCCGTTGGATTTCTTGCACTACATGGTGTTTGAGAAACGGATGATCGAGACACAGTCTTTCAGAAACGTCAACTCTCTACTCCGGGTAGACCATACCAAACATACAAAACCCAGTACTTGCTGATCTACCTCTTCGAGAGCTTCACGTAACTTACTCAACTATGCTAGAGCCCATAATAGCTTGTGGCTGCACACGGAAGTTTCTAGCATGAATCATCTCAGTTCCCTTTGAGCCTGGGTGGCGGTCCATAGGAAGATCACACGGGTACCCCGGGATTTCCAAAAAAACAGACAACACTGGGTTCCGCAGTTGCCTCAATCCACCTAGTTGTTTGATTAAGTTGCCACCTTAAGTTGAACCATTAATTAACAATCTCACATCTGACATGAATTTCACTCAAACCCAAACCACGTCTACGAGCATAGCATAGCAATAAGCAATACGTAGAAGTAACTCCCAAGGGTTTGAATGCAATAGGGCAATAGGTTCTATCTCAGCAACTACTTCCCAACCCACAAGTTAATGACATCCTAATCATGCAATGTTTGAGGATTGGAACTAATGCATAAAAACTGGGTAATAATGGGATATGATCAAAGTGTTACTTGCCTTGCTGACGATCCGCGAATCCTAGAGACTCATAGTAACACGCTTCGCACTCCGGGAGTTCTATCGCAAGCAAACAATAACATACATAAGTAACAAGAAACGATGCACAAGCAAAACTCCAATAATAGAGGTTGACCAGAAAGTTCAAATTAGGAACTCTGGTTCGCAATAAGAATCAAAACAAACGGAGCAATGAAACTCAAACGGCGAAAGAAAGAAGCTCTGTTTACTAGTATGAAACTAGGTCAAATTTTATAGTAGCAAAACTTGTTTCAGTTGGTTAAACGAAAAGAGGGTTTCGAGACGAAACTCCAGGCGCTTGAATCGCCTCATTCTGGTAAACGAGCGAAAAGATAAACAGAAACTAAGATCGGATCAGAAATCATGATCAGAAAAATTGCGGAATAAATCCGATAAAAGAAAACTCACGAACAGACTAACGAACGAGCGTTCATTAGTTGTTTCTAAGGGGCGAGGAAGCGTTCATTAAAATGAACGTTCGGACGAACGTCCGCTAACTAGAAGAACCGAAAAAAAACCGGTGAATCCAAAAAACGGATCTATGGTTTCTGAAAAAAACAAACGGTTTTTATAAAAAAACGGTAGCGGGGCGCGGTGGCTACCTCCGGCGAGGGGCTCCGGCGGGGCGGGGTGCGGGGCGGCGGCTCGCGGGGCTTGGCGGCGGCGGCGAGCGCGGGCGGCGGCGGCGGCGAGCGCAGGCGGCGGTGGCTACGCGTGGCAGGGGCGGCGGGGCTAGGCGGTAGTGGTGGTGGTGTTGGGGGCGGGGGTGGTGACGTATATAAAGGGGCGGGGCGGCGACTTGGAGGAGGGGGCAAGGCGCGGCGGCTGCGGAGTCCAACTCGGACTCCGGTCCGAGTGGCAGAGGCGGCGCGCGCGCAGGAGGCGGCGGCGGCCTGGCGCGGCTGGGCCTTAGGCCCAGTCGGCGCGGAACTTTTTTTTAAAAAAAACTTCGCCGACCGAACTAAAATCCTAGAAAAAAATAAATAAAAACCTAAAAATGGCAAGACAATTTTCACCGTCTAAATAAAAATATTTAGAACAAGATGAACATTTCTTGGCCCCAAAATGCAATTTTGAAAAACATGCAATTTTTCTAATGCAAATAAAATCAGAATAAAATCCAATAAAAAAATCAATTTAATGATTTTAATATTTTTCCTCCAATATTTCATTTATTTTGGAGAAGTCATATTATGTCCTCTCTTTAATTTTTAATGTGAAATATTTTTCGGAGAGAAATAATTAAAAAAAATAATCCTCTTTTCATTATTTGATAAAAGAATCAAATATGAAGACCGGAAAATCCCCAACTCTCTCCGAGGGTCCTTGAGCTGCTTAGGATTTCAAGGATTACGAAACGGAAAAGCAATAAAACATGATATGCATGGATGATCTATGTATAACATTCCAAATTGAAAATTTGGGATGTTACATGGAAATAGACTGGAACCGCATCGAGCAAAGTAGCACAACCTTTAGAGGAATTATCCCCAGTCGGGAAGCACGCTATGCTGGGAAAATCACACTAGATGTGGTATTCGGCACGCCGAACAATTACATGTCCGAAGAAATTACATTCCAAGTGGCCCCTTTCAGCAGTGGCTATCACGCTCTTTTACGACGGGAGGCATTTACAATCTTCCAAGCCGTACCCCATTACGGGTACATGAAGCTTGAAATGCCTGGGCCCAACGGAATCATCACTCTCGCCAGTGATCCAGACACAGCACTCCGCACCGAAAACAAAACAGCCGCATTGGCCCTCGAGGCATTATCCGAAGCCCTCTCGGCCAAGGAATTAACCACGCTACGCTCCATAGTGGACAGGGACGACGTTATACTCGACAAGAGATCCAAGTCCACCTCTTTTAAACCAGCGGATGAAATAGTCAAATTCCAAGACCACCCAACGGACCCTACAAAAATAGCCTCCATCGGGGCACAGTTAAACCCCGTTGTGGATGCCGCAGTACGAGAGTTCCTGCGTGAAAATTGGGACATATTCGCCTGGCATCCCTCAAACATGCCAGGAATCCCATGCAGGCTGGCCGAGCATAGCCTTAATATCCTAAAGGGATTCAAGCCGGTCAAGCAAGCTCTTCGGCGTTTCTCCGAACCTAAGAGACAGGCCATGGGAGAGGAACTAGCCAAGTTATTGGAGGCTGGATTCATCAGAGAAATAAAACATCCGGACTGGCTAGCAAACCTGATGATGGTACCAAAGAAGGACAAATCCTGGCGCCTTTGTGTCGATTTCAAAGACCTCAATAAAGCTTGCCCAAAGGATCCCTTCCCCCTCCCACGCATCGATCAAATCATTGATGCTACTGTAGGACACGAGTCATTGTGTTTCCTCGACGCATACTCTGGTTACCACCAAATCAAGATGGCGGAGTCCGACCAAGCCGCAACGGCATTCATCACACCATACGGTCCCTTCTGTTTTAACACAATGCCTATTGGGCTCAAAAACACCGGCGCAACATATCAGCGCATGATTCAGACATGTCTGGAGAAACAAATTGGCAAAACAGTAGAGGCATACGTAGACGATGTGGTCCTCAAAACCAAACACGTCGACTCTTTGATAGACGACTTGAGGCTCACAGTCGACAACCTCCTAACATATGACATCAAGCTCAATCTGGAAAAATGCGTTTTCAACGTACCAGCCGGAAAGCTCCTGGGATTCATTGTCTCCAGTAGAGGTATTGAAGCTAATTCGGCCAAAATCCGAGCTTTGTCACAGTTGGCTACCCCAACAGACCTCAAACAAATCCAGAAGTTAACTGGATGCGTGGCGGCTCTAAGCCGCTTTATCTCTCGCTTAGGAGAAAAGGCTTTAACCCTTTATCGCCTCCTTCGGTGCATCGAACACTTTGAGTGGACGGACGCGGCCACAGCCGGATTGGAAGAAATAAAGGCCATTTTGGCAACCAACCCAATCCTGGCCAGGCCAAACATCGGCGAACCAATGCTGTTGTACATTGCGGCAACTCATCAAGTTGTAAGCGCGGTGCTCGTTGTCGAACGGGAAGCGGATGGACAAAAATTCCCTATTCAAAAGCCGGTATACTATGTATCCACTGTCCTCACTCCATGCAAATCATGGTACCCGCATTACCAAAAGATAGCATATGCGGTATTCATGGCATCGCGGAAACTGCGACACTACTTTCAAGAGTGTTCGATTACAGTAGCCGACTTAATGATATTATAAACAACCGCGACGCTATGGGCCGGATTGCCAAATGGGCCATTGAGCTCCTCCCGTTCGACATAACATACAAACCTCGACGAGCCATTAAATCGCAAGTATTGGCCGACTTCATCGCCGAATGGACGGAGGCCGAACTCCCTAAAGACTACGGCGCATACTCCAATTGGATCATGCACTTCAACGGTTCTAAAATGCTGGCCGGTCTAGGGGCTGGCGTCGTCCTGACGTCCCCAACTGGAGATACCATTCGGTACATACTACAAATATTGTATACAGACTCCAACAATGCAGTCGAATACGAAGCTCTGTTGCATGGTCTTCGGATGGCAGTCTCCATGGGCATTCAACGCTTGGAGGTGCGTGGGGATTCAAACCTTGCAATATCCCAAATAAACAGAGACTTTGATGCCAAGGATCCGAAAATGGCGACCTATCAAAACGTCGTCCTAAAAATGTCAGCTCAGTTCGAGGGGCTCGAATTTCACCATGTGGCTCGGGAAAACAATCAGGCGGCGGATATCCTCGCCTGCATCGGCGCAAAACGTGATGCGGTCTGCCCCCCAACATATTTTTGGAAAGGCTGTTCAAGCCATCCGTAGTATGGGAAGGGGACACCGGTAACAACAGTCTGGACCCGGCCAAAATACCAGATACCGAACTCTCTGACACAATCGGAGGCTTCGCCACCGAAATAACACCTTCAGCCCACGAAATAATGGTCATTATTGCCCTGTGGACAGAACCATTCCTGGCCTACCTAACTAGACAGGAACTTCCAGAGGACCAAAATGAGGCACGCTGCATAGTGCGGCGATCCAAGGCCTACAAGGTCCATGAGGGAGAATTGTACAAAAAAAGCACTACCGGAGTCCTTCAAAGGTGCATCTCCGAAGAGGAAGGGCGGAATCTTTTGGCAGAAATTCACGCCGGACTCGGCGGTCATCACGCCGCAGCCCGGGCTCTTGTAAGCAAGGCCTTCCGTACAAGATTCTATTGGCCAACGGGCCGGGCAGATGCACAGGACTTGGTCCAACATTGCGCCGGTTGCCAGCTCTTTGCAAATCAAAGCCACATGCCACCCACCGCCCTCCAAACAATCCCCATTACATGGCCCTTTGCGGTCTGGGGGCTTGACATGGTTGGACCCCTTAAAGGGGGAACCCACAAGAAAAAATACTTATTGGTCATGGTGGATAAATTCACCAAATGGATAGAGGCCAAACCGGTTAAAACAGCCGAATCCGGACCGGTGATAGACTTCATATCCGGGTTTGTACACCATTATGGCGTCGCCCATGGCATCATCACTGATAATGGCACGAACTTCACGGCCGGCAAGGTAAAACTCTGGCGCAGCAAAATGGGCATCAAGCTCGATTATGCCTCAGTCTATCACCCACAAACCAACGGTCAAGTCAAGCGAGCAAACAGTCTTATAATGAGCGGCATTAAACCCAGGTTAGTGCGTTCCTTAACGGAGTCTAACACGCACTGGGTAGAGGAGCTCAACTCCGTACTCTGGGGGCTGCGGACCATGCTGAATCATAGTATCGGATATACACCCTTCTTTATGGTGTACGGCGCAGAGGCAGTCTTGCCCTGTGAAATAATTCATGACTCACCTAGAGTGCGCATGTACGAAGAAAGAGAAGCCGAGCTCGATCGGCAGGACAGTCTGGACACCTTGGAGGAGGAGCGCGACGTAGCCAAAGCCCGTTCCGCATTTTATCAGCAATAGGCTCGCAGATACCAAAGCAGAGAAGTACGGGCCAAAACTTATAACATTGGCGAACTAGTTCTATGCCTACCGGATAAGAAAAAGAACAAGCTCGAGCCCAAATGGGAATGTCCCTTCATTATTGACCAAGTTCTGACCGGTGGAGCGTACCGACTGCAGGATGCATCAACTAGTCGACTCGAGCCGAACCCATGGAACGCGGCCAGGCTCCGAAGATTCTACGCCTAGCACCGGACTCTATGTTAGTCCCCTCCCTTTGTCCATTTTTCGCATATACATTATCTGTCTTGTTTTCCTTTCTTTCTTTCTTTCTTTCTTTTCTTATTCCTCTAGACCTTCAAGGGTCACCTTGTGCCTCGCTTGCATATTACAGATGCGCTAGCCGCACTCTTCATACCTGGGGGCTTCTTTCACAGAAGCTTAAATTATTTATCCGGGCTTCATGCCCAACACATGTGTTATACTTCTGCATGTACCTTTTTCACCATTATATGCATCGATATGACTTAAGTTTTGGCCAAGCTGGGTTGCCTGGCTCTTGTATTTATGCCCTACTTTCCCGTTAATTTGGCTAGGGCATAAGGGGAGCACCTCTGCGATTGTTACTGCCGGGTCAGCCGGATGTGTACCTCAGACTGGGTGAAGCCGAAAGCTAGCGTTCTTAAGGGAATATTCGGTCGGTGAACAAAAGATGATTTTTATTTTTCATATCCACCCCCAGATGTTTTCCTGCGTTTCCTATCGCAGTCCGGACATGCACTTTAGGGCATGCTTACCCAGGGAAAGGAACCCTTAACGGAACTATTCTCCCTGGAAGATGTTTCTTACTACCCATGTAATATAACATAACTAGTTGGGCACTTGTCTGATAAAGCACTAATGACCCCTACGCCTGGTCTCCACGCATACCCCGGTTCTTATATAACTGAGCGGGTATTCGGATACACTCCGGACTATTGGGCCCGGAGGCTGAAGCGAAAAGGTCCACAACGACAAATGATCTACAATCTGGCTAGAAGGCATTAAACATGTCACTTTAATTACATAGTCATGCAGACTAACTAAATTCTTCTTCTATACCATCCAACAGGCGGTCTAGCTTACAATCCTATTGGGAAAACTTTGCGGCTAATTCTACTTGACCATAAACTAAGCTAACGGGGATCTCTTTTCCGTCGGGCCCCACAGGTCCAACCTCGGCCATGTGATTTGGGTCTGCTTTGGTATACCGCATCTTCACCATGGCCCAGGCTTCTCTGGCACCCTGTCGGCAGGCTGATATCTTCCATAATCAGAAGCGCCGCCGTGCTCCTTTGAGCTTCTCCGCAAGCTCTGCAACTCCCTCTGGCAGGGAGACGGACGACCACAAGGCATGGGCAACACCCTGCATCACCTGCCAAACTTGTTCGTGCAGATGTGACAGCCCGGACAGAAGATCACCCGCAGACCCGGGCATTTCCTCCGCGGGACGACCCGTCAGCATACCTATAGACATAACGTTGTTAGTCGGCTTCTTTGCTGAATACCTTTAAAAGGATTCGTTCAAGCACTTACTGAAAATGCCGCGTCGAAGCCTCTTATTCTCCTTCTCGGAGTCTGCAAGCTGGCCCCGAACGTCTTTTAGTTCCATGTTCAGCTTTATATTGGCGTCTTGGAGATTGTTTTTCTCCTGCCTAACCTTAGTCAGCACGCGTTTGCCAGCCTCTAGCTGCCGCATAACATGCTGGTCCCCCGGATTTTCACCGGATTCATCTGCAAAATCTATTGTTAGATCTGCAGCCACGCCGCACACTATATGGTAACCATCATTCTTTAAAATAAATGTTACCAGCGGGAGGATTTTTCTGTTCCTGCAATGCGGCAACAGCGTCCCGCAGTTGGGTCTTGCATTCCTCTAGCTCCTGGGACAGCCTAGTATTCTTCTCTGTAACTGCACAATAAAGATGATCCTTAAATCAGTTCTGCTAACTGTTTCAAGTCTCAGGGGCTACTGATACATATAAATCGTCAGATTCACTCACCCGTACATCCTTTACATACTGATCCGTGGCTCTGGCTAGACCATCTTGAGCGGCACGGAGGTACGCCTCTCCAGAATTGAAGGCATCAAACGCCTCTGGTGAGAAACAAGCATCACGCAGTACGGCCCGACGGCGCCTATGATTCATGGCGCTTTCCACTTCTGAGTTTGTAGCAGATAATCTATCTGCATCCTCTGTAGGGGGATTATCCGGCGCCTGCCCCATATCGGCTTCTTCCTCCATGTCCGGTCTTGGCGCCCGACTGGTGGAAGCGTGATCGGCAACATCGCCGGACATATTCCGGCGAGCGTTTTTTTCTGTTAAAGAAACACGGGCGTCATTACATTTTGAGAAAGACGACAACCACGGAGCGGGGTTTGTTATACCTTTGTGCCGGCGTCTCTGTCCTGACAGCCTTCCTTTTTGGCCTACCCGGCCTCGGTGCCTCCTGTTGGCGCGTTGCTGCGGGTTCGGCAGGGCGTCCCGCAATGCCTTCCCTGTAAAGATGCCATGTGTGTATGGTTGGTGAAGTGCCTAAAAGGGGATCCTAGTTTTGGAGTTGGGATTTTTGGTTCTTCTTACTTGCGATGCAGGGAGCAGTCCGGGATAGTCGGCCGTAATGGCCACCATGGCATCGTCGCAGCTTAACTGATAGAACTGTCGGTCTATTAGCTCCACAAATATAACCGAATCTTCTTCAAGTCCGGAGTCGAGGGCTCGGTCAGGGTCCTCTGGTTGTGGAGAAGGGCTACTGACCTCCTTTATGGCTTTTCGCAGTTCCTGCCACAAAGTGGCAAGGTGAATACTCACGACAAAGAGTGCGGGAAAATGGGAGCAGGGAGATATAACTTACCTAGCTTGGAGGATTGTACATGGAGAATCCGTCCCGTGGCTTGATGCGGATGAACTCCTCTTCCTCACCCTTGAACAATTCGGACAGAATCTTCGCTAAAGCGGCAGCATTGTCCGGACCCTTACGCCCACAGCGGGTGGCGTCATCTGCCCCGTTATAACACCACAAGGGGTGACCTCCGTATTGAAGTGGTTGCACTCCCTGCATTATGCAAATCGACATAACTTCGGTCATTGTCAATCCTGATTGAGCCATTGCTTTGATCCGGTTCATCAGATAGAGGACTTCTCTATTGTCTTCCGCCTGGGGGCTCCGTGGGCGCCAACTTCGGTGATTCTTCAGCAGAGCATTGTTGAACTCAGGAAGACCCCGCCGAACAGGGTCCGGAAGGGGAACGTCCTCCATATAAAACCATTCTGAAGGCCAGTCTTCGGATGACTTCTTCGGGGTACCGGACGGGTATCCGGTATCGGCGATGTGCCATATTTCGGCTCCGCCACTTGATAAAGTGATCTCCCCTGTATGCGAGGGACGAAGCAGAATAGCCTTTTCCACAGCTCGAAGTGAGTCTCGCAGCCCAGGAACAACTCGCAGAGAGCAACATAGCCGGCGATGTGTAGAACGGAGGCAGGGGTGAGATTGTGTAATTGGAGGCCGTAGAACTCCAGGAGCCCGCGGAGGAACAGATGAATTGGAAATCCGAGTCCCCTTAGTAGATAAGGAACAAGGCAGACCCGTTCCCCCATGGAGGGACAGGGAAAGCTCTCCGCTTGCTCCTCGCCATTGTAGGTGGCAAGCCCGGCTTGAACGGGCACCATATACGCCGGAGGGAGAAATCCCTTAGTCTGCAGTTCGACTAATCGACTGTGCGGGACTGAACACCTCTCCCAATCACCGGGCTTAGGGCTATGGGGGCGGGAGGAGGAGCTGCGAAGGTCGGCCATGCTGGAATGGATCTTTCCGAAACACGCTCTGATGGATTCTCGCTGGGGGGAGGATGGTATGGATCGGATCTAAGAATCCCCATCCCTTTAATAGACAATTTATTTATCTGGCTAGGGGGGCGAATGTAAAAATGCCCTGGCGCCTCGTATTCATTCGACGCATGGGAGATAGCCCTTATTGGGCACAGAAGCCAAGAGGTCCAAGCATTTATGGGACCGGACACTGCTTTACAAACGTTCGAAATATGGAGAAGAACCCGCCTTGCAATGCCGAAGACAACACTGCGTGCCAGACTCATCGTCATTGAAGCCTGGTTCGGGGGCTACTGAGGGAGTCCTGGATTAGGGGGTATCCGACAGCCGGATTATATCCATTGGCCGGACAATTGGACTATGAAGATACAAGATTGAAGACTTCGTCTCATGTCCGGATGGGACTCTACTTGGCGTGGAAGGCAAACTAGGCAATACGGATATGTTTATCTCCTCCTTTGTAACCGACCTTGTGTAACCCTAGCCCTCTCCGGTGTCTATATAAACTAGAGAGTTTTAGTCCGTAGGACAACATACAATCATACCATAGGCTAGCTTCTAGGGTTTAGCCTCTCTGATCTCGTGGTAGATCTACTCTTGTACTACTCATATCATCAATTTTAATCAAGCTGGACGTACAGTTTTACCTCCATAAAGAGGGCCCGAACCTGGGTAAAACATCGTGTCCCCTGCCTCCTGTTACCATCCGCCTTAGACGCACAGTTCGGGACCCCTACCCGAGATCCGCCGGTTTTGACACTGACAGTTAGGTTTACCTTAATACTTCTTTTGTAGTTGCGGATGCTTGCAAGAGGGGTTAATCATAAGTGGGATGCTTGTCCAAGTAAGGGCAGTACCCAAGCACCGGTCCACCCACATATCAAATTATCAAAGTACCGAACGTGAATCATATGAGTGTGATGAAAACTAGCTTCACGATAATTCCCATGTGTCCTCGGGAGCGCTTTCCTTTATATAAGAGTTTGTCCAGGCTTGTCCTTTGCTACAAAAAGGATTGAGCCACCTTGCTGCACCTTATTTGCTTTTATTACTTGTTACCCGTTACCAATTACCTTATCACGAAACTATCTATTACCGGTAATTTCATTGCTTGCAGAGAATACCTTACTGAAAACTGCTTATCATTTCCTTCCGCTCCTCGTTGGGTTTGACACTCCTACTTATCGAAAGGACTAGGATAGATACCCTATACATGTGGGTCATCAAGACTCTTTTCTAGCGCCATTGCCGGGGAGTGACGCGCCTTTGGTAGGTGGAATTTGGTAAGGAAAAATTTATATAGTGTGCTGAAATTTACTATCACTTGTTACTATGGAACATAATCCTTTGAGGTGCTCGTTCAGGGTATCTTCACCCTCACCAGTAGAGCAAAGATTTGCTCCTCAACCAACTGAACCTACTGAAAATGTTTACATTTAAATTCCTTCGGGTATGATTGAGAAACTACTAGCTAATCCTTTTACAGGAGATGGAACATTGCATCCCGATTTGCACCTAATCTATGTGGATGAAGTTTGTGGATTAGTTAAGCTTGCAGGTATGCCCGAGGATGTAATCAAGAAGAAGGTCTTCCCTTTATGTTTGAAGGGAAAGGCATTGACATGGTTTAGGCTATGTTATCATATTGGATCATGGAACTACAATCGATTGAAATTGGAATTTCATTATAAGTTTTATCCTATGCATCTGGTTCATCGTGATCGTAATTATATATATATATATATATATGTATATATATAAATAATTTTTGGCCTCGCGAAGGATAAAGCATCGCTCAAGCTTGGGGGAGGCTTAAGTCAATGTTATATTCACGAGCTCTCAAGAGAAATTATTATTCAAAAAATTTATGCTCGGCTTTGTCTCAATAATCGCCCATGCTCGATACTTCTTGTATTGGTTCTTTTATGATGAAGACTATTGAATTCAAATGGGATTTATTGGAAAGAATTAAACGTAACTCTGAAGATTGGGAACTCGAGGAAGGTAAGGAGTCAGGTATAACACCTAAGTTTGATTGTGTTAAATCTTTTATGGATACCGATGCTTTTTGTGAATTTAGCACTAAATATGGACTTGACTCTGAGATAGTAGCTCCTTTTTGTGAACCCTTTGCTATTCATGTTTATCTCCCTAAGGAGAAGTGGCTTAAATATCATCCTCCCATTGAAGTAAAAGTAGTTGAACCTATTAAAGTTGATGAAAAGACTATCACTTATAATGTTGATCCTATTGTTCCTACCACTTATATTGAGAAACCACCTTTTCCTGCTAAAATAAAGGATTGTGCTAAAGCTTCAACTGTGGTCAACATAAGTAACATTAGAACACCCAAACCCTATGAGCAAATTAAAGTTGAATCTAGTATTGTTGTGTTTAAAGATCTCTTGTCCGATAACATTGATGGGCATGTTATTTACTTTTGTGGTGAAGCTGCTAGAATTGCTAGACCCGATACCAAACATAAACATAGACCTCTTGTAGGCATAGATGTTATTTCTATAATGGCTTATGTGATATGGGTGCTAGTGCGAGTGCAATACCTCATTCTTTATATGAAGAAATTATGCATGATATTGCACCTGCTGAGATAGAAGGTATTGATGTTAAAATTAAGCTTGCCAATAGAGATACTATTTCACCGATTTTTTTGACAGAAAGGTTGTAAGGGAACCCCATACAGTATAATTGGTGCAACAAACCCAAATTGCAAGTACCATGCCTTGAACCTGGGTGGGTGGGAAGGCATCAGCCCCTTCACACCACTAGGCTATGACTTAGTCTGCACTTCACCGATCGGGATTGTTAGAGATGTTGAAGTCTTGTGTGGGAAAATTAAATATCTTGCTAATTTTCTTGTTCTTGGTTGCCCAGAAGATGACTTTTGTCCCAATATATTTGGTAGACCCTTCTTGAATACTGTTAATGCTAAGATAGACTGCAAATAGGATATTGTTTCTGTTGGTTTTGGGGATATTTCTCATGATTTTAATTTTGCTAAATTTCGTAGACAACCCCATGATAAAGAATTGCCTAGTAAAGATGAAATTATTGGTCTTGCCTCTATTTTCGTGCCTCCGAGTGATCCTTTAGAACAATATTTGCTAGACCATGAAAATGATATGTTTATGAATGAAAGAAGGGAAATAGATGAAGTATTCTTTAAACAGGGACCTATTTTGAAACACAACTTGCCTGTCGAAATTCTAGGGGATCCTCCTCCACCCAAGGGTGATCCCGTGTTTGAGCTTAAACCATTACCTGATACTCTTAAATATGCTTATCTTGATAAAAGAAGATATATCATGTTATTATTAGTGCTAACCTTTCAGAGCAAGAAGAAGAGAAATTATTGAAAACTCTGAAGAAGCACCGTGCTGCTATTGGATATACTCTTGATGATCTTAAGGGCATTAGTCCCACTCTATGCCAGCACAAAAAAAATGGAAAACATGCTAAACCGGTTGTTGATCACCAACGACGGTTAAATCCTAAGATGAAAGAAGTGGTAAGAAAAGAATTACTAAAGCTTCTGGAGGGAGGTATAATTTATCATGTTGCTGATAGTCAGTGGGTAAGTCATGTCCATTGTGTCCCTAAGAAAGGAGGTATTACTGTTGTTCCAAATGATAAAGATGAATTGATCCCACAAAGAATTGTTACAGGTTATAGAATGGCACTTGATTTCCGCAAATTAAATAAAGCTACTAAAAAGGATCATTACCCTCTACCTTTCATTGATCAAATGCTAGAAATATTATCCAAACATACACACTTTTGCTTTCTAGATGGTTATTCTGGTTTCTCTCAAATACCTGTGTCAGAAGCAGATCTGGAAAATACCACTTTTACTTGCCCTTTTGGTACCTTTGCTTATAGACGTATGCCTTTTGGTTTATGTGATGCACCCGCTACCTTTCAAAGATGTATGACCGCTATATTCTCTGACTTCTGTGCAAAGATTGTTGAGGTTTTCATGGATGATTTCTCCGTATATGGAACTTCTTTTGATGATTGCTTAAGAAACCTTGATCGAGTTTTGCAGAGATGTGAAGAAACTAATCTTGTCTTGAATCGGGAGAAGTGTCACTTTATGGTTAATGAAGGTATTGTCTTGGGGCATAAAATTTCTGAAAGAGGTGTTGAAGTTGATAAAGCTAAAGTTAATGCTATTGAAAAGATGCCGTGTCCAAAGGACATTAAAGGTATAAGAAGTTTCCTTGGTCATGTCGGGTTTTATAGGAGGTTCATTAAATACTTCTCAAAAATTTCCAGGCCTCTGGCTAATCTGTTACAAAAAGATGTTCCTTTTGTCTTTGATGATGATTGTGTAGAAGCATTTGAAATACTTAAGAAAGCATTGATTTCTGCACCTATTGTTCAGCCTCTTGATTGGAATTTACCCTTTGAAATTATGTGTGATGCTAGTGATTATGCTATAGGTGTTGTTCTAGGACAAAAGTTGATAAGAAATTAAATGTTATCCAATATGCTAGTAAAACTCTAGAAAGTGCCCAGAGAAATTATGCTACTACTGAAAAGGAATTTTTAGCAGTTGTATTTGCTTGTGATAAGTTCAGACCTTATATTGTTGATTCTAAAGTAACTGTTCACACTGATCATGCTGCTATTGATGAAGCTACGTACCTAGGGTAGGGGCACGGACTCGTCCTAAGAGCCCTACCCAAGGACGTCCCTAGAAGAAGTCACCTTTCAATCGACTTGGCGATGTCCCACTCGACGGATTCAATACACTCGACAAAGAAGCTATCACTCGACCATGAAGCCAACCACTCTACTGCCAGAAGACCTAAAGTCACTCCGCAGGCAAACGGTCGGCTATTAAGTAGTCTTTATGGTCATTATAGCACTTTATTAGGGGCGTTACCAGTAACGCCCAATCTTAAATGTACCTTAAACCCTACATCAGTGAGGGCAGGAGAGGGCCGGCGAACTCTATATAAGCCACCCCCTCCTCGGTATGAAGGATTCGCACCCCTGTTATTCATACGCCAATAATCCAATCGACCGCCTCCGGCACCGAGACGTAGGGCTGTTACTTCCTCCGCGAAGGGCCTGAACTCGTACATCTTGGTGTGCTTACAATTTCCCAATAGCTGAGATCTAGCCTCTCCATACATACCCCCTACATCACTGTCAGAGTTAGAACCACGACAGTTGGCGCCCACCGTGGGGAAGGAATCTTAGCGCCTGATTGGGGAAGTTGCGGTTTTTCCGATCCCATTGATCATGGTTTCGTGCGCAGTTTTGGTGGAGGGCCGTGAGATCCGTCTCGGCGCGCTCACGTTCATCGCCGACGACTCCGCCTGGCTTCGAGAGGCGCCACTCGACGTCGACGCGCTCCTCGTCCGCGGTGCGACGCATTTCCGCGCATTCGTTCATGGCGTCCTCCTGCGGCAGCCGTCGACCCAGTATCGGTCGGCCCCCGTATCGTCTCCCCGCTCTGTCTCCCACCGGTGCAAGCCCTCCGGTCGGTCGAGACTTCAGAGGTGGGTGAGGCATGCCGTGGCTCGCCAATCGGCCACCCCACAAGTCGCGGCAATCGAGCCCGACGAATCCCTCTGCGGCCTGTTCGACTGGCTCCACGGAGACCGCATCCGAGTGCGACAGCAGCGACCCAGCGGCTGAGATCCTGGCGGTCGATGGAACGCACAGTCCTCCCGGTTTCCCTCGCGCTGATGGAGGCGTGGGTGGGGGCGGCCCGTCGCATCCCCACAATGAGTATCTCCCCGAACCTCTCACGTCATCACAGCGTGAGGAGCTTCGCCGCCGGAACATGGACGCCCTCCGCATCCCTATCGTCGGAGAGTCCCCCGAGGCCCGGGCCTTGGAGGACGCGTGCTTGGCTAATTTGGCCGAGCGCACTCGACTGGAGAATCTCCAACGAGCACTTGACGAGCGAGCGCGTCAGCGGGCTCCCGAGTCTAGTCGACGCCAGCTCTTCCCGCCGACGCAGGTATATCGAACCCCAGTTCAGAATTTGGCCGCTGCGGCCCGTATAGCAGAATCAATTCAGCCCTCCCAGTCGGAGGCTGGCAGGGGCTTGTTGCAGATCAGAGCGTTGCTCCAGGCGGCGGGAAACCAGAATTCCGCCGTTTCTCAGTCGTGAAACAGGATCCACAGTCGATCCGTTGCAACAGATACAGTCCAGTCGGCTCACAGCCCGCGGTCGCCCCCGAGGCGTGAAGGACATGGTGACCGGCATGATCAGTACAGGAGGAATGAGCAGTATGATCACCGATCAGATCGTGATGATCGACGTCGAGTGTCAACCCCTCCCCCGAGGAGTGGGTCATATGCGCCTCGACATCGAGATGGCAGGCGCCCCCATAGCATTGGGCAGAGGATTCCAGTCGACCCCAGGGACCCAGGCTTTGACGCGAGATCTGTCCTCGTGCAAGGCTTGGTTGACAGGAACAGGGCTCATCGGGAAGGCCAGAACAGAGATGCGCCCACCAGCAGCAGAATACGTGTTTCAGGGCCAGAGTGTTTCAGTCGAGCCATCAGAGCCGCAGTGATTCCTCCCAATTTCAAGCTGGCGACTGGAATCAGCAAGTTCACCAGTGAATCTAAGCCTAACACTTGGCTCGAAGATTACCGAGTGGCTGTACAGATTGGCGGTGGCAATGATGAGGTGGCCATAAAGCATTTGCCTCTCATGTTAGAGGGCTCAGCCAGAGCGTGGCTAAATCAGTTGGCACCCAGCAGCATTTACACTTGGGAGGACCTCTCCCGAGTGTTTGTCACAACCTTTGAAAGAACAAGCAAGCGACCTGCAGGCCTTACAGAGTTGCGGTCTTGCGTGCAGAAGCCAAATGAAACTCTGAGGGAATACATCCAGAGGTGGATCACACTGCATCACTCGGTTGAGAATGTGCCAGACCATCAAGCAGTTTGTGCCTTCAAGGAAGGCATTAAATACAGAGAGTTGAATCTGAAGTTCGGTCGAGCTGGAGAGATGTCTCTGAATCAGATGATGGAGATTGCCACCAAGTACGCTAATGGTGAAGACGAGGACCGACTCCGGAGTGGCAAGCAAAAGGCAGTCGCCCAAGAAACCGGAGGAAACTCCAGTCGGAAACAGAAGCGGAAGGCCGAGCCAGCCGCTCCTGGGGAGGCCCTGGCCGTAGCCCAGGGAAACTTCAAGGGAAAACCCAAGGGCACCTGGAAGCCCAAGAAAGTCAAGGATCGGGATGGAAACGATGTTTTGGATCTGCCATGTCACATCCACACCAAGAAAGATGAAGAGGGTAATTTTATTTACCCAAAGCATACCACTCGACAGTGTCGGCTCCTGATCCAGCAGTTTCAGGGCAAACAGCCCAAGGATAAGGAAAAAGAGTTGGACAAAGTCGAGGACAAGGAATACAGTGACGATGGATACCCCCAAATCAATTCCACCCTGATGATTTTTGCTGATGTTGAAAGCAAAAGTCGACTGAAAGTCATTAACCATGAGGTGAATATGGTTGCTCCGGCAACACCCAGTTATCTGAAAGTGGTCTCAGACTGCCATCACATTCGACCAGTCCGATCACCCCACGCACATTGCCACCCCTGGGAGGCAAGCTTTGGTGGTCGACCCAGTTGTCGAAGGCACTCGACTGACCAAAGTCTTGATGGATGGTGGCAGTGGCCTGAACATATTGTATGCTGAAACATTGAAAGGGATGGGCATTCCGATGTCCAGGCTCAGCGCCAGCAACATGAGCTTCCATGGAGTCATTCCTGGAAAGAAAGCTGAGTCACTCGGCCAGATTGCTCTCGATGTGGTTTTCGGTGATTCAAAGAATTACCCCAAGGAGAAATTGACACTTGAGGTTGTGGACTTCCAAAGTGCTTATCATGCTATTTTGGGCCGGCCAGCTTATGCACGCTTCATGGCTCGACCATGCTACGTGTATCTCAAGTTGAAGATGCCCGGCCCCAGAGGTGTGATCACCGTTACCGGCAATAGGAAGAAAGCCGAGGAGTGTTTTCAGAAAGGATCGAAGATTGCTGACGCTCAGATGGCAGTTGTTGAGCTGCAAGAGTACCAGAAGACTGCTGATCCGAGTGAATTGCTACGAGCCAAGAAGCCTGCTTCAGAATCTGCTTTTCAGTCGTCCGGTGAAACCAAGACAGCTCACATTCACCCGACCGACCCCGACGCTGCTCCGACTCACATCTCGACGATGCTCGACCCCAAATAGGAAGAAGCGCTCATCCAGTTCCTCCGTGAGAACTGGGACTTCTTCGCATGGAAGCCTTCTGACATGCCTGGAGTTCCCAGGGGGCTGGCTGAGCACCGTCTACGAGTCGACCCAAAATTCAAGCCTGTGAAGGAACATCTTCGACGGTCCGCCGTCCAGAAGAAGCAAGCCATTGGCGAGGAGGTAGCTCGGCTCCTAGCAGCGGAGTTCATCCGAGAGATTTACCACTCCGAGTGGCTCGCCAATGTCATCATGGTCCAAGAAGGACAAGTCACTTCGCATGTGCATTGATTTCAAACATATCAATCGGGCCTGCCCGAAAGATCATTTTCCTCTCCCTTGCATCGACCAAATAGTCGACTCGACTGCGGGGTGCGAGAGATTGTCTTTTCTAGATGCTTATTCCGGGTACCATCAGATCCGTCTGTATGGACCCGACGAGATCAAAACAGCTTTCATCACTCCATTCGGATGCTTCTGTTACGTCACCATGCCGTTTGGCCTCAAGAACGCCGGAGCCACGTTCATGAGAATGATTCAGAAGTGTCTACTCACTCAAATCAGTCGGAATGTGGAGGCATACATGGATGATATTGTGGTCAAGTCATGGAAAGGTTCCGACCTGCGGGCTGACCTTGCAGAAACCTTTGCCAACCTCAGGAGGTATGATATCAAGCTCAATCCATCAAAGTGCACGTTCGGAGTTCCAGGTGGAAAGTTACTCGGTTTTCTCATTTCCGAACGGGGGATCGATGCCAATCCTGAAAAGGTTGGCACCATACTCCGGATGAAGCGTCCTGTACGCGTGCACGATGTCCAAAAGCTTACAGGCTGCTTGGCCGCTCTAAGTTGATTCATTTCTCATCTCGGTGAAAAGGCGTTTCCTCTTTACCGACTGATGAAGAAGTCTGACAAGTTCGAGTGGACTCCAGAAGCTGACGCAGCATTTGCAGAGCTCAAAGCTCTGCTCTCCACCCAGCCGGTGCTCGCTGCCCCAATCAGCAAAGAGCCTCTGCTGCTTTACATTGCAGCCATAGGACAAGTTGTCAGTACAGTACTTACGGTCGAGCGGGAAGAAGAAGGAAAGGCCTTCAGAGTTTAGCACCCAGTCTATTATCTGTCTGAAGTTTTGACCCCTTCAAAACAAAGATACCCTCACTACCAGAAGCTTGTATATGGGATTTACATGACCACGAAGAAGGTTTCACATTACTTCTCTGACCACTCCATTACAGTCGTCAGCGACGCCCCACTGTCAGAGATTCTGCATAACAGAGATGCAACTGGTCGAGTGGCCAAGTGGGCGATTGAACTCCTTCCCTTAGATATCAAGTTTGAAGCAAAGAAGGCTATCAAGTTCCAAGCAATCGCAGATTTCATCGCCGAGTGGATTGAACAGCAACTTCCGACTCAAGTTCACTCGGAGCACTGGACCATGTTCTTCGATGGATCTAAGATTCTGAATGGTTCCGATGCTGGGGTAGTTCTAGTCTCCCCCCGAGGAGATAAGCTCAGATATGTTCTCCAGATTCACTTCGATTCCTCCAATAATGAAGCAGAATATGAAGCACTTTTGTACGGGTTGCGCATGGCCATTTCACTCGGCGTCCGTCGCCTCATGGTCTATGGCGACTCAGATTTGGTGGTTAATCAGGTGATGAAGGAGTGGGACGTCAGAAGTCCGGCTATGACTGGTTATTGCAATGCAGTGAGAAAGCTAGAAAAGAAATTCGAGGGGTTGGAGCTCCATCACATCCCCCGACTGAAAAATCAGGCGGCTGACGATTTGGCAAAGATAGGCTCCAAGAGAGAAGCCATTCCCAGCAACGTATTCCTGGAGCACATTCACTCGCCGTCGGTACAAGAAGATCCTTTTACAGAAGAAGCCCCGTAGCCGAAAAGTGCCACAGATCCGACTGAAGTCGAAGTTCCTGCTGTGGTCGACCTAGTCATGGAGTTCTTGGCTATCACTCCTGACTGGACGGTACCACACATCGCGTATATCTTGAGGAAAGAACTCCCGGAGGACGAGGAAGAGGCTCGACAGATCGTCCGCCGATCCAAGGCCTTCACAGTCATAAAGGGACAGTTGTATAGGGAAAGCACGACTGGAATTGGTCATAAATGCATAACACCAGAAGAGGGTCAGATGATCCTTAATGATATCCACTCGGCGACCTGTGGTCACCATGCGTCCTCTCGGACCATTGTGGCTAAAGCATACCGAGCAGGATTTTACTGGCCAAGAGCAAATGAGATGGCAAAAGAGTTAGTCGACAAGTGTGGAGGTTGCCAGTTCTACTCCAACATGTCACACAAGCCCGCATCAGCCCTGAAGACGATTCCACTCGTCTGGCCCTTTGCTGTCTGTGGACTGGACATGGTTGGTCCACTAAGAACAGGTAGGAGCGGATTCACGCATGTGCTTGTGGCAGTCGACAAGTTCACCAAATGGATTGAAGCCAAGCCTATCAAGAATCTTGATGCTTGCACCGCTATCAGTTTCGTCAGAGGGCTAACATTCAGATATGGAGTCCCGCATAGCATCATCACCGACAATGGGTCAAACTTCGATTTGGACAAGTTCAGAGATTTTTGCGCCTCTCAAGGCACTCGAGTCGACTACGCATCGGTCGCCCATCCCTAGTCGAATGGACAAGCTAAAAGAGCAAATGGTCTGGTTCTCAAAGGACTAAAGCCTCGACTGATGCGTGATCTCAAGCACGTGGCAGGTGCTTGGGTCGACGAGCTTCCGTTAGTTCTGTGGGGATTGAGGACCACCCCTAACCGGTCGACTGGAAGAACTCCATTCTTTCTGGTTTACGGAGCCGAAGCAGTTCTGCCAAGTGATCTTCTTCACAACGCGCCCCGAGTCGAGCTTTACACCGAAGATGAAGCAGAACAGGCCCGGCAAGACGCGGTCGACCTCCTAGAGGAAGAGAGGGAGATGGCCATGATCAGATCGACCATTTATCAGCAAGACTTGCGTCGATTCCACGCCTGGAATGTGAAGAGTCGAGCCTTCCAAGAAGGAGATTTGGTCCTCCGAGTGGATCAACAGAAACCACACAAGCTTGCTCCTACTTGGGAAGGCCCCTTCATCATCACCAGAGTCCTCCACAATGGAGCATATCACCTCTACAATGTTGATCGCCAGATCGACGAGCCACGAGCTTGGAATGCGGAACTACTCCGCCCCTTTTACACGTGAGCTCTCCCTTGGACGAGATGTAATAAAAAAAATCCCCGCAGTTCGCTTTTATCAAAGACAAGAGTGTTCCAATAATTGCTGTCACTTTTGTTTGCGTACGAAATCCCCCAGTGGGTGACTTAGTTGCGAATCCGTTTCGCCTAAGTTTGAAAAATCCTACCGAGTGGAGAGCAATCCTCCCACTCGGGGGCTTAGCTGCAGTCCAGTACTCGCCTAAGTTCTCTCACTTAGAGGCTTAGCTGCAGTCAGGCACTCGCCTAAGTTTGAAAAAATCCTACCGAGTGGAGAGCAATCCTCCCACTCGGAGGCTTAGCTGCAGTCCAGTACTCACCTAAGTTCTCTCACTTAGAGGCTTAGTTGCAGTCAGGCACTCGCCTAAGTTTGAAAAAATCCTACCGAGTGGAGAGCAATCCTCCCACTCGGAGGCTTAGCTGCAGTCCAGTACTCGCCTAAGTTCTCTCACTTAGAGGCTTAGCTGCAGTCAGGCACTCGCCTAAGTTTGAAAAAAATCCTACCGAGTGGAGAGCAATCCTCCCACTTGGAGGCTTAGCTGCAGTCCAGTACTCGCCTAAGTTCTCTCACTTAGAGGCTTAGCTGCAGTCAGGCAATCGCCTAAGTTTGAAAAAAATCCTACCGAGTGGAGAGCAATCCTCCCACTCGGAGGCTTAGCTGCAGTCCAGTACTCGCCTAAGTTCTCTCACTTAGAGGTTTAGCTGCAGTCAGGCACTCGCCTAAGTTTGAAAAAATCCTACCGAGTGGAGAGCAATCCTCCCACTCAGAGGCTTAGCTGCAGTCCAGTACTCGCCTAAGTTCTCTCACTTAGAGGCTTAGCTGCAGTCAGGCACTCGCCTAAGTATTGGAAATTCCTACCGAGTGGAGAGCAAACCTCCCACTCGGGGGCTTAGCTGCAGCTCAGCGCTCGCCTAAGTGTTTAAAAATCCTACCGAGTGGAGAGCAAACCTCCCACTCGGGGGCTTAGCTGCAGCCCGGCGCTCGCCTAAGTGTTTAAAAATCCTACCGAGTGGAGAGCAAACCTCCCACTCGGGGGCTTAGCTGCAGCCCAGCGCTCGCCTAAGTGTTTAAAAATCCTACCGAGTGGAGAGCAAACCTCCCACTCGGGGGCTTAGCTGCAGCCCAGCGCTCGCCTAAGTGTTTAAAAATCCTACCGAGTGGAGAGCAAACCTCCCACTCGGGGGCTTAGCTGCAGCCCAGCACTCGCCTAAGTGTTTAAAAATCCTACCGAATGGAGAGCAAACCTCTCACTCGGAGGCTTAGCTGCAGCCCAGTGCTCGCCTAAGTACAAGACACAACCCAATCCGCGAGTCGACTGCTACCTTCCCCTTCGGAGCTGCGCCGCAAGTACAAGGTTATTCCGAGTGAAGACCAAGATCCACTCGACGAATCAAACCATGAAGATATTCAACAAGAAATCAAAATCAGATAAACCCTAAAAGGTCCCAGACCTCAAAGTACTCGAGCCCTCGGCTCGGCAGAGTTTAACTGTTACAAGTCCACTCGGCATCCCGAGGCAAATTTAAGGCAGAGTTTAACGGTATTCCGAGGTAAAATTAAAGTTTTTCACTCCTCAGGAGGAGGACTGGAAGGGGCGACGAACTCATCCAAGTCGATCCCGTCGGCAATGCGGGTGGCAGCGGCAATAAAAGTCTCCATGAAGTCTTGAAAGCTGTGCTTCTTGGTATTGGCAACTTGGATGGCCGCCAGCTTTTCTTCTCGCGCCTCCTTGCAATGGACGCGGACCAGAGACAGAGCGACATCGGCACCGCACCTAGCAGAAGATTTCTTCCATTCCGCCACTCGACCTGGAACTTCGTTAATTCGAGCCATCAGAGACTCGATGTCGTTCTGAAGCGTCGTCCCAGGCCAGAGTGATGTGTCAATCCGCGACATCGCAACTTTCAGCCGAGCCAGATAGTCAACGACGCTGGCAGTACGAGACTCCAGACGGAGCACGTTCATTGCAGCCTCGTCCTTCACAAGAGAGTTAACAGGGTCCAAGCTTGGCTCCACTCGACTGGTCTCCTCTTCAAAGTTCTGGCAGAATTATGCAAACACGATTCAAGAATAAGACAGTGGCCGTACGCGGGCTTGGCAACTACAAGACAGTCGGGTTGGAATAATTACCTTCGAGCATGACGAACAGCTTCTTGGCGAGCCCTCCGAGATAAGCCTCCAGATCTTTTGCCTTCCCCGCCAGCTCGCCCGCCTTGTCGTGTAGAGCCATCTTCTCCTTCTTCAGTCGACTGGCATCTCGATTAGCTGCCTCGAGAGCAGTCTTCAGTCTGGAGTTCTCCTGTTCAAGAGCTCCGACCAAAGCCAGTTTCTCTTCCGCGAGCTTCGTTTTGCTCGAGGCCTCCTTCTGTGCCTCTGCAAGGTCTTGGTCCTTCTTCTTCAGAGCTTCCTCCAGTTTATCTACGGCGCGTCGAGTGGAACCAACATCAAGAAGGGACAAGAAAGGAAAGCCACCCGCTAAGAATAGAGGACCTCACCAGCCATACCTTTTGCTTCTTCTTGCGCCTTCTTCAAATTCTCCTGGGCAAGCTTC
Organism: Triticum urartu; assembly: GCF_056163025.1. NCBI lineage: Eukaryota > Viridiplantae > Streptophyta > Magnoliopsida > Poales > Poaceae > Triticum > Triticum urartu. The sequence continues at coordinate 173,125,668 of NC_141873.1, read as the reverse complement.
AAGTTAAGGTTGAGCTGGATCTGCTGATTCTCCAACTCAGTATAGCGAGCTACAAGTTCACAGGATTTCTGCAAAGAAAAAAACCAGTCGACAGACGTCCAAGATAAGTTACTTCCGAGTAACTAAGAGACAATGACGACGTTTCTAAGACCACAGCCGAATCAAAAACATTCGACAGTAGTCTCGGGGACTACACCCAATGGGTGCAATCAGCGTGCCCCCACTAGTTCGACCAACAAACAGATAAAGAGAGAAAAAGTTCCACTCGACCTGGCCCGACCAAACCGAGTGAAGAAATACAGCGACAGCAACGCAATGTAAAGACTACAGTCGACTGCCAGCAGTCCACCGTAGTCTCGGGGACTACACCCAGTGGGTGCACTTAGCGTGCCCCCACTCGTCCAAGGATTGGCAGACACACCCAGTGGGTGTACAGATACAGATACAAAAGATCTTCGGAAAAGAGACTCTTCAAACAGCATATCATAACAGACTAAGTGTTGAGTCGACTGACCTGGACGTTGCTCTGAAGAGCCTAACTCGCGTCATAGGCTGCTTGGCTGGCCTCCCGAGCCATCTTCACTTGCTCCATCATGATCCCCACCTGGCGTATAGCCTCCTTCGCAGCAGCCGCTTGGTCCTCAGGGGCGGGGTACGCAGCAAAAAGTGAAGGTGGATCCGCAGTCGACGCCGAGGGCCGCGCACTCACCATAGGAACGGCGAAGGTCACAGAAGCCCGAGTGATGTCACCACCATCCCGAGCCACGGCCTCGGACGCCGGAGCGGACTGGGGGGTCTTGTCAGCCGACGCCCCCTTGTGCCTCCTCACTCTCAACGGACCATCGTCGTCGTCATCCGGGAGGTTGATAACATGAGGAGGGGCTACAACGGAAAAGTTCAGTCGACCAGGGTTGCAATAAATGATTAGTCGAATCAAAGCAGAACGTCAGTAATCGTACCAGGGTTGGAGGTAACAGCATCCTCCATCTCTTGGTCGTCACCCTTGGCGGAGACCTCAGAAGTAGCAGCACTGCAAAACTCGAAAGTCAGTCAGTTGGCTCAATGAATCAACCAAGGATCTGTCCATGGTCGACGAAGGAAAGCAAGTTTTATTATTACCCAGAAATGGTAGGGACAGCTATCTTCATCTTGGGTAGAGCCTTGGGCGGCTTGGACAACGTCGTGCGTGGGAGCTTGGGGACCTTCCCAGTCGGCGTAGGAGAAGAGGTCCGAGGGCGTTTCGACGACTGCCCAACAGAAGCAGTCGCCTTGCCACGCTCCCGCGCTGGGTCGTGTGTGTGCTTGGACCGCCCCTCTGGGCGAGGGGGTTCGACCTCCTCCTCCTCCTCTTTGCTGGAGTCGACATTGTCGTCTCCCTCTCCTTCACCATCGGACTCCCACTCACCTTGGTCGTCCCCGCTCTCACCTCCGCTCGCCTCCCCTTCCTCAGTTGGCCCCTGAGCCCCGTTGGGCGTCGAGTACATCTCGGTGGTCGCCTGGAAAACAATAGACAAGACGAAAGTCAATCGACCAACTCAAAGAAGACCAATGCAGAAAACAAGATTTCAGTCGGGAGCATTTTCAGTCGGAATGCAGAGAACAAGACATACCTGGTCCACTTCATATGAGTTGTCGAGTGGAGTTACCCTCCTGGCTCCTCGGGGGTTGTCTTTGTTCCCCGTGATGCTCGACAGCCACCCCTCCAGCATCTCATCGGTGACCTCCTCCGGGTGGATCCGAGTGGTGTCATCAAGACCAGAATACAACCACATCGGGTGGTCATGGGCCTGGAGCGGTTGGATGCGCCTCTGGAGGAAGACCTCCAGCAGGTCCATCCCAGTCACACCCTCACGACAAGCTCGACGACTCGACCGGCCAACACTTTGACTTGGGCCCTTTCCTCCGGCGTCACCTTCAGAGAATCGGGTTTTTCAGCCCGATCGAGGGAGAAGGGAGGAAGACCAGTCGACTGCCCTGGGGGCGCCTGGTCCTGACAGTAGAACCAGGTCGACTGCCAACCACGGACAGACTCCGGGAAAGTAATGGATGGAAAACAGCTCTTCCCCCTCGTCTGGATCGCCAAGCCCCCGCACAACTGGATCACCTGCGTCCTCTCGTCACTTGACTTGGCCTTCTTGACCAACTGAGAACAGCAGGTGAAGATGTGCTTGAAAAGTCCCCAATGGGGGCGGCAACCCAAGAAAGCCTCACACATGGAAATGAAAGCGGAAAGGTATACAATGGAGTTGGGAGTAAAGTGGTAGAGCTGCGCCCCAAAGAAGTTCAAGAAGCTCCGGAAGAAAGGATGGGGCGGCAGAGAAAACCCTCGGTCGATGTGGGTGGCTAGGAGCATGCACTCACCATCGCGAGGTTGAGGTTCGATCTCTCCCCCCAGAAGACGCGCGGCTTCGTGGGGAATGACTCCCCCCTCGACCATGTCGTCGAGATCCTCTTGCCGGAGCACCGACGGCATCCAGTCGCCCTGGATCCAACCTTTGGGCAGAGCGGTCCTAGAGGAAGATCCGCCCCGAGCAGACCTCTTCCCTTTTCCCACCGCCGCCGCCTTCTTCGCGCGCTCTAGAGCGGAGGTCTTGCCCTTCGTCATCGTCGCCGGCGAAGTCTCGCACGGGCCTGCTGCGCTGGGGCGAGAACGGAGGTGGCGGAAGGACTTGCGAAAGGAGAGAGGAAGAGGAAAGGAGGAGAAGAGAGCGCACTGCTTGGAAACCCCGAGCCGGCGATTTATAAGGGACCGCTTCCGAGTGACTGACTGGTAGGCCCAGGCTATCCAGTCAAATCCCGCAGCAGACGCGCATGCAGTATGTGGCGAAAAAGGCGACGCGGGGATTGAGGAGCTTCCGCTTTATCACTTCCGATTACTGCGGCCGCTCCCGTCCCGCGCGCTTCCCAAAATCCAAATCCGGCGACATCCGCGGGCCACAGAACAACTTGCCAAAACAGAAGACCCCGATCGCGCCGCCGGCGCTCAGTATGTCACAAGCAAAGAAATTCACTCGACGAAAGGCCTGGAATGGATCAAGGCGACTGAAAAAGGTTGGCAACGTCATCCGTGACGACTGACCCAAAACGAGGCGCTCACGTAGCCCAAAGAACCAGTCGGAAAGATCTCCAACTCTTTCATCACTCTAACCTCGATCCATTCGGGGGCTAATGATGAAGCTACATACCTAGGGTAGGGGCACGGACCCGTCCTAAGAGCCCTACCCAAGGACGTCCCTAGAAGAAGTCACCTTTCAATGGACTTGGTGATGTCCCACTCGACGGATTCAATACACTCGACAAAGAAGCTATCACTCGACCATGAAGCCAACTACTCGACTGCCAGAAGACCTAAAGTCACTCCGCAGGCAAACGGTCGGCTATTAAGTAGTCTTTATGGTCATTATAGCACTTCATTAGGGGCGTTACCAGTAACGCCCAACCTTAAATGTACCTTAAACCCTGCATCATTGAGGGCAGGAGAGGGCCGGCGAACCCTATATAAGCCACCCCCCTCCTCAGTATGAAGGGTTCGCACCCCTGTTATTCATACGCCAGTAATCCAATCGACCGCCTCTGGGCACCGAGACGTAGGGCTGTTACTTCCTCCGCGAAGGGCCTGAACTCGTACATCTTGGTGTGCTTACAACTTCCCAATAGCTGAGATCTAGCCTCTCCATACATACCCCCCTACATCACTGTCAGAGTTAGAACCACGACAGCTATTAAATATCTTATGGAAAAGAAAGATGCTAAACCTAGACTTATTAGATGGGTTCTCCTACTACAAGAATTTGATTTGCATATTATTGATAGAAAGGGAGCTGAGAACCCCGTTGCAGACAACTTTTCTAGGTTAGAGAATGTTGTTGATGACCCACTACCTATTGATGATAGCTTTCCTGATGAACAATTAGTTGTCATCAATGCTTTTCGTACTACTCCATGGTATGCTGATTACGCCAATTACATTATTGCTAAATTTATACCACCTAGTTTCACATCCAACAAAAGAAAAAGTTTTTCTATGATTTAAGACATTACTTCTGGGATGACCCACACATTTATAAGGAAGGAGTAGATGGTGTTATTAGACATGGTGTACCTGAGCATGAACAGGAATAGATCCTACGCAAGTGTCACTCCGAGGCTTACGGAGGACACCATGCTGGAGATAGAACTGCACATAAGGTATTGCAATCTGGTTTTTATTGGCCTATTCTCTTAAAAGATGCCCGTAAGTTTGTCTTGTCTTGTGATGAATGTCAAAGAATTGGTAATATTAGTAAACGTTAAGAAATGCCTATGAATTATTCACTTGTTATAGAACCATTTGATGTTTGGGGCTTTGATTATATGGGACTGTTTCCTTCCTCTAATGGGTATACACATATTTTAGTTGCTGTTGATTATGTTACTAAGTGGGTAGAAGCTATTCCAACTAGTAGTGCTGGTCATAACACCTCTATTAAGATGCTTAAAGAAGTTATTTTTTCGAGGTTTGGAGTCCCTAGATACTTAATGACCGATGGTGGTTCACATTTATTCATGATGCTTTTCGTAAAATGCTTGCTAAGTATGATGTTAATCATAGAATTGCATCTCCATATCATCCACATTCTAGTGGTCAAGTAAAACTGAACAATAGAGAGCTTAAATTAATTTTGCAAAAGACTATTAATAGATCTAGAAAGAATTGGTCCAAGAAACTTGATGATGCATTATGGGCCGATAGAACTGCATATAAAATCCTATGGGTATGTCTCCGTATAAAATGGTTTATGGAAAAGCATGTCACTTACCTCTCGAACTAGAATGTAAGGCATATTGGGCCATTAAAGAGCTCAATTATGATTTCAAACTTGCCGGTGAGAAGAGACTATTTGACATTAGCTCACTTGATGAATGGAGAACCCAGGCCTATGAGAATGCCAAGCTGTTTAAAGAAAAGGTTAAAAGATGGCATGACAAAAGGATACAAAAATGTGAGTTTAATGTTGGTGATTATGTATCGTTATACAACTCTCGTTTAAGATTTTTTGCAGGAAAACTCCTCTCTAAATGGGAAGGTCCTTACATTATCGAGGAGGTCTATCGTTCCAGTGCCATAAAAATCAACAACTTTGAAGGCACAAATCTGAGGGTGGTGAACGCTCAAAGAATCAAACATTATATCTCAGGTAATCCTATAAATGTCGAAACTAATGTTATTGAAACCGTAACCCGGAGGAGTATATAAGGGACACCCTCCAAAACGTTTCAGCCTCCGAAAAGGAAGAGGTATGTGGTACGGTATGTAAACCGACTCCAAAACGGTTCTAATAGCAATTTTCTCCATTTTGGAATAATTAAGAAAATAGGAAAATAAGAAGCAGTTTGGAAAGGACACGAGGCGTCCACGAGGGTGGAGGGCGCGCCCTACCCCCTGGGCATGCCCCCTGCCTCATAGGCACCTCGTGTGCCCTCTGGACTTTTTGGTCGGTAAAAATTTATTATATAATCTCCTGATGGTTTTGACCATCATACCACGCAAATATCCTCTGTTTTGTTTTGAGTTGTTTCTGTTGTAGATTTAGAGCAAGATGTCATCTCAAGACTCCGACGGAGAGAGCTATGTCTCACATCTCATTGCTGACCCAAAGACCTATGGGGACCTATCTCCTTGTGGTCGAACTATAGATGATGAGGAGGATGCTCATTTGAGGATGATCAATGATTCAAGTTCGGAGGAGGAGGATGTTCCTCTACCTCAACCTGGGGATATGCACGTGAAGTTTAAGAAGTCTAGTCTCCCTAAGAGGGCTAAACTGTCTAACAACCGATCTATTCCTTCTCATTTTCAGCAGAAAAGCAAAGGAGATTTATGTGACAAAATCTTGAAGCTGGAATCGGGGGTCGATGATTTAAAGGAGGAGATCGCTATTCTCAATTACAACATGAAGAAGTTGAAGGCACAATTGTCATCATCATCACCATCTCCTCCACCTCTAAAGAAAGAGACATAAATACACGGGTATGGGCACTCCCCTTGGCAACTGCCAAGCTTGGGGGAGTGCCCCGATATCGTATAACCATCACACCTTTATCTTTACCATTTTTCTTAGTTCAATCCTTTTGGTTATATCTTGATCTAGTAGAATAAAGTTTTAGTATGATTTAGTTTTTGAGTTTTGCTTTATGATCCTCCTACGTAATCGAGTTCGTGAGCTATATATAATAAAGATTAGTTTTGAGTCGAGGGCTTGGTTATCTTGCTATGATCTTGAGGGAATAAAAGTAAGAATAAAAAGAAATAAAGAGATCTTATGGAGAGTAATGACTTCACATATAAAGAGTATGATGAATAAAAGTTGTTGAGAATTGACAAACATAGTTTTGGTCATCGTTGCAATTAATAGGAAGTAATAAAGAAAGAGAGGTTTTCACATATAAATATACTATCTTGGACATCTTTTATGATTGTGAGCACTCATTAAAAATATGACATGCTAAAAAGTTGCTGTTGGACAAGGAAGACAGCGTAATGGGTTATGTTTTCTTACACATGAAATAAATTATATTGTCATGGATCATCCAACATGTTGAGCTTGCCTTTCCCCCTCATGCTAGCCAAATTCTTTGCACCAAGTAGAGATACTACATGTGCTTCCAAATATCCTTAAACCCAGTTTTGCCATGAGAGTCCACCATATCTACCTATGAATTGAGTAAGATCCTTCAAGTAAGTTGTCATTGTTGCAAGCAATAAAAATTGATCTCTAAATATGTATGATTTATTAGTGTGGAGAAAATAAGCTTTATACGATCTTGTGATGTGGAAGAAATAAAAGCGACGGACTGCATAATAAAGGTCCATATCACAAGTGGCAATATAAAGTGACGTTCTTTTGCATTAAGATTTCGTGCATCCAAGCATAAAAACACATGACAACCTCTGCTTCCCTCTGCGAAGGGCCTATCTTTTATTCTTGTCTTATACTTCATACAAGAGTCATGGTGATCTTCACCTTTCCTTTTTACATTTTATCCTTTGGCAAGCACTATGTGTTGGAAAGATCCTGATATATATAGCTAATTGGATGTGAATTTTCATGAAATATTATTGTTGACATTACCTGTCGGATGTGGGGTTCCGGCTAACCCTTAAGGTTCGAACACTGGGGTGCACGCGAAGTCTTTCCCTCCTACCTATCTACGCTCTAGCTCGCTAAGATCTTGCGGATGAACTCGATGAACTCACGACACAGAAAGACACGGGGTTTATACTGGTTCGGGTCACCGTTGTGGTGTAATACCCTACTCCAGTGTGGGGGTGGTGGATTGCCTCTCGGGCTGATGATGAACAGTACAAGGGAAGAACAGCCTCCTGAGGTTGAGGTGTTCTTGTGCTTTCGGACTTGTGCGTATTTCTGCGTCCGATGAGATCTCTCCCCTACTATGGTGGCTAGCTCTACTTATATAGGCCCTGGTCCTCTTCCCAAATATTGAGCGGGAAGGGAGCCAACAATGGCGGGCTAATTTGAAGGGGGGCAGCTAGTGCAAGCTATCCTGACAAAAGGTAGTCTATGCCTGTGAAAGGCTCTGGGGTGACGCTGCTACCTCTTTTAGCACTGCGCTGGTTTTCCCCGAAGAGGAAGGGATGATGCAGCAAAGTAGCGTAAGTATTTCCCTCAGTTCTTGAGAACCAAGGTATCAATCCAGTAGGAGGCTACGCGCGAGTCCCTCGCACCTGCACAAAACAAATAAATCCTCGCAACCAACGCAAATAGGGGTTGTCAATCCCTATAAGGCCACTTACGAGAGTGAGATCTGATAGATATGATAAGATAATATTTTTGGTATTTTTATTATAAAGATGCAAAGTAAAATAAAGGCAAAGTAAATGGCAAAGTAAATAACTAAGTAGTAGGAGATTGATATGATAAAGATAGACCTGGGGGCCATAGGTTTCACTAGTGGCTTCTCTCGAGAGCATAAGTATTCTATGGTGGGTGAACAAATTACTATTGAGCAATTGACAGAATTGAGCATAGTTATGAGAATATCTAGGTATGATCATGTATATAGGCATCATGTCCGAGACAAGAAGACCGACTCCTGCCTGCATCTACTACTATTACTCCACTCATCGACCGCTATCCAGCATGCATCTAGAGTATTAAGTTAAAAACAGAGTAACGCCTTAAGCAAGATGACATGATGTAGAGGGATAGACTCATGCAATATGAAGAAAACCCCATCTTGTTATCCTTGATGGAAACAATACAATACGTGCCTTGCTGCCCTTACTGTCACCGGGAAAGGACACCGCAAGATTGAACCCAAAGCTAAGCACTTCTCCCATTGCAAGAAACAACAATCTAGTAGGCCAAACCAAACTGATAATTCAAAGAGACTTGCAAAGATAACCAATCATACATAAAAGAATTCAGAGAAGATTCAAATATTATTCATAGATAGACTTGATCATAAACATAGAATTCATTGGTCTCAACAAACACACCGCAAAAAGAAGATTACATCGAATAGATCTCCACAAGAGAGGGGGAGAACATTGTATTGAGATCCAAAAAGAGAGAAGAAGCCATCTAGCTACTAACTATGGACCCGTAGTTCTGAGGTAAACTACTCACACTTCATAAGAAGGGCTATGGTGTTGATGTAGAAGCCCTCCATGATCGATGCCCCCTCCGGCGGAGCTCCGAAACAGGCCCCAAGATGGGATCTCATGGATACAGAAAGTTGCGGCGGTGGAATTAGGGTTTTGGCTCTGTATCTGATCATTTGGGGGATACGTGGGTATATATAGGAGGAAGAAGTACATCGGTGGAGCAACAGGGGACCCACGAGGGTGGAGGGCGCGCTTGGGGGGGAGGCGCGCCCCCCTACCTCGTGGCCTCCTGTTGCGTGGCTTGACGTAGGGTCCAAGTCTCCTGAGTTGTATTCAATGAGAAAATCACGTTCCCGAAGGTTTCATTCCGTTTGGACTCCGTTTGATATTCCTTTTCTTCGAAACCCTGAAACAGGCAAAAAACAGCAATTCTGGGCTGGGCCTCCGGTTAATAGGTTAGTCCCAAAAATAATATAAAAGTGGATAATAAAGCCCAATAATGTCCAAAACAGTAGATAATATACCATGGAGCAATAAAAAATTATAGATACGTTGGAGACATATCAAGCATCCCCAAGCTTAATTCCTGCTCGTCCTCGAGTAGGTAAATGATAAAAACAGAATTTTTGATGTGGAGTGCTACTTGGCATAATTTTAATGTAATTCTTCTTAACTGTGGTATGAATATTCAGATCCGAAAGGTTCAAGACAAAAGTTCATATTGACATAAAAATGATAATACTTCAAGCATACTAACTAAGCAATTATGTCTTCTCAAAATAACATGGCCAAAGAAAGTTCATCCCTACAAAATCATATGGTTTAGTCATGTTTCATTTTCGTCACACAAGAATGCTATCATCATGCACAACCCCGATGACAAGCCAAGCAATTGTTTCATACTTTAGTAATCTCAAACCTATAAACTTTCACGCAATATATGAGCGCGAGCCATGGACATAGCACTATAGGTGGAATAGAATATAATGAGGGGGGTTATGTGGAGAAGGCAAAAAGG